>NC_080378.1:47268229-48008037 GCF_014773155.1 Arachis stenosperma | reverse complement strand
AGCATAATCAGAACTGCATCTCTGCAATTGCTGAAGGAACAAGAGAAGCAGGGCGTGAACTCCAAGAGATGAAACGCCAAAAGCTCTCCTCTCAAGCTGAGGGAGCATCCACTTCTCAAAATCAAGGTTGTTGAGTCCTAACTCTGTGAAAAACCTCTATCATTAGGAGCCTATTTTTGCGTTTTTTTTATTTTTATTTTATTTTCTAGTCTAATCTCATATTTATTTTTGAGTCTTTGTCTTAATTCATAATTAATAAATTTAAAGTTTATGCCTTAAGCTATGAATGTCCTATGAATCCATCACCTCTCTTAAATGAAAAATGCTTTAATCACAAAAGACAAGAAGTACAGGATTTCGAAATTTATCCTTGAAACTAGTTGAATTAGTTTGATGTGGAGACATATTTTCTGATGAATGCTTGAACAGTGCATATGTCTTTTGAATTTGTTGTTTTGAGAATGTTAAAATTGTTGGCTCTTGAAAGAATGAGAGAGAAAGAGAACTGTTATTGAGGATCTGAAAATCTCAAATTGATTCTTGAAGCAGAAAAGCAAAAAAGAAAAAAAATTCGAAAAAAAAAGAAAAGAGAAGAAAAAGAAAAAGAAAGAATAAAGTTGTGAACCAAGCCAAAAGAGTGTGCTTAAGAACCTTGGACACCTCTAATTGGGACTCTAGCAAAGCTGAGTCACAATCTAAAAGGTTCACCCAATTATGTGTCTGTGGCATATGTATCCGGTGGTAATACTGGAAGACAGAGTGCTTTGGGCCACAGCCAAGACTCATACACTAGCTATGTTCAAGTATCATCTACTTATTAGGAGAATCAATAACACTATCTGAGTTCTGAGTTCTCATAGATGCCAATCATTCTGACTTCAAAGGATAGAGTGAGTTGCCAAACTGTTCGAGGCAAAAAGCTACTAGTCCCGCTCATCTAATTGGAACTATGTTTCTTTGATGTTTTGGAGTCTATAGTATATTCTCTTCTTTTATTCTATTTTGATTTTCAGTTTCTTGGGGACAAGCAACAATTTAGTTTGGTGTTGTGATGAGCGATAATTTGTACCCTTTTGGCATTGTTTTTAGTATGTTTTTAGTATAATTTAGTTAGTTTTTATTATATTTTTATTAGTTTTTAGTTAAAATTCACTTTTCTGGACTTTACTATGAGTTTGTGTGTTTTTCTGTGATTTCAGGTATTTTTCTGACTGAAATTGAAGGTTCTGAGCAAAAATCTGATTCAGAGACTGAAAAGGACTGCAGATGCTGTTGGATTCTGACCTCCCTGCACTCAAGTGGATTTTCCGAGCTACAGAAGCCCAATTGGCGCGATCTCAACGGCATTGGAAGTAGACATCCTGGGCTTTCCAGCAATATATGATAGTCCATACTTTGCCCAAGATTTGATGCCCAAACCGGCGTGTAAATCAGCCTCAGAAATTCCAGCGTTTAACGCTGGAACTGGCATAAAACTTGGAGTTAAACGCCCAAACTGGCATGAAAGCTGGCGTTTAACTCCAGAATAGGTCTCTACACGAAAATGCTTCATTGCTCAGCCCAAGCACACCAAGTGGACCCAGAAGTGGATTTTTACGTCATTACTCATGTCTGTACACCCTAGGTTACTAGTTTACTAATAGGATCTTTTGACATTGTATCTGTACCTCATGACATTTTTACACGTTTCATTGTATACTTTCCACGGCATGATCTCTAAACCCCATGGTTGGGGGTGAGGAGCTCTGCTGTGTCTTGATGGATTAATGCAATTACTACTGTTTCTTATTCAATCATGCTTGCTTCCATTCTAAGATATCACTTGCTCTTAACCCGGATGAATGTGATGATCCGTGACACTCATCATCATTCTCAACTATGAACGTGTGCCTGACAACCACCTCCGTTCTATTTTAGATTAAGTAGATATCTCTTGGATTCTTTAATCGGAATCTTTGTGGTATAAGCTAGAACTGATGGCGGCATTCAGAGAATCCGGAAGGTCTAAACCTTGTCTGTGGTATTCTGAGTAGGATTCAATGACTGAATGACTGTGTGCTTCAAACTCCTAGCAGGCGGGGCGTTAGTGACAGACGCAAAAGAATCAATGGATTCTATTCCGGCCTGACCGAGAACCGACAGATGATTAGCCATGCTGTGACAGAGCATAGGAACATTTTCACTGAGAGGATGGGAGGTAGCCACTGACAACGGTAAAACCCTACATACAGCTTGCCATGGAAGGAGCCTTGCGTGTTTGAAGAAGAAGACAGTAGGAAAGCAGAGATTCAGAAGATGGAGCATCTCCAAAACCTCAACCTATTCTCCATTACTACAAAACAAGTACTTATTTCATGTTCTTTTGCTTTTCACAATCAATCCTGATAATTTCTGATATCCTGACTAAGATTTACAAGATAACCATAGCTTGCTTCAAGCCGACAATCTCCGTGGGATCGACCCTTACTCACGTAAGGTATTACTTGGACGACCCAGTGCACTTGCTGGTTAGTTGTGCGAGATTGCAAAAGTGTGATTGCAATTTCGTGCACCAGGTGGCGTATGTGTATTGATTATAGAAGGCTCAATACAGCCACCAGAAAGGATCATTTTCCTTTACCATTCATAGACCAGATGCTAGAAAGACTAGCAGGTCATGAATACTATTGCTTCCTGGATGGATATTCAGGTTATAATCAAATTGCAGTAGATCCCCAGGATCAAGAGAAAACGGCATTCACATGTCCATCTGGAGTATTTGCATACAGAAGGATGCCATTTGGCCTGTGCAATGCACCTGCAAGCTATCAGAGGTGCATCCTCTCAATTTTCTCTGATATGGTGGAAAAATTTCTGGAAGTGTTCATGGATGACTTTTCAGTATTTGGAGACTCATTCAGCTCCTGTCTTGACCATCTAGCACTTGTTCTAAATAGATGCCAAGAGACTAACCTGGTTTTAAACTGGGAAAAATGTCACTTTATGGTGACTGAAGGAATTGTCCTTGGGCACAAAATTTCGAATAAGGGAATAGAGGTGGATCAAGCTAAGGTAGAGGTAATTGAAAAATTACCACCACCTGCCAATGTTAAGGCAGTCAGAAGCTTTCTGGGGCATGCAGGATTCTATAGGAGGTTTATAAAGGATTTTTCAAAAATTGCCAAACCTCTGAGCAACCTGCTAGCTACTGACACGCCATTTGTCTTTGATAAGGAGTGTCTGCAGGCATTTGAGACTCTGAAAGCTAAATTGGTCACAACACCAATCATCTCTGCACCAAACTAGACATTGCCATTTGAACTAATGTGTGATGCCAGTGACCATGCCATTGGTGCAGTGTTGGGACAAAGGCATGACAAGCTTATGCACGTCATTTACTATGCCAGTCGTGTTCTAAATGACACACGGAAAAACTATACAACCACAGAAAAAGAGCTACTTGCAGTGGTTTACGCCATTGACAAATTCAGATCCTATTTAGTAGGATCAAAAGTGATTGTGTACACTGATCATGCTGCTCTTAAATATCTACTTACAAAGCAGGATTCAAAACCCAGACTTATAAGATGGGTGTTGCTTCTGCAAGAGTTTGATATAGAAATAAGAGACAGAAAAGGGACAGAGAATCAGGTAGCAGATCACCTGTCCCGAATAGAACCAGTAGAAGGGGCATCCCTCCCTCTTACTGAGATCTCTGAAAACTTTTCGGATGAGCAACTCTTTGCCATCCAGGAAGTGTCATGGTTTACAGACATTGCAAACTACAAAGCAGTGAGATTCATACCCAAAGAATACAGTAGGCAGCAATCAAAGAAGCTGATCACGGATGCAAGGTATTATCTTTGGGATGAGCCGTATCTCTTTAAGAGATGTGCAGACGGAGTAATCCGTAGATGTGTGCCTAAAGAAGAAGCACAGAAGATCCTATGGCACTGCCATGGATCCCAGTATGGAGGACATTTTAGAAGTGAGCGAACAACCACAAGAGTCCTCCAATGTGGCTTCTACTGGCCTACTCTCTATAAGGATTCCCGAGTGTTTGTACTTAATTGTGACATTTGCCAAAGATCTGGTAATCTGCCTCACAGTTATGCTATGCCTCAATAAGGAATCTTAGAGATTGAGTTGTTTGATGTATGGGGTATTGACTTCATGGGACCTTTCCCACCATCATACTCAAACACTTATATTCTGGTGGCAGTGGATTATGTATCCAAATGGGTGGAAGCTATTGCAACACCTACTAATGACACTAAGACAGTGTTAAAATTCCTCCAGAAATACATCTTCAGCAGATTTGGCACCCCTAGAGTACTAATCAGTGATGGGGGCACTCATTTCTGCAATAAACAGCTCTATTCTGCTTTGGTTCGTTATGGAGTTAGCCACAGGGTGGCCACTCCATATCATCCACAGACTAATGGGCAAGCTGAAGTCTCAAATAGAGAAATCAAAAGAATCCTGGAACGGACTGTAATTAACCGTAGAAGGGATTGAGCAAGAAGCTTGGATGATGCTTTGTGGGCATACAAAACAGCATTCAAGACCCCTATAGGGACTTCTCCATATCAGCTTGTGTATGGAAAGGCATGTCACTTGCCAGTGGAACTGGAACATAAGGCCTACTGGGCAACCAGATTCCTGAACCTTGATGCCAAGTTAGCTGGAGAAAAACGATTGCTTCAGTTAAATGAGCTAGAGGAATTTAGACTCAATGCTTTCGAGAATGCAAAAATATACAAAGAGAAAGCAAAAAGATGGCATAATAAGAAATTGTCATCCAGAGTCTTTGAGCCAGGGCAGAAAGTTCTGCTATTCAATTCTAGGCTCAAACTATTCCCCGGGAAATTGAAGTCCCGGTGGAGAGGTCCATATGTGATTACAAAGTGTATCACCATATGGATACGTTGAGCTTCAGGATAATGACTCTAACAAAAAGTTCATTGTTAATGGACAGAGAGTTAAACATTATCTTGAAGGCAATTTTGAGCAAGAATGCTCAAAACTGATACTTGATTAAAGCTCAGTAATAGTCCAGCTAACGACATTAAAGAAGCGCTTGCTGGGAGGCAACCCAGCCATTTACAAAATTTAATTTTATTTGTTTTTGTTAATTAATCTCTTTCCACAGGTATATGTCAAAGTATCTTCAAGGTAAAATAGCAATTGCTTGAATTCACAGAGTTACAGGGGAATTTTGGAGCTCACTAGCGTGAAAAAGGCCAGTAAGAAACGTTTTGGGCGTTGAACGACCAAAACAAGCATCCACTGGGCGTTCAACGCCAGTAAGGATAGCCATTTGGGCGTTAAACGCCAGAAAGGAGCATCTTCTGGGCGTTGAACGCCAGAAAGAAGCTCCTTCTGGGCGTTTAACGTTAGAATTTCAGCATCCTGGGCGTTTAGAAAAATGCCCAGTAACAAAGGACTTCCTGGCGTTCAACGCCAGAAAGAAGCAACAATTGGGCGTTGAACGCCCAGGAGAAGCAACAATTGGGCGTTAAACGCCCAAAATATGCAGCAGTTGGGCGTTTAACGCCAGAATGGTGGGGAAGAGGTAAAATTCGTTTTTCTTCACAAATTTTCTAATTTTTATGTTTCAATTCATGATTTCTTGCATAAACATGTTTCAAAATATCATCCTTCAATTCCAAAATTTTTAATCCTAATTTCTAAAAACCCTAATTTCTAAAATCCCTTTTCAAAAATATCAAATGTAGCTTCATACATAAACATAAACCTTTTTTCAATCCAATCCAACTCTTTTTCCAATTTCTTTTCAAACTTGATTATTTTTTAAAATCTTTTTCAAATTATAAATTTCAAATTTATTTTTAAATATCATTCATATCTTTTTAAATTATATCATTTTCTTGTCATATTTATCTTTTATAAATCATATCTTTTATCTTATATCTCTTTCTTATTTTCGAAAACCCACCCTCCCTCCCCTTATATCCACTTTCGGCGCCCCTCTCATCATCCACCATTCCACACTTGCTCTCCTCCTATCCCTCTTCTCTCTTTTCTTTTGCTTGAGGACAAGCAAACCTCTTAAAGACAAGATTCTAGAGGATATATGCATCTCTGAAGCCAGGTGGACCACCAGCACAATGGCATCCCAAATCAACTCAAAAGAGAAGATCTCAAACCAGCAGCCAGAGGCTGGCTGGATTTCATTGGGCGTTCTATATTGCCCACCAGCAACCGTTCTGAAGTTACTATTAAAAGAGCAGTGATGATTCACTGCATCATGTTGGGAAAAGAAGTAGAAGTCCATCAACTGATCTCGTGTGAACTATACAAAATAGCAAACAGGAATTCCAAGGATGCCAGATTGGCCTATCCAAGCTTAATTTCTATGCTCTACAGAGATGCTGGAGTGAAGATGGGAATAACAGAGTATATCTCAGTTGAGAGGCCAATCACTAGAATATCAATGGACAGACAACAGTTGCAGGATGATCCAATCAAGAGGAGAGCACAGGAAGTCCTCCCAGAACTTCCTCAATTCTAATATTGGGAACATCTTGAGGCATCTATTTCCAAATTGCAAGAAGCTATGAACCAAATAAAGGAAGAACAGAACAATCAAAGTAGCATGCTTTGCAAACTACTTAGGGAACAAGAAGAGCAAGGGCATGATTTAAGGGAGCTGAAGCGCCAGAAATTAATCCTTGAAGGACCAAGCACCCCACAGATCAGAGGAACATCTACTTCTCAAAACACAGGTTGTTGAGTTCTAATTTTAGCTTTAACTCTGTGATAGTGTTATTATAGAAATTTACCTTAGGAGATATATAGAGTAGTAGTAGTAGTAGTAGTTAGCATATCTATTCTGGTTTTATTCCCAATTAAAGTTATAATTTATTTTTCTCATCATCATCAGACATGAATAAAATAGTAGATTTTTAGAATAAAGAAGTAATTTATATTTTTCGAGTTCTTAATAATAAAAATTATAATTAATTATATGTGGTGGCAATACTTTTTGTTCTCTGAATGAATGCTTGAACAGTGCATATTTTATCCTGAAATTTACGAATATTGGCTCCTGAAAGAATGAGGAACACGAAAAATATTATTGATGATCTGAAAAATCATGAATTTGATTCTTGAAGCAAGAAAAAGCAGTGAAAAAAAATTTTACAAGGAATCATTGGATTAAGAAAAGGATCCAAGGCTTTGAGAATCAGTGGATAGGAGGGCCCAAGGAAATAGTTCCAGGCCTAAGCGGCTAAATCAAGCTGTCCCTAACCATATGCTTGTGGCATGCAGGTCCAAGTGAAAAACTTGAGACTAAGTGGTTAAAGTCGTGATCCAAAGCAAAAAGAGTGTGCTTAAGAGCTCTGGACACCTCTAACTGGGGACTTTAGCAAAGTTGAGTCACAATCTGAAAAAGGTTCACCCAGTCATGTGTCTGTGGCATTTATGTATCCGATGGTAATACTGGAAAACAAAGTGCTTAGGGCCACGGCCAAGACTCATAAAGTAACTGTGTTCAAGAATCAACATACTACACTAGGAGAATCAATAATACTATCTGAATTCTGAGTTCCTATGGATGCCAATCATTCTGAATTCCAAGGGATAAAGGGAGATGCCAAAACTGTTCAGAAACAAAAAAGCTACAAGCCCCGCTCATCTAATAAGAATCTGAGCTCCACTTAAAAACTCTGAAATATTATTACTTCTTAATTTCTTTTCATCCTACTTTATTTATCTAGTTGCTTGAGGACAAGCAACAGTTTAAGTTTGGTGTTGTGATGAGCGGATATTTTATACGCTTTTTGGGGGTAATTTCATGTAGATTTTAGTATGTTTTAATTAGTTTTTAGTAGAGTATTATTAGTTTTTAGGCAAAAATCATATTTCTAGACTTTACTATGAGTTTGTGTGTTTTTCTGTGATTTCAGGTATTTTTTGGCTGAAATTGAGGGAGCTGAGCAAAAATCTGAGTTAGGCTGAAAAACGACTACTGATGCTGTTGGATTCTGACCTCCCTGCACTCGAAATGGATTTTTTGGAGCTACAGGAGTCCAATTGGCGCGCTCTCAACGGCGTTGGAAAGTATACATCCAGGGCTTTCCAGCAATATATAATAGTCCATACTTTGCGCGAAGATAGACGACGTAAACTGGCGTTCAACGCCAGTTTCATGCTGCTGTCTGGCGTCCAGCGCCAGAAACAGGTTACAAGCTGGAGTTCAACGCCAGAAATAGGTTACAACCTGGCGTTGAACGCCCAAAACATCCCCAGGCACGTGAGAAGCTTAAGTCTCAGCCCCAGCACACACCAAGTGGGCCCCAGAAGTGGATTTCTACACTATCTATCATAGTTTACTCATTTTCTGTAAACCTAGGTTACTAGTTTACTATTTAAACAACTTTTAGAGATTTACTTTGCATCTCATGACATTTTCAGATCTGAATTTTATACACTTTGACAGCATGAGTCTCTAAACTCCATTGTTGGGGGTGAGGAGCTCTGCAGCGTCTCGATGAATTAATGCAATTGTTTCTATTCCTCCATTCAAACGTGTGTGTTCCTATCTAAGATGTTCATTCGCGCTTAATTATGAAGAAGGTGATGATCCGTGACACTCATCACCTTCCTCAACCCATGAACGTGTGCCTGACAAACACCTCCATTCTACATCAGATTGAATGAGCTTCTCTTAGATTCCTTAATCAGAATCTTCGTGGTATAAGCTAGAATTGATGGCGGCCACTCTTGAGGATCCGGAAAGTCTAAACCTTGTCTGTGGTATTCCGAGTAGGATTCAAGGATTGAATGGCTGTGACGAGCTTCAAACTCGCGATTGCTGGGCGTGATGACAAACGCAAAAGGATCAATGGATCCTATTCCAACATGATCGAGAACCAACAGCTGATTAGTCATGCTGTGACAGAGCATCTGGACCGTTTTCACTGAGAGGATGGGAGGTAGCCACCGACAATGGTGACACCCTACATACAGCTTGCCATGGAGGGAACTTTGCACTTTTCCATGCATGGAATATTACATTACAGAAATTCAGAGGACAAAGCATCTTCAAAACTCCAACATATTCTCCATTAATAGAGTAACAATTACTTATTCCAAACACTTTTACTTCTTACAATTAAATCCAAATAACCTTATTGGCATCCTGACTAAGATTAATAAAATAAACATAGCTTGCTTCAAACCAATAATCTCTGTGGGATCGACCCTTACTCACGTAAGGTATTACTTGGACGACCCAGTGCACTTGCTGGTTAGTTGTGCGGAATTGTCAAGAATTGTGATTTTCAATTTCGTGCACCACCCACCAATTTGAAAAAAAAAAAACTTTTGATGCTAAGCTTGCTTGAAAGAATGTATTTTGGAACATGGTTTTTGAGATAAGAACACACAAGCATGTGAGTTTTGAGCCTAATTGCGTGGTTACATCTTATAACCACTTATCATCCTTCTTGTGTGCATTATTCTCTTTTTATAAATGTAATCTTTGATTTGTTTGATTCTTTATGTCTATTATTTCGTGTATTCAGTCATTTATATGAGTGAGGCCATCATTTCATTAGCTCACTTACCCAAATAGCCTACCTTTTACTCTCCAATGTAACCAATTTTGAGCCTACGCTTAACCCACTTATTCTCAATTTTAGCACATTACAAGCCTTAAAGCGAAAAACAATAAATATCCTTATTTGGATCTTTGATTAGCTTAGGCTAGTGTGTGTGAGTATCATTCAAGTGTGGGAACCTTGGGACATTGGGTGAATAAAAGGGTAGTTTTGTATTATTAGTATAAATATTGGAAATTGGGTACATACTTATGTATTAATCGAATGTAAAACCTTATGCATTGATGCTCTTATAAAAAAATGAGAAAAGAAAAGAAAAAGAAAAAAAACAATATGGAAAAGAAAAAAATCTAGAAAAAAAAAAGAAAGAAAAAGAAAGAAAAAGAAAGAAATAAAAAGGGGACAAAATGCCCCAAAGTAAAGCTCAAATAAAAGTCAATGCATTTGTGTTGTGAAATGAAAAGAGAATGCATTAGTATGTGGAAAAGTGAAGAATGGGTAGTTAGGTTAGAACTTAATTGTATAGGATGTCAAAGGTTAGGTGGGAAGTCTAAGCCTATCAAAGATTCAAACTTCAAGCTCACTTGACCAAATATGCATCCTACCTTAACACTAGCCCCATTACAACCTAAAGAAAAGACCTCATGATAATTGTATGACATGTATGAAATAAATGTTGATTGTTAGATGAAAAAAACAAATCTTGGAAAGCATGATTAGGGGAGAATTGAGTGAATCAACCCCAAACACCGAGCGACTAGAGTGCAAACACTTCCGGTGAGGGTTCGATGCTCAATTCCTTGATTCCCGGCTTTCACGAGCGTTCTTCTTGCAAGTCTATGTGAACTTCATGTTTATACTTCAATTGGTAGGACTCATGAATCGTTATATGATCTTAAGCCCTACTTGTGCATGTCTTGGAGATTGATTTATTTTTAACCAAGTAGGTAGAATCATTTTGCATTTAGTTGCATGCATATAGTTACTTTGCTTTGAATAAGTGTCATATCCCTTATTCCATTCTTGGTTTAGCATGAGGACATGCTAAGGTTTAAGTGTGGGGAGGTTGATAAACCCCAATTTGACGGTTTATCTTGTATTGAATTTAGAGTATTTTGTAGACCTTTTCTCACATTTACCTAATGAATTAGCATGGTTTTGTATATTCTCCTTTAATTGTGCTTAAGAGTGAAAACATGCTTTTTAGGTCTTAAAATAAAAAAATTTAATTCACCTTGATTCCATTAGATGCCTTGATATGTTTGTTAAGTGATTTAAGGTTTAGGAGGCAAAGATTGGATCAAGGGAATGAAGAAAGAAAGCATGAAAAGTTGGAGAACTCATGAAGAAATGAAAGAACCGGAAAGCTATCAAGCCGACCTCTTCGCACTTAAACACCATAACTTGAGCTACAGAGGTCCAAATGATGCGGTTTCAGTTGGGTTGGAAAGCTAACATCCGGGGCTTCGAAACAATATAAGATTTGCTATGGTTGAACCACGCATGGTGACGCGTACGCGCGTAGTACGCGCACGCGCCGTTGCTGCCACCTGGTTCACTTAAAGCAAAACGTGGCCAGCGATTTTAGAAGCCTTGTGGGCCCAATCCAACTCATTTCTAATGCTATTTAACCCAAGGACTGAAGGGGAAACACAAGTATTGAATATGTTAGTTACCCTTAGTTTAGTTTTAGGAGTTAGAGTTAGTTTCTAGAGAGAGAAGCTCTCACTTCTCTCTAGGATTAGGATTAGGATTAGGTTTAGTTCTTAGATCTAGATTTTAATTCATCTTCTTCTACTTCTATCTTCTCAATTCCTTGTTGTTACATTCATTCTTCTTCCATTCTTTTGTTGCAATTTCCTTTATGTTGTTCTTGTGTTTTGTTGTAGATCTACTTTTGTTTCTTCTACTCTCTTTCAATTCAATCAAGGTAACTCGTAATAAATGTGTTTCTTTTGATTGTTGTTGTTAGTTCCTTTCAATAATTGTTGTTAGATTTTGTTCTTGTTGTTGATTTCTATGCTTTCCTTTTTTTGCCTTCCAAGTGTTTGATGAAATGATTGGTTGGACTTTAGAGTAGAATTTTATACTCTTGGCTTGGAAAGGTAACTTAGGAACTCTTGAGTTACTAATGTCCAAGTAATTGATGATTGGGAGCCATTTACTCTAGTTCTCACTAATTGAATTAGTGGAGAGTTAGGACATATGGACTAGGATTGATATAGCTCATTTGACTTTCCTTTACTACTAGTTAGAGGATGATTTAATAAAATTAATCCTTGCCAATTCTCATATTGTGGTTAGTGATTAGGATAGAGATCCTTGACCACCAACCCTTGCCAAGACCTTTTTAGGCCTTAGTTTACTTTCTTGCCATTTATCTTTCATGCTTCTTATCAAAACCCCAAAATAATTCACAACCAATAACAAGACACTTTATTGTGATTCCTAGGGAGAACGACCCGAGGTCCAATACTTCGGTTTATAAATTTAGGGGTTTGTT
This sequence comes from Arachis stenosperma, assembly GCF_014773155.1. Lineage (NCBI taxonomy): Eukaryota > Viridiplantae > Streptophyta > Magnoliopsida > Fabales > Fabaceae > Arachis > Arachis stenosperma. The sequence goes on along the minus strand of NC_080378.1, from coordinate 47,995,965 downwards.
ACTTGTGACAAACAATCTTTTGTATGAAAGGATTATTGCTTGGTTTAGAAACTATACTTTACAACGAGATTTTATTAGTGAATTTCTAAGCCGTCAAAAATCCAATCATCAAGGGCCTGGCCTGACCAAAAGCCCCTAAGCTAGCATCCAGGCTAGCCTAATTCTATGATATGCCTATTCCCTCTAATCGTGCTAACAAAAGTGAGGGAGACACTCTAATGTACTGAAGTTAGACTAGGCGTCTCAAAAAGTCTCCTCAATCCTGGTCCAGAGTACCTCACGGAAAACCACCAGGCGAATGGTGATGCTCGCCTGCTGCACCTCGCCTGGCTCATCGTCATCGCTGTCAGAGGAGATACCTATGAAGTTAGGATCTTCCTCTGGATCTTCTTCTTCCTCGTCCTCTTCTTCTGCCGGAGTGATAGCAGAGGAATCACTGCTGGCCACAGGAACCATAAAAGGATAGCTACCAAACAAAATACAGTCGGGAGAAGGAGGTGGCGCCTCCATGATCTGATCATACTCATGTCCCTGCTACTCATCAAAGACAGGAGGCTCGATCGGCTCAAGTAAAGGATCAAGCTCGGGTGGCAATACAGGAACACCCCACTCATCAAGGACAAAAGGTGCAGGAGGTGCCTCATGGATAGGCTGGGCAGGTATAGGCTCATCAGGTAGAGGAGGTTCAGGTGGAGGAGGATAGTCAGGTGGAGGTGGCATCTGCTCCTCAGATGAGGTATCCCAGGTTCGCCGGGGTGTAACCAAGATAAAGGAAAGTTATAGGGTGCATCAGGATTAAAGTATGCTGTCCTAATAGGGTACTGAAAAAGTCTACCACGAACTATATAATTACGGATACGAGGTACCGCACAGTAGATGTAATACTCGCTGCGCACCGGGTCCTCGTGGATGTACGGTGGATCAATCTCGTAGAATAGGACCCGTGTCCATCTGTGAGGTGTAAGAGGTAAGAACTGGGGAGTTCTTAGTAAGGTCGGGTTTACAGTTAAGTTCATTTATAATGTCCGTGGTCATAGAAGTATAAATAAATGTAGAGTAATATGTACATAACAGCAACATAAACTAACACATGAACAAGTGAGAAAATAGGAACTAAATGCACGTTCACACATTAATATGCAATCACACAGTTATGCTCAAACAAACAATAAGAACAAGAACACAAGAAGATAAGCAATAATAATGCACAAACAAGTATGATGCTGTCTGTCCCTACTGCAGTAATGAGCTCATTTGTCGGTTTCGACCCGCACCCGACGCAATCCGACCCTCCAAGTCAGATAAGGCCTTCCCAGAACTTAATCCCAGATTAAGTACCGCATACCCTCTACCAAGTGCTCTCGACTTGCAGGGCTGGTATTGCTTAGGTCTCAATATACCGCAGGTATGCGAGTCAGGCCTCTACCAAGCTTCAGCTTGCAGGGCTGGTACTACTCTACCGCAGCCTGTCTGGGAGCAACATCACAATACGGGCGTCCCCGCACAACATTCACAAGCATTGCCCGAAGGCTCATAATTCACATAACCATACTTTCCATCACTTAGCAATCATCATAAATCAAGCATTACAACATCACAGAGACATTTTACAATTCTCTGTTTACTCTAAGGTCAGGTACACACTATATCACTTTTAACTCCTTTTCTTTTTAACATAAACACAGGTTTCAAAATCTTGTTTCTTTACTTCCTATACCTCTATATCTTCTCTTATAGCTCTTCTTAGGTGTTTAGTAAAGGAAATTAGAGAATTCTGGACTCAAAACTGCCTTCTGAGGCTTTAGGAAAAACTGTCTTTTTATCAATATTTATTATTATTAATAATAATATTATTATTAAAATAATATTATTAATATATATTAATATTTTATTATTAAAATAATAATATTTTATTTAACTTTCAAAAATTGCATTTTGACCCCGGACTTCTTGGAAATTGCACTTTGACCCCTATAACTTTTAATAATTGCACTTTAGCCCTCAACTTTGATTAATTAATTTTCAACCCCAAATTTTTAATAATTGCATTTTGACCCCAAACTCCATGAATACACATTTTCATGTTCTTCCAAAAAACCAAAAACATTTTCCAAAGTTCATCAGATTTCTGCTTGATTTTCAGCTAGTTTTTCAATCTTTTCGGAAACCGATTTGAACCCGATTTTTATCAACCAAAGAGAAACTTTTCAGCCATCAATACACATCAAATAAGCATCAAAAATCATGATTTTCATGGCTGGAATGTCACGTTTTCCAGCAGCACCAACAGCCACTTCAAAACCATCATAAACATGATTTTCAAGCATTAAACAACAAGATTTCATGATCAAACCATCACACAAACACCCAAAATCAAACCTCAAGCAACAAGATCTGATTTAACACTTCAAGAACACAGCCAATCATTGATTAATTTATCAAACCTTACCTCCTTTGCTGCTGTCCAGATTGCACCAAAAACAAGCTTCCAGAAGCACTTTTATTTTAACATAAAACAACCTTAGAATCTTATGAACCATGAAGGCTGAAGCTTCATGATGATGAAAAGAAGGTTTTTCTCACCTTAAGGTAACTAGAAATCACGTTTTCTTGGAGCTTTTGGTGATTGAATAAGAGATCCTAAGAGAAAACATGAAGAAAACATCATTAGCTTAAGGAACCACCATGGCCGAATCTTCAAGGAGGAGGAGCAGCCTTCATACCTTGATTTACTCCATGAAAAGTGACATAGGAATGAAGAGGAGGAAGAGGTGAACACTTTGGTAAGATTAGATTTTTGATAGGGGTTTCGGTTTGAGAAAGAGCGGAAAGAAAAGCTCAGGTGTTCATGGAAGCTTCATGGTTTTCTTTCATGGTGTTCTAAGCTTTTCCAAGAACAAAAATGATAGCCAAGCTGTCCAAGGGAGGCCGTGGCTTTTGGATGATGATTATCCAAAAGTTACTTGTCAAAATATCTTAGAAAAGAATAATTACTAAAGTTAGATGTATTAGAACTTAAATAAATTACACTGCTAATGGATAAACATTAAGTTACTTAGTGTAAATGACACTAGTAACTGGATAATCATAAGAATAAAAGATATATGATGAAGCATTAGCAGTGCTAAGTTCATCTAAGAATGCCGGTATTATCTATTACCGGTAGATTTCTAGCTCAGTTATTATATTACTAAACATAGATCAACATTAATCACAGTAGAGAAGATAATAATATAATATTCTGAATATAATAATAATATATGAATATTATATTAATATAATTTTTCTCTCGAAATTCGTGACCGGCTCGTCACATAGAGACTAACCACGGAAATCAGAATTTTAAAATTTGGGCCCGAAGTGGCTCAAAAACGCAACTCTTCGCGACGTGCCTACTTAGATTAGGAGAGGTGTCCTGTGCAATCAAGCTACTGACTCAGCAGCTTGATGACGCAGCACCTGTGCAGTGGAGGTGCTTATATGCATAGAAATTCCTAAAAATTCTGTTTGATCCCGAAAAAGCGCTGTTTCTTCGGGGCTAGGCCGTTACATTCTACCCTCCTAAAAGAAAATTTTGTCCTCAAAATTTCAATTACCTGAAAAGAGAAACGGGTAGTCTGTTTTCATCTTGTCTTCCAGCTCCCATGTGTACTCTTCAGTCCCAGTTTGTCCCCATGCTACCTTAACCAATGATACTGTCTTGCCTCTAAGCTGTTTGTCACTTCGTTCCACAATCCTGACTGGTAGGGTTTGATATGTCAAGTCGGCTCGCAGCTGTACTGTCTCTGGTTGTAAAACGTGGCTTTCGTCGGGATTATACTTTTTGAGTTGTGAAACATGAAAAACATCATGAAGGTTTGACAAATAAGGAGGGAGAGCTACTTGGTATGCTACTGGACCGACTCTTTTAAGAATTTGAAAAGGACCTAAGTATCGTGGATTCAATTTCTTAGTCCTAAGAGCTCTACCTATTCCAGTCGTAGGTGTTACTCTTAAGAAAATATGGTCACCTTCGTTAAATTCTAAGGGCCTACGCCTAATATCTGCATAGCTCTTTTATCGACTTTGGGCAGTTTGAATCTTCTCTCAAATGTGCTTAATCCGTTCGGTAGTTTCTTGTACCAAGTCTGGCCCCAAAATCCTGCCTTCCTCCTTGTCATACCAACATAATGGTGATTGACACTTTCTTCCGTAGAGGGCCTCATATGGTGCCATTTCGATACTCTGTTGATAACTGTTGTTGTAAGCAAACTCAATCAATGGCAAGTATTTGTCCCAGTTACCCTGTTGGTCCATCACGCAAAATCTCAACATATCTTCCAAGGTACGAATTGTTCGTTCTGTCTGTCCATCAGTCTGTGGGTGATATGCTGTACTTAAGTGCAACTTCGTCCCAAAAGCTTTATGTAGAGCTCCCCAAAATCTAGAAGTAAACCTTGGATCTCTTTCTGACATAATTGATGAAGGTATTCCATGCAATCGTATTATCTCCTGAATGTATAACCGGGCGAGTTTCTCCAAGCTGTGACCAATTTGAATTGGTAGAAAATGCGCTGATTTTGTCAATCGATCTACAATTACCCAAATTGCAGCATGCCCGGCAGAGGTTCTTGGTAACCCAGTAACAAAATCCATCGTAATCTCTTCCCGTTTCCATTGCGGTATCTCCAATGGTTGTAGGGTTTCAGGTGGTTTTTGATGTTCCACCTTAATCTTCTGGCAAGTGAGACACTTTGAAACATACGTTGCTACATCTTTCTTCATTTCCGGCCACCAGAACATCTTCTTCAGATCTTGGTACATTTTAGTCGTTCCGGGATGGATAGAAAATCTACTTTCATGAGCTTTGGTCAGAATGTTCTTTCTCAAGTCCTCCTGAGCAAGTACACAAATTCTGTTCCTATATCTCCATATTCCCTCTTTATCTTGGCGTACCTCTTCCGGCTGATCTGCCTTCATCCGTGTTAACAATGCCAGCATTCCTGAATTCTGGGCTTGAGCTTGCTGAATAGCTATCTTAAAGTCAGATGTTAATTGTAGTTGCGCCATAACAATTCCTCTTGATGTCTCTCTCATTCCTAATTTTAAGTTTTCAAAGGCTGAGATCATTTCTTCGTCCTTGATCATCATCCAGGATATGCCCAAACTCTTTCGACTCAAAGCATCTGCGACTACATTTGCCTTCCCAGGATGATAGCTCAACTTAAAATCATAATCTTTTAAGAATTCCATCCATCGCCTCTGCCTCATATTAAGGTCTTTCTGATCAAAGATATACTTCAAACTCTTATGATCAGAGAAAACTTCAAATTGGGCTCCGTACAAATAGTGCCTCCAAATCTTAAGTGCAAAAACCACTGCTGCTAATTCCAAATCATGTGTCGGATCGTTCCTTTCGTGAGGTCTTAGTTGTCTCGAAGCATAAGCTACCACATTCCTATGCTGCATCAATACACATCCAAGTCCCTTAAAAGAAACATCACAATACACCTCAAAAGGTTCCTGTGGGTCTGGTAACACCAAAACTGGCGCCGTCGTCAACTTTTCCTTTAAAGTTTCAAAGCTTTCTTCACACTTCTCTGTCCACTCAAACGGAACTTCCTTCCTAGTAAGGCGAGTCAAAGGTAAAGCTATCTGTGAAAAATCCTTGATAAACCGCCGATAGTATCCTGCTAACCCCAAGAAACTACGAACTTCTGTAACTGTCTTGGGTTGCTTACATTGTACTACGGCCTCGATCTTTAAAGGATCTACAGTTATACCATCTCGTGTGATCACATGTCCCAAGAATGCCACTTCTGTCGCCCAAAACTCACATTTCGACAATTTTGCATATAGCTTCCGTGCTCTTAATATTTGCAACACAATCCTCAAATGCTCTCCATGTTCTTCTTCTGTCTTGGAATAGATGAGGATTTCATCTATAAAGACTACCACAAACTGATCTAGATACGGACGAAAAATGCGATTCATATAATCCATGAATACAGCAGGAGCATTAGTCAGTCCAAAGGGCATAACCGTATACTCATAGTGACCGTACCTAGTTCGAAAGGCAGTCTTAGGTATATCTGATTCCTTCACCCGGATTTGATGGTAACCTGACCGTAAATCAATCTTCGAGAATAATGTCGCACCTCTCAGCTGGTCCATCAGATCATCTATCCTTGGGAGTGGATACTTGTTCTTGATTGTGATCTTGTTCAATTGCCGATAATCCACACATAACCTCATTCCACCATCCTTCTTCTTTACTAGTAACACTGGAGCTCTCCATGGTGATACACTCGGACGAATAAACTTCTTTCCCAGCAATTCATCCAACTGCTTCTTTAACTCTGCTAGTTCCAACGGTGACATCCGATACGGTGCTATAGAAATTGGTCCGGCTCCAGGAACCAGATCAATACTAAACTCTATCTCTCTCTGAGGTGGAAACTCAGGTATATCATCCGGAAAAACATCAGAAAACTCCTTCACCACTCGGATTTGCTCCAAGTCTTGTTCATTAGTTTCTGAGCTAGCCGATAGTAGAACGTAACCCTCTAACCTACTATTACTAGAAATAACTCTTAGGGAATTCAAATAGAAAGTACAATACTCAACTGGTTCGGTGTGCATTTCAGATGATGGAAATATAGCAATTCGTTTAAAACAATCAAGGAAAACATGATGCTTAGACAACCAATCTAAACCTAAGATAATATCTAAACCACACAAAGGCAAACAAACCAGGTCATGTATAAAAGTCCTAGCCTCAATAACAAAAGGAACCTGTTGACATACTTGACTAGCCAAGGCATTTTGAGATGTGGGTGTACGAACAATTAGATTATAATCTAATATGGTGAAATCTAATCCCAACTCATGCGCAACAGTCTCAGAAATAAATGAATGTGATACACCAGAGTCATACAGTACAGTTAAGAGCCGAGATTTGACATAACACTGACCTTGGATTAGGGAGTTTGATTTCATTGCGTCATCAGCAGTCATAGCAAACACACGTCCTTGCTGTCGCGGCCTATCTATTCCTTGTATTGGCTTCTTCGAACAGTCCTTAGCCATATGTCCAGGCTGACCACAAGAAAAACAGATAATGCATGTAAGCTGACAAGGTCTACCTCCATGCTCCTTTCCACACTGCCTACATACTGGTCGCATCTGCGTCTGCTGAGGTCGCTTACCCATATCCTGTCTCATTCTTCCTTCATTCCCTCCTGTAGGACGTGCATGAACATTTCTATTCTAATTGTACCTTCGTGAAGGCATTGCTTCCTGCTTAAAATTCCTTCCCTGAGGAGCTGTATACCGATTATAATTCTGAAAAGAAGATCCTGGGCAATTCATCAGAGCTGCAACTATCTTCTTAGCACAGTCCTCTACTAGCTGACTCTTATTAACTAACTCCGCAAAATTTCGTATTTCCAATGGAACCACTGAGTTCAACAAATCTTCACAGAGTCCTCCTTCAAATTTTAAACATTTCCACTCTTCGAAATCTGCTGGATTCCCTTGACAAACCTTGGAAAAATGACATAAATCTTCAAACTTCCTTGTATACTCAGCAACATACATACTTCCCTGTTTTAACTGCATCAACTCCATCTCCTTTGCCTCACGAGTAGCTCTAGGAAAGTACTTCTTATAGAACTCTTCTTTGAAAACATTCCACAAAATATTACCCTCATCTTGCTGCAGTAAACGTTGAATGCCCTGCCACCAGTGCTGAGCATCCCCTTCCAACATATAAGTAGCAAATTCTACATACTGTTCTTCCGGGACATGTTGTGCCCTGAAGGACCTTTCTATGCCTCGAAACCAATTATCAGCTTCAGTTGCTACAGTCGTACCCTTGAACTTCGGTGGATTAACTTTCAAGAAAGCAGCTAATGTCATAGGCCTATCATGATTCATGTTATCTCCATCACCGTTCCCACCATTCTCACCGTTACGGTCATTGTTACGCTCTCCATTACGTTCCCCCAAACGGTTAACTGCTCGGGTAGTAGCAGTCGCCGTTTCATGCACAGCCTCAGCCATAGCGTGAATCGCAGCAAACAGATTATCATCGTTTTGTGGCGGATTGTTAACAGTAGACCCTTCCCAATCGCTACGTCTCCGTGGAGGCATCCTGATTCTGTTCACACCAAACAATCAATACCAAGGTGATCAGTCTTAATACCTCAAGTTGAGCGTGAACATTATCAGAATGAAAGCACAAAGACATTCATGCAACACATATCACATAGATACCCTATAAGCATGAGACACATCACAGAGCATGCAATAAAGCATGATTCAGTCCATTCCCCAGGCTCTAACAGGAAGAACCGCTCTGATACCAAATTGTAACGACCCAACTTCTAGCATGTCTAGATCATACTAGAAATTGAATGTTACCAACTTGTTTTTCCTTTTTGTATTATTAATTAATAAATATAAGCCTGTACGTTGTTAAAACCCCGCGAATTTTACAAGTAAATTTTTTTTAAAACAAGAATAATTTAAAGTCGCATACCTTCCATATATCAAGGGATAATTAAACATTCACATACATAAAATAAAAGATAACAGAATATGGAACAACACACTATAATATACATCATGTTACGGAAGTGGCTCAGTTATATAAGCATAGAGCTATAGTACAGCACCCCAAAGTCAGTGACTCATATAGTATATACATATATGTACATAAGACGCCCCAGGGCCTGGCCTGACCAAAAGCCCCTAAGCCGGCACCCAGGCTAGCCTAACTCTATGATATGCCTATTCCCTCTAATCGTGCTAACAAAAGTGAGGGAGACACTCTAATGTAGTGAAGTTAGACTAGGCGTCTCAAAAAGTCTCCTCAATCCTGGTCCAGAGTACCTCACGGAAAACCACCGGGCGAATGGTGATGCTCGCCTGCTAGCGCCTCGCCTGGCTCATCGTCATCGCTGTCAGAGGAGATAACTATGAAGTTAGAATCTTCCTCTGGATCTTCTTCTTCCTCGTCCTCTTCTTCTGCTGGAGTGATAGCAGAGGAATCACTACTGGCCACAGGAACAATAAAAGGATAGCTACCAAACAAAATACAGTCGGGAGAAGGAGGTGGCGCCTCTATGATCTGATCATACTCATGTCCCTGCTGCTCATCAAAGACAGGAGGCTCGATCGGCTCAGGTAAAGGATCAAGCTCAGGTGGCAACACAGGAACACCCCACTCATCAAGGACAAAAGGTGCAGGAGGTGCCTCATGGATAGGCTGGGCAGGTACAGGCTCATTAGGTAGAGGAGGTTCAGGTGGAGGAGGATAGTCAGGTGGAGGTGGCATCTGCTCCTCAGGATGAGGTATCCCAGGTCCGCCGGGGTGTAACCAAGATAAAGGAAAGTCATAGGGTGCATCAGGATTAAAGTATGCTGTCCTAATAGGGTACTGGAAAAATCTACCACGAACTACATAATTACGGATACGAGGTACCACACAGTAGATGTAATACTCGCCGCGCACCGGGTCCTTGTGGATGTACGGTGGATCAATCTCGTAGAATAGGACTCCCGTGTCCATCTGTAGAGGTGTAAGGGGTAAGAACTGGGGAGTTCTTAGTAAGGTCGGGGTTTACAGTTAAGTTCATTTATAATGTCCGTGGTCATAGAAGTATAAATAAATGTAGAGTAATATGTACATAACAGCAACATAAACTAACACATGAACAAGAGAGAAAATAGGAAGTAAATTCACATTCACACATTAATATGCAATCACACAGTTATGCTCAAACAAACAAGGAATAGAACAAGAACACAAGAAGATAAGCAATAAATAATGCACAAACAAGTATGACGCATGTCTGTCCCTACTGCAGGTAATGAGCTCATTTGTCAGTTTCGACCCGCACCTGACGCAATCCGACCCTCCAAGTCAGATAAGGCCTTCCCAGAACTTAATCCCAGATTAAGTACCGCATACCCTCTACCAAGTGCTCTCGACTTGCAGGGCTGGTATTTGCTCAGGTCTCAATATACCGCAGGTATGCGAGTCAGGCCTCTACCAAGCATTCAGCTTGCAGGGCTGGTACTACTCTACCGCAGCCTGTCTGGGAAGCAACATCACAATACGGGCGTCCCCGCACAACATTCACGAGCATTGCCCGAAGGCTTATAATTCACATATAACCATACTTTCCATCACTTAGCAATCATCATAAATCAAGCATTACAACATCACAGAGAGCTCATTTTACAATTCTCTGTTTATTCTGTAAGGTCAGGTACACAGCTATATCACTTTTAACTTCTTTTCTTTTTAACATAAACACAGGTTTCAAAATCTTGTTTCTTTACTTCCTATACCTCTATATCTTCTCTTATACCTCTTCTTAGGTGTTTAGTAAAGGAAATTAGAGAATTCTGAACTGAAAACTGCCTTCCTGAGGCTTTTAGGAAAAACTGTTTTGTATCAATATTTTATTATTATTAATAAAATAATATTATTAATAAAATAATATTATTAATAATATATTAATATTTTATTATTAAAATAATAATATTTTATTTAACTTTCAAAAATTGCAATTTGACTCCCGGACTTTTTGGAAATTGCACTTTGACCCCTATAACTTTTAATAATTGCACTTTAGCCCTTCAACTTCTGATTAATTAATTTTCAACCCCAAACTTTTTAATAATTGCATTTTGACCCCAAAACTCCATGAATACACGTTTTCATGTTCTTCCAAAAACCAAAAATATTTTTCCAAAAGTTCATCTGATTTCTGCTTGATTTTCAACTAGTTTTTCAATCTTTTCGGAAACCGATTTGAACCCGATTTTTATCAAACCGAAGAGAAATTTTTCAGCCATCAAATACACATCAAATAAGCATCAAAAATCATGATTTTCATGGCTGGAATGTCACGTTTTCCAGCAGCACCAACAGCCACTTCAAAACCATCATAAACATGATTTTCAAGCATTAAACAACAAGATTTCATGATCAAACCATCACACAAACACCCAAAATCAAACCTCAAGCAACAAGATCTGATTTAACACTTCAAGAACACAGCCAATCATTGATTAATTACCAAACCTTACCTCCTTTGCTGCTGTCCAGGATTGCACCAAAAACAAGCTTCCAGAAACACTTTTACGCCTATTTAACATCAAAAACAACCTTAGAATCTTATGAACCATGAAGGCTGAAGCTTCATGATGATGAAAAGAAGGTTTTCCTCACCTTAAGGTAACTAGAAATCACGTTTTCTTGGAGCTTTTGGTGATTGAATAAGAGATCCTAAGAGAAAACATGAAGAAAACATCATTAGCTTAAGGAACCACCATGGCCGAATCTTCAAGGAGGAGGAGCAGCCTTCGTACCTTGATTTACTCCATGAAAAGTGACATAGAAATGAAGAGGAGGAAGAGGTGAACACTTTGGTAAGATTAGATTTTTGATAGGTGGTTTCGGTTTGAGAAAGAGCGGAGAAAGAAGCTCAGATGTTCATGGAAGCTTCATGGTTTTCTTTCATGGTGTTCTAAGCTTTTCCAAGAACAAAAATGATAGCCAAGCTGTCCAAGGGAGGCCGTGGCTTTTGGATGATGATTATCCAAAAGTTACTTGTCAAAATATCTCAGAAAAGGATAATTACTAAAGCTAGATGTATTAGAACTTAAGTAATTACACTGCTAATGGATAAACATTAAGTTACTTAGTGTAAATGACACTAGTAACTGGATAATCATAAGAATAAAAGATATATGATGAAGCATTAGCAGTGCTAAGTTCATCTAAGAATGCCGGTATTATCGTTACCGGTAGATTTCTAGCTCAGTTATTATATTACTAAACATAGATCAACATTAATCACAGTAGAGAAGATAATAATATAATATTTTGAATAAAATAATAATATATGAATATTATATTAATATAATTTTTCTCTCAAAATTCGTGACCGGCTCGTCACATAGAGACTAACTACAGAAATCAGAATCTTGAAATTCAGGCCCGAAGTGGCTCAAAAACGTAACTATTCGCGACGTGCCTACTTAGATTAGGAGAGGTGTCCTGTGCAATCAAGCTGCTGACTCAGCAGCTTGATGATGCAGCACCTGTGTAGTGGAGGTGCTTATATGCATAGAAATTCCTAAAATTCTGTAAAAAATTCCGTTTGATCCCGAAAAAGCGCCGTTTCTTCGGGGCTAGGCCGTTACACGAGTGGCCATGTAGGATTCCTGTCTACACCAAACAATCAATATCAAGGTGATCAGTCTCAATATCAAAAGTTTAGTGCTTCAATTTATCCCAAACAGGCATTCACAAATAAGCATTCTATGCATATATCAAATAGATAACCTAATAACATCAAAGAAAAGACACACAGAGTACGCAATGAAGCACAATCGGTCCATTCCTCAGGCTCATGAGGACGAACCGTTCTAATACCACTAAATATAACACCCTAATTAGCCTAAACCTTACCTCGCGTCGTAAAGACAAGGTTAATCAAAAGTTACGATAGTTCTAAGCTTTTACACATGTTATATAGAAGGAGTTAATAATATCTAGAAGCCTGATAAAGAATATAGCTCAAACACAAGATTTCAAAAGCGTAAAACTTACTAACGAAGCTACTGACTTAAAGCATAAGAAAATAAGTATAGAATAACAAAACATCATAATATAATATAGTATAATATCATAAGACGCTAGCCACGACTCACGGAGTTTAAGCCGGCTAGCCATATACAGACCGTATATGAAACAAGACAATAAAAGCAGCTTATACAAGTTTTATTCTCTCAAGTACAACCATCTAGGTGAAACAAAATACAAAAGTGAGAGACATATTCAAAATACATCAAAGAATCAAAAGAAATATCCGGATCCTCCGCTTCTGTCACCAACCAGACAACTCACCGAGGTGGATTGCGACCTGCATCTGAAAAACACAACAGAAATATGGTAGGAGAACCAAAGGTTCTCAGTATGGTAACAGTGCCCAGTGATGTAGGATATAAGACCCCAGGACGCCAAAGGTAATCCTAGACTCCATATCCATCACAAGAATTCAAACTTAAAGCATTCTAAACTAAATCAGCATAAAAGTAATTTCCTTAACACAACTTAAGCCGTAGTGCCATAAAAGGGTAATCTATCTTAGAGAATTTCTACTCTAATCAAACACCGTTGTCCCACAGCCTTCACCAACTGATCCACCATGTGATCCCATCACCACCGCCTTACGAACCTCCTCAACCCCAGTAACAGCACAAGTATATACAATACAAGTAAAACACAAGTAGAGGCATATACAGCAAATAATACAGGTAGCAATTAGACATGTTAAACAGATAGGGAAAACAATATCAAGTCGGCAAAGTATACAAACAGGTAGAAGATGCATATGATGAATGTCTGCCCTACTGGCTTTGATAATTTTTTTATCAAGCAAATTTTTTTTAATTATTATTGTGAATGACCACATTTTTTTAAAGAAAATAAAAAATCTAGAAATTTAATTTTGTTCTGAATTTTTTGTGTACATCTTCTAAACATTTATTTAAATGTTGTTACAAAAATTTAGATCTAATAAATAAGCTCTTTGTTAAATATAAAAGTTTTCTTTTGTTAATTATAAAAATATAATATTTATTGATTTTTTTTATTGTATTTTAAAATTATTCCAAAACTGTTTTGTCGATAAGTAAAACTGACTTAGTTTAAGTTTACAAAACTCTGTATTTATTGGTTTTCTAAGTAGAACCAAATTAAACCATTATATTCCAATAATTCATAAAAAAGAACAATTATTAACTGTTTCATCATTTACTTAACAGTACAATTAGGTATTCATTAAATTTGTCCTTCATTCAGTCTTTTTATTCCATTAATTTAAAAAAATAAAATAAACACATCAAAATAGATTTATTTTTTTAATTTAAATACAAATCTACAAAAACAGATTAATTATAGTTAAAATTCAAAATTTTAAATTTAAATCTTATAAACCCTAACAATCCCAAATAAAATCTTAAAAAGTCCAAATCAAATTTTCACTAGTAAAACCTTCCCTTTATAAAGATTTAGAGCTGCAACGCCTCCCCTTCTTTGTCTATGGCCGCTTTCGTCTTCTTCCGCGTCGCACATCTCCTCTGCGACAATCTCCTTCATTGGTGACGCACACCTCCCCTGCACCTTCTTCGTTGATGCGTACCTTCCCATATCTCTTCTGTCACGTCACAGGCCTTCTCTATTTCTGATAATTTTGTTTGTACAATTCTAAAAAATTTTTGTTAAATTTATTTATGAAGATATGTTATCCCTTTTTTGCTTTAATAAAAGGTTTTTTTAATTTATGTATAATATTGGAAGCATATGTGTTTTTTTTTTCTTTTTTAAATGTGTTTGTGATTATATATATATATATATATATATATATATATATATATATATATTGCACTCATATATTTGATTTGGAAGTTGTAATGTTAACGTAATTTGGATGTGTCAATATTTAGTTTTGGATGTGTTTATGTTGTTTATTTTGTTTCCATGTCCATATATAAATTTTTTTACATAAATTTTAGATGTATTGATAAAATATTTAGAGTGCATTCTATAATTTTAGATGTGTATTTGAGTCTAATTTTTTTTGTGTCCAATATGCAATTTAAAAAACCACAATGCCAATAATTTAGATGTGTCAATACATAATTTTGGATGTGTTTATATTGTTTATTTAATTTTAAATGTATTTTTGACATGAGATTTAAATATTTTGAATAAGAAAAAAGATAATTAAAGTGAGTTTAATTTATTTTAAAAACTTCACTGATTTTTTTAAAATTAGTACACAAAAAATTGTTACAAATTTTATGATTCGGTTTGTGAAAAATCAATACATTGTAAGTGGTTATAAGTTTTACGGTGACAAATATAATAATAAATTAAATAAAAGTAAAAGTGATTTTTTAAAAATAAAAAACATGATTAATTAAAAAATTAAAATAATAAAATATTAAATTTAAAAGTTAAATAAAAAACAATATTTAAAGAATGAGTAGCATCTTCCTTTACTTAATTTTCCCCGTAAAGTCCAAATCATAATGCGATACCATTATCAAGATAAATTCATGATTAATGAAAAATCAAGAAAATGTATTTAAGATAATAAAATTAAGAAGGGAGACCTTCTATCATGTTTTGCTCTAACACATCATGCATCTTTTTTGCCTAAAAATTCTTTAAATGCAGTTAAGATATGAAACGTGGGAAATCTGAACAACTTGCCCATATACTTTATTCTACATGCTTAATATCTTGGGCAAAAATCACAGATTGATTTAAAGCTGTATCAGATGCACACAAAAAGGTGGAGCCGTTTCATATGAAAATAGATGCTATACGAAAATGATTTACTTAACATAAAGTGTTTAGTTTATCTGTTGGTATTTATAGTTACAAAGTTTTAATTAGGTATTCATAGATTAAAAATTTGTAATTAGTTTTCTTGATAAAAATTTTAACTAGTTCTTTATTAATAGTTATCTTAAAAAAATTGATAATTTTAAAATATTTATTTCTAGAATATTTCACACTTTATTCTACATCAACCACAAAAATGAATATTTCATAAAAAATATTCCGTTTTTTAGTTTTTAACAAAAACTGGTTAGCAGGAACCTAATTAAAACTTTTTATATAATATAAAAACTCATTTACAAACTTTAAAAAAAAATTAAGAATCTAATCAAAATTTTGGTAAACCTAAAAGGAGAGATAAAATAACTAAACCTAGCTAACAAAAAGTGTATTATAATTGATTAATACATGTATTGTTGTATTATAGTAAATTAAATGTGAAATAACTTACTACAAGTTCAACTTGGCTTATGAGACTTATAACACGAACTTTCTGACTTTCTCTATCATTATGAAAAGTTTCAATGAACCAAGAAAAGCATGAAATATAAAAGGTGACATTTTTTTTTTTTTGGTGACTTTTAAAAATATAAACCAATTTAGTACTTAATTTATTAATTTATTATTTAAGTAAATATCGGAGATTCGAATTTTACTTTGTGCATGCAATAATCTATTGGCTAATGACAAACTCTTAAATAGAATTCAGATCTGTGATGAATTAATCTTTGATCCATCGAATTAAAAGATACCGTGAAAACCCAAAAATGTAAACATTATATTGCGAAAAAAGTTGTTTAAAATGACACTAAAATTACAACGACTATACAATTTTGCCAATCTAATGCCATAATTCTCCTGTTAATTGTTAAAGAGGCCATTTTTGTTTATTGTGGCATTTTAATTTGAAATAGACATTATCATTTTTTCTTTTGACGAAGGATATACTCGTGTTGAGAGTGAGAGTGTGTGAGATCAGATAAGAGGCTTTAATGTGATGAAGCCCTAATCTCCTCGTCAAGGGAGAAATTAGAAAATATTTATTACTAGGGGCCAATATTTTTTTTCGTTTTTTATTTTAATAAAAAAATTAAAAAAATAATTATATATATAATTTTTATTAAAAATAACAACTAAAATTTAAAATTTATTTTTTATAAGATAACTGAACATATTGTATATTAAAATACTTAAATACAAATATCTCAAAACTAATTTCAAATATTGTAAATATAGGTTGTTATATACTTGCTTTTACAATCTTCAAATACTATTTAATTTCTTTTTAAATGTTTTCTGCAAAATTATTAAAAAAATATATTATGCTTCATGTAAATAATTTAAAATCACAACCATAATAACTTATGCAATGAAAAAATTAATAATATTATTATTAGAGTTGAAATAAATTAAAATTTGTAACTTACATAGATAATTGAATTCGATATTTTTTTCTTGATTTAAAGTCATCTATTATTGAATCTGTACTGAAAGTAGGTGTAATTTCTTTCTAAATGTAAATGACTAAATTATCTGCAAGAAATTCGTTTGCCATTTTACTCCGAAGCCTTGTTTTAACAATTTTCATTACCGAGAAAGCTCTTTCTCTTGTTGCTGTAGATACTAGAAGCGTCAAGACATTGCGAGTCAGTCTATCAACCAAATGATAAGTTCTTGATTTTCCTGTTTCTTTCAATCTTGACATTACTCAGAAAGTGTCTGAACATCTTTTAGATGATTCGATATATCAAATGCATAATATTGCAATTGAGCATTCAAAAGAATCCTTTCATGATCAGAAAAATCTGAAGGATAAAACTTTTCAGCTAACTTGCATATATTCTGAATATTAAACAACTTAAAATTATCTTTAGGGTCCAAAACAGTACTTAAAGTAAAAAGCTCTATGATTTCCTCATTAAATCTACTATTTAACTCTTGAATTTAAGAGTCAATTGCTGCCAAAAACACATCTACTCGATAATAATGCTCGATTGTTATTTTTGGTTGACGAGATCTACCTCTTCCAACCGTGTATTGTGTACTCATATCAGGGATGTCAATTTCATGTTTCTCACAAAACTTCTTAACAATATCAAGTAAATTGCACCAACCATTATTCCTTAATTTTTGAAGAAGTGGTTTTGATGTGGAAACAACATGCGTTGCATTCAAAATTTCTTAGGATTTTTGTTGTAATGCTTGGCACAAAATATTAGTAATCCCCATAATTTCCTTCATCAAATGTTTACATCCTACCCACCTAATTAAGAAATTTGTCCTCAAAATTCAGATTCAGTTACCTGAAAAGAGGTGTGGGTAGTCCTTTCTGCATATTTGATTCGAGCTCCCAAGTATGCTCTTCAATACCAGCCCAACTCCAAGCTACTTTCACCAAACCGGGATTACTGGAAGTGTCAGATTTTCTCTTACTTGAACTGATTCTGGCTCCAGAACATGGCTTGCATCAAGAGTATATTTACGAAGCTGCGATACATGGAATACATCTTGTAGGTTTGAAAGATGTGGTGGTAAGGCAATTCTATAAGCCACTGGTCCAATCCTCTTCAAAATCTCAAATGGTCCGATGTAACGGGGATTTAGTTTCTTTTTTTTAATTGCTCTACCCACTCCAGTTGTTGGAGTAACCTTTAGAAACACATGCTCTCCTTCTTCAAATTCTAAAGGCTTCCGCCTTTGATCAGCATAGCTCTTCTGACGACTCTGAGTGACAAGCATTTGGCTACGGATTTTTTTTATTTGCTCAGTGGTTTTAGATATCATTTCAGGCCCTAATAAGCTCTTCTCTCCAGCTTCATACCAGCATAGTGGGGATTAACACTTCCTCCCACATAAAGCCTCATACGGAGCCATTCCGATGCTTGCTTGGTAGCTATTATTATATGCAAACTCCACTAGTGGCATATACTGATCCCAACTCGCCGGCTGGTCCAAAACACAAGATTTCAGCATATCCTCAAAGATTTGAATCGTTCTCTCTGACTGACCATCTGTTTGAAGGTGATATGCAGTGCTTAAGCTTAATTGAGTTCCAAATGCTCGCTGAAAGGCCCCCAGAACCTTGATGATAACCGAGGATCTCTGTCGGATACAATGATGGAAGGTACGTCGTGCAATCTCACAATCTCTTTAATGTATAATCGCGCTAACTCCTTCAATGTACAGTTCATTTGAATGGGGAGAAAGTGAGCCGACTTTGTCAGTCGATCCACAATCACCCAAACAGCTTCATAACCAGTCCGAGTCCTAGGTAAGCCCGACACGAAGTCCATTGCAATACTTTTTCACTTCTATTGTGGAATCTCTAAAGGCTGTAAGGTTCCTGATGGTCTCTGGTGCTCAGTTTTAACTTTCTGACAAGTCAAACACTTGAAAACATGCAATGCCACATCATTCTTCATTCCTGGCCATCAGAACATCGTTTTCAAATCTTGATACATCTTAGTGCTTTCTGGATGGATTGAAAACCCGCTCTTATGGGCCTTTTTCAATATATTCTGCCGTAAGTTTTCGACGTTCGGTACAATGATTCGGTCCTTAAATCTCTATAATCCGTCCTTTTCCTCTGACACTCTCCACCGCTTTCCTTGCTCAATTGTCGGCAATACTTTCTGTAATTCTCTATTGTCTTGATGAGCCTTTAGGAGTTCAGCCTTAAAATTACTTGAAATTTGCAGCTAACTCAGACACAGAGTCTCAGACTCTTCTCTAACTCCCAATTTCAAACCTTCGAATGCTTTCAGCAACTCTTCCTCCCGCAACATTATCCAAGCAATGCATAGGGATTTACGGCTCAAAGCGTCCACCACAACATTCGCTTTTCCAAGGTGGTAGTTCAATTCGAAGTCGTAGTCCTTTAGAATCTCCATCTACCTTCTCTGATGCATATTTAGTTTTTTTGCTCGAGGAGGTACTTCAAGATTTTTTGATATGAGAAAACATGAAATTTAACGCCATCGAGATAATGTCTCCAAATCTTCAGAGTGAACACAACGGCAGCAAGTTCTAAGTCGTGAGTCGGATAATTCATCTCATGCGGCCTTAACTGCCATGAGGCATATGCTACGACCTTACGGTGCTGCAGCAGCACGCACCCCAAACCCTTCAGTGATGCGTCACAATACACCTCAAACGGTTCACTCCGTTCAGGCAACACTAACACAGGTGTAGTGGTCAACCACTGTTTCAAAACTTGAAAGCTTTCCTTGCACTCAAGAGTCCAAACAAAAGGCACATCCTTCCTAGTAAGCTTAGTTAAAGGTAAAGCGAGTTGTGAAAATCCTTTAATGAACCTTTGATAATAACCTGCCAAGCCTAGAAAACTCCTAATCTCCGTCACAGAAGCTGGTCGCTCCCAATTCATTACTGCCTCAACTTTAGTAGGATCCACAGCAATTCCTTGCTTGCTTACCACTTGACCAAGAATCTTCACCTCACTCTTCCAAAACTCGCATTTAGATAACTTGGCGTATAATTTCCTATCCTTCAAGATTTGTGGCACAGTTCACAAGTGATCTGCATGTTCTGCTTTGGTTTTAGAGTAAATAAAGATGTCATCAATGATGATGACAATGAATTTATCTAAAAATAGATGGAAGATTCAGTTCATATAGTCCATAAATACTGTTGGAGTATTAGTTAACCCGAAAGACATCACCGTGTATTCATAATGACCATATTGTGTTTTGAAAGCTGTCTTCAGAATGTCCTTGTCTCTAACGCTTATCTGATGATACCCGGATAGCAAGTCAATTTTGAAAAACACTCCAGCCCTCTGTAGTTGGTCAATTAGATCATTGATCCTTGGCAATGGATATTTATTCTTTACAGTAACCTTGTTTAGCTACTAATAGTCAACACATAAGTGCATGCTCCCATCCTTCTTCTTTACCAGTAGCACTCGTGCTCCCCACGAAAAAACTCTCGATCGAATAAAATATTTACCCATTAAATCTTCTAGTTGAGCCTTAAGTTCGGCCATCAATAAAGGTGACATCCTATAAGGAGCGCTCGAGATTGGACCTGCTTAAGCACCAATTCAATTGTAAACTCAACCTCTCGATTAGGTAAAAATTCATCAATGTCATCCGAAAACACCTCAGGGAATTCACAAACAACCAGGATTTTCTCTAAGCTTTGGTCATCACCCGAAACACGTGCAGTTAACAGTATAATACCCTGGCATTCACATCCAGAACAGTTCACTATCATGGAGTTTAAGTAATAGCTATTCACCATGACCGGCCCTTTTGATCCTTCCAGCATAAAGTACATCGATTTCTCAAAACAGTCAAGTAAAACATGATTCTTAGACAACTAATCCAGTCGTAAGATGAGATCCAGACCAGTCATCGATAAACAAATTAAATCATGAACGAAATTATGTTGTTGAACCCGAAATGAGACTTATGGACATCCTAGCCTAGTCATAATGGCTTCATGAGTGGCATTATACACCTTCAGATCATAACCCAAGACTATTATTGTCAGTCCTAGTTCATTAGCTCTCTCAAACGCAATGAATGAATGTGTTACTCCCGAATCAAATAAAGCATTTAAAATTCTACCGGCTACTTCACAGTTACCTTTGATCAAAGTCTTGGATCCCTCGACACCTGCTGCAGAAGTGGTGTACACTCTTCCTGGCCGCTGCACTCTACCAGTCTCATACTTCTTCTTCTTTGGGCAATTCCAGGCCAGATGTCTGGGCTGTCCGCAGTAGAAACACACTCCCGGTCCTATCCTACACAAAACTCCTAGAAGATGCTTTCTGCACCTCTAACAGCTCAAGTCCTACTGTGGCTGCTTTCCAAACCTTTTGCCTTGATTGGCATTATGATTCGGCCTTCTGAAGTTGTCCTGACCTTGATTCTGTTGTGGAACAAAGACTTCACACTTAAAGTTCCTTTCTCTTGGTACAAAGTTTTTTTCCTGAGCCCTCTGGAATGGCATCCGCTGACTTCCTTTTTCTGCTGCAGCCTTCCTTACACACTCCTCAGCCACTCTAGTCTTATTCACGAGTTCAAAAAATACCCTACTCCATAGGCCCCTTCGTACTTAATGCATTTTCATTCGGCAAAATCCTCAGGCGCTCTTTGAAAGAATCGAGAAAAATGGCACAATTCTTCATACTTATTAGTGTATTCCGCAACGGTCATTTGGCCTTGTTTCAACTGCAGTAACTCAAGTTCTTTGGCGTTTCTAGTTGAACTGGAAAAATACTTTTTGTAGAACTCTGTTCGGAACACTTCTCATGAGATTACAACACCATCTGGCTGCAGGATACGTTGTGTTTCCTGCCACCAGTACTGGACATCGCCTTGCAGTTGATAAGTCCCAAATTCAACCTATTGCTCATCGGGAACTTGCTGAGCCTTCAGTGCTCGCTCCGTCACCTAAATCCAATTATCTGTCTCAGTGGGGTTTGTGGTCCCCCTGAAGGTTGGATGACGCACTTTTAGAAAGGACGCAAGCGTTATTGGACCCTCTTCACTATTATTTTCATTGTTCTCATGATTTATCTGGGTTACCCAGCACTTTGGCTGTCGCCTGCATAGTCGCAGCTATAACATTTCAGATTTTTGAAAATTAAATAATTAATTATTTAAAAATATTTAAATTTATTTTAAACCAAAATAATTAAATAGAATTTTATGATTATTGAAGTTTAATTTAATTATGATTTATTTTATTAAATTTAAATTATTTATTAAAAAATATTTTAATAGACAAAAAATATAATTAATTTCTATTGTCATTATTATTGTTAATATTATTATTATTATCATTATCATTATTATACTATTATCATTATTATTGTTATTACTATTATTATATTGTTATTTATTTTTTTAAAATTCTTTTGGCCGAAGCCTTAAGGAAACAAAGAGAGGAATGAGATAACGTGGCTTCATGCTATATATATAATTCTTATACATTATACATGTTTTCTTGATAATATATCACCATGACACATGTTTCTTTTATTTTTACTAACCTTGACACCTATAAGCCTAAACACCAAAAATCACCACTCATCACTAATCATCTTTGTTTTGTTCCGCATGTATCACCGAACATGCATTTGGAGAAAGAAAAGAAAACAAAGAGAAAGAAAAAGAGAGCGTGAACTTCATGGAAACATAAATTTTTCGGTTTTGATCTTTTTCTATGTATAACTTCAATAAAAAATTTAATCTGATAAAAGTATTTGTATCTTTTTTTTTTATATGTTGACATTACTTTTGTTAAAAAAAAGTTGATGATAGCATAGTTTTTTTTTCTGAGTTCGGCCAATTAGAGTCTTAAAAGGCTCAGACAATTTTTGACGTTTTCATCTTCAGCAGCTTAGTCAAAAATTTTTTTAAAATTTCTGTTATTTTGATTTCATATGGAAGTAGAATTTTGATAATTTTAAAATAACTAAATGTGAACTAGATGAGAAAATATTAATTTGATTGATTACTGTCTGAATTTAAATGAGTTTAAGTTAAATTATTGTTGTTACTTGTGATTTGTTAGTTTGACTATGAGTAACAGTTCAGCTGTGATTATTTTAATTATTTTGAGACTACCATGATGTGGTATTTTGAGAACAATGATGAGATTTGGTAGTTGAAATATTAAATTAAAAGCTGTGAAAAAATGTTGATCGAAAGACTCGAAAACAGATTAAAATACAAGTAATATTTTAAAAGGGAAGGGTTAAGGGTTTCGCTTTTCAGTATAAGAGAAAGATTAATATTTAAACTTTATTTCTGAAGGGCAATATTGTATTTTTATATAAAAATCGAGATACAATTTGTAATTATATAAGTTTTCAGGTTTTTTGGATAATAAATAAAGTACGGGATAAAATTGGATATTTTATAAAAGTTTAGGGTTATTTTTATAAATATGAAAATAAGTGAAGGTTTCAAATATGATTTTATAAAATATTGAGGCTGAAAATAGAATATCAAAAAGTTCGTGATTTAGAAAGTAATTAATAAAAGTTTAAAATAAGGTTTTATAAACTAAGTTTTAAAAAAAGATTATAAATATTATTTTAAATACTTCGTTAAAATTATTCATATCAAAATAAATCATTAATAAAATTAGTACTTATCAAAGATGTTATTTTGTAAGAATATTATTATGTGTAATTTTAATGAGAAAGCAAGCAAGCGCGTAATCTTAAAAGTTTTAGAGAACGCAGACTTAATTAAAGAACTTTATAATTCTTTTTCATAAGACACCTAGGGAGAGGCAAGGGAATAATGTGAAGATAATTTATATTATGGAATGATACAAAAGAAAAAAAGAAGAAATAAAAATAACGAAAGAAAAATATTAAAGAAGCTCTGCCACAGAAGAGCAGAGAGCAAAAGATTAAAAGAATTTAAAAAACCTCTATAACAAGAGAGAAGAGAGCCAAAAGATTAAAAGAATCTAAAGAACCTCTGATAACCCGCTATTTTACGATTTATCTTGTACTTAATTCAGTGAATTTTATCAATTATTCTCACACTTATTCATTGAATTCGCATGGTTTGCACTTTCCTTCCTAATTTTGTGCTATGATTGAAAACATGCTCTTTTGGCCTTAAATTTGCTAATTTTAATCCTCTCTTATTACCATTCGATGCCATGATATGTTTGTTAAGTGATTTCAGGGTTTATAGGGCAGGAATGACTTAGAGGATGAAAGGAAGCATGTAAAAGTGGAAGGAATACAAGAAATTGAAAGAATTGCTAAGCTGTCAACCCTGACTTCTTTGTACTAAATCGACCATAACATGAGCTACAGAGGTCTAAATGAAGTGGTTTCAGTTGCGATGAAAAGCTAACATTCGGGGCTTCAAAATGATATGCAATTTTCCATAGTTGCCATGCAGTTAGGTGACGCGCACGTGTGGATCACGCGTACGTGTGACCTTGCAAAATTTCAGTGACGCGTACGCGTGCCACAAAGCCACGTGCTGAACGTATTAGAAATCCCTGGGGCAATTTCTGGCTATTTTTGGCCCAGTTTTTTGCCCGAAAATAGAGATTAGAGGCTGGGAGTGGAGCAGAATGGAAGGCATGCAATCATTCATTCACACTTCTCATTCACATAATTTTAGGTTTAGATGTAGTTTTCTAGAGAGAGAGGCTCTCTCCTCTCTCTAGGTTTTAGGTTTTTAGTTTTAATTCTTCCCCAATTCAGATTTGTTGCTTCAATTTAGTTTCTCTTCTACATTCTGTTCTTCCAATACCTTAGTTATCTATTCCTTTTATTGATTTTTCTATTTTTTCAATTTAGTTTATGAATTCTCTATGTTAGATTCAATTTTCTTTTTAATGAAATTTTAGGTATTTCATGTTTATTGGTCTTAGATTTTACATTCCTTTGTTAGTTTTCCATGTTTTTATTTTGTGCCTTCCAAGTGTTTGATAAAATGTTTGGGAGGATTTTAATTTAGATTTTTATGTTCTTAACTTGGATTGATTATTTATAAACTCTTGAGTTATCAAAGGTCTTTTGTTGATTGGTAATTGGAAATTACTAATTGATTTGTATGCCACTAACTCTAGTCTTTCCTTGGGAGTTGACTAGGACTTGTGGACTCAGGTTGATTCACTCACTTGACTTACCTTCATTGTTAGAGGTTAACTAAGTGAAAGTAAAAGGCAACTACCATCACAATTGATAATGATAATTGGGATAGGACTTCTAATTTTCTTTCATTGCTAAGAGCTTATTTAATTATTAATTTATCTTCTTGCCATCTTACTTTCTTGTTCCTTATTTCAAGAAACCCAAAAAGATATAATCTCATAAGTAATAATAAACTACACTTTCCTAAAATTCTTTGAGAGACGACCCGAGGTTTAAATACTTCGGCTTAATTTTATTGGGTTTGCATTGTGACAAACAAATTAAGTTTGATTGAGGTTGAATTGTCAGTTTAAAACTATACTTGCAACGCGATTATTTTTGTGAAAATCTTTACCAACGATTTTTCCCTCATCAATTTTTGGCACCGTTTCTTGGGAATTGAAAACATGTGCCTTATTATTAGTTATTGTGAATATTATGAATAATTTTGCTTTTTCGTTTCTTCGTTAGTTGTTTTTAGTTTTAGGAGTTTATTCTCATTATTCTCTTATTAATTTTGTTTTTACTTTCTTTTGTTACTATGAATTCTCACCCCTTTGGCTATGAGTTTGGTCACAATTATGTTGTAGGAAATGGAAGCTACAATGAGAACATGCATCAAGATTGGGACAAACAAAGATGGGAGGAGCCACAAGGATTTGATCAACCCTTTCTTCAATAACCTCCTCCAATGTGCCATGAGCAACAACCATTCTACGATGCATCTCAAGACAATGGTTATGGTGGACCTTTCGTGACAATCAACCTCCACCAATTTACTATGAGCAAGAGCCATTCCAAGGTGCGTACCAAGACAATGGATATAGTGGACCCCCTTGCAGTTACCAACAAGCCCCACTATATGCCTATGAACCCCCTCCTCAATATAGCTTTGAACTATCATACTCAAAGGCCCCCTACTACCAAACACCCTCAAGTGATCTTAATTTTTATTCACCATACCAACCACCTTATGAGCCATATGAATCGTATATAGAACCACCCTCATTCCAACACAATTACTCCCAAGAACCACCACCTCAATATTCACCATCTTTATGCCCTTACCAAGAAGAACCACCTTCCTACCATGAATCCTTTCTCCAAAATAATGAACCCTCCTATCCACCACGAACTCCCATAGATGATACCTTTAATGTTATTTTCCAAGGTCAAAGAGAGCTTTAAACCACACTTACCTCTACTCTCACTAGTCTCACCTCTACTCTCCAAGCTCTTATATCCTGTGTGGATCCATCATTCCAAGAGCAAGATGATCCCAATTATGGTATTGGTATGGAACAAGAGAGAAGGGATCGTCTTAGGGATGTAATGGATCGGGTTCACGCATCCATACTTTAAAAGAAGCAAGAGGAGGCCCAAAAGGTGGAGGTAGGAGAGACCCTTGAAGACGAAGGAGTAGTTGAAGAATTAGTGAAGGAAGACATCAAGGAGGAGTTTGATTTTGTGCTAGAGCAAGTGGAGAAAGCTGAAATTATCGAAGAAGAGGTAGTGGTTGAAGACTTAGGAGATGCGAAACCTCCACGGGAATCTCAAGTCATAGGGCCTCCTTCCAAGACATTTGAAATTGATGTTGAGGAGGATGTACAACCAACAAAGGCATATCCTAGTTGAAGACTTTGAAGAGGTTGATCAAGAGATGGATTCAATCATTGATGAATTCTTATCTACAATTGAATCCTCTCCCATTGGACTTGACATGAAGATTAAAGAAGAAGAAGCACAACCTTCCATACCCTTGGTAAGCAATGACAAAGAGATTGAATTGGAAGAAAGCTACCAAGAGGAAGAGGTTGAAATTGAAGAAGCTTGCAACGAGGTGGAAGTTATTAAGGAAGAGCACAATGGAGTGGAGCTTGCAAGATCATTGGAAACACCTCTCCCCAAGCTATTACCATCCAACACAACCTTCAAGTGGGTAAAATCCTTCTCCTTCAACCTTACTCCCCCATTTGACTATGGTTTGCTTGAGACAGATGTGCAACTTCGAACTCTTTGTGGCTTTAAGAGTAAGAGGGAGATGGTTAGGGGTTGGAGTTGTTACGCAAGGCTCAATATGGTTGCATACTCCAAGTTGAAGTGCAAGTATTGGTATAAGTCTCAATTGAATGGGTCTAGGAGGTTGTTTGGATGTCTCAGTGAGAATTCCAATTGCTCACCACCCAAGTGGAAAAATGATGATCATCAAGAAGACGGGTGTAAAAGCAAGGTTTGGGACCTCGGAATTCATTCCAACAATCAACACTTTTGGGGCTTTGTCACTTGCTTTAACTTGCTTGAATGCTTTATGCGCCTAGTTTGGGATCTCGAAGGCTATTGGAATTACAAACACTGGTGGGGATTCAAGGATTAGTTCAAGCACAAGCCACCATGACAAGGAGCTCACCAAATGTCCAACTTAAGGATTTTAACCAAAAGTTCTAGGTGGGAGATAACCCACCATGGTATAATCTTCCCTTTTTATTAGCTTTATTTTATATCAGTGTCAATATTCAGTTCTGCATGATTTCATTTACCCTAAAAAAAGTGCGTTCCACGCATGCGCGTGACCCACGAGCACGCGTCACATGCGACGCCAAACTTACAGAAAGTTGCGCTGGAAACATGCAAGAAGGATGCCTTGCGCACAAGCCAACCCACGCATACGCGTGGGCGATGCGTGCGCGTCACCTGCAATTTTGTCAATCCACACGTAAGCATTAGCGACGCGTATGCGTGATATGAAATTCGGCATAACTTGATACATTAAACAGAGAGTTATGTTGGTATAATGCTGGAATTGTGCGTCTGGCATGACGAGATCTCACGTGTACCCGTGACCGTCGCTTACACGTCACCTGAATTTTTGCTCACCGACGCGTAAGCGTGGATGACGCTTACGCGTCGCCTCTTCTTCTGCACACCCACGCGTACGCGTAGGTGACGCTTACGCGTCGCTTCACAGATTCCATTCTTCTAGAGGCCCCATCTGGGCTTTGCAAGATGATCCCGACGCTCCCCGACGTTTGGTTGGAGGCCCCGTCTACATGGAGCCTCCATCGTATGTCCACTTCTTCGGTTGGGTCCCCTGTTACTTCCACCAGGAACTCTGCCATTGCCTGTGCCTTAATCGCTTGTCGGGGTTCGTATCGTAAATCGTACTAGGAGAGCTCAATGGCCCAAGTCATCATTCTTCCCGCTAAGTTGGGTTTTTAGAGCACTTGACGGATTTCCTGATCTGTTCTTACGACGATCTGGTGGCCTTGGAAGTATTGCCTTAGTCTACGGGAAGAGGTCAGGAGTACCAATGCCAGCTTCTCCAATTTGCTGTACCTCGATTTTGCTCCTTGCAGTGCTCTACTCACAAAGTAAATTGGCTGTTGAGCCTTCCCTTCTTCCCGCACCAAAACCGCTGCAAGCGCTTTCTCCGTTATGGCCAGGTACATGTAGAGTGGTTCTCCGACCTTGGGCTTTTCGAGTACTGGGGGTGCTGCCAGGATCTCTTTAAAGTGATTGAACGCCTCTTCGCACGCAGGAGTCCATTCAAACATTATCCCCTTTCTCATCAGATTGAAGAAGGGCAAGGCTTTCGCTGCCGACGCTCCGAGGAAGCGGGACAGTGCGGTGAGCCTTCCTACCAGCCTCTGGATGTCTTTGACACAGCCCAGGCTCTTCATTTGGAGTATCGCTTAGCACTTTTCGGGGTTGGCTTCCACCCCCATTTGGGTTATCATAAATCCTAGGAACTTTTCGGCCTCCATAGCAAAGGTGTACTTGAGCGGGTTGAGCCTCACACCATGTTGTCGGAGGGACACAAACACATTCCCCAGGTCGCTTAAGAGTTCATCAGGCCGGGTAGTCTTTGCTAGGATGTCATCTACATAGACTTCCACCGTCTTGCCTATGAGATCGCTAAATATCTTGTTCATCAGCCTCTGGTATGTGGCCCCCGTATTTTTCAGACCAAATGGCCTCACCTTGTAGTAATAGATTCCTCTCGGTGTTATGAATGCTATTTTATCCCCGTCAGGCCGGTGCATCGGTATCTGATTGTAGCCGAAATAAGCATCCATAAAGCTCAGATACCGGTACCCTGCCGCCGCATCAACAAGTGCATCAATATTAGGAAGGGGGTAGCAGTCCTTGGGACATGCTTTGTTGATATCGGAATAGTCGACACACATCATCCATCTCCCATTGTGCTTTTTTACCAGGACTTCATTTGACAGTCAGGTCGAGTAGTCTAGTTCTCGGATAAAACCTGCTTCTAGGAGGCAGGCCGTCTGCCTGGCCACCTCTTCTGCTCTTTCCTGCAACATCTTCCTTCTCCTTTGAGCCACTGGTCGGGCTTCCGGCTTGATGGCATATCGGTTGGCGTCCAGGCAAACAAATCGCCGTTGGCCCTGATCATTTCTACCAAAGGCTCTTTCAATTCATGTGGGAGGTTTCTGTTTTCGAACGTGAATTTCTCCTCCGTGTCCCCGACCCTAAACTTTTCCAGGTCCCCCTCTGGTTCGGATCTGGGCTTGTCGCCGACCTTGGCGTCCAGGTCGGCGAGGAACACCCCTGATGCTTCTTTAGATTTTTTCCTCAATGAGAGGCTGGCGTTGTCGCAAGCGACTGCCGTTTCCAAATCTGCTCTTATGGATCCTACAGATCCGTCATCAGTGACAAACTTCATTACCAGCAGCTTCGTACTGATTACTGCCTTTACATCGTTAATGGTTTTCCTCCCTAGGATGATGTTGTAGGTTGTGAAATCCCGTGAATTACGAACTTAGCCATTATGGATCTTCGCTCCTGTCCTTGTCCTACGGAGACCGACAGGGAGATTATCCTATTCGGTTTGATGAAGTGGTCGCCTAGCCCCACGACACCGTGTTGGTGAGTCATTAGGTCGGTATCCCATAACCCCAATGCATCGAACACGTTGCGGAACATAATATTCGAGTATTCCCCCATATCCACAAGGATCCATTTGACAAGGCCGGTTCCAACCCTGGCCGTGATGACCATGGGGGAGGCTTTCCAGGACCTCGTCGAACCATTGGTCTTCCGGACCGAAAGAGATGGATGGAAGCCTTTTGGAGCTTCGCGCAGATGAGGAGGAGACCGCCAGGACTTTGGTGTCTTTCTTGTGCGCGGATCTCGACCTTGGAGCTGCGTTTCTTGTGGTTACTACATTTACCACGATAAGGCCGTGGTCGTTGTCCTCTGGCTCATGTCGTCACTTTGCCATCCCGGTCTTGTCTTTCCCATCGTGGTCACAATTTCGTCTCCTCGGCTCCCTGATAAGGTGGGAGAATTCAGCTAGTTTTCTGTCACTGATTGCTTGTTCCGGTGCATCCTTTAGGTCGAAGTAGTCCTGTGTCTTATGTTTATAGCCCTTATGGTAATCACAGTAGAGGCTCTTGTTCCACCCGATTTGGTCCTTCAGAGGTCGGGGCTTTGACAGGATTTCCTTCTCGGCTATCTACTGGTAGACTTTTATGATGGGGAGGGTGAGGGGAGTGTAATTGGTGAATTTTCTGACACGAGGGAATGGTCTGGGTGTCTTGCTCAGACTGCCGTCTCTGTTGTGCTCCTTCTGCCTTTCTCTGTTACCGTGCTACCGGGGTTGATTGTAAGAGGGCTGCCGCTTGTTGGCAGCCACAACTTGACTAACTTCTTCATCGTTAATGTATTCTATGTCTACGGTTTGGATCTCTTGCATCGTCCAGACCGGCTTCGTGGTGAGGTTCTTTCTGAAGTCCTCATTAAGGAGTCCATTCGTCAGACAGAGACTGGCCACAGAATCAGTTAGCCCATCGATCTCCAAGCACTCATCGTTAAACCGGTGTAGATATTCCCTGGTCGGCTTGCCGATCCTCTAAGTCACGCCGAGCAGATTGATCGGGTGCTTTACCTTCGCGATTCTGGTGGTGAATTGTGCTAGGAAGGCACGGCTAATATCCGAGAAGCCGGCCACCGAGCCCTGCGAGGGTGACCAGGAAGGTGCGACACCTTACTTCGTCTCTTACTCCCTCCAGGTTCATCCTGGCCTCAAAGGCCATGAGGTGCTCCTGCGGGTCTTGTGTTCCGTCATACCTCATGTCCGTTAGTTTGTCAAAGTGCTTTGACAACCGGACCTCGAGGATGGGACGATGGAATGGGGTGGAGTCCATTATCATGGGTCGCCGTGTTCCCCCAGATCTCTCTTTGCCGCTTTCACGATCTCACCTGGTGGCGTGTGCCCCCTTACCTCGGGCGTAGATGATTGTGTCATGTCGTCTTCTCAGGTGTTCCTGATCTTTCCGGCTACTTTCCGTTTCCGATCTTGAGGTGGGAGTGTGTCGGGATCGACTTCGGTGGGAGGTTCTTCCCCAGCTTTTGGGAGATTGGGAGTAGTCGGGGTCGGAAGTTTGCTGACGATGCTCCTGATCCGCTAGTTGGCGCTCCAGGTTCTACACCCTATGGCGCAGTTCCTGTATTATCCTAACACTGTCACTACCAGTTCCCCCGAAGGGGTGTCTTTCTTAGGCTCTCGACTGCAGTTTGGTACATTGCGGGGGGGACCTCAGCCGCTCCCGTGGGGAGGTGACGGAGGCTGCCCCCTCCAGGCCTGCCGCGCGGCCATGGTCCCCTGGACCTTGCACGATGTCCATTTAGGCAGTCCCCACAGACGGCGCTAATGTTCGGTAGGTCGGTTACCGGACGGTTCGGGAGGATCCTTGATTTGATAGGTGGGGTGTGGCTTGGGACTAGGTCACGAGGGTAAAGCTGGAGTAGCCAACGTTCCGAACTCTGAATGTGAATGTGAAGGGGGTGTCACCTGCAAAGACACTCCGACGCTCTTGTCAGTTTAGTGTGCAGGCAAAAAAGAGATAAAGTGGTAGCTGTCGTACCATGGGGGAGGGGTAGGACCCTCCCCATATATACTGTGTCAGAAGTGGGTCCCACCAGAGAAGACCCACCTTCTTCGAAGCTTCCTCATACAGCTGTATTGATGAGCTACCAAGGACGCGTGTCTGGGTCAGTGGTTAAGCAGCTTGCACCCGACCGTTCGGGTCGGGTGGTCTATATGTCGGGTTGGCCCTTAATCTGTTTGGGCCAGGCTGCAATAGAACTTTCATGTGCTTAGTTCTTTTTTACTTAGGCCGTGTTTGATTGATGTCTTACAATTATGAAGATATTACATAAATATATAAGAATATATAGACAGGGACGAATTCAGAAACATTATCATGGACGATTAATAATATATATGATATAAAAAAATTATACAAAAAATTATATAATATAATATATATTATAAAAATATACTGATAGACAATATATTTTAAAGTACAAAAATTATGTGTGTACTTTTTACTAATGAAGTGGTCGATTTTTCGTATCATAAAATTTATCGATAATAAAATCTGTGTTAAATTTTTCAGCAATTTTCTTTTCAATCTAATTAAAAGATAATTAGCAAAAAAATTATTTTTTTGAGTTATTTTTTACAATATTTATAGTTAAAAAAATCTCTCAGTTGAAATAGCGAAAATTAATACCAAATGAATAAAAAAGACTCATTTTATGAAATTTAAAATTTTATTTAATTAAAAAATATTAGTAATAATATCTTTTTTAGATTTTTTTTAATATTCTTACTTATTTTTTAGATATTAGAAATCATTAATATTTAGGTTGGATTGGATTTTTATTTATACTAGACTAAATACTAAATAAATTTTTTGAAAAATTAAATTATACTTTATAGTTTATTATTATTAATTTTTTAAAGAAGAAGTTGGAGGCCGAGACCTCCACTCATCCCCGTATGTCCGTGCCCTGCATATAGACACATGAAGACATTAATTTTACATTCTATTTGGTAGCATTTGGTTTATATCTTTCTTGAAACAGAGACACAGAGATATAGACATTGAAAACATGGACACAAATTATTAGTGTATATGTTTGTATTTTGTAAAACATTAAATAAGACACAATAAAATTAAAAAATTCATATTTTGTAAAAAATAATAAGAGATAAAAATATAAAAAATTGATAAAGGATAAAAGTGTAAAAAATTGATAAAAAATAAAAGTATAAAATTAATTTTTTAAAAATTAATAAGGAATAAAAATTTAAAAAATTGTGTCTAATTGATTATGTCTTTGTGTTTCATCATTTTATAGAAACACTAAATACATATATTCTGTGTGTATTTATGTACTAACGTGTTTATCCAAAATTTATGTCTCAACAAATAAATAATAGATATGTAATAATGTGTCTATATCACTGTGTTTGTGTCTTTGAAATTAAACGTTACAGAAAAAAATTTGGTAACTAAAAATTTTAGCCATAATTAGCCAAAATTTTCCATAATTTACTTTATTTACATCACTTAAAAACAGTTTTATTTTTTATCCTATTCTCTTATCATTCTACTTATCATATTCTTATCAACTCCACTTATTAGTTATATTAATTATAATATCATATCCCTTACTATTAGGCATTCTTGTAATCAATACTTAATATTTTCTTCTATAATTTAATTTTTATATTTAAGAATATATTAAATATAAATAATAATAAGAATGGACGGTAATGATAATATATATTAATTGAGTTAATTGCACTTCATTCTATGTTTTCCTTAAGGCATTTAATATCAATCAATGGAGATACGAAAAAATCATTAAGGCTATGTTTAGTTGGAAGAAAAGAAATAGAAAGGAAGAAAATAGAAAGGAAAGAGAAGAAATTGAGTAGATTTTTATTTTTCTTAAATGTGTTTGGAATAAAGAAAAATAAGAAGGAAAGAAATGTTATAAAAAGACAGTTTTACCCTTATATTATAAAATATATTAAAAAAAAGTAAAATGATAATATTAGAAGTAAAAAGAGAGAATTAGTTTTCTCTCCATTTTCTTTCCATTGCTGGAGGGAAAAAAATTGGTGGGCCACCAATATTTTTCCATCCATTTTCCTTCCTCTCCCATTTCTCTCCTCAATCAAACAAGAAAAAATAACTATTTTTCTTCCAATTTCTTTCCTTTCTTTTTCCTTTCTCTCATATTCACCTCAGACAAATACACCCTAATTCTTTGTTTCCGTTAAGGCATTTAATTGTACTTGATTCTTTGTAATATATACCTTCCATTAATTTAATTATGATTATTCAAAAATTATGACTATAATACCATTGCAACCACAATAGTGTATAAGCTAAGAAATTTTACAAGAAGTCGCATTTATCATTGCAAATAGTATGGCATTTGAATTCGACCTTAATACGATACCTATAGTAGAAGGTGCTGATGAAGAATTTGAACAACAGACGGACTCACCCGACGAGGTTATTGTCAGTCAACCAATTTTCAAGAATATGAAAAACCACACTAGCTTTGATGAGATATAGTAATAAACTGATTTAATTTTTTTTCTATTTTTATGTATATTTATAATTATATTATACTAACTAAGTTCATATATATAACATTCATACGTTCATATACATAACATCCATAATGACATAAAACTAACATCTAAAAATTAAATTTATATTTATTAGATATTACATCCATACACATATCATTTTTTATTAGTTATTGCATAAGTAACTATAAAGTTAACACAGATGTTTTTAAATTTTATCATAATTGAATTTAAAAAAATATCAAATTCTTAAATTAATTTATTCAATTGATAAATTTACTCATAACATCCATAAATTCATACACATAACATCCATTATTTCATGTTAATATATAACATCCATAATTTGCATTCATAATATTCATAATTTTATGAGTACAAATTTATGAAATTATGGAAGTTGTATAGTAGAAGTTGTTAAAAATTTTTAACTTAATTTCCATAATTTTTGAAGAGAATTATTGTATTTTAATGGATAATAATGTAATTGAGAGATGTTTTGAATTTGATTTAAGAGAAACTGAAATTGATTTTGGAAAGAACATTAATGACTCCAAATATACAGCAAAATAGTAAATGATAAAAAAATATGTGTCACTTATTTATCAAGAAAATAAAAATTTTTACATAATATTTCTATATTATAATTATTCTTTAGCTATCTAGTATCACTCATATTTCACTCATATTTCTGAGATTGGCTATCACTTGAACTAGTGCTTTTGAGGTGAAACTATTTACTCAAACTCGATTTTTGAAATTATTTATCACTTTTACATGTTTAGATTTCACTTAGTTTAATTATATTAAAAAAAAATTCTTTATGACGTTAAAACTTCAAAAAAATATTAGACAAAAATGAATAAAATTATTAAATTATGTTTTAGTTTCTTTAATTATTAAAACTCTATTTTTAATGATGACAACACAAGTATAACTTTGAGAATTTTAGTGATTCTCATAAATATACATATATAATGGCAAAGAATAAACCAAACAAAATAGTCACGTAATACTCAAATTACCGTATATATTAAATAAAAATATAAAAAATAAACTTTGATACTAAATCAAATAGACTGAAAACCATATTTATAGGTACAAAAAGGATACTAGGATGCCTATAGCTATATGTTCCTATATATTAGGTAAAAAAAAAATTCATTTCAGTATACCCGATTTAGAAAACATCTCATATGGTTATGAAGTTGAAATATAAGGATGAAGAAAAGAATGGTTGAAGGCTAATAAAGGGAGTGCATAGGTTTAAGATGAGACTTAACCAGCCTTGTAAATATCTACTTAATATATTAAAATTGGTTTTCCTCCAACTAATAAAGGTGATGTATTGATCTCTCTTGAGTCCATTTTCCCTCTAAAACGAATGAAATTTTTCATTTATTTTAAATTATTTTATAAAAAATACATTTATTATAATTATATTATTATATTATAATTAATATTTAATGAATAATATATAATTATACTAATTTAGAAACATATCTTCATTATAATTATATCAAATCAATATTTAATGCACTATTAAACTACTTATCAATTATAATGCGTAATTACTGTACGTAATAAAAAATTGCCTTAATAATAAGTAATTTACATATTTATTTTTGTTTTACTAAAGTCTATAAATAGTGTTTTTTTGTGGTACATGAATCTAAATTTGAGAGTCAGCTCATAGTTTTATATTTAGTATTTTTTTTTACTACTTTATAGAATAAGAATGTATTCTTCGTTTTTTATTGAAGTTGATCCTTTTAAGGTACAATTTATAATTTTTTATAATATTTTTCATATACTCATTCTATTATATTATTCTTTTAATAATTTATTAATTGTTGTTACTCTAAGTTATTCTTATCGTCTAATGTTCCAGTTCGATTGTCTTTTACCACAATCGTTTACAACGCATCACATCCATGAAATATCTCATCAAGTTGTCTTCACTGATTCAGGTTCCAACTATATGGATGTAAGCGTTCAAAGAAAGGGCAATAATATCTACTTTACCAAAGGATGGTTGGATCTACTCACCTATTATGACCAACCTAATGGAATGTGGTTAAAGTTAGCTTTCTTGGGAGGAGCTCGATTTTTTATTGAGGAATTGCATCCACGGAACTTTATAAGGCAAATTCAAGTTCCATCCCCTCTATTCTTTTTACATTTGTCCGAAAATCTTTGAAGTGGAGCACATAATGAGATTGAATTCTCTCTGTTTAAGTTCAGTTTTGATAAATTCGTGACAAACTCGAATATGCAATTTCAACGATTGGTAATATATTTAAATTTTCTTATTTTAAGTTGTTTATTATTAGAATAATTTTATAACATATTGTGATTTTTATTCAGAAATTATCGGCTTTCTTTTGCATGCATGGAATGTCATTGAGAGGAATAAGGGTTAGTTTGGTTTCTCGGTTTGGCAATTCTATACCTTACCGCATTGCATGGATAGCGGATGATAAAGCTTATTTAACAAGAGGATCGTTTGAATTTACACGAATTCTAAATGTTGATATTTACGATGTTATTTCAGTTGGTTATCGTTACGAGAATGACTCCTATATTATACGTGACTAAGAACTAAAATAGATTCAATATTGTTTAAGTAATTTGGTTTTACTATTAGTATTTAATTAAATTATAATTAGAAAATTTTAAATTATTGCATCAATTTATATATTATGAGTATTTTTCGTGGATGTACTATTTTTAAATAATTTAATAATTAATAAAATGAAGTGGTGTCAGATATATTATTTAAGTTTATTTTTATCCTTTATTTCTTTATTTGTATTTTTCATTATATTTGACAAAAAATCTCTACCTAAAGATATAATTTTTGTTGACCTAAACATAATTTAGTTGCCAATAAAAACCGATTTTATCTATAAAAAATAATGAAACATGTATCTTTTGATATTATATTAATATAGTAAGTAGACATTATGATATAATAATATCTTTAATAATTATATTATAATTAGCTCATAAATAATGTATGCTTATATTATTTTAGAAAAATTTTTTCATTATGATTATATCAAATCAATATTTAATTATGATAAAATATGTTAATTATAATTATATCATAAAATTAAAATAATTACGATAGTTATGTTATATATTTTAATCATTTATGTAAGTAAATAAACTAGAAAACAATCAAATCAAATCATGACGGTAAATAAATAATATAGAATAATATTATACATTTAATTGCATTATAATTAGCTCATGAATAATGTATGATTATATTATTTTAGAAAAATATTTTATTATAATTATATCAAATATATTTAATATATTATTTAAATCTATTTTTATATAACAATAATATTATATATATATATATATATATATATATATATATATATTTATATATCACTTTTTTAAATTCATTCTTATAAATATTGGCATATAATTAATATAGATAACATATATACTTAATAAATATCTTTATTAAATTAATTATAATGATTAATGCAAGATAATCTCATAAGTATAACCTAATTATAGCAAGAATTTTCATAAAAATAATTGACTACTAATTTGAATATAATTGATATAGTTAAATTGATACAATCCATAAGATTAAGAATATCTAGCAATTATAGTAATTATTATATCAATTATAATAATAATTCACGTGACTCCATATACAGTAATTTTTGAATTATAATTGTCACATAATTATACTTGAATATTATTTAATTTTAGATGTTTTATAGGTAATATTCATTATCACATGAATTATCATTATTACTTAATAATAATAATAATAATAATAATAATAATAATAATAATAATAATAATTTTGAATTTATATAATTGATATAATTGATATAGTTCTAATTCTCATTCGTATGTAATAATTTTATTAGTATGTATTCACAGTTTTAATCAATATATAATAATAATAATAATAGACATAAAATTAATTAGTTAACAAATTGAATTTAGTTTATGGATTTTTATTTTCTACTCAAATATTTAATTATTAATGATTTTATTTTTTATATTTAAAGTAAATTTTGACTATAAAAAAATTAGTTTAAATAATTATAACAAAAAATTTAATACATGCGATTTAAATATTTTAATATCTGGTAACATGGAGTTTAACAAATATAATTCATATATTTTTTATTTATGTATATGTATATAATCTACTTAATATATTAAAATTGGGTTTTTTTCCAGCTAATAAAGGTGACGTGTCGATCCCTCATGACTTCGTTTTCCCTCCAAATGAATGAAATTTTTCTATTCTAAATTATTTATAAAAAATCTTTATTATAATTATATTATATTAATGTTTAATAAATAATATATTATACTAATTTAGGAACATATCTTCATTATAATTATATCAATCAATATTAATGCACTATTAAACTACTTATCAATTATCAATTAAAAATACTTTAATAATAATAATAATAATAATAATAATAATAATAAATAATATAATAATAATAATAATAATATATGAGTAACACCCTACCATACAGAGTCTTATGCTTAAGTCATAATTCAGAGATGGCAAGGTATTACGACCTCTAAACAAAAATTAGTACATATAGTAGTATGAATGATTGATTGTAACAAGGAGCCTTTGTAGAAAAAGGTGGTAAACAAAAAACCGCAACTCAAAAGCGCAACACTCGATCGATAACGAACGAACTAGGAAACCAACGCGAGATTATATATATATACAAAAGAGTGTCAAAAGGAATATCAAGGCTCAAAATCCGGCTGCGAAGATAACCGGTCCGAGCATAACAATATATACATATGATAAAATAGGAAAACCCCGAAGGAAACCCAAAGGGACACAAATACATAAAACCTATTCTCCAAACTCCCATAAGAGGAGTCATCACAGTTCGTATTATTTAATGGATAAAGTATCTAAAACATATAAACCAAAATAGCCCGAGAACAAAGGATCTTCGCAAGTATAGAAGTCTCCAGCATGCCTCAGCGGGAAACCTCACGTCCTGCATCTGAAACCACAAAATCCGCATGGGTGAGAACCAGAGGTCCCCAGCATGGTAACAGCTTCCCATATATAATATATAATAATAGAGGAAAGCCAAAGGCAATCTTATAACTTCCCCCAGATAATATCGAAGCTTATAAACAAGCTAAACCATAAGGGCATCTGACTAAAGATTCTTCAGTCTAACTAATACTTCCCTTTCTAATTCCTTCAAACCTCCCAACCACCAGCAGGAGTATTTATAGCAAACACAGATATATCAAACAAAGAATATACAAATAGTAGTTAAGACATTTAGACATTTAGCAAGTAATATGCAGTCAAATAGGCAATCTCAAACAATTCACATAGTATGCATATGATGAATGCCTGTCCCTAGTGGCCATGATATCATCTTGTCGGTTATATAGCCAACCCGACAAGTCCTGGTCGCTAACCATTGGACTGTCCCTCTGTCGTGCATCCCCAAACTCGAGTTATACTCGTTATAAACGTGATCATAAACATGATCCATATCCTTCACCCTCACTGGTGAATATTTACGGGGGTTCGAGCTCATCCGGGCCTTTCACAGTGCCGGCCACACTTACAACATAGGGTTAACAGAGCTTCGAGTCTCAACCTGGAGCACGTGGTGGCTAGCCACTGCTACTACCCAAGGAAACTCGTACTCAGATAGTGGAAGTGCAATTTCACAATTATCAATAATTCAGCATCAACATGCATGAATTCTCATCCATGGATCAACATCCATACAGCCATTCCGGCTCACGGTTCAATCCAGAACAGCCAATATTCATAGCATACACAGCTATTCCGGCTCATGGTTAAATCCATAACCAGCCATTTCATAAACAATTACAGCCTTTCGGCCCAGGCATAACAAACACTTCCACCACCATCCTCCGCATCTCACATAATCATCTTGATCCTTATTGATCATACATTTTTCCCTTGCTTCACTCGCAAGTTATCACATTCACTAGCCCCTTTCTAATAGCTAGGCATATTATGA
Source organism: Arachis stenosperma (assembly GCF_014773155.1). NCBI lineage: Eukaryota > Viridiplantae > Streptophyta > Magnoliopsida > Fabales > Fabaceae > Arachis > Arachis stenosperma. The sequence continues at coordinate 47,955,460 of NC_080378.1, read as the reverse complement.
TGATTTAAGACATGAATGGTGAGATCGGAGGCTTAGAAGTATGAGATTTGGCTTTTAAAACTCAAAAATCAACTTTAGGATGAAAACAGGGCCACGCGTACGCGCACTCCACGCGCACGCGTGGATGGCCTCAAAAACTCATCGGCGCGCAAGCGTCGTGCACGCTAACGCGTGGATTCCAAACTTGCCCATCGGCGCGCACGCGTCAACCACGCGTACGCGCGGGTGTTCTCGTGCCCCAGGCACAACACCGGCACAGTTCTGGCATAACTCTCGGAAAAATGGCTAGGCATAGGGTGCAGCACAATCGGCGCGCCCGTGCACATCGCGCGTACGCGTGGATGGCACCTTACGGAAGATCGGCGCGTACGCGCCAGGTGCGCCCACGCGCAAGGGGTCATTCTGCTAAAAATTTTCTAAGTTAAAAGCTGCAGAATTTCACAGATTTTGACCCCAATTTTCCAACGGACATAACTTCCTCATTTTAAATCGTTTTTCGTCCGTTCTTCGAACGGCACGGACATCCCGGATCCAATTTCATTTCTAAAAAGATTTGGTACAAAACAGAGATCCGTAGTCCATGTTATGTCCCGCCAAAGTATGCCCAAAAACCATGTTTTTCATAAAAACCACAAAGTGCCATTTTCAAAACAAGCCATTTCCATTTCTTTCCAAAATCAATCAAAACATGCCAATTTCATCCCTTTTCTTTGAAATCAATCAAAATACATCAAATTCAACATCAAGCCTCCTCAACTCACACATTGACACATAACTCACAATTTACCAAAATCACTATTTCACCATTATATCCCACTTCACCCAAGTGGCTCAAACTCAAACATATTGACATATCATATACTATTCCTCATACCAATCCTCACAACACCAATTCCAATAATCAACATGGTACACAAACAACATCATACTCACCATCAACATGGTTCAACCCACAATTCAACCATAACCAATAATCGAGCATATATCACAACATGCATATTTCTCATACATCATACTATCAAGGCATCAATACTCATCATCACATATATGACCACATCATATATCTCAATCATTCAACAACATCAACCATTCAATGCCTATCTTAGGGCCTCTAGCCTAAGTATTTTCCTACCACATTACATATTAGATACGGGAAACCGAAACCATACCTTAGCCGAATTTTCCAAGCTCCACCGGAGCACTTCTAAACCACTTATCCTCAAGCTCACAAGACCTCAACACCTCCAAGAGCAGATTTTTCACCACCAAGCCCTTTCCAAGCTTGTTCAAAATCACCAATCAAGCTCCAATATCCACACACACACAACCTAAGCCACAACCATCATACCCATACACAACATCTCAAAACCCAAACATCATAAAACAACAAAATACACTAGGGTTGAGAATCTTACCACACCCAAGGTCCAAGGAGACAAGATTAACCTTCTCCTTCAAGAGAGTTGGGTCCTATAACATCAAAGAACCCAAAATCTCAACATTTAACCCATGAAACTCGAAAATAGGGACTGAGTTTTCGAACAGCAAGGTGTGGCTTACCTCAAGATTGATTATATGGGTTTCATAGAGCTCTCCGCGGTGAACGCGTGGCCGCAAACGGGGCGGCAATCGGAGCTCTAGATCAAAAGTTATGGTGATTGAAGATCAAGTGAGAGAGAGAAGTTGAGAGAATGTTCTTCCCTTCCTCTCCACCATTTCAGCTTGTGTGTGTAACAAATGAGGAGAGAGAGTGCTGAAAACTAGGGTTTTGGTTAAGTTATGTTGGGCCAAGGGCCCACTTTGGGTCCGGTTGGCCCGGTTTGGCCCGTTCGGTCCAATCTGGTCCGAATTCTACAAAATTGGTACCAAAATTCTCGTCTCAATCTCCTCTATCACATTTAGCCATAAAAATCACATTTTAGGCTTTCTAGAATAAATTCTCATTTATGGGTTAATTAGCCGTTAATTAACCGGGTTTTACATTCTACCCACCTAATTGGGAATTTTGCCCACAAAATTCAAATGCAATTACCTGAGAATAAATGCGGATAATCCGATCGCATCTCTGACTCAAGTTCCCAAGTGTGTTCCTCAACACCGCCTCGACTCCATGCCACTTTGACTAGTGAAACATCTTTTCCACGCAACCGTTTGATACTAGTATCATCAATTCTGACCGGAGCCACTGGAAGCGTCAAATCTTCCCTTAACTGAACTGATTCAGGTTCCAATACATGGCTAGCATCAGGGGTGTACTTCCGAAGCTGCGACACGTGGAACACGTCGTGCAGGTTCGAAAGATGAGGTGGTAGAGCCATCCGATACGCCACCGGTCCAATCCTCTCTAGGATCTGAAATGGACCAATGTATCGAGGATTCAACTTCTTTGCCTTAATCGCCCTACCTACTCCAGTAGTCGGAGTAACCTTAAGGAAAACATGGTCTCCTCCCTCAAATTCTAAGGGCTTTCGCCTTTGATCGGCGTAACTCTTTTGACGACTCTGCGCCGTAAGCATCCTGTCACGGATTTTCTTGACTTGTTCAGTAGTCTCAGCTATCATTTCCGGCCCCAACAAGCCTTTCTCTCCAGCTTCATACCAACATAGCGGAGATTGACATTTCCTCCCATACAAGGCCTCATACGGAGCCATTCCAATGCTCGCATGATAACTATTATTGTATGCAAACTCCACTAATGGCATATACCGATCCCAACTCGCCGGTTGGTCCAAAACACAAGCTCTCAACATATCCTCTAGTGTTTGGATCGTCCTCTCAGATTGACCATCTGTTTGAGGATGGTAAGCCGTGCTCAAGCTTAATCGGGTTCCAAAGCTTTCTGAAATGCACCCCAAAACCTTGAAGTGAAACGAGGATCTCTATCAGAGATTATAGTAGCAGGTACTCCATGAAGTCTCACAATCTCCTTTATGTATAACCGTGCTAGCTCTTCAAGGGTGTAAGTCATCCGAATGGGTAAAAAGTGAGCTGACTTCGTCAATCGGTCCACAATCACCCAAATAGCATCAAAACCAGCCCTAGTCCTTGGCAATCCTGACACAAAGTCCATTGCAATGCTTTCCCACTTCCATTGTGGAATCTCTAAAGGTTGCAACATACCGGCGGGCTTTTGATGTTCAATCTTTACCTTTTGACAAGTTAAGCACTTTGAAACATATTCCGCCACATCATTCTTCTTACCCGGCCACCAAAACATCGCCTTTAAATCATGGTACATCTTAGTACTTCCCGGGTGAATGGAGAATCCGCTTTTGTGTGCCTCCTTTAAAATATCTTGCCTCAAAGTGCCAACATCCGGCACAATGATTCTACCCTTGAATCTCCATAACCCATCTTTTCTTCCGACACTCTCCACTGTTTCCCTTGCTCAATGGCCGGTAACACTTTCCATAATGCTTCATCATCTTGATGAGCCTTTAGGAGTTCGGACTTAAAATCACTTGAGATTTCTAATCGGCTCAAACACAAGGTTCCGGATACTTCTCGAGCACCAATATTCAGACTCTCGAATCCCTTGAGCAACTTCTCCTCTTGAAGCATCATCCAAGCCGCATATAACGACTTCCGACTTAACGCATCCGCCACTACGTTCGCTTTTCCCGGATGGTAATTCAACTCAAAGTCGTAGTCCTTCAACAATTCCATCCACCTCCTCTGCCTCATATTGAGCTCTTTCTGATCAAAGAGATACTTCAAGCTCTTATGATCAGAGAAAACTTGGAACTTAACCCCATAGAGATAATGCCTCCACACCTTCAAGGCAAACACGACCGCAGCGAGTTCCAAATCGTGCGTAGGGTAACTAACCTCATGAGGTCTCAACTGTCGTGAGGCATACGCCACCACATTACGATGCTGCATCAGCACGCACCCTAAACCCTTCAATGAGGCATCACAATACACCTCAAAAGGCTCGTTCGGCTCGGGTAACACTAACACAGGTGCAGTAGTCAACTTTTTCTTCAATGTCTGAAAGCTCTCCTCGCATTCAGGAGTCCAAATAAACGGAGTGTCTTTTCGGGTTAACTTCGTCATTGGCAAAGCTATCTGTGAAAAGCCCTTGATAAACCTTCGGTAATAGCCAGCTAAACCCAGAAAACTCCTTATCTCTGTTACAGTGGTTGGTTGTTTCCAATCCATCACCGCCTCCACCTTAGTTGGATCTACTGCTATTCCCTTCTTACTCACCACATGGCCCAAAAACTTCACCTCACTCTTCCAAAACTCGCACTTAGACAGTTTTGCATAAAGTTTCTTCTCCTTTAGAATCTGCAATACGGTCCTCAAGTGTTCCGCATGCTCTTCCTCAGTCTTGGAATAAATCAGTATGTCATCAATGAAGACAACAACGAATTTATCCAAAAACGGACGGAAAACTCGATTCATGTAATCCATGAATATCGCAGGAGCGTTCGTCAACCCAAAGGACATCACAGTGTACTCGTAATGACCATAACGAGTCCTGAAAGCGGTCTTAGGGATATCCTTGCCCTTTACCCTTATCTGGTGATAACCGGATCGCAAGTCAATCTTAGAGAAAACTCCAGCTCCTTGTAACTGATCCATGAGATCATCAATTCTCGGCAATGGGTACTTATTCTTTATTGTAACCTTGTTCAACTGCCTGTAATCCACACAGAGCTGCATACTCCCATCTTTCTTCTTCACCAATAACACTGGAGCACCCCATGGAGAAACACTTGGTCGTATGAAATTCTTTCCCAACAAATCCTCTAACTGAGACTTTAGCTCATTCATCTCTAACGGTGACATCCTGTAAGGAGCACTTGAGATTGGTCCCGCCCCGGGCACTAACTCAATAGCAAACTCAACCTCTCGGTTAGGTGGGAACTCATCAATATCATCGGGAAACACTTCCGGAAACTCACACACAACCGGAATCTGTTCCAACCTTTGATCATCACCCGAAACGCCTGCGGTTAACAACATGATACCCTGACATTCGAATCCAGAACAGTTCACCATCATCGAGTTCAAGTAATAATTATTTACCACGACCGGCCCTTCTGTATCTTCCGGCATAAAATACACCGACTTTGTAGAACAATCTAGTAAAACATGGTTCTTAGATAACCAATCCAACCCCAAGATAAGATCAAGACCAATCATCGGCAAGCAGATTAAATCATGAACAAAATCACGCTGCTTGAATCTAAGGAAAACTTCCGGACATCCTAGCCTAGTTACCATGGCTTCATGGGTAGCATTATATACCTTTAGGTCATAACCTAAGGTTACAATCTTCAATCCTAACTCATGAGCTTTCTCAAATGCAATGAATGAATGTGATGCTCCCGAATCAAATAAAGCATTTAAAGTTTGACCAGCTAATTCACAATTACCTCGAATGAGTGTCTCGGATCCCTCAGCTCCTACAGCTGAAGTGGTGAACACCCGACCAGTCTGTTGTGCCTTCCCAGCACCTTGTTTCTGCTTCTCAGGACAATTCACAGCTTTATGCCCTGCCTTTCCACAAGTGTAGCACAAACCCCATCCGGCCTTGCATGGAGCTCCCGGATGGTGACTCCCGCACCTAGTGCAAGCTTGATCATTCTGAGGCTGTTTCCCAAACTTCTTTCCTTGGGAGTTGTTGTTGTTGGGCCTCCTGAAAGAGCTTCCTCTCTTAAAAGACGAACCTCTAGGTGCAAAGCTCTTCCCTCGGTTCTGTGGGAATGATCCCCTTTGACTCCCTTTCTCAGCGGTTGCCCTTTTCACACACTCTTCAGCAACCCTACACTTGTTCACCAACTCGGAGAAAGTCCTAATCTCCATTGGTCCCACTGAACTGAAGATATTACTCCGGAGTCCTCCTTCATACTTGACACACTTCCATTCCTCATAGTCCACCGGAGTCCCTTGGCACATACGAGAGAACCTGAACAACTCCTCAAACTTGTCAGTATACTCTGATATGGACATAGTACCCTGATTCAGCTGTAACAATTCAAGTTCCTTAGCCGTCCTAGCAGAAGTCGGAAAGTACTTCTTATAGAACTCTTCTTGAAAGACATTCCAGGTGATATAGTCATCACCCTGCTGCAGAAGACGTCGGATACCTTGCCACCAATGCGACGCCTCACCGACAAGCATATAGGTAGCAAACTCGACACGCTGTCCTTCAGGCACCACTTGCGCTTGCAATGCTCGCTCTATAGCCTGAAACCATGTATCAGCCTCAGTCGGACTAGTAGTTCCCTTGAACTTAGGTGGATTAACCTTCAAAAAGTTTGCCAGTGTCATTGGGCCCTGAACTCCACCTCCATCATTACCATGGTTGTTCATCTGTTGACCAAGAGCCTCAGCAGTGGCTTGCATAGCAGCAGCCATGTTCTCCAACGCAGTCATGAAGTTCACCGGGTCATGAGGGTTATTCTCCGGTGCACGAGCATTCGTACGACCTCTCGCACTACCTCTACCGCGTCCACGAGGCGCCATCTGGTTCCTATACATACCAAACAATCGATATTAAGTTGATCCGTCTCAATATCGGAAGTCTAGTACTTCAAAGTCCCAAATGCATGCTCATGAACGTCTATGCCAATTATATCAAGCAGATATACTAACAGCACATAACACACACACAGAGAATGCACAGAAGCATAGTCAGTCCATCCCTCAGGCTCTACAGGAACGAACTGCTCTGATACCATAATGTAACACCCTACCATACAGAGTCTTATGCTTAAGTCATAATTCAGAGATGGCAAGGTATTACGACCTCTAAAACAAAAATTTAGTACATATAGTAGTATGAATGATTGATTGTAACAAGGAGCCTTTGTAGAAAAAGGTGGTAAACAAAAAACCGCAACTCAAAAGCGCAACACTCCGATCGATAACGTAACGAACTAGGATAAACCAACGCGAGATTATATATATATACAAAAGAGTGTCAAAAACAGGAATATCAAGGCTCAAAATCCGGCTGCGAAGATAACCGGTCCGAGCATAACAATATATACATATGATAAAATAAGGAAAACCCCGAAGGAAACCCAAAGGGACACAAATACATAAAACCTATTCTCCAAATCCTCCCATAAGAGGAGTCATCACAGTTCGTATTATTTAATGGAGATAAAAGTATCTAAACAAACATATAAACCAAAAATAGCCCCGAGAACAAAGGATCTTCGCAAGTATAGAAGTCTCCAGCATGCCTCAGCGGGAAACCTCACGTCCTGCATCTGAAAACCACAAAATCCGCATGGGTGAGAACCAGAGGTCCCCAGCATGGTAACAGCTTCCACATATATAATATAATAATAGAGGAAAGCCAAAGGCAATCTTATAACTTCCCCCAGATAATATCGAAGCTTATAAACAAGCTAAACCATATAAGGGCATCTGACTAAAGATTCTTCAGTCTAACTAATACTTCCCTTTCCAATTCCTTCAAACCTCCCAACCACCAGCAGGAGTATATTATAGCAAACACAGATATATCAAACAAAGAATATACAAATAGTAGCAGTTAAGACATTTAGACATTTAGCAAGTAATATGCAGTCAAATAGGCAATCTCAAACAATTCACATAGTATGCATATGATGAATGCCTGTCCCTAGTGGCTGATGATATCATCTTGTCGGTTATATAGCCAACCCGACAAGTCCTGGTCGCTAACCATTGGACTGTCCCTCTGTCGTGCATCCCCAAACTCGAGTTATACTCGTTATAAACGTGATCATAAACATGATCCATATCCTTCACCCTCACTGGTGAATATTTACGGGGGTTCGAGCTCATCCGGGCCTTTCACAGTGCCCGACCACACTTACAACATAGGGTTAACAGAGCTTCGAGTCTCAACCTGGAGTACGTGGTGGCTAGCCACTGCTACTACCCAAGGAAACTCGTACTCAGATAGTGGAAGTGCAATTTCACAATTATCAATAATTCAGCATCAACATGCATGAATTCTCATCCATGGATCAACATCCATACCAGCCATTCCGGCTCACGGTTCAATCCAGAACCAGCCAATATTCATAGCATACACAGCTATTCCGGCTCATGGTTAAATCCATAACCAGCCATTTCATAAACAATTACAGCCTTTCGGCCCATGGCATAACAAACACTTCCACCACCATCCTCCGCATCTCACATAATCATCTTGATCCTTATTGATCATACATTTTTCCCTTGCTTCACTCGCAAGTTATCACATTCACTAGCCCCTTTCTAATAGATAGGCATATTATGATGATTTAAGACATGAATGGTGAGATCGGAGGCTTAGAAGTATGAGATTTGGCTTTTAAAACTCAAAAATCAACTTTGGGATGAAAACAGGGCCACGCGTACGCGCACTCCACGCGCACGCGTGGATGGCCTCAAAAACTCATCGGCGCGCAAGCGTCGTGCACGCTAACGCGTGGATTCCAAACTTGCCCATCGGCGCGCACGCGTCAACCACGCGTACGCGCGGGTGTTCTCGTGCCCCAGGCACAACACCGGCACAGTTCTGGCATAACTCTCGGGAAAATGGCTAGGCATAGGGTGCAGCACAATCGGCGCGCCCGCGCACATCACGCGTACGCGTGGATGGCACCTTACGGAAGATCGGCGCGTACGCGCCAGGTGCGCCCACGCGCAAGGGGTCATTCTGCTAAAAATTTTCTAAGTTAAAAGCTGCAGAATTTCACAGATTTTGACCCCAATCTTCCAACGGACATAACTTCCTCATTTTAAATCGTTTTTCGTCCGTTCTTCGAACGGCACGGACATCCCGGATCCAATTTCATTTCTAAAAAGATTTGGTACAAAACAGAGATCTGTAGTCCAAGTTATGTCCCGCCAAAGTATGCCCAAAAACCATGTTTTTCATAAAAACCACAAAGTGCCATTTTCAAAACAAGCCATTTCCATTTCTTTCCAAAATCAATCAAAACATGCCAATTTCATCCCTTTTCTTTGAAATCAATCAAAATACATCAAATTCAACATCAAGCCTCCTTAACTCACACATTGACACATAACTCACAATTTACCAAAATCACTATTTCACCATTATATCCCACTTCACCCAAGTGGCTAAAACTCAAACATATTGACATATCATATACTATTCCTCATACCAATCCTCAACAACACCAATTCCAATAAATCAACATGGTACACAAACAACATCATACTCACCATCAACATGGTTCAACCCACAATTCAACCATAACCAATAATCGAGCATATATCACAACATGCATATTTCTCATACATCATACTATCAAGGCATCAATACTCATCATCACATATATGACCACATCATATATCTCAATCATTCAACAACATCAACCATTCAATGCCTATCTTAGGGCCTCTAGCCTAAGTATTTCCTACCACATTACATATTAGATACGGGAAACCGAAACCATACCTTAGCCGAATTTCCCAAGCTCCACCGGAGCACTTCTAAACCACTTATCCTCAAGCTCACAAGGCCTCAACACCTCCAAGAGCAGATTTTTCACCACCAAGCCCTTTCCAAGCTTGTTCAAAATCACCAATCAAGCTCCAATATCCACACACACACAACCTAAGCCACAACCATCATACCCATACACAACATCTCAAAACCCAAACATCATAAAACAACAAAATACACTAGGGTTGAGAATCTTACCACACCCAAGGTCCAAGGAGACAAGATTAACCTTCTCCTTCAAGAGAGTTGGGTCCTATAACATCAAAGAACCCAAAATCTCAACATTTAACCCATAAAACTCGAAAATAGGGACTGAGTTTTCGAACAGCAAGGTGTGGCTTACCTCAAGATTGATTATATGGGTTTCGTAGAGCTCTCCGCGGTGAACGCGTGGCCGCAAACGGGGCGGCAATCGGAGCTCTAGATCAAAAGTTATGGTGATTTGAAGATCAAGTGAGAGAGAGAAGTTGAGAGATTGTTCTTCCCTTCCTCTCCACCATTTCAGCTTGTGTGTGTAACAAATGAGGAGAGAGAGTGCTGAAAACTAGGGTTTTGGTTAAGTTATGTTGGGCCAAGGGCCCACTTTGGGTCCGGTTGGCCCGGTTTGGCCCGTTCGGTCCAATCTTGGTCCGAATTCTACAAAATTGGTACCAAAATTCTCGTCTCAATCTCCTCTATCACATTTAGCCATAAAAATCACATTTTAGGCTTTCTAGAATGAATTCTCATTTATGGGTTAATTAGCCGTTAATTAACCGGGTTTTACATATGACAATGATATGATAATGGCACCAGTCGTGGTAATCATGATAAGAATATTTGATTCTAATTATAAAATGATCAAATCTTATGATATTAATAACACACATTCATTTTAAATATTTTTAGTTATTTTAATTATATTAATTTTAAAAATATTGATATAATTCTAATTCTTATTCATTATTCAATAATAATAATAATAATAATAATAATAATAATAATAATAATAATAATAATAATAATAATAAATCTATTTAATATATTAAAATTGAGTTTTTTCCCAACTAATGGAAGTGAGGTGTCGATCCTTCATGAATCCATTTTTTTGCCAAAATAAACGCACTATTTTCTCTTCTAAGTTTATTTTATAAAAATATCTTTATTATAATTATACTATAATTAACATTTAAATAATAATGCATAATTATACTAATTTAAGAAAATATCTTTATTTTTAGAAAGTACTATTCTCATGTAATGAAAGTACTATTTTCTCTTCTAAAATTATTTTTAGAAAAATATTTTTTATTATAATTATATTACAATTAGCATTTAATGAATAATGCATGATTATACTAATTTAGGAAAATATCTTTATTTTTAGAAAGTATTATTCTCATATAATGAAAGCACTATTCTCTCTTCTAAAATAATTTTTTTAAAAAATATTTTATTATAATTATATTACAATTAGCATTTAATGAATAATGCATGATTATACTAATTTAGAAAAATATCTTTATTATAATTATATTACAATTAGCATTTAATGAATAATGCATGATTATACTAATTTAAGAAAATATCTTTATTTTTAGAAAGTACTATTCTCATATAATGAAAGCACTATTCTCTGATCTCTTCTAAAATTATTTTAGAAAAATAATTTTATTATAATTATATTATAATTAGCATTTAATGACTAATACATGATTATACTAATTTAGGAAAATATCTTTATTATAATTATATAAAATAATCTACTTAATATATTAAAATTGGATTTTTCTCCGACTAATGAAAGTAAAGTATCAATTCCTCATGAATTTATTTTCTTTTCAAAATAAAAGTACTATTCTCTCTTCTAAATTTATTTTAAAAAATATCTTTATTAGAATTATATTACAATTAGCCTTTAATGAATAATACATAATTATACTAATTTAAAAAAATATCTTAATCATAATTATATAAAAAATTAAACATAAATTTATAATTCTAATTGCTATAAATATGATACTAACATTCATAGTGGTAAACTGATATTGCAATAATTAATTTCTATAATTATTTTTTTACTACTATAAACTATATATAGTGTTTCTTTGTGGGTAATGAGTCTAAATCTAAGAATCAAAGCATTTTTTTTAATCTGTTATTCTTTTTTGTTTGGGCAATTGTTTCTAAGGAGCTTTGTATGTCAAGTTCAAGTCATATCCCCTCCACATTTTCTACGTTTGTCCGAAAATATTCGAAGTGGAGCATATAATGAGATTGAATTTTCTCAATTTAGGTTCAGTTTTGAAAAATTTGTGCCAACCTTAAAGATGCAATTCAAAGATTGGTAATATATTTAAATTTTCTTCTCTTAAACTTTTTGTATTAAAAATAATTTTATAACATATTGTGATTTTTTTCAAAAACTACTGGCCTTCTGGTGCATTAATTCAATGCCATTGAGGAGAATAAAAGTCAATTTAATTTGACAATTTTAACAAGAAGATAGTATGAATTTGTACGGATTCTAAGATCTTATGATGTTATTTTGGTTGGTTGTTACGAGAATGACTCTAATCTATACGTATCTAAGGATTAGAATAGATTAAATATTATTTAAATAATTTAGTTTTAATATCGGTAACTGATTAAATTAGTTTTAGAGAAATTTAAATTATTGTCTCAATTTATATATTATGATTATTCTTTCTGGATATGTTATTTTTAAACTTTTTAATATGAAATTTTTTTATTTTTAAGTTTGTTTTCTTTTTTGGATATATGTATCACCTTTTTTTTGTATTTCAGATTTGTAATGCAATTATTAAGAGAAATGTAATTCATCAATAAATTAGAATGATTAAAAGTTTAATTATATTGTGTAGACACAAGATTGATTAATTAAGATTAAGGCGTAAAAAAGGAAAAAGAGTCACAATACGTGGTTTTGTTTTCTTGTTAATATATAAAAATATGTGAAAGAAAAAAAAATTAAAATATCACCATTTAAAAAATTGTTAATCATGCATATGAAAAGGGATTAAAGAATATGCATGGATACAAAAAATAAAAAATTATTACTCGATTGTAGAATAAAAAATAATTATATATATATATATATAATCATAACAAAAAAATAATTAATATATGTGACTTAAATTTTTATATATACAATTAATATATATATATATATATATATATATATATTTAGAATTATTTAACAAAATTAATATATATGTATAGATAAATAAAAAATTATTATAATTTATGAAAATTACACATATAATAACATTAATAATAAAGAATAAAAAAATTACTGAATGATTATAAGCTAAAAAAAATTAATAAACTACATAAAGAAGTATTTAGAATTATTTAACAAAATAAATATATTCTAAAAATAAAAAAATTATTAACTAAACAATTGATGTATATACATATAAATAAATACGGAAATTAGTATGATTTTTGAATATTATTACACGTACGATGGTATTAATGGAATAACAAAATCATTGAATGATTGTAGGCTAAAAAAATATTTATAATAAAAAACTCAAAAAATAATTAATATATGTAACTTAATATATATGTATATTTAAATAAGGAAATATTTAAAATTATTTAAACAAAATAAATAAATATATCCTACGAACAAAAAAACATTGACTAATCGATTAATATATACTGGTAGTATAAATAAAAAACATTTAAATAAAAAAGAAGTAGTATGTTTTTAATTTTGGGAATAAAACATAAATAATTATAATATAATAATTTGTTTAATTATTAATATTTATAATTGTTATTTTAAATCATAAATTTAGAAAAAAAGTAGATTAACAAAAACGATTAATAACTATATTAGAGTTGACACACATAACACTAGAATAAGAAAAAATAAACGCATAATATGTTACTTTTTTATTAATCAAATTACTACAATTCAAATTAATTTCAATAAAATAATTTAAAATTATAATTTTAACCTTATTACATACATAATACGAATTATTGAACAATTTATTATCATGTATATGGCACAAATTATTAAACAATTTCTCATGTGTTTTTTTTTTCAAAATAAAAATACTATTTTTACTTATAATTATTATTCTTTATCAATTCTTTTATTTAAACACTAATATTATTTATTAATTTTTTATTTTTATTTCTCACATTTATTAAAAATTCTTTTTCAATATTTTAGGTATTAATTATTGTTATTTAATTAACTTATTTGAGGTATTTACTTATTAAAATTTTAGGTATTACCTCAATTATGGTATTATATTAAGACTTATTATTGTAAAATTTTACTTAACAAATATAATTATTCATAGTGTGATATTTTATTACGATAACATATCTTTATGTATTGACTCCCTATATATATATATATATATATATATATATATATATATATAATTTATTATTTTTCTATCACATGACATATTTATTATTATATTTCAAATTTAGAATTTTCTTGATCTAACATTACAGTGAAAGAATAGTAAGCAAAAAAAAATATGGGAACATTCCAAACATAATTACCGCTAATCTTTTTAATAGCTTTTATTCTATTTTTTTTCCATACCTAATGACTATTGACTACGATCCTTTTAATAGTATCACCTATAATAAATTATACAAAGAGAAAGTATGAAAAATAAAGACAAAAATTATAAGGCTATAGAAAGTCTCATTCAAGTTTGACAAGAGCAAGACGGTTTATATAGAAATAGTTCTATAGATGATAAGATTAGTTGATTCATTTAATAAATTTTTTCAAGTAATGCTAAGTTCAATTTATAAATAGAGCTTAATTTTGATGCACTGACAGTGTAAAGCATTTTATACAGTCATGCAATCACATCTATTCTTTTGGATGACCATTCACGCGGTCAATGTGAAATGTATTTATTTTTATTGATGTGTCATTACGTAATTGGATGCACGTGTTAAATTACTTTATATTGTCAGTGCATCAAAATTAAATTCTTATAAATATTTGTAGTTCATATTTTAAGTTAATTTTATAAGTACACCATTTCACAAGTCAAAAACAATTATTTCTAATAGTTTTGTAAATGCTAATAGCTTTTATATTTAATTTATTTTGCAATACGATAAAATTCATTGTTCAATTAAGAATTATTTGAAAAAAATATTTGAGAATGAATTGGTAGAAAGGAAGGTCTATGTCTTCTCAAATTTTGAGATTGAGAAATCATGCAGAATATATCTTCTGACTGTACACACGTGCAAAATACCTTTTAAGTTGGAATCACGTGTGGTACATACGATCGATGATCGTAAAATTCCGGATAATCATTTTAATTTGCTTGCCCATGCTAATATGTTGAAACAAATAAATAACGATTCTACTTATTTGGTACGTAATTAATTTATATTAACCCACACAAAATTATTTTCCTTTTGATTTTAAGTTTTGCCAAGAAATTGTATAATAGCATCATTTTATCAATAACAAAAATTTTAACAGTTTATTTATGAAAATATTTAAAATTGTATTGTGACTTTTTTTAAAGGTATATCCTTTTATTAATATACTATTGTTAATTTTATCATTTAACAAAAAATAAATCAGTAAATTCTTTTTATTTTATACACGTACGAAGTTATAATTTCTTATATTATTCACTCATTTGTCTTTAATTTGGTACTTTTAATTCAATTTTTTTGTTCAATTAGATGTTATTGGATTCTTACTAGAAAAGAAAAACTTATATCATGGTTAAAAATAGAGAGAAGTGACTAATACATTGTGATTGATCTTTATGATTTATAGTTTGTAAAATTTTAATATGAATATTTCTTTTGGTAATAATTATGTGTTGTGGTGCAATTTTTTTCTTTATGTATTACTATTTACTCTTTTAATTTTCGCTTTCATTCAAAAATGAGAAAAAATAAGATGTACACTATGAGATCAATTTACAATCCAATTACTTGATCATCTATGTGATCACCAAGCAACCGAATACATAATTTATTTTCTAATTTATAAAATTTAACAAAGACATTGATAAACATATTGGTTTCGTATTTATTTATATATTTTATTTATTTATATTGTATTTGTAATTATATTATATCCATTTTTATCAATATATTTTTTTAGAAATACCATTAATGTTAGTACATAGTGTATTAAATAAATTAAATGATAGAAACACGTAACTATTTTCTTTTTCAGTTAAGATTCAGTAAAATACTGTAATTTAGACTTGCAATATCAATATATTAATAGTAAAGTGGAGAAAAATGTAATATTATATCAGAGAAATTTTTTGAAATCATAATTGTAATTTATAATTGAAATCATAATTGTAATTTATGATTGAAATCATAATTTAAATGTGCTAAATGGGATAATTTCATTTAAAAAATTCATAATTCAAATATAATTTTTGTACATTTAATAGCTACATTCGAGTTAATATATTTAATATTATATTTAAAAAAACACGAACAATGCACATCATATTATTTATTTATTAATTAAATTATTGCAATTCAAATTAATTTTAATAGAATAATTTAAAATTATAATTTCAATTTTATCACGTGGATAGCACGAGTTATTACACTTGTAGAGTTATTATTAGTGAATCCCTTTTTATCCTATCCTAGCTCCTTGGAGTTTCCATATATAAACCGGTTCTTAGTATTGGCTCTTTCAACCAATTGAAACAAAGGCTAATAAACACAGTTTTACGAATAATCTTTCAAACCATCATTTATTTCATTCTATTCCAAGATGAGATGAATAATTGACCTTGTTTGACTCCTTAGGAAACATATCATCGTCTGAAGTCTTTGTTATTCTCAGATTGACTTGAGTATCTCAGAAGCACTATCGGTTCCAATCTTAATCATTCTTTGAATTACTTCTTAGGTGCTGATAGAGCATATATGCAAAGAAATGCATGACCTAAGCTTCACTCATGTTCATAAGAGCCTTAAGAAACTAAAATCGATCCTCACAAGAGTTTTTGTAAATATATAAGCTATAAACTCAGTGTTGATAAATTTGAGTTCTATATTTCCTTTCTGAATATGGTATTTAATGTGGTGATACTTAATCTCTATATGCTTTGTTCTAGAATGATGACATGTTTTCAGCAATTCATATGGAACTAGTATTATGCAAAAGAATTTAGATTACCTTAGTAGATAATCCTAAATTTGATTTCTAATCTAAAGAACTTGTTTATAGAAATTCGTGGTAGCTATATACTCTGATTCAACTATTGATAGAGAAATAATGTTTTGCATGTCACTCCCCCAAATGATAAGACACTTTTTTGAGGAAACAATAACTTTTACTTATGCTCTTTCTAATAACTCGATCTCTAGCAAAATCAGTGTCTATGTAACCAACTACATCAATTATTGAGCCTTGCTAATGCCCTATACCAAGATTGGTAGTAACCTTTCAAGTGTCTCAAAATTCGATTCATGATTGTAAGATGGGGGCTTTTGGGATTAGACTGAAATACTAAACATATACATATACTACTCTATATCAAGTCTACTAGTAATGAGATATAAAAGTGATCTAATCATTCCTCTATATCTGATCTCAGACGCACTTTCTTCATTTTCATCCATATTAGCGATCTTAGACGGATTCATCGTAGTACTTAGACTAATGAATATAGATACCTTTCTCATATTTTAAGTTTTTCAAAAGTTCTTTATAGTACTTAGACTAATGAATATAGATACCTTTCTCAATTTGCCTAATCTAAAGTTCTATAAAGAACTTCAATTCTCCAATCATGCTCATCTAGAAGTCACTTTTCAACAAATCACCAAAGTGCTTGCATAGAAAATTATGAGTTTTTCTATAGGTGATATCATCAACATAAATTTGAAAAACTAGATGCTCTTTATCGTGATAAAGAGCAAACAATGTTGTGTCATAAATGCTTCTTTAGAAATTATTTTGAGTTAAGAAGGAACTTAGATGATCATACTAAGAACTTGTAGCTTGTATGTTTGAGATCATATAATGCCTTTGTTAGTTTCATCTCATGATTTGGGTACTATTTTGTCTTCAAATCCAGATGGTTGTTGAAGCTGGCAAAGATTTAGTATTAGAAGAGGGGGTTGAATCACACGAGGCCAATTTTTTCTTAAACAAGTGAGCTGTAAATGCTTTTCGAGTCTTTGGACTAGTATGCAACGAAAAACATTAGCAATAAGTTCTAGAAATCATTAATATATTGATTTGAAACAATTTCTTAGGTTAAGGGACACACAAGATTATTTGAACAGTAATTGTTTTAAAGAATATGTTAGTAAAAAATTGTTGTCTCAGATACTCCATATTTTAAGATAGTTTCTGAGATATTTGGAGTAATTTAGATCCAATTAGAAATTAGAGAGAGAACTGAGGTATCTATAGATAATAAAATAATCATAACTGAAAATTCCTTAATTAAAATAAATATAAAAGAATGGAATATGTAGAGTTAAAAGATGAGAAGATGCACATAATGATATATACTGATTTGGCTAAAATGCTTATATCCAATTCTCAAGAAGAATATCTCAGAGTTTTATTGTTAGAATAAGTGTACAAAAGATACTATTTGCATTAAGATTTCTCAGGCCATATCTTTGACTTAAATTATACCATAACACAATTTAAGAATCTTAGATATTATTTATTCAAGTCTTCTTAGGACTACAAAATGACTCAAATCGGAACAAAACCTAATCTAAGAATTTTAGATATTCTATTAACTTCTTTAAGTAAGACTTAGGTTAGACTTTAGCCTAACTTAAAAATCTTATATATTATTTCCTCATGCCTTTCAGGCTATGCCTTGAGTCATGCCACAACAATGTAAGAACCTTAAATGTTATCCTGAACTTAGACAAAACTCATATTAGACTGTACCCAAACCTAATAACCTTATATATATATATATTCTCTTCTTAAGCTTTTTCTTGGATAGGAATCACTAAATGATCAAATAATTGTGAAATCTAAAGACTGATAGTGTAAACCAGATAGAAGGATATTTCCAACTTTTACAACTGAGTTGACTAATTCTTTTATGGTTTCCTGATATGGTTCTAAGAAGTTATCTAAGATATTAAAACATATCTCAGATGTACTAAGATACTATTGAGTGTGGCTACCGACAATAATTCAAGAGTACAGTGTTGTTAAAGTTTTTAACTTCACAACTTTCGATACAAATCCTATCTTACTCTAAGATGTAGCCTAATGGATTCTCTATATTCAACAAGGCTATCTTAGATCTCTGCATGAATAGTCTAGAATAAATATCTAATACAAATGTAGAATGCTCTATGTTTCCTACACCTCTTAAGTGTAGGACTTATGGGGTGAATATGACAAGTTATTTTTTGAGTGGATTATTCGGTATGTCATTGATAAACCACTATTTTATGGTTTATCTTGTGCTCAATTGAGTGGTTTTTATCAACTCTTTACTCACTTATTCATATGATTTGCATGTTTTATATTTTCTTTCCTGATTTTGTGCTATGATTGAAAACATGCTTCTTTGACTTTTATTTCCTTTTATTTAATCCTCTCTTATTACCAATAGATGCCTTGATCTGTGTGTTAAGTGTTTCAACCTTCATAGGGCAGGAATGACTTAGAGAATGAAGAGGAAGCATGCAAAAATGGAAGGAATACAAGGAATTGAGGAGATGACCAGCGAGAAGTCACGCGGTCGCATGACTCACGCGACCGCGCGAAATGGAAGAAATCAGAGTGACGCGATCGCGTGCCTGACGCGACTGCGCGGATTAGAAGCTGCACGAACGACGCGAATGTGTGGACGACGCACACGCGTGATATGAAAAATGCTGAGTGACGCGATCGTGTGGACGACGCGAACGCATGACGTGCGCGATCTGCAGAATTACAAAAGTCACTGGCAGAGATTCTGGGCTGCATTTCAACCCAGTTTTCGGCCCAGAAACACAGATTAAAGTCAGGGAACATGCAGAGACTCATCATGCTTTCATAATTCACAATTTTAGTTTTAGATGTAGTTTTTAGAGAGAGAGGTTTTCTCCTCTCTCTTAGGATTAGGAATAGGATTTTTAGAACTTAGGAATATTTTTATCTCATCTTTTTATCAGGTTCAATATCTTTTTATTTTGACTTCTTTTAATTGTTGATTATTGATGTTGCTTATTTGGCTTATGAATCTTCATATTTGGATTGATTTTATTTTATTAATGCAATTGAGGTATTTCAGATTTATGATTGTTTTCTCTAAGTTATGTTATTGATGCTTGTGCTCTATCCAAATTATTTTCATTCAAGTAGATTTTATTCCCTTTTGGCTTTGGTTGATTAATTGGTAACTCTTGAGTTATCAAACTCATTGTTGACTGAAAATTGGAATTCTTCAAGAATTAATTCGAGATCCAATAATTAATTCGAGATCCAATAATTCTAACTTTTCCCAAGGAAAGACTGGAATTTGAAGATTCAAATTAATTCATCCACTTAACTTACCTTCATAGTTAGAGGTTAACAAAGTGGGAGAAAAATCCAATTCTCATCACAATTGATATGGATAACTAGGATAGGACTTCTAATTTCTCATACCTTGCCAAGAGTTTATTTTACAGTCATTTATTTATTTTATTCATCATTTATCATAATTGCCCCTCATTCTTAAAACCCCCAATTTACAAACTCATAACCAATAATAAGAACATACCTCCCTGCAATTCCTTGAGAAGACGACCCGATGTTTAAATACTTCGGTTATCAATTTATTTAGGGGTTTGTTACTTGTGACAACCAAAACGTTTGTAAGAAAGGTTGATTGCTTGGTTTAGTAACTATACTTACAACGAGAGTTTACTATAACTTCTAAACCATCAATCTTCAGTTCTTCAAAATGGCGCCGTTGGCGGGGAATTGCAAACGTGTGCCTTATTATTGGTTATTATAAATATTTTTCAAGAAAAAAATATTTTTCTCTTACTTGTTTATTTGTTTTCTCTCTTCCCTCTTATTTCTGATATCTATTATGAATTCTCACCCCTCTCGCTTTGAGTTTGGTTCTAATTTTTTTGCAAGGAGTGGAAGCTATAACAGGACTATGCATCAAGGTCTAAGCAATCAAAGATAGATGGAGCCACAAGGATCTGATCACCCCTTTGGGCAATAACATCCTCCTAGATATCATGGACAAAGACCATTTTATAATGCATGCCCAACTAATAGATTTGGTGGACCACCTTGTAGCTACCAACAAGCCCCACCCTATGCTCAGAGACCATCCTTTCGACACAACCTCAACCCACCATACTCACAAGCTTCTTTTCACCATTCGCCACCATATGATCCTTATCCACCTCAACACCAATCCAATTACTCCCAAGAACCACCACTCCCCCATACACCATGCCCATATCCATCAAAGCCAGAATCACAGGTTCGCCTTGAAGAATCAGTAAAACAATTTAATGCAACCCTTCATCAGCTGGAGTAAGCAATTAATCAATTATCTTCCAGACGTTCAGACACTCAACAGACCCCCATGGCTTCATGTGAAAAATCTAATGAAGAATGTATTGTGAAGAAGACATAAGAATCTCCAGTGGACAGCATAGAGCACAACTTCGTACTGAAACAAGTAGAGAAAGCTGTCATTGCAGAAGAAGAAGAGTTGGTTGAAGATTTAGGAGATGCCGAACCGCCACCTGAATCCAGAGTTATGAAGAATTCCGTCAAGGTTGTTACAATTGATGCTAAAGAGGATGTTGCGCAGCCCCCAATGCAGATATCTTATGGGGAACTAGACGGAATTACCTAAGACACATGTTTCCTTGATGATGATGATCATCAGTCAAGTCCTCTTAGTAATGAACTTGCATCCGCAAGTGAATTCTTTGAGACAGAAGAATCTTCCCCAAGTGAATATGAAGATGATGCAGAGGTCGACTTTTCTCGACCTCCTGTTTATGACTCAAGTGATGAGGAATATATCAATGACTTTGACCAAGACATGGGTGAAGTTGAAGAAATTTGCAAAGAGGTGGAGGAATTCACAGAAGACCACAAGAGAGTAGAGCTTGCAGAACCACTGGAAACACCTATCCCAAGGCCACTACCACCCAATACAGACTTCAAGTGGGTAAAATCCTTAGCTTTTATCTTTACTTTTCCACTTGAATATGGTTTACATGAAACAGATGGCCAGCTTAGAGCTCTTTGCGGCTTTAAGAGCAAAAGGGAAATGACTCGCACTCAGGGCTGGTATGCAAGATTCAATGAGGCTTCGCACTTCAATTTGAGGGCAAGGATTGGTGTCAAGCTCCATTGAAAGGATCTCGGAAGCTGTTTGGTCACTGCAGTGAGAATTCAGACTACTCACCACCCAGCTGGGAAGATGTAGATCACGACAAAGACGGGTGTAGAAGAAAAGTTTGGGATCCTGGAGTCTGTTCTGACATTCAACACCCCGGGAGCCTAGAAACCTGTTTGAAACTGCTCAATGGTTTTAAGTGCCTTATTTGGGACCCCGGAGGATGTTGAAATTCCAAACATTGGTGGAGATTCCTGGATCAGTACAAGCATAAGCCACCATGACAAGAAGCTCATCAAATGTCCAACTTAAGGACTTTAACTAAAAGTGCTAGGTGGGAGACAACCCACCATGGTATGACCGTTCTTTTTTCAGTTTAAATTTTAGTCTGCTTTTGAGTTTTTATTGAACCTGGAATCATGCATAGCATTCATATTAAGCATTGCACTCTGCATACTGCAAAAAAAAAAAAAGAAAAAAAGGGGGAAAACACGCATGCGACGCGGCAACATCGCTGACGCGTCCGCGTCACTAGTGCGGTGGGAAGAAAAGAATTGAACAGAGAGTCACGCAAAAGCGTGGCTGGAGGTGCGCCTTTAGCATAATTTGACCCCACGCGACCGCGTCGCTCACGCGACCGCGTCGCTCACGCGACCGCGTCGCTCACGCGACCGCGTTATGAGGGAACTTTGGCCTCCCACGTGACCGCGTCACCCACGCGGCCGCGTGCCATGAAAATCGACGTGAAAAGGGTGCATAGCCGAAAGTTATGCTGGACTGGTGCTGGACTGGTGCTGAAAGCACAACCTTACCACGCGGACGCATAGCTCACGCGTCTGCGTCATATCCCCATGTTGGCCACTCACGCGATCGCGTCGACCACGCGATCGCGTCACCCAAAATTTGGCAAAATAAGATTCTGAACAGAGAGTTGTGCGAGCGCGAGGCTGCCCTCATGCCAGTAGCATAAAATGTGTCACGCGACCGCGTCGATTAACTTCAAACGCAAGTCACGCGACCGCGTGCCCCACGCGTCTGCGTCACTTGCGTCGCACAACTTATCCTAATTTGCCAAATATCTTATCTTTTCTTCCCCAATCCTAATTTTTCCCTCCCTCCTTTCTTACTCACTTCTTTCCCTTCTCATTCTTCTTATCTTTCATTTTATTTATTTGCATATTTCATTCATTGCATTTTAATTTAGTGCATATTTTTCTTTTCTTTTCTAAATTTATTATTTTTCCTTTGGTGTTGATTTTCTTATTTAACTGTGCATCTTTTCTGGTATAATTTTTAGTGACTTATTTTACAATGTTGGGTGATGCTATTTTTCTGTCAATGTCAATCTTTTAGGATACCTGTATTCCTTTTGCATTGACATGAACTTACATTGTCTTTCATTACCCACTCTCTTCCCCATTGTTGTACATTTTGTACCACTGGCATGCCATGGATTCTATTATTTTCTCACGTACATGTTGAAGCTTCCATGTAAATGAGACCTTTATCATTTGGCATTAACCCATCCATACTTCATTTATTTTCTTATCTTTATTTCTGGGTTACTTTTCTTCCCTTTGTCTTTTTAGGATGGCCACCCGGAGGGGAACCGGAAAACGTTTACATGGCTGACAAGACAAGTCCATCTGCACAATCTTTGGAGAGAAGCATCAGTTGGAACAACCCGTCCACCTGCACATCTTAGCATGCACCGAGGACGGTGCAATCTTTAAGTGTGGGGAGGTCGATACCGATCTCCATGGGTTAGCAATTTTCTTCTTTTCAACACCATTGTTTTATTTTCTTTGTTTATTCATTATTGCATTTGCATATTTGATTACATGTTTGTTCGATTTTTTTTGCATATTTTACCACTTGGTTAAAGTAATATTTTCTTTTTCAAGAAATTTTTATAGTATTTCACTAATTTGAATAAAACTTTTTGAAAAACTTGTTTGAAGAAATATTATTTTGGAACATAGTTTAGAGCTTGAACACACAAAACCAGTGAGATTTTGAGCCTATTTGATTGGTTGCATTTTATCAACCAATATTTTATTTTTGGTGTGTGTTTTTCTCTCTAAAATTGTGATCTTTGTCTTGCTTAATTCTATATTTCCATTGTTTGATGTATGCATGCACTGATATGATTGAGGTCTTTGTTTCACTAAGCTTACATACCCATATGGCCTTACCCTTCCATTATCCTTTGCAAACCAATTTGAGCCTAATATACCCATTTGTTCTTTACTTTAGCTCATTACTAACTCTAAGCGGAAAATAATAATGTCCTTAATTTGAATCCTTGGTTAGCTTAGACTAGTAAAAGTGCTCATGATTTAAGTGTGGGGAAGTTGGGTTTGAAAATATTTGGTTTGAATAATTGGGTGTTGTATATTTTAGTGAAAATGTGCAAAATAATGGTTGAGCACATGTTATTGCATTCAATACTTTAATCATATGCATTGAAAAAAAAGTGAAAAAGAAAAAAAAAGAGCAATTAATAAAAGGGGACAAAATGCCCCAAAATAAATAGTGAAATCAATGCATATGAGCTGTACTCAAAACTTGGAATGCATAAATATGTAGTAAACACAGTTAATGGGAAGTTAGATTTTGTATTTTAATTAAATGAATTGTCTTGAGTTAGGTGGAAAGTTTATGTTAATTAAGGATTCAGATTTTAGTCCACTTAACCAAATACAATCCTACCTTGACCCTAACCCCATTACGACCCTTAAAAGACCTCTTGATTTGTGTATTGGTGCATTAAATTTTTGTTGATTGTTAGATGAAGAGCAAGCTATAGAAAGCAAGATTAGTAGAGAATTGAGAGAATTGACCCTAGACACTTGAGAGTTAGAGTGATATACACTACCAGTAAGGGTTCAGCGCTTAATTCTATGTTTCCTGCTTTCATGAGCTATCTTCTTCTTGCAAGTTATTCATATTGTATTTTGTGATTTGAATTAGTGAAATCTAGTTCATATTTGTCTTGAAGAACTTATTTACTATTAACTAAGTAGGTAGAAACATTTTGCATGTAGTTGCATTTACATTCATAGGTTGAATTGCATGAGTCTTGCCTTTCCCTACTCATTTATTTGGTCTCCTTGAGTTTAGCATGAGGACATGCTAATGTTTAAGTGTGGGGAGGTTGATAAACCACTATTTTATGGTTTATCCTGTGCTTAATTAAGTGGTTTTTATCAACTCTTTACCCACTTATTCATATGATTTGCATGTTTTATATTTTCTCTCCTGATTCTGTGCTATGATTGAAAACATGCTTCTTTGGCTTTTATTTCCTTTTATTTAATCTTCTCTTATTACCATTAGATGCCTTGATCTGTGTGTTAAGTGTTTCAGGCTTCATAGGGCAGGAATGGCTTAGAGAATGAAGAGGAAGCATGCAAAAATGAAAAGAACACAAGGAATTGAGGAGATGACCAGCGAGAAGTCACGCGGTCGCTGGCTCACGCGACCGCGCGAAATGGAAGAAATCAGAGTGACGCGATCGCGTGCCTGACGCGACCGCGCGGATTGGAAGCTGCACGAACGACGCGAATGCGTGGACGACGCGCACGCGTGATACGAAAAACGCTGAGTGACGCGATTGCGTGGACGACGCGGACGCGTGACGTGCGCGATCTGCAGAACTACAAAAGTCGCTGGCAGAGATTCTGGGCTGCATTTCAACCCAGTTTTTGGCCCAGAAACACAGATTAAAGTCAGGGAACATGCAGAGACTCATCATGCTTTCATAATTCACAATTTTAGTTTTAGATAGTTTTTAGAGAGAGAGGTTCTCTCCTCTCTCTTAGGATTAGGATTAGAATTTTTAGAACTTAGGAATATTTTTATCTCATCTTTTTATCAGGTTCAATATCTTTTTATTTCGACTTCTCTTAATTGTTGATTATTGATGTTGCTTATTTGGCTTATGACTCTTCATATTTGGATTGATTTTATTTTATTAATGCAATTGAGGTATTTCAAATTTATGATTGTTTTCTCTAAGTTATGTTATTGATGCTTGTGCTCTATCCAAATTATTTTCATTCAAGTAGATTTTATTCCCTTTTGGCTTTGGTTGATTAATTGGTAACTCTTGAGTTATCAAACTCATTGTTGACTGAAAATTGGAATTCTTCAAGAATTAATTCGAGATCCAATAATTCTAACTTTTCCCAAGGAAAGACTGGAATTTGAAGATTCAAATTAATTCATCCACTTAACTTACCTTCATAGTTAGAGGTTAACAAAGTGGGAGAAAAATCTAATTCTCATCACAATTGATAAGGATAACTAGGATAGGACTTCTAATTTCTCATACCTTGCCAAGAGTATATTTTACAGTCATTTATTTATTTTAATCGTCATTTATCATAATTGCCCCTCATTCTTAAAACCCCCAATTTACAAACTCATAACCAATAATAAGAACATACCTCCCTGCAATTCCTTGAGAAGACGACCCGAGGTTTAAATACTTCGGTTATCAATTTATTTAGGGGTTTGTTACTTGTGACAACCAAATCGTTTGTAAGAAAGGTTGATTGCTTGGTTTAGTAACTATACTTACAACGAGAGTTTACTATAACTTCTTAACCATCAATCTTCCGTTCTTCAGTTATCTTCTCAGAAATCTTCAAATTGTTGGAAGCTAAAATGAACCATAATTTTTTGGCAAGGGTTAAGGATCTTTATCCTTGCCATCAACTACAATATGAAAATTACAAAAAGCAAATCTAAATTATCTATCAACTTGAACATTATTAACTCAAGATCACTTAAGTTTTTAATCCAAGCCAATAATGTAAAATCTACTCTATAACTAAATGAGATATTTCATGAGACATATAAACTCCACATAATTAACGAATAATTAGCTAATAAATTAATTATTAATTCAAGAAATTAGAAATATGAATTTTATAGTTTAATAAGATAGGACTAATTAAAATATAAATTTTGACATTAATTTTAAAGAATTTGGTCCAAGATTAGGCCGAATAGGCCGAACCAAACGAATCGAACTCAAACCGGACCCATGGATCCAACCAACCCATTCCACTTAATGAGCTCAGCTCATTCTCTCTTCCCATTTATGCAAGGAATGCTGAAACTTAGCAAAAAGGGGGAAGAAACTCAAACCCTTGTCCTCCATTCAAATTCCCATAACTTCTCACTCCGAGTTCCGATTGTCGCACCGTTTATGACCACGCATCCGCGGTGTCGAGCTCTACAAAGTCCAGTAAAAAATTAGATAAGGAAGCCATATTTCCAGTTCTAATTCTCCCTTTCCCAATTCAAAAATTATATGTCTTGGGTGTTGAGATTTTTGGTTAATTTGATCTTATAGGATCCGAATAACTTGAGAAATTAGTGGGCTTTTGTTTGATTGAGGCACATACAAGATAAGGATCTTCAACCCTAGTAAATTCCTTAGTTAATTGTATTTTTGGTATTAAGTATGTATGTATGGATGCAATGATATGAGATAGGTAATGTATATATGTGTTTTGGAGATTGATTGAGGAGATGGAAACTTGATTGGAAACTTTGGAGGCTGAATTTTGGTGGTGGAACTTGTGAGCTTGCTTAGTTGGGTTGTCCTTGGATTGTACGAGGAAATTGGCCAAGGTATAGTTTTGGTTTCTCATAACTAAAATATAATGTGTCGTGAAAACTTAGGTTAGATGACTTAGGATAGGTTGAATCATGTATTCCTGCATATTTTGTGTCAAATTATTGTGGAATAATTGGTTTGATGATTTATGGCATGAAAAGGTTGATGGTGGTGGAATAATGCAAGTTTGTGATGTTTGATGATGTATGTATATGTATAGAAGTTGATGATTATATATGATGTTGTTTGGACATGAATTATTGAGTGAAATGATTATATTTGTGAATTTGAGGTTGTTGTTGATGTCATATTAGTTGTGATGTTGATGATATTGTATTTGATAGAGAAAATTGATGATGTATATTGAAATGTTGTGTTGAACATGAATTGTTGGATTGAAAATTTGATGGAGATGGTAAATTAGTATATTGAGAAAAGATGTGGTGTAGTTGAATTTGGTTTTGAGCCACTATGGTGAGATTTGGTAACTCTAAAAAGGGTTGGGAATTAAATGTTTTGAAAGTTGATGTTTGACATTTTCAATGAAATCTAGGATTTTTTGATCAACTTTGATGGAACATAACTTGGCCTCCGGATCTCCGAATTTTATCAAACTAGTCTTGTTAGAAAATTTGGTCTGAGAGGTTTACACCGTTCGAAGAATGGATGAAAATATTTTAAAATGAATTTTAGTGTTTTAGATCTAAAAATTTTAAGTTTGGTGTCTTTCTGTTATTTTTCTCTTTTCTCCTTGAATTTAAAAAATAAAAATATCTTTTATATCTATATTTTAATTAAAATTTCGAAAATTCCATTAAAATTCAGATTTTAATTTTAAATATTTATCTTATCTTATCTTAGTTTTCAAATTTCAAAATCAAATATTTTAAAAAATTATATCTTTTTCAAAATCTTATCTTATCTTTTTATCTTTCTTTAAAATTCAAAAATTTAAAATTCAAAATTCAAAAATCTTATCTTATCTTATTTCAAATTTTAAAATTCAATTTCAAATTTTAAAATTTAAATTTCAAATTTCAAATTTTAAGAAGCAAACCTTTTCAAATTCAAATCTTTTTCAAATCTTTATCTTATCTTGTTTCAATTTCAAAAATTCAAAATTTAAAATTCAAAATTCAAATCATTTTAATTTTAAAACTTACTTTTCTTAACTTCCTTATCTTATCTTTCTTACCTAACTTATCTTTTCAATCTTATCTTCTTTTAAATTTTAAAATTAAATATTTTTCAAATATTTTTAATTCTTATCTTATCTTGTTCTTAAAATCAAATCTTTTCTAATATTCTATCTTATCTTATTTTCAAATTTCTCTTAATTAATTACTTGTTTTCTCTTTCTTTTCTTTTTCAAACCTTCCTAACTAATTCTTCTCTCTCTTAATTTTTGAAATCTCTTCTTCTATTTCTCTCTCTTCTTTTTCGAAATTCATTGATTAATTTTCAATTCTTTTTAATTAATTAACCTTTATTTTTGAATTGCATTAATAAATCAAATAAAAACAAAAATATTTTAATTCTTGTTTCTCTTCTTGCTTCTTAATTTTCGAATTCTCTATCCCTCCCTTTTCGAATTATTCTTCTCTCTTCTTCTATCTTCATTCTTCTATCTTCCTCTTCTTTCTTCACATTTCACAAGGAGTCCTCTATTCTTGAACATAGAGCTCCCATTCTTCTTCTTTCTTGTTTTGTTTTTCTTGTTTATGTATGCAGGAACACTGAAGTCACTAGCGATATAAAGGGGAATAGACAAATTAGGAGACCTTTTGGTTCTTATACATTTGACACTGCTATTGACTCAGATGCCTTTAAGGCTAACCTAGACCAAGTCCTGCTATTACGGCAAAAATGCCAGTTTCATGGACTTCCACAAGAATATCCAAACAAATTTCTCTCTGACTTTCTATAGTTTTGTGACACTGTAGAAGCTAATGGAGTGGACCCTGAAGTCCCCAGACAAAAACTCTTCCCATTTGCTCTGAGTGCTCAAGCAAATAAATAGTGGCATATGGAACTTAGAGAAGTTGTGAACACATGTGATAAGGTTGTTAAAAATTTTTTGAACAGGTTCTCTCCCTCACAAAGACTAGCGAAGCTGGTGACAAATGTTCAAACCTTCAGGCAGAAGGAGAGTGAGTCTCTCCATGATGTTTGGGAGAGGTACAAGCTGATGTTCAGGAATTATCCTCCCCATATGTTCTCAGGATGGGGCAAGACAATGATCTTCTATGAAGCAATCTCTGAGATAGCTAGGAAGACAGTAGATCACTTTGCAAACAGTCCTCTGTTCTTTATAGAGACACATGAAGAGGCAGATGAGCTCATTGAGATAGCTACCAATAACTAACACTTATACTCCTGTGAAGAGACTCCAGTTAGGACAAAATTTCTAGACATAGAGGCTATAGCCGCACCCCTTGCTGAGATTTATAATGCTCCTGGTGATATGAGTGGTAACTACCCTCAAGGAGAAACCCTCATCCATAATTGGTGGACACCTGAGCAGGCTAATATTCTTCTTATTAAGTTGTTTGAGGAAGTGCATCCCTATAGGGCCCTCACCGAAAGCTTGATGCTCTTTGGGAAGGAGACCTTAAAAGAAGGTGAGACAGTAGTCTTCACCAAGGAGCCCGAACTTCAGAAGCATGCTACTAAGGGACTTAAGGCAATCAAGGACCAGGAGGTTCCTGAGAATGCCAGTGGCCATGCTCCTACAGAAGAGAAGGAACCTCAAGTTGATTCTTCTCTGGGCATGCAAGAGGTGCCTGTGACTCCCACAGAGCACGCCCTTGTAGAGGTAAAAGAGTCTCAAGAGCTACCTTTCCTTGGCGTGCAGAAACAACTGACAGATGAGCAGTTGGCTCATTTCCCAGTAGCCCTCATGGAGCTACAAGTCAATATCTCTTTTACCGCGATATTGGAAAAGAAGACTCCATACACGGCCTATCTAAAAGGTATTATTTTTGAAAAGAAGGACTTAAGGGGAGATGAAATAGAGGTACTTACTGAGAAGTACAGTATCCTAATTCAGAATGAGCTGCCAATGAAGATGCCAGATCTAGGGAGCTTTTAGATCCTATAGACTACTGGAAAGCTCACTTTTGACAAAGCCCTGTATAATCTTGGCTTGAGTTTAAATCTAATACAAGTTGTATCTGGTAGCACTCAAGAAGTTTTTCCTGAAGTAGAAGCTTATGATCCTGACCAACCCACCATGAAAGAGGTGAATTATATGGGAGAACCCTATGAAAACACCTACAATTCCTCATAGAGAAATCATCCTAACCTTTCATGGAAGGATTAGTAAAAGCCTCAGCAAGGCTTCAATAGTAATCAATGTGGAAGAACCCAGAATAGGTTAAGCAATTGACCACCATTCCCATTTTTTCAAGAGAATATGAAGACTCCTAAGCAGAGCCTTCCTGAATTAGTTACTATAGTCCCCAACCTCTCTAAGATCACTCATAGTTTCATAAATGAAACAAGGTCCTCCATAAGAAACTTGGAGGTATAAGTTAGTCAGCTGAGCAAGAGGATCCCTAAGACTCCTCCTGACACTCTTCCTAGTAACACTAAGGTGAACCCAAGAGAAATATGCAAGGCCATCACTGACAAACCCCATTTTGAGGGTTTATCTTGTGCTAATTTCAAAAGGGTTTATCAATGATTTCACACACTTTCTGCATGAAAATATAAGGATTTGCATTCTTTTCCTAGTTTTGCCTCATGAAGGAAAACATGCTTATTTTGCAGTAAAATAGATACATTTCTAATCTCTCCTTGATGCCATTCGATGCCGTGACTTGTGCGCTAAGTGGTTTCAGGACATAGAGTAGGAATGGACAGGAAAAGATAAGGAAGAAGGGTGCAAAGGAAGGAAGCATGAGAATTGAGCATTGGAGATTTCCGCATGGGCGCGTGCGCGCACCTGACGCGCCCGCGCAGATGAGAGCAACGTGAAGCCGAGACTAAGAGTCAAGCCACGAGCCGGCTGAAGTAGCGGCTGAGCCAGGATCCTCATGGACGCGCACGCGTACGTTCCGCCTCCGCGCACACTCCAAAACCGCATCCATGGCGCGCACGCGTACCTTGCGCGTACGCGCCGATGTTCGAGTATGATATTTTTAGAAGTCACGTGACTTAGGCGTGGAGTTGGTTAGAGATCCTAACTTTTGAGGATTGCTTTGGCGGGAAAAGGCATAAGAGGACCAAGGGGGCAAAGGTTGAAGGGACTTAGTTCATATTTTCTAGTTTTTGAGATTTTTTTGGAGTTAGTTACATTGTTTGAGAGAGAAACTCCAACTTCTCTCTAGGATTCATCAACTTCTCTCAAGTTCTTACTAGGGTTCTTCTTCATCAAAATTCTGGATTTTTACTCATTCCTTGGTGAGATCCATTGCAACTTTCATTTCACTTTGCTCATGTAATAGGTTTCTCTTCCAATTTCAAGTTGTAGTTGTAATTGCTAAAGTTCCTTGGATCTAGGATTCAACTCTATGAATTTAGGATTTCATTGATATTTTGAGATTTTGATCCTCATTGTTGCTAATTCCTTGTATTGCAATATCTTCACTTCTACTTTTCTCCTCATTTTACTATGACCTTCCTTCTTGCTTACTACATGTTTGATAAAATGTCAATACTAGCTATGGAGTAGAATTTTTGCACTTGGCATAGGGTTTGGTCATTGGAAGAAATTGAATAGCTATTTCAATAGTTGATTGAGAGTTAGGGATTGCTAATTGACTTGGAGTGCACTAAAGCTAGATTCCCATGAGGTGAAGCTAGGACTTGTGACTCAAGTTGATTGTTCTCATTTGATTTTCCTCTATACTTAGGGGATGACTAAATGGAGCAAGGCCTAATTGTTATCAACATTGAGTGAACTATAATGATAAAGATTTCTAATGCCAACCCTAAGTCAAGTCCTTTTGATAATTGATTGTTTGTTCCTCATTACTTGCTAAGACCTTCGAAGAACTCAACCACCACATCAAAGACCACCACCCAACCAATCACAAGCTCCTCAACTCACATATGCAACCACTCCCTCCAACCAAGACGAAACACTCCGAACCATTATCCAAGGCCAAAAGGAACTACAAAACACACTTGCCTCCGGTCTCACCGGTCTCACCTCTACACTACAAGCTCTTCTCGCACGCATGGATACACCATCAACTTCCACTCCTCAACCTCCAATCCAAAGTGTCATTCCTTCTCAACCTCAACCAAATCCAAAGGGGGCATCAATGCCATCACCCTTAGATCCGGTACGCAACTAAAAGGGAAGGAAGCAAAGGACTCAAGCCCTATCACAACCGCTCAAGAAGAGGAGAGAATAAATATAGAAGAAGTAGTGGAAGAGGAGACACCCCAAGCCATAGTTGAGGATGAAGTCCAACCAACAAGGGAAACAACCAAGGCCAAAAGAACCTTGGAAGAAGAAGTTGCTCAACCACTTCCATTCCCAACACTTGCGAAGAAAGCTAAAAAGCGCATAGAACTCGACCCCAAAATGGTAGAAATGTTCAAGAAAGTTGAGGTAACCATCCCCCTCTTTGATGCTATCCATCAAGTTCCTAGATATGCTAAATTCCTCAAAGACTTATGCATACATAAGGACAGAATTCTTGAATTTGAAACCATTCCATTGGGGAGCTCCATTTCCGCTTTAATGGGAACACTACCCGAGAAGTGTGATGATCCGGGCCCTTGTATGGTCACTTGCACAGTCAATGGAGTTCAATTTAGAGATTGCATGTGTGACCTTGGAGCATGTGTTAGCATCATGCCGCTCTCCGTCTACCGGTTATTGAACTTGCCACAACTAAAAAGGTCGACGGCAAGATTTGTCTTAGCGGATAAAAGCATAATAACCGTGGCGGGTGTTGCGGAAGATGTATTGGTGAATATAAAAGGGTTGGTGTTTCCGATTGACTTCTATGTCCTTGAAATGCCATCAAGCGAAACCGAGAGAGCATCGTCTATCCTACTTGGAAGACCATTCTTGAGAACTTCTAGATTTAAACTTGATGCATACTCAGGGAACTACTCATTTGAAATAGATGGGAGAATTGTAAGCTTTAGCCTAGAGGAAGCAATGAAGCATCCACCGGAGAACCACTCTTTATTTCGGTGTGACCCAATTGATAACATAGTGGCCGAAGTGCATCTAGCAAAGTTGGATGAGAAGTATAGGGTTGAAGAAGCAAATGAAAAGTCAAGCGAACTAAATACCACACATCATGCAACTCATCCGGAAATTCAAACCTCAAAGAATGACAAAAAGATGGAATTGAAGCCACTACCACCTCACTTAAGGTATTCATACCTTGATGAAGCCCAAGAGCTACCCGTGATAATTGCACAAGAGCTAACCCCTCAACAAGAAGAGAAATTGCTGAATGTATTGAGGAAAAACAAAAGGGCAATCGGGTGGAGTTTGGCAGATCTAGTGGGAATAAGCCCCAAAGTATGCGAGCACCGCATATTCCTTGAAGAAGGAACAAGACCGGTCCGACAACCTCAAAGGAGACTTAATCCAACCATTCTTGAGGTAGTAAAGAAAGAAGTCACCAAGCTACTTGAAGCGGACATCATCTATCCTATCTCGGATAGCGAATGGGTAAGCCCGGTCCAAGTAGTGCCCAAAAAGTCCGGAGTGACAACAATCAAAAATGAAAGTGGTGAACTTATAGCAACAAGAGTGCAAAATTCTTGGAGAGTATGCATAGACTACCGGAGATTGAATGCGGCCACAAGAAAAGATCATTTTCCACTACCATTTATTGATCAAATGCTTGATCGATTAGCTGGTAAATCATATTATTGTTTTCTTGATGGCTACTCCGGGTACTTCCAAATTCATATTGCTCTAGAAGACCAAGAAAAAACCACATTTACTTGCCCCTTTGGGACGTATGCTTACAAGCGTATGCCATTTGGCCTATGCAATGCACCGGCAACATTCCAAAGATGCATGATGAGCCTATTTGCGGACTTTCTAGAGCAATCAATGGAAGTTTTCATGGATGACTTTAGTGTATATGGTGATTCATTTGAGCATTGTTTAGGTAACCTTGAAAAAGTCTTAGAGAGATGCACCAAAACAAACCTTGTTTTAAATTTTGAAAAATGTCATTTCATGGTCAAACAAGGAATTGTTTTGGGACACATAGTATCAAAGGAAGGCATCTCCGTAGATCCGGCAAAGATAAATGTCATATCCAGTTTACCTTACCCCTCCTCCGAGAGGGAAGTCCGTTCTTTTCTTGGACATGCAGGATTTTACCGGAGATTCATCAAAGACTTTAGCAAGGTGGCCTTACCTCTCTCTCGATTACTACAAAAAGACACCGAATTTGAGCTAAGCAAGGAATGTATGGAGGCATATGACAAACTCAAAGTAGCATTGACACAAGCTCCTATAGTGCGAGGCCCCAATTGGACTCAACCCTTTGAAATCATGTGTGACGCTTCGAACTATGCGATTGGAGCCGCGTTAGCACAACGCGAGGGTAAGATTCTTGATGAGCGAATAATTTATACGCTTTTTGGCATTGTTTTTAGGTAGTTTTTAGTAAGTTCAAGCTACTTTTAGGGATGTTTTCCTTAGTTTTTATGTTAAATTCACATTTCTGGACTTTACTATAAGTTTGTGTGTTTTTCTGTGATTTCAGGTAAATTCTGGCTGAAATTGAGGGATTTGAGCAAAACTCTGAAAAAGGCTGACAAAAGGACTGCTGATGCTGTTGGAATCTGACCTCCCTGCACTGAAAATGGATTTTCTGGAGCTACAGAACTCCAATTGGCGCGCTCTCAACGGCGTTGGAAAGTAGACATCCAGGGCTTTCCAGCAATATATAATAGTCCATACTTTATTCGAAGAATGACGACGTAACTTGGCGTTAAACGCCAAGTTCATGCTGCTGTCTGGAGTTAAACGCCAGAAAAACGTCATGATCCGGAGTTGAACGCCCAAAACACGTCATAACTCGAAGTTCAACTCCAAGAAATGCCTCAGCTCGTGGATTGATCAAGCTCAGCCCAAGCACACACCAAGTGGGCCCTGGAAGTGGGTTTATGCATCAATTACTTACTCATGTAAACCCTAGGAGCTAGTCTAGTATATATAGGACACTTATCTATTGTATTAGACATCTTTGGTCTCAGTTTTGTTTTAATCTTCATCTTAGGGGATCATTGATCACGTTTTGGGGGCTGGCCATTCGGCCATGCCTGAACCCCTTGCTTATGTATTTTCAACGGTGGAGTTTCTGCACACCATAGATTAAGGGTGTGGAGCTCTGCTGTACCTCAAGTATTAATGCAATTCTATTTTCTTTTATTCAAATCTCTCTTATTCTTATTCCAAGATATTCATTCGTACCCAAGAACATGATGAATGTGATGAGTTAGATAACCCTCATTATTATTCTCACTTATGAACGCGCGTGATTGACAACCACTTCCGTTCTACATGCAACAGAGCTTGAATGCGTATCTCTTAGATTCCCCAACAGAATCTTCGTGGTATAAGCTAGATAGATGGCGGCATTTATGAGGATCCGGAAAGTCCAACCTTGTCTGTGGTGTTCCGAGTAGGATCCTGGGAATCCGGAAAGTCTAACCTTGTCTGTGGTATTCCGAGTAGGATTCTGGTAATGAATGACTGTGACGTGCTTCAAACTTGTAACCTGCTGGGCGTTAGTGACAGATGCAAAAGAATCAAGGGATTCTATTCCAGTAGGAGCGGGAACCAACCAGTGATTAGCCGTACTGTGACAAAGTGCGTGAGCATTAGTTTTCACTGCGAGGATGGGATGTAGCCATCAACCATGGGTGATGCCTCCAGACTGATTAGTTGTGCGAGTGACAGCCGCATAGGATATTTTCCCGAGAGGATGAAAGTAGCCACAGCTGATGGTGAACCCCTATACAAAGCTTTCCATGGAAAGGAGTAAGAAGGATTGAGTAGAAGCAGTGGGAGAGCAGGCGTCCGTGAGATCTACAGCATCTCCATTCCGCTTATCTGAAATTTCCACCAATGAATCTGCATAAGTATTCTATCCCTTTTATTATATTCTATTTTATTATTAACCTTCGAACCCATAAACAATGTTTAATCCGCCTAACTGAGATTTACAAGGTGACCATAGCTTGCTTCATACCAACAATCTCTGTGGATTCGACCCTTACTCACGTAATGTTATTACTTGGACGACCCAGTACACTTGCTGGTTAGTTGAACGGAGTTGTGAAAATAAACAGTGCCCTAAGAGTAAATTCATACAAGTACAAAGAATAGTGATCACAATTTCGTGCACCAAGTTTTTGGCGCCGTTGCCGGGGATTGTTTGAGCATGGACAACTGACGGTTCATCTTGTTGCTCAGATTAGGTAACTTTCTTTTCAAAAATCTTTTTCAAAATTTTTCTTTTTATTTTTCGTTTTTCAAAACTATATTTTCGAAAAAATTAATAAAAATACAAAAAAAAATTAGAAAATCATAAAAATCAAAAATATTTTGTGTTTCTTGTTTAAGTCTTGAGTCAATTTCTAAGTTTGGTGTCAATTGCATGCTTAAAAAAAATTTTCTTGCATTATTTTTGAAAAACCCATACATTCATAGTGTTCTTCATGATCTTCAAGTTGTTCTTGATAAGTCCTCTTGTTTGATCTTGATGATTTCTTGTTTTGTGTCTTTTGTTGTTTTTCATGTGCATTTTTGCATCCATATTTTCCATGCATTAAAGATTTCTAAGTTTGGTGTCTTGCATGTTTTCTTTGCATCAAAAATTTTTCAAAATTATGTTCTTGATGTTCATCATGATCTTCAAAGTGTTCTTGGTGTTCATCTTGACATTCATAGCATTCTTGCATGCATTCATTGTTTTGATCTAAAAATTTCATGCATTGAGCATTTTTGTTGTTTTTCTCTCTCATGACTAAAAATTTAAAAATAAAAAAAATATCTTTTCCTTATTTCCCTCCAAATTTTCGAAATTTTGGGTTGACCTGGTCAAAAATTTTTAAAATTAGTTGTTTCTTACAAGTCAAGTCAAAATTTCAATTTTAAAAATCTTATCTTTTCAAAATCTTTTTCAAAAAAAAATCATATCTTTTTCATTTTTTTATTATTATTTTTTGAAAATTTCAAAAATCTTTTTCAAAATATTTTCAAAATCTTTTTTTCTTATCTTTTATATCTAATTTTCGAAAATTAACTAACAAGTAATGTGATTGGTTCAAAAATTTGAAGTTTGTTACTTTCTTGTTAAGGAACCTTCAATCTTTAAGTTCTAGAATCTTATCTTGTAGTTTCTTGTTAGTTAAGTAATTTTAAAAATTAAATCTTCTCCAAAATATCTTTTTCTTAAAAATCTTTTTATCTTATCTTTTTCAAAATTTGATTTCAAAAATATCTTATCTAACTTCTCATCCTTTTATCTTTTTAAATTTTGATTTCAATTCCTTTTCAATCAACTAACTAATTTTTTGTTTGTTTCTTATCTTTTTCAAAACCACCTAACTACCTTTCCCTCTCTAATTTTCGAAAATATCTCACCCCTTTTCCAAAAATTCTTTTTAATTAACTAATTGTTTCATGTTTTAATTTTAAAATTTTCGAAAATTACTAACTCTTTTTCAAAATTATTTTCGAATTCTCCCTCCTCTTTTCTTCTTCTATTTAATTATTTGTTTACTAACACTTCTCTTCACCTCTCTTCTTCCAAAATCCGAACCCTCTTCTTCATTCTTCTACTCCCTTCTTTTTCTACTAACATAAAGGAATCTCTATACTGTGACATAGAGGATTCCTTTCTCTTTTCTTGTTTTCTTCTCTTTCATATGAGCAGGAACAAGGATAAAGGCACTCTTGTTGAGATTGATCCAGAACCTGAAAGGACTCTGAAGAGAAAATTAAGAGAGGCTAAATTGCAACAATCCAGAAGAGACCTTCTAGAAATTTTCGAACAAGAGAAAGAGATGGCAGCTGAAAATAATAATAATAATGCAAGGAGAATGCTTGGTGACTTCACTAAACCAACGTCCAAGTTTGATGGAAGAAGCATCTCCATTCCTGCCATTGGAGCCAATAACTTTGAGCTTAAGCCTCAACTAGTTGCTCTAATGCAACAAAACTGCATGTTTTATGGACTTCCATCTGAAGATCCTTATCAGTTTTTAACTAAGTTCTTGCAGATCTGTGAAACTGTAAAGACGAATGGAGTAGATCCTGAAGTCTACAGACTCATGCTTTTCCCTTTTGCTGTAAGAGACAGGGCTAGAATATGGTTGGATTCACAACCTAAGGATAGCCTGGACTCCTGGGATAAGCTGGTCACTGCCTTCTTGGATAAATTCTTTCCTCCTCAAAAGCTGAGCAAGCTGAGAGTGGATGTTCAAACCTTCAAACAAAAAGATGGTGAATCCCTCAATGAAGCTTGGGAAAGATACAAGCAGCTGACCAAAAGATGTCCATCTGACATGTTTTCAGAATGGACCATATTAGATATATTCTATTATGGTCTCTCTGAATTTTCGAAAATGTCATTGGATCATTCTGCAGGTGGATCCATTCACCTGAAGAAAACGCCTGAAGAGGCTCAAGAACTCATTGATATGGTTGCAAACAACCAGTTCATGTACACTTCTGAGAGGAATTCTGTGAACAATGGGGTACCTCAGAAGAAAGGAGTTCTTGAAATTGATGCTCTGAATGCCATATTGGCTCAGAACAAAATGTTGACTCAACAGGTCAACATAATCTCTCAAAATCTGAATGGATTGCAACATGCATCCAACAGTACTAGAGAGGCAGCTTCTGAAGAAGCTTATGATCCTGAGAACCCTGCCATGGCAGAGGTTAATTACATGGGTGAACCTTATGGAAACACCTATAACTCATCATGGAGAAATCATCCAAATTTTTCATGGAAAGATCAACAAAAACCTCAACAAGGTTTTAACAATGGTGGACGCAACAGGCTGGGCAATAGCAAGCCATATCCATCATCTTCTCAGCAACAGACAGAGAACTCTGAACAAAACAATTCTAATTTAGCCAATATAGTCTCTGATCTGTCAAAGGCCACTTTCAGTTTCATGAATGAAACAAGATCCTCCATTAGAAATTTGGAAGCACAAGTGGGCCAGCTGAGTAAGAAAGTTATTGAAACTCCTCCCAGTATTCTCCCAAGCAATACAGAAGAAAATCCAAAAGGAGAATGCAAGGCCATTGACATAGTCAATATGGCCGAATGCACAAGGGAGGAGGAGGACGAAAATCCTAGTGAGGAAGACCTCCTGGGACGTTCCTCAAGCAAGAAGGAGTTTCCTATTATGGATCCTGAGGAATCTGAGGCTCATCTAGAGACCATAGAGATTCCTTTAAATCTCCTTCTGCCATTCATGAGCTCTGAAGAATATTCATCCTCTGAAGAGAATGAAGATGTGACTGGAGAGCAAGTTGCTCAATACTTAGGAGCTATCATGAAACTGAATGCCAAGCTGTTTGGTAATGAGACTTGGGAAAGTGAACCTCCCTTGCTCATTAGTGAACTAGATACTTGGATTCAGAGAACTCTACCTCAAAAGAAACAAGATCCTGGCAAGTTCTTAATACCTTGCACCATTGGCACCATGAGCTTTGAAAAAGCTCTATGTGATCTTGGGTCAGGAATAAATCTTATGCCACTCTCTGTAATGGAGAAGCTGGGAATCATTGAGGTACAACCTGCCTTGTTCTCATTACAATTGGCAGATAAGTCCATAAGACAAGCTTATGGAATAGTGGAGGACGTGCTAGTAAGGGTTGAAGGCCTTTACATCCCTACTGATTTCATAATCCTAGACACTAGGAAGGAAGATGATGAATGTATCATCCTAGGAAGACCTTTCCTAGCCACAGCAGGAGCTGTGATAGATGTCAACAGAGGTGAGTTAGTCCTTCAATTGAATGGGGACTACCTTGTGTTTCAGGCACATGGCCATCCCTCTGTGACAAAAGAGAGTAAGCATGAAGAGCTTCTCTCAGTTCAGAGTCAAGAAGAGCCCACACAGTCAAACTCTAAGTTTGGTGTTGTGAGGCCACAACCAAACTCTAAGTTTGGTGTTCAAACCCCATATCCAAACTCTAAGTTTGGTGTTGGGACTACACACTAAATTGACCTGATCACCATGTGGCTCCATGAGAGCCACTGTCAAGCTATTGACATTAAAGAAGCACTTGTTGGGAGGCAACCCAATTTTATTTATCTAATTTTATTTTATTTCTTGTGTTTTATTAGGTACATGATCATGAGGAGTCACGAAAAAATCAAAAAAATTAAAAACAGAGTCAAAAACAGAAGAAAAAAATTTTTTCACCCTGGAGGACGCACGAGCTGGCGTTCAACGCCCAGAGGGTGCATCTGGCCGGCGTTCAACGCCAGAACAGAGCACCATTCTGGCGCTGAACGCCCAAAACAAGCAACAACCTGACGTTAAATGCCAGGATGGTGCACAGAGAAGACATTCTGGCGCTGAACGCCAGGAACAAGCATAAAACTGGCGTTCAACGCCAGAAACATGCATTACATGGGCGTTGAACGCCCAGAACATGCACCAATGGGCGTTTGAACGCCAGAATGATGCATGAAGGCATTTTACATGCCTATTTGGTGCAGGGATGGAATTCCTTGACACCTCAGGATCTGTGGACCTCACAAGATCCCCACCTACCTCGCCCTCTCTCTCTCCATTCATGGTCATCCCTTCTATTTTTCATTCACCACTCACTCTTTCCCATAAACCCCACTCACCTTCAAGATTCAAAATTCTTTCCCACCCAATCCCACCCATATAGCCGAATCCATCTCCCCTCACTCTCCTCCATTTTCTTCTTCTTCTACTATTCTTTTCTTTTCTTGCTCGAGGGCGAGCAATATTTTAAGTTTGGTGTGGTAAAAGCATAGCTTTTTTGCTTTTCCATTACCATTAATGGCACCTAAAGCCAGAGAAACCTCAAAGGGAAGACAAAAAGCTTCCACCTCTGAGTCATGGGAGATGGAAAGACAAAAATATAAGCCGTCATAGCTCAGTGGTAGAACATGTGGCTGCAAATCAAGAGATCCCTGAGATACCTCAGGGGATAAGTTATCCTCCACAAAAATATTGGAAGCAACTAAGGGGAGGAACACCAAAATTACTAGGAATCATTCAACAAAGGCAAGGAAGAGACATAAAGGAGCTCAAAGAGCACCATTGGACCTTCAAGAAGGCGCCACCCTCACTCAGGTGGATTCATTCCTTGTTCTTATTTCTTTCTGTTTTTCGGTTTTTAATATTGTGTTTATCTATGTTTTGTGTCTTTATTTCATGATCATTAGTATGTAACCATGCCTTAAAGCTATGAATAAAATCCATTAGTCCTTCACCTCTCTTAAATGAAAAATGTTTTAATTCAAAAGAACAAGAAGTACATGAATTTCGAAATTATTATTGAATTTAATTTAATTATATTGATGTGGTGACAATACCTTTTGTTTTCTGAATGAATGATTGAACAGTGCATATGTCTTTTGATATTGTTGTTTATGAGTGTTAAAATTGTTGGTTCTTGAAAGAATGATGAACAAAGAGAAATGTTATTGATGATCTGAAAAATTTTTAAATTGATTCTTGAAGCAAGAAAAAGCAGTGAAAAAGAAGAAGCATTCGAAAAAAAAAATGGCTAAAAAGAGTGTATAGAAAAAGAAGGAGCAGTAGAAAAAGCCAATAGCCCTTAAAACCAAAAGGCAAGGGTAAAAAGGATCCAAGGCTTTGAGCATCAATGGATAGGAGGGCCCAAGGAAATAAAATCCAGGCCTAAGCGGCTAAATCAAGCTGTCCCTAACCATGTGCTTGTGTCATGAAGGTCCAAGTGAAAAGCTTGAGACTAAGTGGTTAAAGTCGTGATCCAAGGCAAAAGAGTGTGCTTAAGAGCTCTGGACACCACTAACTGGGGACTTTAGCAAAGCTAAGTCACAATCTGAAAAGGTTCACCCAGTTATGTGTCTGTGGCATTTTTGTATCTGGTGGTAATACTGGAAAACAAAGTGCTTAGGGCCACGGCCAAGACTCATAAGTAGCTGTGTTCAAGAATCAACATGCTTAACTAAGAAAGTCAATAACACTATCCCAAATTCTAAGTTCCCCAGAGACGCCAATCCCTCTAAACTACAAAGGAAAAAGTGAGATGCCAAAACTGTTCAGAAGCAAAAAGCTACAAGTCCCGCTCATTTAATTATAATTAATATTCATTGATATTTCTGAATTTATAGTATATTCTCTTCTTTTTATCCTATTTGATTTTCAGTTGCTTGGGGACAAGCAACAATTTAAGTTTGGTGTTGTGATGAGCGGATAATTTATACGCTTTTTGGCATTGTTTTAGGTAGTTTTAGTAAGTTCAAGCTACTTTTAGGGATGTTTTCCTTAGTTTTTATGTTAAATTCACATTTCTGGACTTTACTATAAGTTTGTGTGTTTTTCTGTGATTTCAGGTAAATTCTGGCTGAAATTGAGGGATTTGAGCAAAACTCTGAAAAAGGCTGACAAAAGGACTGCTGATGCTGTTGGAATCTGACCTCCCTGCACTCAAAATGGATTTTCTGGAGCTACAGAACTCCAATTGGCGCGCTCTCAACGGCGTTGGAAAGTAGACATCCAGGGCTTTCCAGCAATATATAATAGTCCATACTTTATTCGAAGAATGACGACGTAACTTGGCGTTAAACGCCAAGTTCATGCTGCTGTCTGGAGTTAAACGCCAGAAAAACGTCATGATCCGGAGTTGAACGCCCAAAACACGTCATAACTCGAAGTTCAACTCCAAGAAATGCCTCAGCTCGTGGATTGATCAAGCTCAGCCCAAGCACACACCAAGTGGGCCCCGGAAGTGGATTTATGCATCAATTACTTACTCATGTAAACCCTAGGAGCTAGTCTAGTATATATAGGACACTTATCTATTGTATTAGACATCTTTGGTCTCAGTTTTGTTTTAATCTTCATCTTAGGGGATCATTGATCACGTTTTGGGGGCTGGCCATTCGGCCATGCCTGAACCCCTTGCTTATGTATTTTCAACGGTGGAGTTTCTGCACACCATAGATTAAGGGTGTGGAGCTCTGCTGTACCTCAAGTATTAATGCAATTCTATTTTCTTTTATTCAAATCTCTCTTATTCTTATTCCAAGATATTCATTCGTACCCAAGAACATGATGAATGTGATGAGTTAGATAACCCTCATTATTATTCTCACTTATGAACGCGCGTGATTGACAACCACTTCCGTTCTACATGCAACAGAGCTTGAATGCGTATCTCTTAGATTCCCCAACAGAATCTTCGTGGTATAAGCTAGATAGATGGCGGCATTTATGAGGATCCGGAAAGTCCAACCTTGTCTGTGGTGTTCCGAGTAGGATCCTGGGAATCCGGAAAGTCTAACCTTGTCTGTGGTATTCCGAGTAGGATTCCGGTAATGAATGACTGTGACGTGCTTCAAACTTGTAACCTGCTGGGCGTTAGTGACAGATGCAAAAGAATCAAGGGATTCTATTCCAGTAGGAGCGGGAACCAACCAGTGATTAGCCGTACTGTGACAGAGTGCGTGAGCATTAGTTTTCACTGCGAGGATGGGATGTAGCCATCAACCATGGGTGATGCCTCCAGACTGATTAGCTGTGCGAGTGACAGCCGCATAGGATATTTTCCCGAGAGGATGAAAGTAGCCACAGCTGATGGTGAACCCCTATACAAAGCTTGCCATGGAAAGGAGTAAGAAGG
The DNA here is from genome assembly GCF_014773155.1 of Arachis stenosperma. Taxonomy (NCBI): domain Eukaryota; kingdom Viridiplantae; phylum Streptophyta; class Magnoliopsida; order Fabales; family Fabaceae; genus Arachis; species Arachis stenosperma. Next base: position 47,911,196 of record NC_080378.1, on the reverse strand, counting down.
ATTGAGTAGAAGCAGTGGGAGAGCAGGCGTCCGTGAGATCTACAACATCTCCATTCCGCTTATCTGAAATTTCCACCAATGAATCTGCATAAGTATTCTATCCCTTTTATTATATTCTATTTTATTATTAACCTTCGAACCCATAAACAATGTTTAATCCGCCTAACTGAGATTTACAAGGTGACCATAGCTTGCTTCATACCAACAATCTCTGTGGATTCGACCCTTACTCACGTAAGGTTATTACTTGGACGACCCAGTACACTTGCTGGTTAGTTGAACGGAGTTGTGAAAATAAACAGTGCCCTAAGAGTAAATTCATACAAGTACAAAGAATAGTGATCACAATTTCGTGCACCAATTCCCTATGTCATAGCTTATGCTTCCAAAACATTAGATGGAGCCCAATCCAACTACACTACTACCGAAAAGGAACTACTAGCTATTGTTTTTGCTTTGGACAAGTTCCGAGCCTATCTTCTTGGTTCCAAGGTTGTAGTGTACTCGGATCATGCGGCGCTAAAGTACTTGTTGGCCAAAAAGGAATCAAAACCGAGATTAATTCGTTGGGTGCTTTTGTTACAAGAATTTGACTTGGAGATCAAAGATAGGAGTGGTTCCCAAAACCTAGTGGCGGACCACTTAAGTCGCCTCGAACACACAAAAGGCGACACCACTCCTATCAATGATTCCTTTCCTTTAGATACCTTGCACGCAATCTCGGAAGTGGTTCCTTGGTATGCCCCAATCGCAAACTATTTGGTTTCACGCACCTTCCCTCCTAATCTTGACAAAAACAAAAAGGATAAGCTGAAAAGCGAATCCAAATACTATATTTGGGACGATCCCTATTTGTGGAGATGTGGAGCGGACCAAATAGTGTGACGATGCATACCCCAAACCGAATTCCAAGTAATCTTGGACGTTTGCCATGCTTCCGAAGGGGGTGGTCACTATGGACCCCAAAGAACGGCAAGAAAGGTCCTTGATTGCGGATTTTGGTGGCCAACTCTTCTCAAAGATGCTTCTCTCTATTGCAAATCTTGCCCCCAATGTATGAGGTTTGGAGATATTTCCAAGAAGGACGAAATCCCCCAACAAAATATGCTTTTTTGTGAAATCTTTGACGTATGGGGAATCGACTTCATGGGACCATTTCCAAACTCCAATGGCTTTCTCTACATCTTGTTAGCCGTCGATTATGTGTCAAAATGGGTGGAGGCAATCCCCACCCGAACGGATGACGCTAATGTGGTGTATTCTTTTGTGAGGAATAATATCATTTGCCGTTTTGGAGCCCCAAGAGCAATCATAAGTGACCAAGGATCACACTTTTGCAACAAAAAAATAGACGGCCTCATGAGGAAATATGGCATCATCCACAAAGTCGCCACGGCTTACCACCCTCAAACAAACGGCCAAGCCGAAGTCTCAAACCGGGAAATCAAGCATGTTTTAGAAAGGGTTGTAAAGCCAAATAGGAAGGATTGGAGCAATAAACTCTCCGATGCACTTTGGGCGTATCGGACGGCTTACAAGACACCAATCGGCATGAGCCCCTTCCGGCTTGTATATGGTAAAGCATGCCACTTACCGGTGGAGATTGAACACAAAGCGTATTGGGCCGTAAAGGAGTGTAATATGAACTTGGGTGGGGCCGGCATCGAAAGAAAGCTTCAATTGGCGGAATTGAAATGTTTGAGACTAGAAGCTTACGACAATGCTAGGCTCTACAAGGAAAAGTTAAAAGCCATCCATGACAAAAACATTAGGAGAAGAGAGTTCCGACCCGATGACCTAGTGCTTCTCTACAATTCAAGGTTGAGATTACTACCCGGAAAGCTCAGATCAAGGTGGGATGGACCATACCAAGTGGAGAAAGTAGAACCTTATGGGGTCTACCACTTGCGCCACCCAACAAGCCCGGACATCTTCAAGGTAAACGGGCACCGTCTCAAATTGTATCATGGTGAGCAAAGAAAGAACTCCAAAGAATTTGAAGTGTTCCTCTTGAGAGATGCAACTCTTGAACAAGCACTATGAGCTGATGAAAGTCCAACTTAAGGACGTTAAACAAAAGTGCTAGGTGGGAGACACCCCACCATGGTAAGATCTTCCTTTGAGCTTTGTACATAGACACTTGACCTCATGTTTGTAGATGGATTTTAATGTAGATTCCTCGTTTTCTTCCTTGTTTTGTGTTAAATTCATTAATGGGTTACCAAGCAAAATGCTCTGCTATAATGCTTAAGCAGCTGAGTGAAGGAAGGGAGTTGAAATACCAAAAGTGGTTTAAACTCATGCAAATGTAGGAAAAACAACTCCTTCTGCGCGTGCGCGCACCTGGCGCGTACGCGCCTTTAAGGAACTCAACGGTCACCTACGCGGACGCGTGGATCGCAAAACATAGCATTCCATACATTCACCCGAGAGTTGCGCCCACACCAGGCCAGGACCATGCCTGAAGCACAGGAAGCTCGCGCGTACGCGCACATGGCGCGTCCGCGCCCCTGGGCGAACTCTGCCAATCGACGCGTAAGCACGCTATGCGCGTCCGCGCCGATTACCCTGCTGCACTCCTGGTACATATTCCAGAGAGTTAAGCCACTCTCAGGCCTATATCAGGCCCCCAGCCCAACACATCTGCCGCGTGCGCGCACCAGGCGCGGACGCGTCCTTACACTATGAGCACAAAATGCGCGCGCGCGCCATGGCCGCGCACGCGCTTTTCAATCCTGCACTCCTCTTTGAGCCATTTCACAGAGAGGTGAGCCCCCGCCAAGCCCTTCTCATGCTTGGGGCACAACCACGTCGACGCGTACGCGCGCTGTGCGCGCGCGCGCCAACGATCCGGACGTAATCTCTAGTACTGCGTCCAGAGAGTTATGCCTCCCTTGTGCCACCTCTGGGCCCCCAGCACAAGCGCATGGACGCGCACGCGCAACGTGCGCGCCCGCGTCCCTTCCCACCTCGCCTCCTTGCGCGAGCGCGTAATGCGCGCGCACGCGCGGATGCTCGGCGCTAACGAAGAAAAGGCACACTCACCCTTTCACTTTCACTCCAAATTTCCTTCCCCCTCTCATACCCTCTACTACACATCCAACTTGAAAAAGAGGCACAACCATTTCTCACCTTCATCCCTCCATTCCCTCTTCTACACTTCATTCTACCACTCACTACCTTCAACACCACTCCTCATCAACCCACACAATAACTTCTTCTCCCATTTTCCTCATCATCTCACAAGGTACTATACTAACCCATCGTCTCTTGTGATTCTTACTCATTTAGTTCCACTCTCTTTTGGCTAGCTCCTTTCTCCTTTCATTTTAGTTACTTCTTTAGGAGGTTTTCTTCTTTTTTGCTTTTGTTTCCTTTTTCCTTCTTCCTCTCCCTCCCCTTAACTCTTCATGGGCATTTAGGTCTCCACTTCACTTGCATTAGTAGATGAGTTGTGTTGCTTGTTTTTCTTACATTCACTGTGCACTGTAATCATTAATAGTGGATTGTGAGTTACTACATTGCTTTCACCATCTTGTAATCACACACTTCAACAGGATGCACACCAAGTGTTCGATGAAAGGCATACTTGACTTTTGAGCCCACTTTGACTACCTTGCCTCTCACCTTATCACTTTTAGGCGCATCTCCATTTTCTTAACTTACTTTTCATTTGTGGTCCTTAAGGGTATATGCTTCTCATGCCCCCTACTTGCATGTTTAATTTCCCTCACACCATATGAAAATGATTTGCCTTGCTTTTCTCATGTTATCCTAGTTACATGTTGCAGCTGTCATGTGACAATGATACCCATATTCTATGGCATTACTTTTCATTGCATATTCGCTTTACTTCCACTTATTTGGGTCTCATGTTTTCCCGTTCTTTGTTTTCATAGGATGGTCATCAAAAAGAACAAAGGGAAAGCCCCCAAGAAGCCACCTCCAAATAAGGCGCACCGCGACCTAGGGGCCAAGCCACTCTTGAGGAAGAGTAAGGGCCCCGTTGACGTTCTAGAGAAGGACAACCCTCCTAAGGATTCGAACAAGTTTCCCAACCGCTACTGCGAACTTGTTTACTCGAGAATGATTGAGAGGAACTATCATCCGGAACCCCTCCTAGTCCTACCGGCTCACCTCCATCCGATTGTGATGCAACACATTGACCGGAGGCAATGGAAGTTCCTTTTGAGGCAACCAAAGGAGGCCAATCTCTCGTGGGTAGTGGAATTCTACTCCAACTACCACTCTCCCCTTCTCACATCGATATTTGTGCGCCGAAAGCAAGTGTCGGTCACAGTGGAAACCATCCAAGAGGTCCTTGGGCTTGAACCATCAACGGATGAATATGACGCCTACGAAGAAGTCTTGGCTACATGCGATGACCGCGCATTCGATTGGAGCGCGATCCTCCGCGTCATTGCATTACCCGACGCATATTGGATTCGGGGGACCATCAAGCAAAGACCTAAAGGTTTAGATGTCCGCCACCTCACTCAAGAAGCCACGGCATGGGCCCAAATTCTAGCTCACTATGTGCTCCCAAGTACACATGGGTCATCCATCACCGCCGAGTTGGCCTTATTGATATGGTGCATCTTAACCGAGAAACCGGTCAACATTTCGCATGTCATCCGCCAATCCATGGGGCGCATCCATGCCAAAGGAAATCTCCCATTCCCCGCTTTGGTGACCGACTTGGTTGCAAAAGCCGGCGTCAACCGAGAGGCTAAAGATAGGAGAACCCCAATTCCGGTCGATGGTGATATAATTCCGACCAAGAGATGCCTCAAGCCTCCGGAAGCCACCAAGGACTTTGGACCACCCCCACCGACCCGCAACACTACCCATTCATCTACATCACAGAAATCGACCGCCCAACGCCTTGAGGACCTTCACAAGAAATTGGACCGTTATGAGCGGCGTAACCAACGCCGCTATGCTCATGTGAAGAAACTTCTAAGCGTAGTCACCCCACCTATGGAGGAACCCGATATCTCCACCTCCACCGCAACTTCAAGCGGCGAGAGCTTTGACATCGGAGATGTGGGACACTCGGAGCTCGACCAACCACTGCGCCTAACCTATAGCACGGAGGACCGTGCTAAGTTTTAAGTGTGGGGAGGTCGGCCGACCGATCTCCGTAGGTAACATCTGAATAAATCTGAATACATTAGGATAGGTTGCATGATTAGGTTTTAGTTGACACCATTTGCATGATAAATTTACTTGGTTGGAACAATGAAATTCTTTCTTAGGAAATCAATACTTTGGGGCAATCATGGGACATTGCAAAAATTTTAAATGCTTTGATGCCAAAATTGCATGAAGAATTATATCTTGGAACATGGGTTTGAGTTAAGAACACAAGCTTGCGAGACTTGAGCCTAATGGTGTGGTTACATTTTATAACCATTTATTTCCTTTCTTGTGTGCACTATTCTCCTCCATGATTGCAATCTTTGATTTGTTTGATCCTTTATGTCCATTATTTTGTGTATACATGCATTTATAGGATTGAGGCCATCATTTCTTTAGCTCACTTATCCAAATAGCCAACCCTTTTATATTCCCTTGTTAGCCAATTTGAGCCTACGATTAACCCACTTGTTCTTAATTTTAGCACATTACAAGCCTTAAAGCGGAAAACAATAAATGTCCTTAATTTGGATCTTTGACTAGCATAGGCAAGTGTGTGTGAGTATCATTCAAGTGTGGGAATCTTGGGACATGGGGGGAATAAAAGGGTAGTTTTGTATTGGTATTGAAAATATTGGGAATTGGGTACATGCTCATGTAATGATCAAATGTAAAACCTTATGCATTGATGCTCTTGTATAAAGAAAAAAAAAGGAGAATGAGAAAAAGAAAAGAAAAAAAAAAAGAGAAAATTGCAGAAGAAAGAGAAAGAAAAGCAATAAAGGGGACAAAATACCCCAAAGTGAAGCTCAATGAAAATCAATGCATAAATGTTGCGAAATGAATAGAAAATACATGAGTATGTGAAAAAAGTGAGAAATGGGTAGTTAGATTAATACTTAATTGAATAGGTCATTATATAGGTTAGGTGGGAAAGTTTAAGCTCGTCAAAGATTCAATTTCTAAGCCCACTAGCCATATATGATCCTACCTTGACCCTAACCCCATTACAACCTAAGGAGAAGACCTCATGATAGATGTATGCATGCATGAAATATATGTTGATTGTCAGAAGAAAAACAAATCTTGGAAAACATGATTAGGGGAGAATTGAGAGAATCAACCCTAAACACTTGAGCAACTAGAGCGCAAACACTTCCGGTGAGGGTTCGATGCTCAATCCTTTGATTCCCGGCTCTCGCGAGCATTCCTCATGCAAGGTTGCATATATTGCATTTGGTACTTAGAAATTGGCAAGTCCTATGCATTGACCCCCATCGTGTCCCATGAGCTCGCATATGTCATAAGAAAGCTGATTTGTTCCCAATCAAGTAGATAACCGCACTAGTCATAGCTGCATGCATATAAGTAGGTCGCATTTCATGAGTCCTATACGTTTGTGACCCTCGGTCTTCTATGTTTCTTTGCATTTTCCTAAGCATGAGGACATGCTAGAATCTAAGTGTGGGGAGGTTGACAAACCCCATTTTGAGGGTTTATCTTGTGCTAATTTCAAAAGGGTTTATCAATGATTTCACACACTTTCTGCATGAAAATATAAGGATTTGCATTCTTTTCCTAGTTTTGCCTCATGAAGGAAAACATGCTTATTTTGCAGTAAAATAGATACATTTCTAATCTCTCCTTGATGCCATTCGATGCCGTGACTTGTGCGCTAAGTGGTTTCAGGACATAGAGTAGGAATGGACAGGAAAAGATAAGGAAGAAGGGTGCAAAGGAAGGAAGCATGAGAATTGAGCATTGGAGATTTCCGCATGGGCGCGTGCGCGCACCTGACGCGCCCGCGCAGATGAGAGCAATGTGAAGCCGAGACTAAGAGCCAAGCCACGAGCCGGCTGAAGTAGCGGCTGAGCCAGGATCCTCATGGACGCGCACATGTACGTTCCGCCTCCGCGCACACTCCAAAACCGCATCCATGGCGCGCACGCGTACCTTGCGCGTACGCGCCGATGTTCGAGTATGATATTTTTAGAAGTCACGTGACTTAGGCGTGGAGTTGGTTAGAGATCCTAACTTTTGAGGATTGCTTTGGCGGGAAAAGGCATAAAAGGACCAAGGGGGCAAAGGTTGAAGGGACTTAGTTCATATTTTCTAGTTTTTGAGATTTTTTTGGAGTTAGTTACATTGTTAGAGAGAGAAACTCCAACTTCTCTCTAGGATTCATCAACTTCTCTCAAGTTCTTACTAGGGTTCTTCTTCATCAAAATTCTGGATTTTTACTCATTCCTTGGTGAGATCCATTGCAACTTTCATTTCACTTTGCTCATGTAATAGGTTTCTCTTCCAATTTCAAGTTGTAGTTGTAATTGCTAAAGTTCCTTGGATCTAGGATTCAACTCTATGAATTTAGGATTTCATTGATATTTTGAGATTTTGATCCTCATTGTTGCTAATTCCTTGTATTGCAATATCTTCACTTCTACTTTTCTCCTCATTTTACTATGACCTTCCTTCTTGCTCACTACATGTTTGATAAAATGTCAATACTAGCTATGGAGTAGAATTTTTGCACTTGGCATAGGGTTTGGTCATTGGAAGAAATTGAATAGCTATTTCAATAGTTGATTGAGAGTTAGGGATTGCTAATTGACTTGGAGTGCACTAAAGCTAGATTCCCATGAGGTGAAGCTAGGACTTGTGACTCAAGTTGATTGTTCTCATTTGATTTTCCTCTATACTTAGGGGATGACTAAATGGAGCAAGGCCTAATTGTTATCAACATTGAGTGAACTATAATGATAAAGATTTCTAATGCCAACCCTAAGTCAAGTCCTGTTGATAATTGATTGTTTGTTCCTCATTACTTGCTAAGACCTTCGAAGAACTCAAACAAAGCTTACTAAATCAATAAGATGCATACTTTGGCAATTCCAAGGGAGAACGACTCGGGAGATTAATACTCTCGGATATAGATTGTAGATTTGTTTGATGATGGATTTCGCGTTGGTTTAGACTATACTACGATTGATCACTTGATAAATTCTATACCAACAAAAATTCATTTGTCAATCACCACTAAAACTAAGGTCAAATTTAGAGAGATTGGGTAGGTATTGAACGCCAGTGAGGAAGGTCTCACTGGCGTTCAATGCCCAAACTAGCTGATAGCCTAGCACTGAATGCCGGTGAGAAAGACCTCACTAGGCATTCAACACCCATCTTGGCAGCAGAGCTGGTGTTGAATGCTAGCCAGGGGACACTGGCTGGAAGTTCAACGCCCAAATAGACAGGGAAGTTGGTGTTGAACGTCAACAAGGACACTCATGCTGGGCGTTCAACGCCCAAAAGGATAAAGGAACTGGCGTTTAACGCCAGTGAGGGAATGCCTGATGGGCGTTCAATGCCCAAAGAGCCACCAAAGCTGGCGTTGAATACCAGTGATGGCACACCTCCCAATTATTCCTTATCTACTGAAGTTATCCAGATCCAAGAACTAAAGGAAGCTAAGGCTCATGTAGAGACTATAGAGGTTCCTTTGTATACACTACTGCAGTGCATGAGTTCTGATAATTATTCATCCTCTGATAAGGATGAGAATACTATGGAAGAGCAAGTTGCTCGGTACCTAGGAGCTCTCATGAAGCTGAATGCCAAGTTATTTGGTACAAAGCCTTTAGAAGAAGAACCTCCACTGCTCACCAAAGAGCTAAATGCTTTAGTTCAGCAGAAGCAACCTCAGAAGCTTCTGGATCCTGGACGCTTCCTAATCCCTTGCACCATAGGTACCATGACCTTTGAGAAGGCTTTGTGTGACCTAGTGTCAAGCATAAACCTCATGCCACTCTCTGTAATGGAGAAGTTGGGAATCCAAGAGGTACAAGAAACAAGGATTACCTTGCATAAGGACTTGATGGTGTTCAAGGTTCTTGACCCTCCATTACCCCCTGATAAGGGAGCCACTTGCATAAAGGATTCAGCATACAAGCCTCCTCCCTTGGATGAAACCAATTCAATCCCTCCTAAGACCAAATGTAAGTTTGGTGTTGGATGTACACTATTTACAAAGGAGGAAGGCCCCAAAAGGAAGATACATAGGGGCTAGAAAAACAAAAGTATCCCTACTGAAGACTTTTCACCTTGGAAAATGGTAATGTTCACTTATCTCATCATGGTATTCACCATGGAAGAGGGAAATGGTACTAAGGGACACCAGCATATTGCTGCAAGCACAACCTGGCCTCATGCAGTGAACAAGATCCTGTCTCTTGAGCGTCTTACGCTAATCCATGAGAGCACAGGAAGGAAGCTCCCAGTAAGGAGTGAAGATTTATTCCTCTATGACAATCTTCCTCCTTGAAAGGAGTTGTTCGTCAAGCTAATGACATTAAAGAAGCACTTGCTGGGAGGTAATCCAACTTTAATTAATTATTTTTATTTTCCTTAATTTTGTTTTTCTTTAAGTTATTTTTTAAGGTTCATGATCATGTGCTGCAGTCAGAACAGAGACAGAAATGTTCAGCAGTGAAAACAAAACACTCTGGATGGAGTATCGCTGGAGTTGAATGCCATTTAAGGAGCAGACCCTAGGTGTTTAAATGCCAATGCAGAGGGCAGAGAATCTAAATTTTCTAGCCTCTCAGGACCAGTCCCCCACCCACTTCAAAATCAAATTTCAACGACGAGCAAAGCTTTTAAGTTTGGTGTTGGAAAAGTATTGCTTTTTTGCTTTCCATTACTACTTATGGCACCCAAGGTTGGAGAATCCTCTCGAAAGAGAAAAGGAAGGGTAGTAGCCGCCACCTCTGAATCTTGGGAGATGGAGAGAAGATCAAAGGGCTTTGAGGGAAGAACAACAAAGACAAAGGAGTGATATTGAGGAGATCAAGTACTACATTGGATCTTCAAGGAGGAGAACTAGCTGCCACCATCAAAGGTGGGTTTGTTCTCTTTATTTTCTTTTCTTATGTTATTTTTCTGTTTTCTGTTATGTTTTTCAGTCTGTACTCTTGTTCTTATTGCATAATCATTTCCATTTATGTCTTAAGGCTATAAAATGTTCCATCTATCTCTCACCTTGCATAAAAGAATTTTTTTTTGAAAAGAATTGAGAGATACATGAATTTCAAGTTTAAAATAAGAATAGTTCAATTATTTTGATGTGGTGGCATTGTTTTTGTTTTTTGAATGTATGAATAAACAGTGCATATTTGAAGTTGAAATTTTAGAATGTTGGCTCTTGAAAGAATGATGAAAAAGGAAAAGTATTATTGGTAATATGAAAAATCCAAAAATTGATTCTTGAAGCAAGAAAAAACAGCAAAAAGAAAAAAGAAAAAGCATGTTGCAAAATAAAAAATAATATATGAATGCAAAAAAGAAAAAAAATTGGTGAAGAAATAAATAAATAAATAAAAGCAGAAAAATCCATTACTTCCCGAAAATGTAAGAAAATGAGGGCAGATTGAAAAATCCAATAACCTTTTAAACCAAAAGGAAAAGGTAAAAGGATCCACGGCTTTGAGCATCAATAGATAGGAGGGCCTAAAGGAATAAAATCCTGGCCTAAGCGGCTCAATCAAGCTGTCCCTAACCATGTGCTTGTGGCGTGAAGGTGTCAAGTGAAAAGTTTGAGACTGAGTGGTTAAAGTCGTGATCTAAAGCAAAAAGAGTGTGCTTAAGAACTTCGGATACTCTATCTGGGGATTCTAGCAAAGCTGAATCACAATCCGAAAGGGTTCACCCAGTTAAAGTGTCTGTGGCATTTATGTATCCGGTGGTAATACTGGAAAACAAAGAGCTTAGGGTTACGACCAAGACTCTGAAAACTGTGTTCAAGAATAACAAAGAATTGACCTAGGAGAGTCAATAATATCATTTGGATTCTATGTTCCTAAAGAGACCAACACTTCTGAGTTTCAATGGATAGTGAGATGCCAAAACTATTTAGAAGGAAAAAACTACTAAGTCCCGCTCATCTAATTGAAACTGAGCCTCATTGAGAACTTTGAAATTTATTGTATCTTACTTTTCTTTTTCATCCTACTGTGTTTTTAGTTGCTTGGGGACAAGCAACAGTTTAAGTTTGGTGTTGTAATGAGCGAATATTTTATACGCTTTTTGGCATTGTTTTCATATAGCTTTTAGCACGTTTTGTTTATATTTTATTAATTTTTCATAGATTTTAGTGTTAAATTCACATTTTTTGATTCTACTATGAGTTTGTGTGTTTTTGTATGATTTTAGGTATTTTCTAGCTGAAGTTGAGAAGCTGGAGCAAAAGTCTGATTCAGAGATAGAGAAAGCACTGCAGATGCTGTCCGGATCTGACCTCATTGCACTCAGAAGAGCTTTTCAAGAGCTGCAGAAGTCCAAATGGAGCGTTTTCAATGACTATGGAATGCTGACTTCTAGAGCTTTCTGATGCCAGGTGATGCGTGAGCATCTTGTCTATCTTTTCCTAGTGAATTTGCATCTAATTTGTTGAGTTTAATTAAGAATTAATTATATTTTAGCCACTATGGATGCTATTTTGAGTTTTGTGCAATTTTATTTATTTTAGGTAGCATTCGGAGAGATTTGATGAAGTTTCTGCAGAGAAAAAAAAAGAAACCAAAGAGATGACCAGCGAAGACCGACGCGGACGCATGGCTCACGCGACCGCGCGGAATGGAGAAATCGCAATGACGCGATCGCGTGCCTGACGCGAACGCATGGACTGGAATCTGCACAAATGACGCGAGCGCGTGGACGATGCGGACGCGTCACATGCGCGATCTGCAAAAAAACAAATGACGCTGGGGGCGAATTCTGGGCTGTTTTAACCCAGTTTCCAGCCCAAAAAACACAGATTAAAAGCTACATAATGGACAAATCAAGTGGTCCCCACCCGTCAACTGAAGATCTGTTAATTAATTCAAATTTAAATTCAAATCTTATCTTTTATGAAAAGATATTATTTTTATTTTTAGATAATTAGATTTTAAATTAATTAGGATTAGTTATAAAAAAGGGAGACTTCTCTTCTATTAGGTACATTACATTAGGGAGATTACTTTAGAGGGATTCCATTAGGGAATTCTATACAAATTTACATTCTACATTCCATGAGCAACTAAACCTCCACTGTTAAGGTTAGGAGCTCTGTCTATTTGTATGGATTGATTTTATTACTTTTTCTATTTTAATTTGTGTTTTGGATTTATATTTAAGAATTATTTTCGTTCTTTATCTTATGAATTTGGGTGGAACGGAAGTATGACCCTCTTTCTATTTGAGTTCTTGTATAACTTGGAAAAGCTCTATACTTGAACAACAGCTTGAAAACATATTCTCCTAAATTCTAATTATCTGGATTTAACGGGAAACGTGACATATAATCCTTTTATTTTTGGGTAATTAGAGTTTTTGTGGCATATAAACTGGAATTTGATCATGTAGCTTCTAATTGGAATTAATTGACCAAGGAATTGGCAGTTAATGAATTTTAGAGGAGACAAGAAAGGTCTAAGGAATTAGGGTCTAGTCACATATAGTTTGCCATAAATTAAATCCTACATAATTAAAATAGTTAGTAAGAAAAAGTTAATCCGGAAAAATAGATAACTTTTAAGCCTTAACTGTTTATCCATATTTTATTCCCAATTTATTTAATTGTCTATACTTTTGATATTTTGAATTCGAACTTAAACCTTTTGAACATCTCAAAACCAATTTCTGCTTGCCTAACTAAGCCAATCAATCAATCGTTGTTGCTTGATCCATCAATCCTCGTGGGATCGACCCTTACTCACGTAAGGTATTACTTGGTACGACCCGGTGTACTTGCCGGTAAGTAGTGTGGGTTGTAAAATACCGCACCACCAAGGCATCTTAGGCTAGTTTCACTAGCCTTTTTCTTTGTTTTTGATAGGTTTTATGCACTTTTTTCAGTTATAAGTAAGCTATTTGGGTAGAAATTCATGCATACTTAGAGTCCTCCAATTATGATTAATTTGATGCAATTTCATGAGAATTATGCTATAACTTGTGTGCTAAGAATAATTAGAATTCTCATGACTTTAGCAAGGCTTTGATGCATGTATTAATTGATAATAGGTGAAGGAAGGCATGGAGGAAGGTTGAAGAAGGCGCATGGAAAGGATGAAGAGGAAGCAACATTGGTGGCCAAGTTGGACCACCAACGTTGCCTCAAACATTGGAAGAGAAACAGAACGCTTCTCTGTAATCATGGCTGATGTTCAAATTAGAGGTGGCGTTGGGGGTCCAACGTTACCCCTAACGTGGTGATAAAAACTTCAATTCTGGAATTGAATGAATTTTGAGTGGCGCGTACGCGTCTATGACGCATACGCGTTAAAAAGCAGATTTTGATATCCGTGTGGAAGCGTGTAGTACGCGTACGCGTAAATAAGTATTTTTTACTCATTTGCGTGGAAGCGCACGGTACGCGTCTGGTGCACGAAATCGTGATCACTACAACTTCGCACAACTAACCAGCAAGTGCACTGGGTCGTCCAAGTAATAAACCTTACGCGAGTAAGGGTCGATCCCACGGAGATTGTTGGTATGAAGCAAGCTATGGTCACCTTGTAAATCTTAGTCGGGCAGACTCAAATGGGTATAGATGATGAATAAAACATAAAGATAAAGATAGAGGTACTTATGTATATCATTGGTGAGAGCTTCAGATAAGCGCATGAAGATGCCTTCCCTTCCGTCTCTCTGCTTTCCTACTGTCTTCATCCAATCCTTCTTACTCCTTTCCATGGCAAGCTTATGCAAGGGTTTCACCGTTGTCAGTGGCTACCTCCCATCCTCTCAGTAGAAATGTTCAACGCACCCTGTCACGGCACGGCTATCCATCTGTCGATTCTCGGTCAGGCCGGAATAGAATCCATTGATTCTTTTGCGTCTGTCACTAACGCCCCGCCTGCTAGGAGTTTGAAGCACGTCACAGTCATTCAATCATTGAATCCTACTCAGAATACCACAGACAAGGTTAGACCTTCCGGATTCTCTTGAATGCCGCCATCAGTTCTTGCCTATACCACGAAGACTCTGATCTCACGGAATGGCTGGCTCGTTTGTCAGGCGAGCACTCGGTTGTCAGGCGATCAACCATGCATCGTGTATCAGGAATCCAAGAGATATTCACCCAATCTAAGGTAGAACGGAGGTGGTTGTCAGTCACACGTTCATAGGTGAGAATGATGATGAGTGTCACGGATCATCACATTCATCAAGTTGAAGAACAAGTGATATCTTGGACAAAGAACAAGCGGAATTGAATAGAAGAACAATAGTAATTGCATTAATACTCGAGGTACAGCAGAGCTCCACACCTTAATCTATGGTGTGTAGAAACTCCACCGTTGAAAATACATAAGAACAAGGTCTAGGCATGGCCGAATGGCCAGCCTCCCAAAGTGAGTTCAATCATAAAAACATGATCAAAAGGCTCTCTAGATACAATAGTAAAAGGTCCTATATATAGAGAACTAGTAGCCTAGGGTGTACAGAGATGAGTAAATGATATAAAAATCCACTTCCGGGCCCACTTGGTGTGTGCTTGGGCTGAGCAATGAAGCATTTTTCGTGTAGAGACTCCTCTTGGAGTTAAACGCCAGCTTTTGTGCCAGTTTGGGCGTTTAACTCCCATTTTGGTGCCAGTTCCGGCGTTTAACGCTGGGAATTCTGAGGGTGACTTTGAACGCCGGTTTGGGCTATCAAATCTTGGGCAAAGTATGGACTATCATATATTGCTGGAAAGCCCAGGATGTCTACTTTCCAACGCCGTTGAGAGCGCGCCAATTGGGCTTCTGTAGCTCCAGAAAATCCACTTCGAGTGCAAGGAGGTCAGAATCCAACAGCATCTGCAGTCCTTTTTAGTCTCTGGATCAGATTTTTGCTCAGGTCCCTCAATTTCAGCCAGAAAATACATGAAATCACAGAAAAACACACAAACTCATAGTAAAGTCCAGAAAAGTGAATTTTAACTAAAAACTAATAAAAATCTACTAAGAACTCAACTAAAACTACTAAAAACATACTAAAAACAATGCCAAAAAGCGTATAAATTATCCGCTCATCACAACACCAAACTTAAATTTTTGCTTGTCCCCAAGCAACTGAAAATCAAATAAGATAAAAAGAAGAGAATATGCAATGAATTCCAAAAACATCTATGAAGATCAGAATTAATTAGTTGAGCGGGGCTTTTAGCTTTTTGCCTCTGAACAGTTTTGGCATCTCACTCTATCCTTTGAAATTCAGAATGATTGGCTTCTTTAGGAACTCAGAATCCAGATAGTGTCATTGATTCTCCTAGTTAAGTATGATGATTCTTGAACACAGCTACTTATTGAGTCTTGGCCGTGGCCCAAAGCACTCTGTCTTCCAGTATTACCACCGGATACATACATGCCACAGACACATAATTGGGTGAACCTTTTCAGATTGTGACTCAGCTTTGCTAGAGTCCCCAACTAGAGGTGTCCAGGGTTCTTAAGCACACTATTTTTGCCTTGGATCACAACTTTATTTTTTTCTTTTTCTCTTTCTTTTTCGTTTTTTTTCTTCTCTTTTTTTTTCTCCTCTTCCTTTTTTTTTTGTGTTCACTGCTTTTTCTTGCTTCAAGAATCATTTTTATGATTTTTCAGATCCTCAATAACATGTCTCCTTTTTCATCATTCTTTCAAGAGCCAACATTCATGAACCACAAATTCAAAAGATATATGCACTGTTTAAGCATACATTCAGAGAACAAAAGTGTTGCCACCACATCAAAATAATTAAACTGTTATAAAATTCAAAATTCATGCAATTCTTTCTCCTTTTTAATTAAGAACATTGTTTATTTAAGAAAGGTGATGGATTCATAGGACATTCATAACTTTAAGGCATAGACACTAAGACACTAATGATCATAAGACACAAACATGGATAAACATAAAGCATAAATTTTCGAAAAACAAGAAATTAAAGAACAAGGAGATTAAAGAACGGGTCCACCTTAGTGATGGCGGCTTGTTCTTCCTTTTGAAGGTCTTATGGAGTGCTTGAGCTCCCCAATATCTCTTCCTTGTCTTTGTTGCTCCTCTCTCATGATTCTTTGATCTTCTCTAATTTCATAGAGGAGAATGGAGTGTTCTTGGTGCTCCACCCTTAGTTGTCCCATGTTGGAACTCAATTCTCCTAGGGAGGTGTTCAGTTGCTCCCAATAGTCTTGTGGAGGAAAGTGCATCCCTTGAGGCATCTCAGGGATCTCATGATGAGAGGGGTCTCTTGTTTGCTCCATCCTCTTCTTGGTGATGGGCTTATCCTCATCAATGAGGATGTCTCCTTCTATGTCAACTCCTACTGAATAACAGAGGTGACAAATGAGATGAGGAAAGGCTAACCTTGCTAAGGTAGAGGACTTGTCCGCCACCTTATAAAGTTCTTGGGCTATAACCTCATGAACTTCCACTTCTTCTCCAATCATAATGCTATGAATCATGATGGCCCGGTCTAGAGTAACTTCGGACCGGTTGCTAGTGGGAATGATTGAGCGTTGGATAAACTCCAACCATCCTCTAGCCACGGGCTTGAGGTCATGCCTTCTCAATTGAACCGGCTTACCTCTTGAATCTCTCTTCCATTGGGCGCCCTCTTCACAAATGTCAGTGAGGACTTGGTCCAATCTTTGATCAAAGTTGACCCTTCTAGTGTAAGGATGTTCATCTCCTTGCATCATGGGCAAGTTGAATGCTAACCTTACATTTTCCGGACTAAAATCCAAGTATTTCCCCCGAACCATAGTAAGCCAATTCTTTGGATCCGGGTTCACACTTTGATCATGGTTCTTGGTGATCCATGCATTGGCATAGAACTCTTGAACCATCAAGATTCCGACTTGTTGAATGGGGTTGGTGAGAACTTCCCAACCTCTTCTTCGGATCTCATGTCGGATCTCCGGATATTCACTCTTTTTGAGTGAAAAAGGGACCTCGGGGATCACCTTCTTCAAGGCCACAACTTCATAGAAGTGGTCTTGATGCACCCTTGAGATGAATCTCTCCATCTCCCATGACTCGGAGGTGGAAGCTTTTGCCTTCCCTTTCCTCTTTCTAGAGGTTTCTCCAGCCTTAGATGCCATAAATGGTTATGGAAAAACAAAAAGCAATGCTTTTACCACACCAAACTTAAAAGGTTTGCTCGTCCTCGAGCGAAAGAAGAAAGAAGAGAGTAGAAGAAGAAATAAGGAAGAAAGGAATGGCTTTGTGTTCGGCCAAAGAGGGGGAGAAGTGGTGTTTAGGTTGTGTGAAAATGAATGGGTGAAGAAGGGTTTATATAGGAGAGGGGTGGCTCATGGTTCGGTCATGTATGGGTGGGTTTGGGAGGGAAAGTGGTTTGAATTTGAAGGGTGAGGTAGGATGGATGTGAGTGGTGAAGAGAAAGATGGGATTTGATAGGTGAAGGGTTTTTGGGGAAGAGGTGTTGAGGTGATTGGTGAATGGGTGAAGAAGAAAAGAGAGGGTGGTGGGGTAGGTGGGGATCCTGTGGGGTCCACAGATCCTGAGGTGTCAAGGAAAAGTCATCCCTGCACCAAGTGGCAAGAAAATTTGCGTTTTGTGCCAAATCTGGCGTTAAACGCCGGGCTGGTGCCCATTTCTGGCGTTTAACGCCAGGTTCTTGCCCTTTTCTGGCGTTTAACGCCAGTCTGGTGCCCCTTTCTGGCGTTAAACGCCCAGAATGGTGCCAGACTGGGCGTTAAACGCCCAACTGCTAGCCTTACTGGCGTTTAAACGCCAGCAACATCTTCCTCCAGGGTGTGCTATTTTTCTTTCTATTTTTCATTCTGTTTTTGCTTTTTCAATTGATCTTGTGACTTCTCATGATCATCAACCTACAAAATAAAATAAAATAACAAAGGAAAATAGATAAAATATAACATTGGGTTGCCTCCCAACAAGCGCTTCTTTACTGTCAGTAGCTTGATAGAGGGCTCTCATGGAGCCTCACAGATACTCAGAGCAATGTTGGAACCCCCCAACACCAAACTTAGAGTTTGAATGTGGGGGTTCAACACCAAACTTAGAGTTTGGTTGTGGCCTCCCAACACCAAACTTAGAGTTTGACTGTGGGGGCTCTGCTTGACTCTGATTTGAGAGAAGCTCTTCATGCTTCCTCTCCATGGTGACAGAGGGATATCCTTGAGCCTTAAACACAAAGGATTTTTCATTTATTTGAATGATCAGTTCACCTCTATCAACATCAATCACAGCCTTTGCTGTGGCTAGGAAGGGTCTGCCAAGGATGATAGATTCATCCATGCACTTCCCAGTCTCTAGGACTATAAAATCAGTAGGGATGTAATGGTCTTCAATCTTTACCAAAACATCCTCTACAAGTCCATAAGCTTGTTTCTTTGAATTGTCTGCCATCTCTAGTGAGATTCTTGCAGCTTGCACCTCAAAGATCCCTAGCTTCTCCATTACAGAGAGAGGCATGAGGTTTACACTTGATCCTTAGTCACACAGAGCCTTCTTGAAGGTCATGGTGCCTATGGTACAAGGTATTGAAAACATCCCAGGATATTGTCTCTTTTGAGGTAATTTCTGCCTAGACAAGTCATCCAATTCTTTGGTGAGCAAAGGGGGTTCATCCTCCCAAGTCTCATTTCCAAATAACTTGTCATTTAGCTTCATGATTGCTCCAAGGTATTTAGCAACTTGCTCTTCAGTGACATACTCATCCTCTTCAGAGGAAGAATACTCATCAGAGCTCATGAAGGGCAGAAGTAAGTCCAATGGAATCTTTATGGTCTCATTTTGAGCCTGAGATTCCCATGGTTCCTCATTGGGGAACTCAGTGGAGGTCAGTGCACGCCCACTGAGGTCTTCCTCAGTGGCGTTCACTTCCTCTCCTTCCTCTCCAAATTCGGCCATGTTGATGGCCTTGCACTCTCCTTTGGGATTTTCTTCTGTATTGCTTGGAAGAGTACTTGGAGGGAGTTCAGTAACTTTCTTGCTCAGCTGTCCCACTTGTGCCTCCAAATTCCTAATGGAGGACCTTGTTTCAGTCATAAAACTTTGAGTGGTCTTGATTAGATCAGAGACCATGGTTGCTAAGTCAGAGGTATTCTGCTTAGAATTCTCTGTCTGTTGCTGAGAAGATGATGGAAAAGGCTTGCCATTGCTAAACCTGTTTCTTCCACCCTTATTGTTGTTGAAACCTTGTTGAGGTCTCTCTTGATTCTTCCATGAGAAATTTGGGTGATTTCTCCATGAAGAATTATAGGTGTTTCCATAGGGTTCTCCTAGGTAATTCACCTATTCCATTGAAGGGTTCTCAGGATCATAGGCTTCTTCTTCCGATGAAGCATCCTTAGTACTGCTTGGTGCATTTTGCATTCCAGACAGACTTTGAGAAATTAAATTGACTTGCTGAGTCAATATTTTGTTCTGAGCCCATATGGCATTCAGAGTATCAATCTCAAGAACTCCTTTCTTCTGGCTTGTCCCATTGTTCACAGGATTCCTTTCAGAAGTGTACATGAATTGGTTATTTGCAACCATTTCAATTAGCTCTTGAGCTTCTGCAGGCGTCTTCTTCAGATGAAGAGATCCTCCAGCAGAGCTATCCAAAGACATCTTGGATAGTTCAGAGAGACCATCATAGAAAATACCTATGATGCTCCATTCAGAAAGCATGTCAGAAGGACATTTTCTGATCAATTGTTTGTATCTTTCCCAAGCTTCATAGAGGGATTCTCCATCCTTCTGTCTGAAGGTTTGGACTTCCACTCTAAGCTTACTCAATTTTTGAGGTGGAAAGAACTTTGCCAAGAAGGCATTGACTAGCTTTTCCCATGAGTCCAGGCTTTCTTTAGGTTGTGAGTCCAACCATATCCTAGCTCTGTCTCTTACAGCAAAAGGGAATAGCATAAGTCTGTAGACTTCAGGGTCAACCCCATTAGTCTTGACTGTGTCACAGATTTGCAAGAATTCAGCTAAGAACTGATGAGGATCTTCCAATGGAAGTCCATGGAACTTGCAATTCTGTTGCATTAGAGAAACTAATTGAGGCTTAAGCTCAAAGTTGTTTGCTCCAATGGCAGGGATAGAGATGCTTCTCCCATAGAAGTCGGGAGTAGGTGCAGTAAAGTCACCCAGCACCTTCCTTGCATTGTTGTTGTTTTCGGCTGCCATGGGTTCTTCTTCTTTGAAGATTTCTGTTAGGTCCTCTACAGAGAGTTGTGCCTTAGCTTCTCTTAGCTTTTGCTTCAAGGTCCTTTCAGGTTCAGGGTCAGCTTCAACAAGAATGCCTTTGTCTCTGCTCCTGCTCATATGAAAGAGAAGAGAACAAGAAAATATGGAATCCTCTATGTCACAGTATAGAGATTCCTTGAGGTGTCAGAAGAAAAGAAAATTAGAAGGAACAGGTAGAAGAATTCGAACTTAGTCAAATAGAGTTCGAATTGTGCATTGAGAAGGAGTGGTACTCCATAAATAGAAGGATGTGAGAAGAGGGGAAGAGCTTTTTCGAAAATTAATTAAAAAGATTTTAAAAACATTTTGAAAAACTTTAATTGATTTTCGAAAACCAAGGGTGGAAAAGAAATCAAGTGTTTTTTTGAAAAAGAATTTGAAATTAGAAATTAAAAAGATTTGATTGGAAACTAATTTTTGAAAAAGATGTGATTAAAGAGATATGTTTGAAAAATTATGGTTTTAAAAAGATATGATTGAAAAGATATGATTTGAAAACAATTTTAAAAAGATTTGATTTTAAAAATTAATGACTTGCCTAACAAGAAAAGATATGATTCAAACATTAAACCTTTCTCAACAGAAAAGGCAACATACTTGAAATGTTCAATCAAATCATTAATTGTTAGCAAGTATCTTTGAAAAAGGAAAGAAATTGATTTTGAAAACATTTGATTGAAAAGATATGATTTGAAAAAGATTTGATTTTGAAAAACTTTGAAAACTTGAAAAAAATTGATTTTGAAAACAAAATCCTCCCCCTTGTGCCATCCTGGCGTTAAACGCCCAGAATGGTGCACATTCTGGCGTTTAACGCCCAATGTACTACCTTTTTGGGCGTTAAACGCCCAACCAGGTACCCTGGCTGGCGTTTAAACGCCAGTCTGTCCTTCTTCACTGGGCGTTTTGAACGCCCAGCTTTTTCTGTATAATTCCTCTGCAGTATGTTCTGAATCTTCAGTTCTCTGTATTATTGACTTGAAAAGACACAAATTAAAAATATTTTTGGATTTTTTTAATAATCAAAAATGCAACTAAAATCAAATAACAATGCATGCAAGACACCAAACTTAGCAGTTTGTATACTATTGACACTAACAAAATGAGAATGCATATGACAAACAACAGAAATACTCCAGTCAATAGAATTCAAAGATCAAAACAAGAAAATCATCAAGAACAACTTGAAGATTAATGAAGACACATGTATAAATTCGAAAAATGCAAGAAGAATAGAAACATGCAATTGACACCAAACTCAAAATGAGACACTAGACTTAAACAAGAAATATTTTTGGTTTTTATGATTTTGTAATTTTTTTTTTGGATTTTTCGAAAATTAAGTAGAAGAAGAAAATAAAGGTATCAAAATTCTTAATGAGAATTCCAGGAATCATGCAATGTTAGTCTAAAGCTTTAGTCTAAAGGAATTAGACATAGCTAGCCAAGCTTCAGCAGGACATTGCATTCAAGAGCTAAATTGATAAGAATCAATCAGCTTTGGTGATGATAAGAACATCACCTTGAAACACTAGAATTCATTCTTAAGAACTCTGAAGAATACCTAATCTAAGCAACAAGATGAACCGTCAGTTGTCCATACACAAAACAATCCCCGGCAACGGCGCCAAAAACTTGGTGCACGAAATCGTGATCACTAAAACTTCGCACAACTAACCAGCAAGTGCACTGGGTCGTCCAAGTAATAAACCTTACGCGAGTAAGGGTCGATCCCACGGAGATTGTTGGTATGAAGCAAGCTATGGTCACCTTGTAAATCTTAGTCGGGCAGACTCAAATGGGTATAGATGATGAATAAAACATAAAGATAAAGATAGAGGTACTTATGTATATCATTGGTGAGAGCTTCAGATAAGCGCATGAAGATGCCTTCCCTTCCGTATCTCTGCTTTCCTACTGTCTTCATCCAATCCTTCTTACTCCTTTCCATGGCAAGCTTATGCAAGGGTTTCACCGTTGTCAGTGGCTACCTCCCATCCTCTCAGTGGAAATGTTCAACGCACCCTGTCACGGCACGGCTATCCATCTGTCGGTTCTCGGTCAGGCCGGAATAGAATCTATTGATTCTTTTGCGTCTGTCACTAACGCCCCGCCTGCTAGGAGTTTGAAGCACGTCACAGTCATTCAATCATTGAATCCTACTCAGAATACCACAGACAAGGTTAGACCTTCCGGATTCTCTTGAATGCCGCCATCAGTTCTTGCCTATACCACGAAGACTCTGATCTCACGGAATGGCTAGCTCGTTTGTCAGGCGAGCACTCGGTTGTCAGGCGATCAACCATGCATCGTGTATCAGGAATCCAAGAGATATTCACCCAATCTAAGGTAGAACGGAGGTGGTTGTCAGTCACACGTTCATAGGTGAGAATGATGATGAGTGTCACGGATCATCACATTCATCAAGTTGAAGAACAAGTGATATTTTGGACAAAGAACAAGCGGAATTGAATAGAAGAACAATAGTAATTGCATTAATACTCGAGGTACAGCAGAGCTCCACACCTTAATCTATGGTGTGTAGAAACTCCACCGTTGAAAATACATAAGAACAAGGTCTAGGCATGGCCGAATGGCCAGCCTCCCAAAGTGAGTTCAATCATAAAAACATGATCAAAAGGCTCTCTAGATACAATAGTAAAAGGTCCTATATATAGAGAACTAGTAGCCTAGGGTGTACAGAGATGAGTAAATGACATAAAAATCCACTTCCGGGCCCACTTGGTGTGTGCTTGGGCTGAGCAATGAAGCATTTTTCGTGTAGAGACTCCTCTTGGAGTTAAACGCCAGCTTTTGTGCCAGTTTGGGCGTTTAACTCCCATTTTGGTGCCAGTTCCGGCGTTTAACGCTGGGAATTCTGAGGGTGACTTTGAACGCCGGTTTGGGCCATCAAATCTTAGGCAAAGTATGAACTATCATATATTGCTGGAAAGCCCAGGATGTCTACTTTCCAACGCCGTTGAGAGCGCGCCAATTGGGCTTCTGTAGCTCCTGAAAATCCACTTCGAGTGCAGGGAGGTCAGAATCCAACAGCATCTGCAGTCCTTTTTAGTCTCTGGATCAGATTTTTGCTCAGGTCCCTCAATTTCAGCCAGAAAATACCTGAAATCACAGAAAAACACACAAACTCATAGTAAAGTCCAGAAAAGTGAATTTTAACTAAAAACTAATAAAAATCTACTAAGAACTCAACTAAAACTACTAAAAACATACTAAAAACAATGCCAAAAAGCGTATAAATTATCCGCTCATCAGCGTCTGCGCTAAAACCGAACGTTGGAGGTCCAACGTTGCATCAAACGCTGCCTCCAATGTCCACGATGCCAAGCCCAGAAATTGGAGTTGAGAATTTTGAATCGACACGTACGCGTCGGTGACGCGTATGCGTGGATGAAAAAAAAAATGATGTACGCGTAAGCGCACAGTATGCGTACGCATGAAAACGCCAACGTTGGAGGTCCAACATTGAAGCCAATGTCCCATGCTTTGTTTTTAAACTGTAAAATGAAATTCTTGCATCCACGCGCACGCGCACAGTGCGCATATGCGTGGATGAGCATTTTTGGCCTTTTGCACGGAAGCGCACGGTACACGTACGCGTCGGTTAGCTAACGTTGGTCCTCCAACGTTGAGTCAAACACCAATGACAGAAAGCTTTCTGGTTTTTGCTGGTTTGTTGGAAATGGTGTTTGAGTCAACGTTGGCCCTCAAACGTTGACTCAAACGTGAAGCATCAGGATTCAAAATTTCACACAAATCTCTTATCAACACAAAATAACAACCAATTGGAGCCATCTTCAACCCAATTCCATCAAGGCCAAAAGCCCAATTCAAGGCTTGAAGATCAATTGAAGAAAGTGTATAAATAACTTAGAATTCAAGTTAGATGGGGCTTCGGCATTTGTTTCCAATTTTGCTTTTACACTTACTGCACTTTTCATTCAGAATGTATCTTTTAATTCCAATTTCCATTTTGGGAGCTATGAACAACTAAACCCCTTTCATTGGGTTAGGGAGCTCTATTATAATTCAATGGATCAATAGTAGTTTTTATATTTTTCTTCTTTCTTTTCTCTTGATTTTTGTTAGAAAGCTTTCGGTTTAATTCAATTGGATAGTTGTCTTGAGAGAGAAGCTATCCATAATTGGAATTCTTCGGATCCCTGAGAGAGAGATGAAGAATTCATGCTAGAATTGCTTTCTCACATTGGATTAGATTAGGGGTTGGATGGATATAGTGACATGTAATCCTACCAATACTTTGATCTATAAATTTATGTGGTATAGTTAGTGACAGAACTTCAACTCTTCCCATGAGCAATTAAATCAAGACATTGGGCAATTGTTCATGCTTAGAGAGATTGGTGAGCCAAGACATTGGGATCCAATTACCTAAGATTTCCAAGCAATGTCAATGAATGCATTGATTGAGGAAGAGGTGAAAATGATTTGATCCGGAGAATTCAATATCTCCTAAAACCCAATAAATTCCCTATATCTGACCTACCCATTCTATTTTACTTTCTGCATTTTTAATTTTATGCTCAATTCCCTGATCCCATTTAATTTCCAGCAATTTAAGATTCTGTCACTTTAATTTCCTGCAGTTTAATTTTCTGTTCCTTTAATTTCTTGCAATTTAAGTTTCCCGCCAATTTACTTTCTGCAGTTCTCAATTCCAATTCCGATTTAGCTCAACTAGAACAATTTTCCAATTAACATTGATCAACCAACCAATCCCTGTGGGATTCGACCTCACTCTTTTGTGAGTTTTTACTTGACGATAATCCGGTATACTTGCCGGCAAGAAAATTGTTGAGAGACAGTTTTCGGGTGAATCAAGTTTATGGCGCCGTTGCTGGGGATTGGTTTTATATTGACAATTACTAAATTGAAGGATAACTAGATTGAGCATTTTTTTCTTTTGATTAATTGAATTTCAATTCCAGTTGTTCATTTAAATTCTGCAAATTTTAGTTGTTTTTCTTGAATTTTATCTTATTATTTTAGTTTCCATCAAGCTAACTTACAAAATATTTGATAAATTGCTCTAACCAAGCTAACTATACTCGATTTTAGTAGACTCTACACTTGTTGTTTCTTGTACTTATTCATTGTATGACAGGTAGGAGAAAAGAAATTTCAACTTCCTTTGATAGTGAACCAGAAAGAACCTTCCTGAGACTAAGGAGGGAAGCAAGGGGAAAAATGGTTGATGGTGCAGAAGAAGAGGAGGAATACTTTGATATAACCATGGAGTATGATATAGAAAACCACCATGAAGGAGAAATGAACAATCATGCCAGAGGAGGTGGAGCTAACCCTGCTGGACAAGAGAGGAGAGTTCTTGGATCATACATAAATCCAAACCCAGGAAACTATGGTAGCAGCATTCAGAGGCCAACTATCCATGCTAATAACTTTGAATTGAAGCCTCAACTCATAACTCTGGTGTAAAATAACTGTTCTTATGGAGGAAGTGCACAAGAGGATCCAAATGAGCATCTCACTAAATTTCAAAGGATATGTGACACCGTTAAGTCTAATGGTGTTCATCCTGACACCTATAGATTGTTACTGTTTCCATTTTCTTTGAGGGACAAAGCATTAAAATGGCTAGAATCATTTTCGAAGGAAAGCTGACAACCTGGGAGGATGTGGTGAATAGATTCTTAACAAGGTTCTATCCTCCACAAAAGGTCAATAGGTTGAGAACTGAAGTGCAGACGTTCAGACAGCTAGATGGGGAGACCATTTATGAAGCCTGGGAGAGATTCAAAGATTTGACAAGGAGATGCCCCCCTGAAATGTTTAATGAGTGGGTGTAACTTCATATTTTCTATGAAGGATTGAATCATGAATCAAAGAAGGTTGTAGACCACTCATCTGGAGGTTCACTTAACAAGAAAAAGACCATTGAAGAAGCCATCGATGTTATAGAGACAGTGGCTGACAATGAGTATTATTTTGCCTTAGATAGGAGTAACAACAGGGGAGTCTTGGAATTGAACCATATGGATGCAATCCTAGCCCAGAAAAAGATGATCACCAAGCAACAGGCCGAATTGACCAAGCAAATAAAAAGGAATCAGATTGTAGCTATCCACACTCAACCATCACCTCAAGGAGAGTTAGAGACAGAAGAAGGAGTTAATTGTGAGGAAGCTAATTACCTTGGGAATTCATCTAGGCAAGCTAATGATCCATAGTCTAAAACCTATAACTCTGGTTGGAGGAACCACCCAAAATTTGGGTGAGGGAACTGATCGCACAAAATTGCGTCGGAAGAGAATTTCTCAATGAAGTTGCGTTGCAAGTATAGCTCTACCAACAACAATCCTCGAGGATCAAATTTAGAAAGGAATTGGTTGTCACAAGTTCAACCCCAATAAAGTAATAGAAGTATTCAAACCTCGGGTCATCTCACAAGGAATGGGCAAACATGTGCTTCAACATTAGTTAGAAATCTGGGGTTGTAAGTCATGAGCAAGAAAGTAAACTAGGAATCTTAGCAAACAAGTAATCTTAAAGTGCAAGGAACCAATTCAAATAACTAAGCAAGATGTGAGCAATTCCAGACTAAGAAGACAACATTCAATTTAACTCTACTCTCAACTAAACAATAACTATAACTAAGGCAAGGCAATAAAGATTTTTGGGTTTCCAAATAAGAATGATAAAAGCAACTTTTGGCTAGACATGGGAATTGGGGTCACTATCCTTGTCTAATAACCATATCTTGACAATTATGAGGAGCCAAACCCACTAAGTCTACTTCTATACTTGAAGTACGTCAAAAGGTTTGGTCAACATCAACCCATAAGGTCTAACCTCACTACTAATTAACCTAGTAGTAGGCTAGTGTCAATGGCTATCAAATTGACCACTAAGGGTTCCCAAATCATCAAATCCATTAGACCCAATGACTCAATTTTATCCAATTCTCTTAGTCTAAGCCAAGAGTAAAAAGAACAACTCCATAATCAAGGTAAACAATTCATCAAACACATGGTAAGCATTGACAAAAGACATGTTCAAATTGTAATTGGATTGAAATTAACAAATACCCACTAACAAATATCAACTTACAATAACTCAAACAACACAATTAATCATAGAATCATCAATGTAACATCAACAAGTCAAGATTCACAACATTCATGCAATGGATATAAAGTAACAATTGACAAGGATCCATAAGACTAACACAAGATCTAAGCAAAATTTTACTAAGAGATTCAAATTAAACAATCAAAACTAGTAATTAACAAGATCCAATTCAGAGTTTAACAAGGGAAGATCAAATTAAAGCTAGATCTAGAGAAGAATAAGGGTTTCTCTCTCTAGAAGAACAAAGAACCAAAAACTGAAAAATGTGTCTTAGTGTAAAATGATTGATCCCCCCTTCTCCCTAGCATCCTTGGGTCTTTTTTCAATGCAAAAACAGCTTGAAATTGGGCCTCATGAGCCTCAGAAATCACCAGGCACGATTTCCTTTAATGAGGTCACGTGCAGCTTTCCGCGTGTGCGCGCCATGCGTGTGTGCGCGCCGATTGCTTTTGTGATCCACGCGTGCGCGCCAAGTACGCGTGCACGTCGGTTGGAATTCTCTGGCCTGCGCGGACGCGTCCATCCTTGCGCACTGGTGCACGAAATTGCAATCACACTTTTGCAATTCCGCACAACTAACCAGCAAGTGCACTGGGTCGTCCAAGTAATACCTTACGTGAGTAAGGGTCGATCCCACGGAGATTGTCGGCTTGAAGCAAGCTATGGTTATCTTGTAACTCTTAGTCAGGATATCAATAATTATCAGATTTGATTGTGAAAGGTAAAAGAACATGAAATAAGTGCTTGTTTTGCAGTAATGGAGAATAGGTTGAGGTTATGGAGATGCTCTATCTTCTGAATTTCTGCTTTCCTACTGTTCATACCCTGGGTCAAGATGTCCGACCTGGGATGTTTAGCAACAAGCCAACCGACCTCTTCAGGTCAGGCTATCCGACCTCTTCTTAAAGAGCTCGGCCAATATCCGACCTCTTCTCAAAGAGCTCGGCCAATATCCGACCTCTTCTCAAAGAGCTTGGCCAAAACGCCACAGAGGCCCAAGAAGGCCCAAACGAAGGAACACAGCCCAATCCAAAGGCAGCCGAAAGATAAAGGCGGTTCCGTTGAAGATAAGCTGACCTCACCCAAAGATAAGATAAGATAAGATAAGATAACTAACTTATCTTATCTAAGAAGGTCACTTCTCACCATTATAAATACACTGGAGCACCCAGGTATAACTCATACTCTGATTCTACATAAAACCTTTTTAATACCCATGCTAACTTAAGCATCGGAGTCTCTTGCAGGTACCCCCCACCCTCCGGTGACGAAGGATCAGCAGTGCAACCAGTCCAACAAGTCGGACGCGGCAGCTCTAGCCACCATCTACAAGTCGGACGCGGCGGCTCCGACCACCATCAACAAGTCGGACACAACAGCTCCGACCAGCACAGAAGATCTCATCCGAGATCGACCTACAGTTTCAGGTTACCCACGGAACATTGGCGCCGTTGCCGGGGAACCTGGAAGTCATCCCATCACCATGGCGGACAACCATGACAACGACCATGATTCAGATCTAGAGGATAGAACACCGCACAAAGACGCGGATACTACACCAAAAGATACTCTTCAACCCACCAAAGGCGAGAATTCGCCAAAAGAGGAGGCTATGGAGGCACTTCAAGATCGCTTAAAGCAACTCGAAAAAAAGGTGGAACATCAACAAGAAGCTGAGAGAGACCTACGAAGGGAAGTTAGGTGATGCCACGAGTTAAAGGACAAGCTCCTAAAACTCGAAGCAGATCTCAAGGCCAAAACAACTCGATCCGGTCACGAAGACAGCCCCTACAAAGATCAAGACCCATTCACCAAAGATATCATGAAAGCTAAAGTCCCAAAGGACTTCAAGGCTCCCGACATGATCCCGTACGGCGGCACATTGGATCCAAGCCATCATCTCAGTAATTTCAGAAGAATGTACCTCACCGACACATCGGACGCCATTCGATGCAAAGTCTTCCCGACTACTCTAACGAAGACAGCAATATGGTGCTTCGACAGTTTGTCTCCAAGATCCATCACAAGTTTGACGACCTTGTTAAGAAGATTCCTCGCCAGGTTCTCCATCCAGAAGGATAAAGCCAAACACACTTCAAGCTTGCTGGGAATTAAACAAGGAGATCAGAAAAGCCTTCACAGCTACATGGAAAGATTCAACAACGCATGCCTTGACATACAAAGTCTTCCAACAAAAGCGGCCATCATGGGACTCATCAATGGCCTAAGAGAAGGACCTCTCAGCCACTCAATATCCAAGAAGCACCCAACATCTCTGAACGAGGTACAGGAACGGGAACAGAAATACATCAACATGGAAGAGAACTCTCGACTAGGAGAAAGCTAAAAAACCGAATTCTCCTAACCCACCACGGGACAAGGATAAAGAGTCCAAGAAAAGAGAAGATCAATCGGAGAAGATCCCACCACCTCGCCCAATCAAAAGCAAAAAGGAGAAAGAGGTCGGACGAGTTGAAGGCCCACCTCATAACAAAGAATTGGGCAAGGTGAAGGTCCACCTCACACCGAAGAGGTCGGGCGAGTTAAGGTCTACCTCACACCAAAGAGGTCGGACAAGTTGAAGGTCCACCTCACACTGAAGATGTCGGACGAGTTTAAGCTCCACCTCACACCAAAGAGGTCGGACAAGTTGAAGGTCCACCTCACACCGAAGATGTCGGGCGAATTGAAGGTCCACCTCACACCGAAGATGTCGGACAAGTTGAAGGTCCACCTCACAACCAAGAGGTCGGACGAGTTGAAGGTCCACCTCATACCAAAGAGGTCGAACGAGTTAAACATCTACCTCACACCAAAGAGGTCGGACGAGTTGAACGTCCACCTCACACCAAGGAGGTCGGACGAGTTGAAAAGGACAACAGAGTACGAACAAGCCTTCCGAGATTTCAAAATTCTTGGGGCAACCACCCATCCTTTCCAGACCACGGGAAAGTGAAGAACTCATTATACCTCGCAGTGGGAAGTCAGGCAATAGCCTCAGCACTAGTCAGAGAAGACGAAAGTGGGAAACAACCCGTCTACTTCATCAGCAAAGCTTTACAAGGGACCGAACTAACCTATCAACAGATAGAAAAAGTTCGCCTACACCCTCATACTCACCTCTCGACGACTCCACCCATACTTTCAAGCTCACACTATCAGAGTTCCAACCAACCAGCCAATAAAGGGCATCCTGCAGAAAACAAACTTAGCTGGAAGAATCCTACAGAGGACAGCTCGGATAATTCGGGAGACCTTGGACAAAACCAGAGAACATCTCGGACAATTCGGGGGACTCTGGACAAAAATAGAAAATAGCTCGGACAAATCGGGGAAAATGAAGTCTGACACATAGAATGCCCGAGCTAATGCAGCCAGCACCAACAACTCGGACAAATCGGAGAAAAATGAAGTCCGACACATAGAATGCCCGAGCTTATGCATTTTCAAAACCAGCCAGCACCAACAGCTCGGACAATTCGGGGATATGAGGTCCGACACATACCTTGAGAGCAGAATGCCCGAGCTGATGCATTTTCAAAACTAGCCAACCAAGGGGCAATAACAGAAGCCTCATCCGAGCTACATTACAAGACCACAACAAATCGGTCTCGAAGGCGGTATAAGGGATGTACTCAGGGTCAGCCACAGTAACACGCATTTAAACTATGAAATCCAGCTAATCAGACACGCTGTCCGGGATCTTAGTAGACATCTCAAAGACATAGGTCGACTATGGAATTACTACCAAACAACTCGGGCAAATAAGGAAACAACTCGGACAATAACAGTAAAACATAAAGTGACAGATGTGGCAGTAAAAGGGAAACCCCAGGACTCACACAAAAGTCCAAGGGCACCCTTTGGAGGCAACAACAGAGCAAAAACCCAAATACAAAGTCAAAGCTTTACATCAAAAGCATGCCAACTTCCACATTGCCCCACCAGAGGAGCTCATCAGTGTAACATCACCTTGGCCGTTCGCAAAGAGGGGACTCGACCTCCTCGGACTATTTTTCCAAGGATCGGGACAAGTCAAGTTCCTCATTGTAGGGGTGGATTACTTCACAAAATGGATTGAGGCAGAGCCCCTAGCTAATGCCACTGCTCAAAGAAGTCAGAAATTCTTGTACAAGAACATTATTACAAGGTTTGGGGTTTCTTACTCCATCACCACAAACAATGACACTCAATTCATGGACACAGGTTTCAAGAAAAGAGTGGCTAACTTGAAAATAAAGCACCAATTCACATCCGTAGAACACCCACAAGCCAATGGACAAGCAGAAGCTGCCAACAAAGTCATACTAGCTAGGTTAAAACGGAGACTAAAGGACACAAAGGGAGCTTGGGCTGAAGAGCTCCCACAAGTCCTATGGGCATATCAGACAACTCCACACTTCACCACGGGGTAATCACCCTTCCGATTGATTTACGAAATGGAGGCAATGATCCCAGTAGAGATCGAAGAAGGATCCCCCAAGAATGATCTTCTACAATGAAGAGGTCAACTCCCAAATCCAAAGGAAAGAACTCGACCTACTTCCAAGAGTCCGAGAGAGAGCTCCGATCAAGGAAGAGGCGTTAAAACGTCGAATGGCCTCAAGATACAATCAGAAGGTAGTACAGCGAAGCTTTGCCAACAACAACCTTATCCTAATCCGAAATGATATCGGAACAACTCGACCTGGCAAAGGTCCAAGAAAGAGGATTATGAAATAACTTAGAAGAGATCGACATAAAGAAGTCGGTCTCCTACAACGGACAAGTTATAAAAGTAATCCCTGAAAGAGATCTGACAAAGGTCCAAGAAAGAGGATTACAAAAATAACTTGGAGAAGGGACTGACGTAAAGAAGTCGTCCCATAAACAAAAGTTATAAAAAGTAATCCCTGAAAGAGACCTGACATAGGTCCAATAAAGAGGATTACTAGAAATAACTTAGAAGCGACCGACATGAAGAAGTCGGCCCAAAGCTACAGCGTGGAACAACAAGAAAAAGTCAGACCAACAAAAGCTACAGCTTGGACCGACAAGAAGAAGTCGGACCAACGAAAACCACAGCTTGGACCGACAAGAAGTCGGACCAACGAAAGCTACAGCTCGTCGACACGAGAAATTGGACCAACGAAAAGCGTGCGCTAAAAGGGACATAGCTTTGCCCAAAAAGCCACGGCTCCATGACAAGGCTATCAAAATTGTTCAGACCAACTAAAAAGGTTCTACCAAAGAACACTAAAAAGTCGTCGGACAAGTTAGCCCCAAGGACCACCTCAACCAAGCAGAAAGTGGACAAAACCGGCAGTGATCAAAAGAGGTCGAACAACAAAATACCGACACTCTACAAAGATCCACAAAGGGGACAAAGACATCTCGCAACGGCCAGAGGAATGCCAGGAATGCTTTGCTAAAAGGTACGAAGTCTTGAAAAAAGACACTACTTAAAAGGCAAAAGCACAAATCAAAACGGCGCTAAAAAGTCATCCAAACAGACTATAAAAGGTTTCCCATCAGGAACTATACCTAAAAAGTTGTTGGATTATGACTAAAAAGCCCGAACAGTGAAGACAAACAAGTCGGAAGAAGGCTGAAAAGACCTCTCAACAAACTAAAAAAGGCAATGCCAAACTCGCACAAGATAAAACTACTCAAGATCGACCAAAGTCAGGATGCTTGAGTACGACTTCCCCCAAAGAGAGCACGATCTCACGGAAAGATCGAACTCAAGCAGGGGCAAAGTCGTACAGGTCGACGTCAGCTAAGAAGAGGCGCAAGTACAATCTCAAAAAAGAACAAGCCAAAAGGTTAAGAAAAAACCTTAAGGCTCAAAAGTGCTTAGCTAAAAGGGATACAACTCCACTCAAAGAAGGCACAATCTCAAACAGGGCTACGTACGTCATCCGAGACTAAAAAGGTTCTATACAAAGAACACTAAAAAGTCATCAGACAAAGTCACTAAGAGTCCGGATATCAAGCCGCAAGGATAACTTCACCAAAGCAGAGGGTTGTCAACACAAAAGCAAGGCGTGATCCAGAAGGCAAGGGTAGAAAACCCACACTACTACTCAAAAGAGGACGGAATGTGAAGTACCAAACCTCTAGAAAATCTGCAAAAGATTTCAAAGCAATGAAGAATCAAAGCCAGACAGATGCTTGAGCACGACTTCCAAAGAGATCGAAGCTCTGAAAAACACGATCTCACGAAAAGATCGAACTCAAGCAGGGGCACTGTTCATACCCTGGGTCAAGATGTCCGACCTGGGATGTTTAGCAACAAGCCAACCGACCTCTTCAGGTCAGGCTATCCGACCTCTTCTTAAAGAGCTCGGCCAATATCCGACCTCTTCTCAAAGAGCTCGGCCAATATTCGACCTCTTCTCAAAGAGCTTGGCCAAAACGCCACAGAGGCCCAAGAAGGCCCAAACGAAGGAACACAGCCCAATCCAAAGGCAGCCGAAAGATAAAGGCGGTTCCGTTGAAGATAAGCTGACCTCACCCAAAGATAAGATAAGATAAGATAAGATAACTAACTTATCTTATCTAAGAAGGTCACTTCTCACCATTATAAATACACTGGAGCACCCAGGTATAACTCATACTCTGATTCTACATAAAACCTGTTTAATACCCATGCTAACTTAAGCATCGGAGTCTCTTGCAGGTACCCCCCACCCTCCGGTGACGAAGGATCAGCAGTGCAACCAGTCCAACAAGTCGGACGCGGCAGCTCTGGCCACCATCTACAAGTCGGACGCGGCGGCTCCGACCACCATCAACAAGTCGGACACAACAGCTCCGACCAGCACAGAAGATCTCATCCGAGATCAACCCGATATGGATCTCTACGACGGCACCACCGATCCAAGTCACCACCTCAGCAACTTCAGAAGCAGAATGTACCTAGTCGACGCCTCCGACGCAATTCGGTGCAAAGCCTTCCCCACCACTCTGCATATCAAGCTCGGGTCCCTGAACCCCCACCTCGGGCCTCCCCAGACGACCGAGCTACACGTTTCAGGTAACCCTCAGAACATTGGCGCCGTTGCCGGGGACCTGGAAGTCATCCCTCTATCATGGCGGACGACCCTCTCAACAATGACCACGCTGCATCTGAACAAGAGGACGAAATTGACACCGGAGAACGACCGGACAGCCCTCTATCACCACGCACTCCAGGAGGAAACAAACAGAATCGCCCAAAGACATCACTCCCAAACAAAGATCCACAAAATTCCGAAAAAGAGAAGAACTCGGAGATTCTAGAAACAGTCCGGGCACGACAAGACCGACTGAAACAACTCGAAGAGGACATAAAGAAGCAGAGAGAAACTGAACAAGATCTGAGAAGGGAGACTCGAAAGCGCAGAGAATTAGAAGAAAAACTGCGGAAAATAGAGGCCAACCTGAAAGACCGAACAGAACGCGGCACCGCCCCCGAAAGCAACCATGATCCCTTCACGCGAGAGATCATGAAGGAGAAGGTACCGCGAAACTTCAAACCACCCGATATGGATCTCTACGACGGCACCACCGATCCAAGTCACCACCTCAGCAACTTCAGAAGCAGAATGTACCTAGTCGACGCCTCCGACGCAATTCGGTGCAAAGCCTTCCCCACCACTCTGCATATCAAGCTCGGGTCCCTGAACCCCCACCTCGGGCCTCCCCAGACGACCGAGCTACACGTTTCAGGTAACCCTCGGAACACCTACTGTCTTCTTCTTCATGCACGCAAGGCTCCATCCATGGCAAGCTGTATGTAGGGTTTCACCATTGTCAATGGCGACCTCCCATCCTCTCAGTGAAAATGGTCCAAATGCTCTGTCACAGCATGGCTAATCATCTGTCGGTTCTCAATCAGGTTGGAATAGAATCCAGTGATTCTTTTGCGTCTGTCACTAACTCCCAGCCCTCAGGAGTTTGAAGCTCGTCACAGTCATTCAATCCTTGAATCTTACTCAGAATACTACAAACAAGGTTTAGACCTTCCGGATTCTCTTGAATGCCGCCATCAATTCTAGCTTATACCACGAAGATTCTGATTAAAGAATCCAAGAGATATCTACTCAATCTAAGGTAGAACGGAGGTGGTTGTCAGGCACACATTCATAGGCGAAAATGATGATGAGTGTCACGGATCATCACATTCATTAAGTTTAGGAGCAAGTGATATCTTAGAATAGAAACAAGCGTGATTGAATGAAAAAACAGTAGTAATTGCATTAATCCATCAAGACACAGCAGAGCTTCTCACCCCCAACCATGGGGTTTAGAGACTCATGCCGTAGAAAATACAATGAGAAACGTGTAATGTGTCATGAGGTAATGATACAATGTCAAAAGATCCTATTAATAGTGAACTAGTAACCTAGGGTATACAGAAATGAGTAAATGACGTAAAAATCCACTTCCGGGGTCCACTTGGTGTATGCTTGGGCTGAGCATTGAAGCTTTCATGTGTAGAGACTTTTTCTGGAGTTAAACGCCAGCTTTTATGCCAGTTTGGGCGTTTAACTCCAATTTTCTTGCCAGTTCCGGCGTTAAACGCCGGGAATTCTGAAGCTGATTTGTAACGCCGGTTTGGGCCATTAAATCTCGGGCAAAGTATGGACTATTATACATTGCTGGAAAGCCCAGGATGTCTACTTTCCAACGCAATTGAGAGCGCACCAAATGGGCTTCTGTAGCTCCAGAAAATCCACTTCGAGTGCAGGGAGGTCAGAATCCAACAGCATCTGTAGTCCTTTTTAGCCTCTAAATCAGATTTTTGCTCAGATCCCTCAATTTTAGCCAAAAAATACCTGAAATCACAGAAAAACACAAACTCATAGTAAAGCCCAGAAAAGTGAATTTTAACTAAAAACTAATAAGAATGTAATAAAAACTAACTAAAATATACTAAAAACATACTAAAAACAATGCCAAAAAGCGTATAAATTATCCGCTCATCACGCACCACTTCCAGCTATCCTCATCTACGCGTGCTGAAGTTCCCAAAATCCAAATCTTCATGTTTCCTTCCTCTTGTGCATGCTTTCTTTCTCTCTTCTAGGCCATTCTTACCCTATTAATTCTAAAATCACTCAACAAATACGTCACGGCATCGAATGGCAATAAAGAGGATCAAAATATAGCAATTCTAAGGCAGAATAAGCATGTTTTCTATCATGGAGCAATATTAGAAAGTGAACACAAAACTATGCATTTCTTGTGAATAAGTGCGAGAAATATTGACAAAACCCCCAAATTAAGCACAATATAAACCACAAAATTGGGGTTTATCAAATCTCTCCACACTTAAACCAAGCATGTCCTCATGCTTAAAATAAAAAGACCAAAGATCATGGTGAGAAAAGGTTTATGAAATGCAAACTACCTAAGTGAATTCATGCAACTAATGTAAAATTGTCTATATACTTGGTCAAGGGTAAATCCATCCTCCAAGAACACATGTGAGCATATAGGGTGAGAATGATGTGTAGTTCATGAATCCTACGAAACTGAATATCACTATGAAGTGCATATAACTTGCTAAATGAACGCTTGCGAAAGCTGGGAACAAGGAGTTGAGCATCGAACCCTCGCCGGATGTGTATCCGCTCTATGCGCTCAAGTGTATAGGGTTCGTCACTCAATCCTCTCCTAATCATGCTTTCCAAGATTTGTCTTTCATCTAACAATCAACAATTACTTAATGTATGCTTACAAGTATCATGAGGTCTTATCATGGGGTGTAACGTGGCTAGGGTGAAGGTAAAGATGCATATGGTCAAGTGAGCTTAAAATTTGAGTCCTTGATTAACCTAGAATCCCACTAGACATATAGAGCAACCTATACAACTATAATACATTACCTAGCTACCCTTGAGTTTCACTTTTTTGCATACTCATGCATTCTTTTCAATTCACATCCCATATGCATTATTTTTTTTTATATTACTTTGTCTTGGGAAATTTTTGTCCCCTTTTATTGCCTTTCTTTTCTTTTCCATATATATATTTTTTTCTTTCTTTTTCATACATTCTCATATATACACATACGAATTTCTTCTCTCTTCTTTTTTTTTTTCGGTCCCCTTTTCCTTGGGGTTCATGTACAAAAGTTTCAATGCATATGATTCAATCATTCAATACATCAGTATGTTTTCAAATCCCAGAATTTTCAATTACTATTACAATACACCTCTATATCTACCCAAGTTCCCAAGTATACCCTCCCAATTGAATGATATACATCCTAACTCACCTAGGCTAATCAAGGATCCAAATTTAGGGACATTCATGGTTTTTCGCTTAGGGTTGTTGATGTGCTCTTTTTAGGAACGAAGAGGGTTTATCATAGGCTCAAAATTGGTTAGCAATGGTAGATAAAAGGGTTAAGGCCGTTTGGAAAAAGTGACTATTGAAATGATGGCCTCGATCATGTAAATGCATTCATACACAAGTAATAGACATATAGAATCAGACATAGCAAGGATTGCAATCATAGAGAGAGAATAACGCACACAAGAATGGGAATTAATGGTTAGAAGATATAACCATACAATAGACTCAAAACTTACATGCTTGTGTTCTTAGCTCAATCACTATGTTCCAAAATACATTCTTGAAGCAAGTTTTTCACAAAAAATTTTTTCCAAAATTGGTAGGGTACCCCAAAACACAATTTCTTAGGGAAGAAGTTATTATTTGACCAAGAAACTCTATAGAGACTAACTACCATGCAAGGAATATTTACAAGCAAGACTAACTACACATGCAATGTACTAACTACTAAGAAAAAGATAAATCCATGGGTATTGAAAGGAAGAGATTGTTACCCATGGTGATCGGTCGAACGACCTCCCCACACTTAGAATTTAGCACGATCCTCCATGTTACTAGCAATGCGCAAAGGACGGTCGAGACCGGAACCTTCACTATCCCCCTCATCAGAGCTCCCATCACTTGGGTTGGAGGTGGATGTGAATATTTCGGGTTCCTCCATGCTAGGGGTAACACAACGCAGAAGCTTCTTGATGTAAGTGTATCAGTGTTGGTTGCGCTGCTCATATCTATCAATCTTCCGGTGTAGATCTTCTATCCATTGATGGTTGGATCTTTACTGTGGTGGTGATGATGAGATGGAAGGAATAATAGATGGTGGGGCCACGTCAAGGCTTGGTTTGTTCATGGGAAGATGTAAGTATTTTTCGCTTGGGACCACATCACCCTTAGCCGGAATTATAGCTTTTGTGTCCATGGCTTCCCAAGGAACACCCGCAGCAGCAACTAAATCAGATACCAATGCTGGAAATGACAAATTGCCCCGGTCGTAGATTTGACCCATTGCTTGCTTGACAAGAAGCGAAATGTTCACCGGTCTCCCCCTGAGAACACACCAAACAAGCAAAGCAAGATCCGCTGTGAAGGACGACTTGTGGGTGCTAGGTAGGACATAGTGGGATGGGATATGGGCCCAAGCTCGCTTCTACAGTGAGGAAACGTGCGTCAATGTACTTGAGTCTCATCCGGAGTTGACCATGGGTCCAAAATGCCTATGGTTCAGCAATGACTCAGAGGATTGAGTCCCAGTCAAATCCAGACTTTTCTCGCTGACGCAAGACCTCTTGGTAGCCATCCATGTCACTCGGTACTGGTAAGACATTAAGCACTTGTTGAATAGCCTCTTCCGACACTAAGACTTGCTTCCAGCACACGTATACCGAATGAAGAGAGGGAAGATGGTAGTTAGTGTAGAACTCTACCACCCATGAAAGGTTGACCTCTTGTGGTTTTCTCAGAAGAAACTCCCATTCTCGCTGTTCAATGCGGGGTAGAATACAAGGAGCAACTTTTTCCGACGAAGTGAGTAGATGCTCAGCATGATAGTTCCTCTCAACCATGGCGGGGAACACAAGTTCACAGAAGCGGTTGGGGAATCTTGAAGAATCCTTTGCCAATTTTCTCTTCTCATTGTCATCAATAGGAGCGGGTGCCTTCGCCTTCTTAGATAGAGGTCTGGCTCCTAATGAAGAGTGCGCCTTAGAGCGTGACTTTGAGGGTGCCCTCTTTGTTGCTGGTTTTCTTGAAGCTTTCTCCTTGCCTTTCTTGGTGGCCATCCTGAAAAGGGAGGGGAAAGAAGGAAAATGTTAAACCCAAAGGATCAACTCAACAAACATGCAAGTGAGAGATATGCCTAAAAGAAATAGTGCAACAAAGTAGTCATAGAAGCATGGGTCACAACACTTGGCATATGATGCAAGAGGGAGTAAAACACGCAATATGGCATGAGAGGAATGATCTCAAGCATCCAAAACAAAGAGCAAGTCATGTTCAATGAGTATCTAATTAGCAAGTAATAAGAAAAATGTGTTCAATGCACTTAGAAGAGAGCAAGTGAATGAGGAGGAAGCACCAAATTGAAGATATATGACTAGAATAAACCAAGATGGCATATGTGCAATTCCTCGAACACTTGGTGTGCATTTAACAAGCAATGAGTAATTATGAGATACTCAACTAATTAGAAGCCCAAAATGAAGTATCAATCATCACACAATATCATCCACTAACAAAGATAATGAAAAACAATCAAGAAGATCTATCAAAGTAATCAAAGTTCAAGTTCAACATCCATGGGAAAAAAACAAAAAGAAGAAAAAGTAAACAAGCAAAAAGCAAGTGGTATAATCAAGTAACTAAAAGAGAAAATAAGTAAATCAACAAGAAAAATCTAACTAGAAAAAGAAGTGATGCAAAGAAATTAATAGATGGGATATGGAAGAAGTAGAACCTTGAGAAGTGTAAGAGAACAAGGTGAATTTTCTTTTTGAAGATGAGAAAGAGAGGGAAGAGATGTAGTGCCAACAGAAGCAGGGCGCGCAGCTTTAAAGCTGATTCGCGCAACCGACGCGCGCGCGCACAGTGTGCTAGCGCGCCGGTGAAGGTGGAGCGAGGGACGCGTGCGTGTCAATGGCGCGCACGTTGATAAACTACTATTTTATGGTTTATCTTGTGCTCAATTGAGTGGTTTTTATCAACTCTTTACCCACTTATTCATATGATTTGCATGTTTTACATTTTCCTTCCTAATTCTGTGCTATGATTGAAAACATGCTTCTTTGGCTTTTATTTCCTTTTATTTAATCCTCTTTTATTACCATTAGATGCCTTGATATATGTGTTAAGTGATTTCAGGAATTACAGGGCAGGAATGGCTTAGAGGATGGAAAGGAAGCATGCAAAAGTGGAAGGAATACAAGAAGTTGAAGGAACTGCAAAGCTGTCAGCCTGACCCTCTCGCACTAAAACGATCATAACATGAGCTACAGAGGTCCAAATGATGCGGTTCCACTTGCGTTGGAAAGCTAATGTCCGGGGCTTCGATTTGATATATAATTTGCCACAGTGGCCATACCGCTAGACGACGCGAACGCATGATCCACGCGGACGCGTCGCAGTGACGAAAATCAGCGTGGCAGATTTCTTCTCCAGCGATTTCTGGGCTGTTTTCAACCCAGTTTGCGGCCCAGAAAATACAGATTAGAGGCTATAAAGTGAGGAAATCCATTCATTCATAATCATGCTTTCATAATTCATAATTTTTAGTTTTAGATGTAGTTTTTAGTGAGAGAGGCTCTTTCCTCTCTCTTAGGATTAGGATTAGGATTAGAATTTATTTTAGGATTAGGATTTCTTTTCACTTCAGGATTATTTTATCTTCATCAGGTTCAATAATTTATGTTTTTCTTCTACTTTTATTTACTCTGATATTTTTAATTGTGTTTGATTGACGTTGCCCAACTGGCTGATGATATTGTCCATGTTAGAATTGACATTTTCTATTTAATATAATTTGAGGTATTTCAGACTCATGATTGCTTTTCTTTAATTTTAATTTAGATTATTTACTATTGGCTTTAATTGATTAACTAGAAGCTCTTGAGTTCCCAACTATTCATGATTGATTGTTATGTCGGCTAATTAACTGGAATTTCACTAACTCTAGTCTTTCCTTAAGATTTGGCTAGGACTTGGGAAATCTAACCAATTGGTTCACTGGACTTTCCTTTGCTTACGCAAAGGTTAACTAAGTGGGATTAACTTCCATTCTTATAGGAGTAACTAGGATAGGACTTCCGAAATTTCATATCTTACCAAGAGTTTATTTTATAGTTATTTATTTATTTTAATTGTCATTTGAATTACTTGTCATACTTCTTCCTTATTTCCAAAACCCCCAATTTTACCTTTTTCATAGCCAATAATAAGAACATACCTCCCTGCAATTCCTTGAGAAGACGACCCGAGGTTTGAATACTCGGTTACCAATTTCAAAAGGGTTTGTTACTTGTGACAACCAAACGTTTGTAAGAAAGGTTGATTGCTTGGTTTAGTGACTATACTTACAACGAGAGTTTACTATAACTTCTAAACCATCAATCTTCAGTTCTTCAAAATGGCGCCGTTGCCGGAGAATTGCAAACGTGTGCCTTATTATTGGTTATTGTAAATATTTTTCAAAAAAAAATATTTTTCTCTTACTTGTTTATTTGTTTTCTCTCTTCCCTCTTATTTCTGATATCTATTATGAATTCTCACCCCTCTCGCTTTGAGTTTGGTTCTAATTTTGTTGCAAGGAATGGAAGCTATAACAGGACTATGCATCAAGGTCTAAGCAATCAAAGATGGATGGAGCCACAAGGATCTGATCACCCCTTTAGGCAACAACATCATCCTAGATATCGTGGACAAAGTCCATTTTACAATGCATGCTCAACTGATAGATTTGGTGGACCGCCTTGTAGCTACCAACAAACCCCACCCTGTGCTCAGAGACCATCCTTTCAACACAACCTAACCCACCATACTCACAAGCTTCTTTTCACCATTTGCCACCGTACGATCATTATCCACCCCAACACCAATCCAATTACTCCCAAGAACCACCACTCCCCCATACATCATGCCCATATCCATCAAGCCCAGAATCACAGGTTCGCCTCGAAGAATCAGTAAAACAATTTAATGCAACCCTTCATCAACTGGAGCAAGCAATAAATCAATTATCTTCTAGACGTTCAGCCCCTCAACAGACTCCCATGGCTTCATGTGGAGAATCTAATGAAGAATGCAGCACAAAGAAGACACTAGAAACTCCAGTGGACAGCATAGAGCATAACTTCGTGCTAGAACAAGTAGAGGACGCTGTCATTGTAGCAGAAGAAGAGTTGGTTGAAGATTTAGGAGATGCCGAACCGCCACCTGAATCTAGAGTTGTGGAGAATTCTGTCAAGAACGCTACAATTGATGCTAAGGAGGATAGTGCACAACCCCCAAGGCAGGTATCTTATGAGGAACTAGACGGAATAACCTAAGACGCAAGTTTCCTTGATGATGATGATCACAAGTCAAGTCCTCTTAGTAATGAACTTGTATCCGCAAGTGAATTCTTTGAGACAGAAGAATCTTCCCCAAGTGAATATGAAGATGACGCAGAGGTCGACTTTTCTCAACCTCCTGTTTATGACTCAAGTGATGAGGAAGATATCAATGACTTTGATCAAGACATGGGTGAAGTCGAAGAAATTTACAAAGAGGTAGAGGAATTCACAGAAGACCACAAGGGAGTAGAGCTTGCAGAACCACTGGAAACACCTATCCCAAGGCCACTACCACCCAATACAAACCTCAAGTGGGTAAAACTCTTAGCTTTTATCTTTACTTTTCCACTTGAATATGATGGCCAGCTTAGAGCTCTTTACGGCTTTAAGAGTAAAAGGGAAATGGCTCAAACTCAGAGCTGGTGCACAAGGTTCAATAAGGTTCCACGCTTCAACTCGAAGTGCAAGGATTTGTATCATGCTTAAATGAATGGATCACGGAGAACGTTTGGTCACCGTGGTGAGAATCTACTTTTTAAACCGCCCGGATGGAAACATGCAGATCAAGACGGAGGCGGATTTAAAAGCAAGGCTTGGGATCATGGATTCTATGCTGACATTCGTCACCCCGGGAGCCTGAGAATCTGTTTGAAGCTGCTCAAAAGCTTTACATGCCTAGTTTGGGACCCCGGAGGCTATTGGCATTCCAAGCATTGGTGGGGATTTTTGGATGAATTTAAA
The DNA here is from genome assembly GCF_014773155.1 of Arachis stenosperma. NCBI lineage: Eukaryota > Viridiplantae > Streptophyta > Magnoliopsida > Fabales > Fabaceae > Arachis > Arachis stenosperma. Next base: position 47,867,608 of record NC_080378.1, on the reverse strand, counting down.
CATAAGCCGCCATAACAGGAAGCTCATCCAATGTCCAACTTAAGGACTTTAACCAAAAGTGCTAGGTGGGAGACAACCCACCATGGTATGGTCGTTTCTTTTTCAGTTTTATTTTGTGTTATTTATTTTTATTTCCTTTTTAATTGAACCTGAATATTATTCATTCGCATTGCATACTGCATAATTGCATACCTGCATGAAAAAAAAAGAAGGGAAAAACACGCACGCGACGCGTCCGCGTCACTAGTGCTTTGGGTAGAAAAGAATTGAACAGAGAGTCACGCGAAAGCGTGACTGGAGGCGCACCTTTAGCATAATTTGACCCCACGCGACCACGTCGCTCACGCGACCGCGTCATATGGGAACTTTGGCCTCCCACGAGACCGCGTCACCCACGCGGCCGCGTGCCATGAAAATCGACGTGAAAAATGTGCATAGCCGAAAGTTATGCTGGAGTGGTGCTGGACTGGTGCTGAAAGCACAACCTTACCACGCGGACGCATGGCTCACGCGTCCGCGTCATATCCCCATATTGGCCACTCACGCGATCGAGTCGACCACGCGATCGCGTCACCCAAAATTTGGCAAAATGAGATTTTGAACAGAGAGTTGTGCGAGCGCAAGGCTGCCCTCGCGCCAGTAGCATAAAATGTGTCATGCGACCGCGTGACCGACGCGACCGCGTCGATTAACTTCAAACGCAAGTCACGCGACCGCGTCGCTTGCGCCGCACAGCTTATCCTAATTTGCCAAATATCTTATCTTTTCTTCCCCAATCCTAATTTTTCCCTCCTTCCTTTTTTACTCACTTATTTCCCTTCTCATTCTTCTTATCTTTCATTTTATTTATTTGCATATTTCATTCATTGCATTTTAATTTAGTGCATATTTTTTCTTTTCTTTTCTAAATTTATTATTTTTCCTTTGGTGCTGATTTTCTTATTTAACTGTTGCATCTTTTCTGGTTTAATTTTTAGTGACTTGTTTTACAATATTAGGTGATGCTATTTTTCTGTCAATGTCAATCTTTTATGATACCTGTATTCCTTTTGCATTGACATGAACTTACATTGTCTTTCATTACCCACTCTCTTCCCCATTGTTGTACATTTTGTACCACTGGCATGGCATCGCTTCTATTGTTTTCTCACATACATGTTGAAGCTTCCATGTAAATGAGACCCTTATCATTTGGCATTAACCCATCCATACTTCATTTATTTTTTTATCTTTATTTTTGGGTTACTTTTCTTCCCTTTTTCTTTCAGGATGGCCACCCGGAGGGGAACCGGAAGACGTTTACGTGGGGAGACAAGACAAGTCCATCTGCACAATCTTTGGAGAGATGCATCAGTTGGAACAACCCATCCACCTGCACATCTTAGCATGCACCGAGGATGGTGCAATCTTTAAGTGTGGGGAGGTCGATACCGATCTCCATGGGTTAGCTATTTTCTTCTTTTCAACACCATTATTTTATTTTCTTTGTTTATTCATTATTGCATTTGCATATTTGATTGCATGTTTGTTTGATTTTTTTTGCATATTTTACCACTTGGTTAAATTGATATTTTCTTTTTCAAAATTTTTTTATAGTATTTCACTAATTTAAATTGAAAATTTTCGTGTTAAATTTGTTTGAAGTTGTATTTGGAACATGGTTTTTGAGCCAATGAACACACAACCTGTGAGATTTTGAGCTTAATTGTATGGTTACATTATTTAACCATGAAATTTTATTCTTGTGTGTTTTTCTTCTCTATGATTGCAATCTTTATTTTGTTCCATTCTATATGTCCAATATTTAGTGTATTTACATGTTTGCATATGATTGAGGCCATTATTTGATTTTAGCTCACTTATCCCAAATAAGCCTACCCTTTACATCACCCTTGTTAGCCACCTTGAGCCTTTTTAATCCCATTGTGTTCTATAACCACATCACTAGCCTTAAGCAGATAAAAAAACGTAAAAATCCCAAATTGAATCTTTGGTTAGCTTAAGATAGAGATTATGTATCAACTAAGTGTGGGGAAACTGTGGGAACATGGGTTAATAAGGGAATGTATCATGTTTCTAATTCTGAATATTGGGAAATTTGGGTATCTACTCATGTAAAACAGAAAATTAAAAAATTCCATATGCATTGATATGTTATTTTAGTTTTTATGTCTCTATAAAAAAAAGAAAAAAGAAAAGAAAAAATATAATATAAATAAATAAATAAGGGGACAAAATTACCCTAATGTTAAGTTAATAAAAAATCAATGCATATGTGACACAAATCAAAAGAAAAGTTGACACATGAGTATGTGATATAAAAGTGGGAATTTTGGGTAGCTAGGCATGATTTTAGAAATTATATAGCATGTATGTAAGTTAGGTGATAGCTCAGGTTACTCAAAGATTCAATTTATAGCTCACTTAGCCATACATATATCATCACCCTTGCCTTGGCCCCATTACAACCTTGAAAAGACCTCATGATGTGTGCATGGGTATACTAAATATTTGTTGATTGGTTAGATGAAGGACAATGTTTAGAAAGCATGATTAGAGAAGAGTAGAGTGAATTACCCTATACACTTGAGAGATTAGAGTGCATATACACTACCTATGAGGGTTCAGTGCTTAATTCTATGTTCTCTGTTTTCATGAGCTATCTTCTTACAAGTCTACTTGTCTTTATTTTATATGATTTGAATTAGTGAAATCTGATTTATGTTTGTCTTGGAGAACTTATTTATTTTTAACCAAGTAAGTAGAAACATCTTAGCATGTAGTTGCATTTATAGGTTGCATTTCATACATTCTTACCATTCTCCTTCACTCTTTTAGTTCTCTTGAGATTAGCATGAGGACATGCTAATGTTTAAGTGTGGGGAGGTTGATAAACCACTATTTTATGGTTTATCTTGTGCTCAATTGAGTGGTTTTTATCAACTATTTACCCACTTATTTATATGATTTACATGTTTTACATTTTCCTTCCTGATTCTGTGCTATGATTGAAAACATGCTTCTTTGGCTTTTATTTCCTTTTATTTAATCCTCTCTTATTACCATTAGATGCCTTGATATGTGTGTTAAGTGATTTCAGGAATTACAGGGCAGGAATGGCTTAGAGGATGGAAAGGAAGCATGCAAAAGTGGAAGAAATACAAGAAGTTGAAGGAACTGCAAAGCTGTCAGCCTGACCCTCTCGTACTAAAACGATCATAACTTGAGCTATAGAGCTCCAAATAATGCGGTTCTACTTGCGTTGGAAAGCTAACGTCCCGGGTTTCGATTTGATATATAATTTGCTATAGTGGCCATACCGCTAGGCGACGCGAATGTGTGATCTACGCGGACGCGTCGCAGTGACAAAAATCAGCGTGGCAGATTTCTTCTCCAGCGATTTCTGGGCAGTTTTCGACCCAGTTTGCGGCCCAGAAAACACAGATTAGAGGCTATAAAGTGGGGGAATCCATTCATTCATAATCGTGCTTTCATAATTTATAATTTTTAGTTTTAGATGTAGTTTTTAGTGAGAGAGGCTCTCTCCTCTCTCTTAGGATTAGGATTAGGATTAGAATTTATTTTAGGATTAGGATTTCTTTTCACTTCAGGATTATTTTATCTTCATCAGGTTCAATAATTTATGTTTCTCTTCTACTTTTATTTACACTGATATTTTTAATTGTGTTTGATTGATGTTGTCCAACTGGCTGATGATATTGTCCATGTTAGAATTGACATTTTCTATTTAATATAATTTGAGGTATTTCAGACTCATGATTGCTTTTCTTTAATTTTAATTTAGATTAGAGTAAAGGACAAATCCGTCCCTGACCTTTTTTTCCGCGGACATTTTCGTCCCTGAGGTTTAGAAAATACTTTAATGTCCCTGACCCTCCGAAAAAGTGGACATATTTACCCCTCCGTTAGAGTCGCTCCGTTTGCCCTGACGGAAAACGGTGACATGGCACCCGTGGCGCTGACCTGGCCGTTACAGGCTGCCACGTGGGATGGACTTTTGAAAAGAGGACGTATTAGTCCTTTTACACCAAAACGTGTAGCTTTCCAAAATAGGACATATTAGTCCTCTCACCCCAAAACGACGCCGTTTCTCCCCCACCCCCAATCTATGAAATCCTTGAGCCCTAATCCTTCGAGTTCCGTGTGAAGGTGGAGCGGGTGAAGGAAGAAAGGGAGCATTCCGACCCATGGCATCCAACAGAGCTCGACCACAAGTCCGACGGCCAGACCATCGAGTGGCTCCTCTGCCAGGCCGAGCCCTCAATCATCGCCGCCACCGGAACCGGAAGCACTCCTGCCATCTTTTCCTCCGTTTCCGTCTCCGTACGCGGCAGTGCTAGCTCTCTCTTCTCCTTCCTCAACCTCCGCATCGTCTTCGCTCGACCACAAGCCCTTGCTCGCTCCCACTCCTTTCATACTTGGCAAGTGCATACGCACTGACGACGATGCTTCCGCCAAGGACGATGACGTCTTTGTGGGTCCCGCCGTGGGGTCCTTAGTGATTGCTATTTCAGATAAAGCTGAGATTTTTTCTATGTGCTGCTTCTAAGCTTTTGCCTTTTTGTAAATTAGTATCTCTGTGCTCCAAAGTTAAATTCTTTCCAGTTGATGGTAAAGTTACTGGCTTTGTGGTGAAGTTGCTTTCATAAAGTCAGGGAATTTTGTGTTTGTTGAGGAGGATTTGGATTTTGGGGGGAATGAAATCAAGTTTAGTTGTGAAAGGGAGGGTTTAGGTGAGGTGTGTATTTAGATGAGAAAGGTATTGGATCCTCTCACTGGAAATTGGCGCTCTATCGCCAGCATAGGAACCAATATGGAATCTTATGATGCAGCAGTTCTCAACGGAAAGCTTCTCGTCAACGAAAGCTGGTTATGGCCCTTTTATGTCTCTCCAAGGGGAAAAGTCTATGATCCCAGAATAGATAATTGGGAAAACATGGCTGTTGGACTTAGAGAAGGCTGGACTGGTTCAAGTGTCGTTGTTTATGGCCACTTCTTTGTTGTCTCTGAGCTCGAAAGAATGAGGCTAAAGGTCTATGACACAGAAACAGACTCCTGGGATGCCATAGATGGCCCCCCTTTGCCTGAGCAAATATGCAAGCCTTTTGCTGTCAATGCTTGCAATTGCCATATTTATGTCGTGGGCTGAAATCTTCATGTTGCTGTTGGTCATATCTCTAGACTGCTTCCAGACAAAAATTCTAACGAAAAATGGAGCTTCAGTGTTCGATGGCATGTAATCGATGCACCAGAGAGTTTATCTGATCTCACTCCTTCAAGCTCTCAGGTGCTATTTGCATAATTTTTCTTATTCTCTCAGATCTATTTTCTCCATATGTAATTTCTGGTAAGTTGCTGATTCTATTTGAGAGTATAGCAATTTTTTCAGAATTATAAGGAGTTCTTACATGTTCTTCATAAATTGCACAATTTGGACTGGTTGAATTGTGAACTGAGCCTGTGAAATTGAATTTGTGCTCTGTTGTTGGTGAATATGTCGCTGAATTGCTTGTTGAATCTGAATTTGTTGCTTCTGGATTTGGTGAAGTATTGTTGATTGGAAATGCAGAAGGGGATTAAAGTATGTTTGGAGGGGTGGGGGAGAAACGGTGTCGTTTTGGGGTGAGAGGACTAATATGTCCTGTTTTGAAAAGCTACACGTTTTGGTGTAAAAGGACTAATACGTCCTCTTTTCAAAAGTCCATCCCACGTGGCAGCCCGTAACGGCCAGGTCAGCACCACGGGAACCACGTCACCGTTTTCCGTCAGGGCAAACGGAGCGACTCTAACGGAGGGGTAAATATGTCCACTTTTTCAGAGGGTCAGGGACATTAAAGTATTTTCCAAACCTCAGGGACGAAAATGTCCGTGGAAAAAAAGATCAGGGACGGATTTGTCCTTTACTCTTTAGATTATTTACTATTGGCTTTAATTGATTAACTGGAAGCTCTTGAGTTCTCAACTATTCATGATTGATTGTTATGTCGGCTAATTAACTGGAATTTCACTAACTCTAGTCTTTCCTTAGGATTTGGCTAGGACTTGGGAAATCTAACCAATTGGTTCACTGGACTTTTCCTTGCTTACGCAAAGGTTAACTAAGTGGGATTAACTTCCATTCTTATAGGAGTAACTAGGATAGGACTTCCGAAATTTCATATCTTGCCAAGAGTTTATTTTATAGTTATTTATTTATTTTAATTGTCATTTGAATTACTTGTCATACTTCTTCCTTATTTCCAAAACCCCCAATTTTACCTTTTTCATAGCCAATAATAAGAACATACCTCCCTGCAATTCCTTGAGAAGACGACCCGAGGTTTGAATACTCGGTTATAAATTTCAAAAGGGTTTGTTACTTGTGACAACCAAATGTTTGTAAGAAAGGTTGATTGCTTGGTTTAGTGACTATACTTACAACGAGAGTTTACTATAACTTCTAAACCATCAATCTTCAGTTCTTCACACGTGCGAGTCAGCTGTGCCTCTGGCACCGGACTGGCACAAAGTTGGCATAAGTCTCGGGTCACCTGTACCAGAGTTGGAAGACGGCACAGGCGTGCAAACGTGCACCATACGCTGATGCGTGCTTGATTGGGTTGTCTACCAGCGCGGACGCGCGCAGTGCGCAGACGCATCAGTGTGGGCCCAGACAAGGCACAAGTATGGCACAAATATGGCACAACTCTCAGATTTTTATACCAGGGTGTTTATAGTGCACCATCGGCGCGCGTGCGCATAACGTGCTTGCGCGTCGATGGTCAATTTGCAAGGGCTGCGCGCAGGTGGCATGCACGCTGGCGCGTGGGTGCCTGACATGAAGTGGGCACAAGGTGGGCACAAGGTGGGCATAACTCTCAGTTTTTTGGCCCATGAGTAATAATGCACCACCGGCGCGCACGCACAGTGCGCTCGCGCGCGGATGCCCTTTTTCCTTGCTTGTTAATTTTTTTTTCACAACATATAAGGAGCTATTCTAACACATTTTTGGCAGGTGTTCAAGCTAGTAGTCAAGAGAACACGCTCAAATTCATGCATTATTCAAAACATAGCATTCTCTCCACTTCAACAATTCTTCCATACTAAAATAATGAAATCTATCTAAATATCCTAGTTATCCAACAAGATCAATAAAACTAGCATTCCCAAGTAATCAACAACATCAAGAAGTCACAAAATTCACAAGAATCTAAGCTAAAAGCAAGATTATATACACAAGGAAGATCTTACCACGGTGGGGTGCCTCCCACCAAGCACTTTTCTTTAACGTCCTTAAGTTGGACGGTCAGTCGCTCAAGCTTCCCCTTCTCTAGGTGCATCCGCCAATAGGAACACCTCTAGCTCTTTTGGGAGCTTGTAGCCATGGTACTTCTTCACTCTATGTCCATCCACCTTGAAAGTTGCTTCACTTTTAGGATCAAACAACTCCACCACTCCATAGGGCTTTATCTCCTTCACCTTGAAAGGTCCTTCCCATCTAGAGTTGAGCTTGCCAGGCATGAAACGAAGCCTCGAATTGTAGAGGAGAACCTCATCACCTTCTTGGAATTCCTTATTCCGGATGTGATGGTCATGGAATGCTTTAGTCTTTTCCTTGTAAATCCGGGCATTCTCATACGCTTCGTTCCACAAACACTCGAGCTCCTCTAGCTGTAATTTTCTGGCTACTCCGGCTTGGGTCAAATCCATGTTGCACCACTTTACTGCCCAATAGGCTTTGTGCTCAATCTCCACCGGAAGGAGGCATGCCTTACCATAGACGATCCGGAAGGGACTCATCCTTAACGGAGTCTTGTAGGCCGTCCTATACCCCCATAGTGCATCTCCTAACTGAAGGCTCCAATCCTTCCTTTGTGGATTGACCACTTTCTCCAAGATTCTCTTAATCTCCCGGTTGGACACTTCCGCTTGGCCGTTGGTTTGCGGATGATAAGCAGTGGCAACCTTATGCCCTACCCCATAGCGCTTGAGTAGTGCCTCTACTTTCCTGTTACAAAAGTGGGATCCTTGGTCGCTCACGATTGCTCGTGGTGACCCATAACGACATACAATGTAGTTTCTAATAAAAGAAATGATGGTGTTGGCGTTGTCAAGGCGGGTAGGTATTGCTTCTACCCACTTTGACATGTAGTCAACCGCTAACAAAATATATAGATACCCACTTGAGTTGGGAAATGGTCCCATAAAGTCAATACCCCATACATCAAATATCTCACAGAACAACATAGGTTGCTAGGGCATTTCATCCCTTTGGGATGTGTTTCCTGACTTCTGATACTGACGGCAAGACACACATAACCGGTTAGCATCCTTGAATAAGGTTGGCCACCAGAATTCACAATCCAACACCTTTTTTTGCGGTCCTTTGTGGGCCAAAGTGGCCACCACATTCGGACGAATGGCAATCTTCAAGAATGGGTTGGATTTCGGACTCCGGGACACATCTTCGAATTACTTGGTCCACTCCCCTCTTCCACAAGTGAGGGTCATCCCAAATGTAGTATTTGGAATCACTCCTCAACTTATCCCTTTGGTGTTTAGAAAAGTTGTGAGGGAAGAGTTTCACTACCAAGTAGTTCGCCATTAGGGCAAACCAAGGAAAGTTATCAGACACAGCATGCAGACTATCTAATGGGAATGAGTCATTGATCAGAAATAGATTAGATTTTAAATTCTCAAGGAGGCTTAAATGATCTGCAACCAAGTTTTGAGATCCACTCTGGTCTCTAATCTCAATGTCAAATTCTTGCAAAAGCAAGATCCAACGTATGAGTTTAGGTTTTGACTCATTCTCTGACAATAAGTATTTCAAAGCTACGTGATCCGTGTATACCACTATATTTGATCCTAGAAAATAAGATCTGAATTTATCTAAAGCATGAACAATAGCTAGGAGTTCTTTATCAGTAGTGGTATAGTTGGATTGTGCTGCATCAAGTGTTTTAGAAGAGTATGCAATGACATAAGGGAGTTTACCATCGCGCTGTGCAAGCGCAGCACCTATAGCTTGGTTTGATGCATCGCACATTATCTCAAATGGCAACGTCCAGTTGGGGCCTCGCACAATCGGTGTCGTGGTAAGAGCTCTCCTTAGCTCTTCAAAAGCTTTTACACGTTCATTGTAAAACTCAAAGTCTACATCTTTTTGGAATAGGCACGACAATGGCAAAGCAATCTTGCTGAAATCTTTGATAAAGCACCTATAGAATCCTGCATGTCCTAAAAACGAGCAGACCTCCCTCACAGATGAGGGGCGAGATAAAGTGGTGATAACATCGACCTTGGCTGGGTCTACAGAAATTCCTTCATGAGATACTACATGTCCTAACACATTTTGTCTTACCATAAAGTGACATTTCTCAAAATTCAAGACAAGGTTAGTGTCAACACATCTAGCTAAGACTTTGGCCAAGTTCTCCAAGCAACAATCAAATGAAGTTCCATAAACACTGAAGTCATCCATAAAGACTTCCAGACAATTCATGAAGGAATGTGATTGGTCATACACCGCTGAAAAGTAGCAGGTGCATTACATAGTCCAAATGGCATCCTTTTGTAGGCAAAGGTGCCAAAAGGGCAAATGAATATGGTCTTTTCCTGATCTTTAGGAGCAATGTGAATTTGGAAGTAACCAGTGAATCCATCAAGAAAGCAGTAATGGGATTTACCCGCTAAACGGTCCAACATCTGATCGATAAAGGGCAAAGGGTAGTGGTCCTTCCTTGTAGCAATATTCAACCTTCTATAGTCGATGCACACTTGCCATGCATTTTGTACTCTCTTGGGGACCAGTTCACCATCATCCTTTGTAACCGCAGTGATGCCTGATTTCTTGGGAACAACCTGGACCGGGCTCACCCACTCACTGTCAGAAATTGGGTATATGATACCCGCATCAAGTAGCATAGTCACCTCCTTCTTTACTACATCGAGGATGGTTGGGTTGAGCCTCCTTTGTGGTTGCCTAACCGGCCTGGCTCCCTCTTGGAGAAATATACGATGTATGCACTTGCAAGAGTCAATCCCCACAATATCGGCTAAGCTCCAACCAATTGCCTTCTTGTACTTTCTGAGAACATCTAGGAACTTTTCTTCTTCTTCACTAGAAATCTCACTAGCAATAATGACCAAAAACTTCTGGTTGTCCTCTAAGAAAGCCTACTTCAAATGGGATGGGGGGAGGCTTTAATTCACTCTTTGCCTCAAACTGAGGTTCCTTTTCGTCAAGCTCACAGAGTTCATTCTCAACAAATTTCTCATGTTCACCCTTTTGGTCATCCGTCTCTTTAACAATATGGTAGCACAACTTGTTATGGTCTTCTTCTTGCACTTCTGCTACCACTTCATCAATTACATCACATCGGAGAGCGGAATGCTCTTCGGGAGGATGCTTCATGGCTTCTTCTAAATTGAACTTGATAGTCTTGTCTCCAACCTCAAAGGAATATGTGCCGGTGAAAGCGTCTAACTTGAATTTAGAGGTCTTAAGGAAGGGTCTACCAAGTAGAACGGAGGATGAGCTTCTATTTTTTGTTGGAGGCATTTCAAGGATGTAAAAGTCAATCGGGAAGACCAAATCTTTGATCGCCACAAGTACATCTTCGGCTATTCCTGTTACCGTGATCACACTTTTATCGGCTAAGGCAAACCTCGCTGCCGACTTCTTTAATGGAGCTAAATTCAACCGCACAAAAGTAGAAAGTGGCGTGATGCTTTCACAAGCTCCAAGGTCACACATACAACCATGAAAAGTGCGTCCACCAATATAACAAGACACCAAACAAGGCCTAGGGTCACCACATTTCTTTGGAATAGGTTCCATCAAGGAAGAAATTGAACTACCCAAGGATAATGTCTCCAATTCTCCTATCCTATCCTTGTGTGTGCACAAGTCTTTCAAAAATTTTGCATACTTTGGAATTTGTTGAATAACATCAAGAAGTAGTATGGTTACCTGAACCTTCTTGAACACTTGAAGCATGTTCAAATCAAATTCCGGTGTCTTCTTTGCTTTCTTCACCATAGAAGGGAATGGAATAGGGATGGACTCATCCACTAGAGCTTTCCTCTTGGGTTCCTTGAGGTTTACTCCTTCTTCCTCATGCCTTTTGTCTACCTCCCCCTCTTCATGTGGAGCTTCAACAACCACTTCTTCTTCATGAATGTCCTCCAAGACCCTTGGAAGTATCTCCTCCAATGTAGTTCGCGACCGTAGAGTGATGGCGTTGAGACCGCCCTTTGGGTTTGGTTGGGGTTGGGATGGAAGGTTAGAAGAACTTGAGGGTTGGTTGGTGTTGTTGGAGGAGGACATGGACATCTTCGAAATCATGTCGGTAAGATTGGCCAATTGAGCACTCATGGCCTCGAATTGAGCCTTATAGCCCTCATCCCGTTTATCCACAGCGGCTCTAAGCTCGTCAACTTGATTGGTGGGAGATGGAGAGGTTTGGTTAGATTGTTATCTATGGTGTGGTGTTTGGTACTTGGTGTAGTTGTTTTGGTTTTGGTTGTGGTGATTTTGGTTGGCTTGGTAGTTGTTGTTGTTGTGGTGGTATTGAGATGAAGATTGGTTATTATTGTGATGAGAAGAAGAGTTGTTCTATCTTTGGTTTTGATTGCTCCCTTGTACATTATCCCTCCACTCTTGATGTTGATTACTACCATGAGGGTAGTTATTTTGGCCTTGAGAAGGATAGGGTGGACGGTTGTTGTAATTCACATTGGCCACTACAAGGCATGTTCCTCTTAAATTTGATGGCATTGATCGGTGTGATGTGTAGTGCTAGAGCACAAACCACAAATCCTAGGAGGGCCTTCAAGTTGAGCAACTGGAGGTGGAGCTTGGATGGCTTGGATGGAGTAGAATTCCTTTTGATCCTTTTGTATTTGCGTGAGAATGGTGGTCATGTTCCCAAGTGCTTTGGTTAGGCTTGATTCGAAAGGGGACGGTTCTACAACACCCTTGAGAGGATTACTTCTCACCCTTGTATGTTGTGTAGCTTTGGCAACATCCTTTATCAAACTCCAAGCTTCTCCCTCCGACTTATTTTTCGAAAGGGAACCACCACTAGAAGCGGTGAGCAATCTTCTATCTTCCACACAAAGACCTCTAGTGAAGTAACTAATGAGCAAGTGAGTGTTCATTCCATGGTGTGGACAACATACCAATAGCCTCTTGAACCGAGACCAATACTCGTACAAACTCTCTTGGTCTCTTTGCATTATACCCGAAATCTCCTTCTGGATGTAGTCGGTCTTCTTCGGTGGAAAGAATTTATCTAGAAGCTCTCTTCTCAAGAAATCCCAATTGGTAACAATCTCATCCGGTAGCGAATAAGACAATGTCTTTGCTTGCGCTTCAAGAGAGAAAGGGAAGGCAAAAACCATGATAGCCACCTCATCGGCTCCATGCCTTCGAGCTGTAGAACAAGCAACTTGAAATTCCTTTAGATGTCGGATGGGGTCTTGACCCGGCAACCCATGATACTTAGGTAGTAGATTTATCAAGTTACTCTTCAATTCAAAGTTTGGATCAAGTTTAGGATACCTTGCTTATAATGGTTGAAGTATAATATCCGAAGCTCCTTGCTCATGCAAAGTGATCTGGCGTGGCTCCGCCATGTATGGTTCACATGTACGATGTAAAGATGTATTAGTAGCACCAATAGAAGAATAGGAAGTAGCAAACTCCAAGTCACTCTCGGTACCGTCTAGTGATTCGGTATGTTTCTCAAGAGAGGCCGAAGCACTAGCCGTATAATCCAACCATCGTCTAGCTTGCCGAGTGTGTAACAAAGTTCTTTCAATCTCGGAATCCAAATCGGCTAAGCTAGAATTCGGTTGAGACCGAGTCATCAAACTTGAGAGTCATAGCACAAAAATAAAAGAAGCTAAACTATAGCTAAGTATTGAAAGCAAACAAACTATTTACAATATTCACATATTCACATAACCAATATCAAGGCATATGTTGCAACCGTTTCCCAGTAACGGCGCCAAAAATTTGATCGCACAAAATTGTGTCGGAAGAGAATTTCTCAATGAAGTTGCATTGCAAGTATAGCTCTACCAACAACAATCCTCGAGGATCAAATTTAGAAAAGAATTGGTTGTCACAAGTTCAACCCCAATAAAGTAACCGAAGTATTCAAACCCCGGGTCATCTCACAAGGAATGGGCAAACACGTGCTTCAACATTGGTTAGAAATCCGGGGTTGTAAGTCATGAGCAAGAAAGTAAACTAGGAATCTTAGCAAACAAGGAATCTTAAAGTGCAAGGAACCAATTCAAATAACTAAGTAAGATGTGAGCAATTCCAAACTAAGAAGACAACATTCAATTTAATTCTACTCTCAACTAAACAATAACTATAACTAAGGCAAGGCAATAAAGATTTTTGGGTTTCCAAATAAGAATGATAAAAGAAACTCTTGGCTAGACATGGGTATTGGGGTCACTATCCTTGTCTAATAACCATATCTTGACAATTATGAGGAGCCAAATCCACTAAGTCTACTTCTATACTTGAAGTACATCAAATGGTTTGGTCAACATCAACCCATAAGGTTTAACCTCACTACTAATTAACCTAGTAGTAGGCTAGTGTCAATGGCTATCAAATTGATCAATAAGGGTTCCCAAATCATCAAATCTATTAGACCCAATGACTCAAGTTTACCAAATTCCCTTAGTCTAAGCCAAGAGTAAAAAGAACTACTCCATAATCAAGGTAAGCAATTCATCAAACACATGGTAAGCATTGACAAAAGACATGTTCAAATTGCAATTAGATTGAAATTAACAAATACCCACTAACAAATATCAACTTACAATCACGCAAACAACACAATTAATCATAGAAATCATCAATTTAACATCAACAAGTCAAGATTCACAACATTCATGCAATGGATATAAAGTAACAATTGACAAGGATCCATAAGACTAACACAAGATCTAAGCAAAATTATACTAAGAGATTCAAATTAAACAATCAAAACTAGTAATTAACAAGATCCAATTCAGAGTTTAACAAGGGAAGATCAAATTAAAGCTAGATCTAGAGAAGAACAATGGTTTCTCTCTCTAGAAGAACAAAGAACCAAAAACTAGAAAATGTGTCTTAGTGTAAAATAATTGATCCCCCCTTCTCCCTAGCATCCTTGGGTCTTTTTTCATGCAGAAATAGCTTGAAATTGGGCCTCATGAGCCTCAAAAATCGCCAGGCACAATTTCTTTTAATGAGGTCACGTGCAGCTTCCCACACGTGCGTGCCATGCGTGCGTGCGTGCCGATTGCTTTTGTGATCCACGCGTGCGCACCAAGTACGCGTGCGCGTCGGTTGGAATTCTTTGGCCTACGCGGATGAGTCCATCCTTGCGCGCCGCTTCCAGCTATCCTCATCCACGCGTGCGCGCAAAGTGCGCATGCGCGTCGGTGCTGAAGTTCCCAAAATCCAAATCTTCATGTTCCTTCCTCTTGTGCATGCTTTCTTTCTCTCTTCTAGGCCATTCTTACCCTATTAATTCTGAAATGACTCAACAAATACGTCACGGCATCGAATGGCAATAAAGAGGATCAAAATATAGCAATTCTAAGGCAAAATAAGCATGTTTTCCATCATGGAGCAATATTAGGAAGTGAACACAAAACCATGCATTTTTTGTGAATAAGTGCGAGAAATATTAACAAAATCCTCCAAATTAAGCACAAGATAAACCACAAAATTGGGGTTTATCAGGAACCAACAAAACCAAGGCCAAGACCACAGACCACAATCCTAACCAGTACAACAACTCCACCCACCAAAACTCCAACCAAAAACCATACCATACCACACAAAACACTTATTCACATCCACCATACCAAAGCCACAACAACCACTCTCAACACCCTAATTTTAACCCACCACCACCACATGATGATAACAAAATGGCCAGGATGGAAGTTATGCTTGCAAACCTTGGTAAGGAATTTGAGGACATAAAAAAATTCAAAGAAGACGTAAGAGGGAGTATAAAAAGCTGAGGAGAGGTTATTAAGAATCTCAAATCTCAAGTGGGACAGCTTTCACAGCAAATTTTGAAGTCCAATGATAGTTTTCCAAGTGACACAGAGAAAAATCCAAGGGGGGAAATGAAGAATGTGAGATGGGAAGAGTGTAAGGCAGTGAGCCTTACAAATGAAGAAATCATGGAAGAAGATACCGGCAAATTAACAGAGCACAACCAAGGAAGCTCCGAAAGCAACATGGAGAAAAAGGAACAAGGAACTGGATCTGTACCAAGAAAAAACTCAACAAGGGAGGAAACGTTGAAGCCTTATGTTCCAAAAGCACCATTTCTCCAGAGACTCAAGGGGGATGAAAGGGAAAGGTCATATTCAAGATCCCTAGACATGTTTGCATCTCTCAGCGTCAACATTCCCTACCTTGAAATCCTCAAACAGATGCCTACTTGTATCAAGTGGATGAAGGAACTACTAGCCAGGAAGAGCAACCTGAAAGGTGGTCAAACTGTGGTTATGAACAAGGAATGTAGTGATATCATTAAAAAGGACATACTCATGAAAAAAAGATCCAAGGAGCTTTCATATTCCCTGTACCATATGAGAAACAAAAATTGGCAGAGGATTTTGTGATCTAGGAGCTAGCATAAATGTGATGCCTCTATCTCTTATGAAAAAATTGAAAATCAATGAGGTGAGATCCACTGATGTAATCATACAATTGGCTGATAAAACTCAGAAGCAGGCTAAAGGAATAGTGGAAAATGTGTTAGTAAAAGTGGGAAACTACTTCCTCCCCACAGACCTTATTGTTCTGGACATGGAGGAAAGTTACCTCCATCCAATTATTCTGGGGAGACCATTTTTAGATATTGGTTGAGCACTCATTGATGTAGAACAAGGAGAGTTGATACTGAGAATACATGATGAGAAGCTCACTTTTCAGGCCTTCAAGTCCTTGTATGAATCTGAACATGAGAACAAGGAATTAAAGGAAGAATACATTGAGAGCCCCCTGAAGGAGAACAGCGATGAACCACAAGGCCAGCATCTGAAGCTTACCTTGAATGATAAACAAGAAACTCAAGAGATGAAGCAACAATGGAGTTCAAGGAAGAGCTGAAGCCACAAGAATCAAGAAGAGCAGCTAACAAGGATCTCCCTAACACAAGAGTCAATGGAGCACTAATGGAAGGAGAGAAAAGAGCTGTGAAGAAATTGCCAAGGGGATGGAGAAACAAAAATGTTCCTACAGAAGGTTTCATACAAAAATGTTCCCATTTTCCAAAATTTTCTTAAACATTGTCACTCACTACCAATGTTTTCCCCAAATTCCCCCACATTTAAGCGTAACACACTCCTTCAACCTAAGCTAATCAAGGACACAATCTAAGGTATTTCATGATTTTCCACTTATGGTTGTGATGTGCTAAAATCAAGAACAATGGGGTAAATAAAGCTCAAAGGGGTTTAACAATGGTAAATGCAAAGGGTAGGCTATATGGGAAAAGTAGCTTTTAAACAAAGATGGCTTCAATCATGCTCAATGCAAATTCAAAATATTAATCATTGGAAATAGAGAATTAAGCAAAACCAAGATTACAATCATAGAAGAGATATAACACACAACGAACAAAATTTTGTGGTTAAAAATATGTAACCACTCAATATAGCTCAAAAACTCACAAGGCATTTGTTCTCTACTCTTCCATGTTCAATAAGAAATCCATTCAAGCAAGTTAAAAAAAATAGTTTTTCAATCAATTCAATAGAAAGCCCAAAGTTGTTGGAAAGTCATGTTGTTTTTCACCAAAATTATTTCCTATATATGTATGTATGTATGTTATAATGGATGCATAGTTTTTTTTTCAAAAATTCCTAGTTCTTCTCCTAATTTTAACCAAGCAAAAAGGTAACATGAACAATTAGGATCAAAATGAGTTAGGTATAAGCTATTCACAACATCCAATCATAATCCATATCTATACTATGTACCATGCAACAGAAAATGCAATATGTATATATACCAAAATAAAAGTGCAATACTAGATATAACTATAAGTAACTAATATATATACCAAAGTAGACACGCATAAGTCTAAGTATTGAATATGTAGCAAAATGTAAAGTGCTGTAAATATCTACAAAAGCATAATAAGACTGAAATAAACTAAATGAAAAGTGTTGAGGAAAGAATGTTTACACCTAAGAATCGTATATCCTCCCCCACACTTTAATCATGCACGGTCCTCCATACCAAAAATCGAACCGGGGGTGGTCAACTGTGAGACGCTCCACCATCTGATGGTGGTGCGTGCTGATGACGGTGATACACAATGATGGCTCGAGAAGGCTCTGGAGTGGGCTCAGCTGTCGGCTCCTCGACTACTTGGTCAGCTGGCTCTGCTATGGTCTCAGCTCTTGGCTCAGCCGTGGACTCCTCCGCTCTTTGGTCTGGGGACTCGACTGCCTGGCCAGCTGGCTCTGCTGCTGTCTCAACTCTTGGCTCAGCCGTGGACTCCTCTGCTCTCTGGTCAGGGGGCTCAACTGCCTGGCCAGCTTCAGCTGCTGGCTCCTCCGGTGCCAGCTCCTCGGTCTCGGGCTCAGGCTCTAGTGTATCCGGAGGAGGTGGCTGGTGCACAAAATTGCAACCACACTTTTGCAACCCCGCACAACTAACCAGCAAGTGCATTGGGTCGTCCAAGTAATACCTTACGTGAGTAAGGGTCGATCCCACGGAGATTGTCGGCTTGTAGCAAGCTATGGTTATCTTGTAAATCTTAGTCAGGATATCAGAAATTATCAGGATTGATTGTGAAAAGCAAAAGAATGAGGTAGAACGGAGGTGGTTGTCAGGCACACGTTCATAGTTGAGAATGATGATGAGTGTCACGGATCATCACATTCATCCGGTTTAAGAACAAGTAATATCTTAGAATGGAAGCAAGCATGATTGAATGAGAAACAGTAGTAATTGCATTAATCCATCAAGACACAGCAGAGCTCCTCACCCCCAACCATGGGGTTTAGAGACTCATGCCGTGGAAGGTACACAAAGAAACGTGTAAAGTGTCATGAGGTACAGATACAATGTCAAAAGATCCTATTAATAGTAAACTAGTAACCTAAGGTTTTATAGAAATGAGTAAATGACAGAAAAATCCACTTCCGGGCCCACTTGGTGTGTGCTTGGGCTGAGCATTGAAGCTTTCATGTGTAGAGACCTTTTCTGGAGTTAAACGCCAGCTTTCATGCCAGTTTGGGCGTTTAACTCCAAGTTTTATGCCAGTTCCAGCGTTAAACGCTGGAAATTCTGAGGCTGATTTGCCGCGCCGGTTTGGGCCATCAAATCTCGGGCAAAGTATGGACTATTATACATTGCTGGAAAGCCCAGGATGTCTACTTTCCAATGCCGTTGAGAGCGCGCCAATTGGGCTTCTGTAGCTCCAGAAAATCCACTTCGAGTGCAGGGAGGTCAGAATCTAACAGCATCTGCAGTCCTTTTCAGTCTCTGAATCAGATTTTTGCTCAGGGCCCTCAATTTCAGCCAGAAAATACCTGAAATCACAGAAAAACACACAACTCATAGTAAAGTCCAGAAAAGTAAATTTTAACTAAAAACTAATAAAATTATACTAAAAACTAACTAGATAATACTAAAAACATACTAAAAACAATGCCAAAAAGCGTACAAATTATCCGCTCATCAGTGGCCCAGGGTCTCGACCCTCAAACTTTGCCATAATCCCCTAAAAGAGGCGAGCGTTGCGGCACTCATAGCGGTGGAGGATCTTAATGATCTCTCAACCCTACTAATCAGGTGTCTGAGATCGGGGTGTAGGTACAGGATGTGCAGGAGGTGCTAAGGGCTCTGCTACTGTGGTGGCGGTCCTTCATACTCGCTGTATGGTAAGAATGGCTACTTGCTAATAAAGATAAATGTCCTGTCTGTCGGGAGTCTCTCCACTCCAGACAAAGCGGCTAATCTGGTGATCATCTATGGGAAAGGAATGTTGTATTTCTGCTGTTGGTTCACCTTCCACATCGAATCTCTGATAAGGGGAAGAACAGAGATCCTCTTCCCCTCCAAAATCACGCATAGAAGAACGGCCACACAGACGCGAATATGAGTGGCATGCGTGCTCGGCAGGATATATTCAGTGATCATCTGCTGCCAGATCCTCACCTCAGGGGTCAAGTCGGAGCACGCAATGCTCAATGGGACCGCATTCTCTCCTCTGCTGTACTCTCATCTTGTCTCAGGCAGGCCAATCTTCTTCAGGACCACATCCAATAAAAGCTTGCTGGATATCAAGTCCTTCACTATCTGAGTGTAAGCATCTTGAGGTGGATGAATATGCGGTATCTGCAAGAGGGCCTCCATAGCGTGGTCGGAGATGTGAAAAATAGTAGTGGCATCCCTCTTAAGCAAATTTTCGTAGAATTCTCTGACCTGGTGTTCATTTATTTCCACCGAATCAAATTTTATGAATTTCCAATGAAAAAATCTAATCTGTTTTGTATTAGATCCGCATATGTCTCTGACAGGTTCAACTTTCGCTCATAGTGAAAGGCTCGCTTTTCCAATTTGTTATATTGTTCCTCGGCCGTTTTATTTATGAATGTGTCCGGTTGAGAACTCGGAGGTGTAGGAGGAGGACGAGCCAAAGGATTGGCTTTTTGCTTTCCCTTGCGAGTCATCTTGAAAAAGACAAAAACAGGATACAAATCAAAAGAAACAGATAAAAGTTCACCAAAAAGAAAAGGGTATAATCAAACAATGTAAATCAGAGCCAATAAGGTCAACGAACATTCAATCAAGGGAAAACAGGTATAAAACAGTTAAATACTCAAAAAGAAGTGAAGTTTTCCCTACATCAAGCAACCTAAGTAACAAGTGAAGGGATGAACAACAATTGAAGCATATATATGAGTTAGGTGTAACAATGCAAGTGAATTAATTCCAGAAACTTTGGTTATTGTCCTAGCGTATTCAAAGTATAAGATTCAATTAAAATTCAGCACCAAGAGAATAACCAATTTGACAATGAGAAGTTTGCTTACTCATGTTGAAAAGTGGAAAATAATCAGACATATATAGCCCTTGTTCAAAAAGGCAACAAGTTGAAAAGCTTTAATTTAGATTGCTCAAAAATTTGAAGAAAACAATTGGCCATCTATGTGATTATCTATGTTCAGAAACTTCATGAATAGGCAACTGCATCAATTCACTAAACAAAATCGAGTTATGCACTTGTAATGCATCAAACAAAATGGTTTCAGCTTGGTATTCTAACATAGCTGGAATTTTCAAGTTCAGTTTGATGTTTCAGCAAAAATAACACAAGGTGCATCCATGAATTCAGTCTTAACCATCATCGAAAATCTCATAAAACTGCACAGGTATGAATGAGAATGCATAATGGAAGGAAAACCCAAAACTTATGCTGATCAGACACAAAATATTGAATCGAAAATTCTATTTAGGCATTTCATTCGGCATGTTGTGTGCAATATTTACAACTAGCATTCTTAGTACAATCTAGCAGCCTTCAATCCCAGAAAAATTCAAATAGCAGCCAATCAACAACAACATTCAGTCCAAAACACAGAAGTCGTCTAACCTATAATGTCCTAATTACTAAAACAAAAATTAAAAAGAGAATTAAAAAGCAAGTAAAATAAAGCAATAGAAAATGAAACAAGGCAAGGAAACAGGGAAGGAAAGGAACCTATAATGCAGAAGGAAAAAGAAGAAGAATGTGTCCAAGGTAGAGAGAGGGGTCGCAGCGGCACAGAGGTCACCATTGCTGGGGGCTGGTCGCCGAACTGAAGGCACGGCTAGGGCTTGTTGGCACGGGCAATGTGCAGCGCAGGTAGAAGAAGAATGTGGGAGAAATGGAGAAGAGGGAAGGGAGAAGGAAGGTCGGCGATGGTCGCCAGAGGTGGTGGTTGGGTGGTGGCCGAGTTGCTGAGTTGAAGGTTGGATGTGATTGTCGCCTCAGAGAAGAAGAAGAAGAGAAATGGTTGGGGGGGTTTTGGGGAACTGAAGCGCAAGTCCCCTTTTTGAATTAACGTTCGAAAAGTGACTCGTGCATACGTACAAGGTCGTGTGCAGATGCACACTTAAGGAAAATGAGGGGTATGCGCGCGCACAGCAACGTGCGGGCGCTACGAGCAGAAGGGATGTCTCAGCCTGTGCGGATACACAAAGCGTTGTACGCGCGCATATAAGGGAAAAGAGGGGATGCGTTTACACACACGAGGGGTGTGTGCGCTGCGACCAAAGGGGTAGTCACAAGTTGTGCGTGCGCTCAGTGCCGTGCGCACGCACAGGTGGGTTTTTTTTTGAAATGAAAAGGGTGAAGTGTGTGCACGCACGCATGGTGTGCAGACGCACAGGAAGAAAGGAAGGGTTGTACACACGCACAAGCCATGCGCGTGCTGTGAACAGAGGGAGTATTTAGAAGTGTGCGTGTGCACGCTGCTGTGCGGATGCATAGGGACAGAAAAATAGGAGAAATGTGCGCGCGCACCAGGCTGTGCGTACGCACAGGACTCTGTTCCTGCAATAAAAATTTTGCCTTTAAGGCATCAACAATGACATCCTAAACAGGTTTTCAAGTCCCAAAACATCATAAAACTCCCAAAAACACATTATTTCACTAAGATTAACTAACAACCATAAAAACAAAACTAACCAACCAAGCAAAATAACCAATTATTCAAGCATTAAAAACTAAAAAAGAGAGAGTTAGAAGGATATTACCATGGTGGGGTTACCCACCTCACACTTTGGTTTAAAGTCCTTATGTTGGACTTGGTGAGGTTATCCTTGTTAGGGTGGCTTATGATGTGTGGAAAGCGATCCAACACAAAACTCACCGGCAAGTGTACCGGGTCGCATCAAGTAATAATAACTCACAAGAGTGAGGTCGATCCCACAGGGATTGAAGGATTGAGCAATTTTAGTTTAGTGGGTGGTTTAGTCAAGCAAATCAAGTGTTGGTTGAGTGATTTGTGCTTAATAGAAAATAAATGACAGTAAATGTAAAAGGGAAAGGGGAATGTGCAGTAAATTGAGAAACAGAGAAGTAAAATTGCAGAAACTTAAAGAACAAGAAATTAAATGACTGAAACTTAAAGTGCAAGAAAGGTAAATTGCAGTAACTTAAATGGCAAGAAAGATAAATGGCTTGAATATAAAAGGGAATTGAGGAATGGGATTGCAGAATCTAAACAAAGAAGTAGTAAATTGCAGCAATTGGTTGAGTAGAAATTAAATCAGAAGCAATTAATATTCAAACAGAAAGAAAATAAAATGCAGCAAGGTTCATAGAAGATTCAAGAGCCAAATTGGGTCTCAGGTCTCAAGAGACTAGGTAGCAGAGCCTAGATCTCTATTTGCCTTCCTAGATCCAAATGAACAAAGCAATTGACAAGAAAATTAGAAGAAGAAGCAGTAAAGGAACTTGAAACAGCTTCAATTATGCAGAAAGTGAATTAAAGAGAATTTGAATGGGAATTGAGACAGAATTTCCTCAATTTCTCACACCCAAATCTCAGAAACAGAAGAGTAAAATTCCTCAGGCAAGAACGAGGGAGAAGAGAGATCAATTCCCTCCCCAATTCTCAGAAATCTCAACAGAAAGCTAGAAATAAAAATTCAAAAGTGAAGTTAAAAGTGAAAATTCACAAAAGGTCCAAAAATTCAAAAGATGGTAAAAGGGTTTTTTAATTACATCAAACTAGCTTCTATTTATACACTTTCTATTCTTGGATTTTGGGATTTGGATGGGCTTTTGAATTGGTGAAGGAATGAATTAAAATGGTGTTTTAATTTGAATTTTCGGCCCAAAAATCCACTCCCAGGAGGCTGCCCTGCCCTTGTGGAGGGCAGGGCAGAAAATTGATGCTTGGGCTAGCAATTGGTGCGGCCATGATGCGTGTTGGTGCAAGTTTGGTGCGCCCTTGGTGCGCCAGAGGCTGCCCCTGCCCGCGCCAAGGGCAGGGCGGGAAAGCTGCTGCGCCAGAACGTGATGCGTGCGTGCGCTTGGTGCTGCCAGAATTGAGAAGCGCGCGTGCGCGTGCTGCACGTTGATGCGTGGGACGGCCAGATTTGAGGAGCGCGCGTGCGCGCGAAGCACGTTGACGCGTGGATGCTCCCTGCCCGCGCCAAGGGCAGGGCAGGAATGGTTTGGTGCGCCAGGAAGCAGAGTTGGTGCGCCAAGGTCTTGTGTGTGATGCGCCAATTTCAAATGCTGCCCTGCCCGCGCCAAGGGCAGGGCAAGGTTCCCAATCTCATGGCCCGTGTTCGAATCTGGTGGCTTGCAAACACGCTACTTTTTCTTTTGATTCTTTGGCACGCTAGTGGGTGTTAGAGCTTGGCTTCTTCATGGTCCCTTGTTCGAAACTTGTGGCTTGCATGGGTGTCATTTTCCCTTGAATTTCTTTCCTCATGGAGCCCGATCCTGCTCTCCACAAGGGCAGGGCAGAGTTTGCTTCTCTTGGCTCCAAGGCACCATTTTGTGCTCTGCCCTTGGAGTGGGCAGGGCAAGGTTGCCTTGTCTTGGTTTGGTTACTTGATGCTGCCCTCCTAGAGGGCATTCTGCCCTTGTGGAGGGCAAGGTTGCTTCCCCATTATAATGCGGCACGCCTCCTCTTGATTCGGCCACGCTTTTCTTTCTTTGGCTACACTTTTTATGCCACGCTTTCCATTTTCTTTTCTTTTCTTCACCTAAAATAAACCAAACAACCACTCAAAGCATCACTAAATTCAAGAGGCTTATAAATCAATTAAAATGCAATTAAAGTTAGCTTAAACCTCATGATTTATCATTAATTTCATGGTGGTTGCTTGATTTAGAGAAGTTGTGCATTTTCACTCCAAATCACTAACTTAGGATGTAAGAAAGTGCATAAATGCTAACAAAACAAGTGAAATTAGCTTGAAAAATGGGTATATGATGACTTGTCATCACAACACCAAACTTAAACCTTGCTTGTCCCCAAGCAAGCATCAAAACTAAGAGTAAATGATATGAATAAGAAAAGAACATAAATCCTTATTATGCAGATAGCAGAACTTCAATTTATGGGGCATTTATGCAGACAATGATACTCACTTATTGTTGCTGCTGCATAATACATATCTTTATTCAAAGGCTTGCTAAACTTGCTGTTATAAGACTCACCTTTTACTCACTCCCTTGCTAACTCTTCTTGGCTTATAATGCTTTTAATAAGCTTTTTATTCTTTAAGAGGTTTGGTGTTAAATGTTGCAGCTTAGCCTTTGGCTTCATTTTCTTTTATTTTGCTCAACATCTTTCCACCACAGACACTTAGCTCACTAATTCTTCCTAGGATCATTGATGCCCAGCATCTCTTTGGATCACTAAGTGCTTTGTATCTAAGTTGCTCTTTATTGTGGATTTTCAATTGGCCATCCCAAATCAGTTGATCTAAGTGACCGGGTTTCAAAATACCCCTTAGAATTTACTCATCCAAGCAGATCTCAGTACAAGAACACCACAGGCATTTGTCCTAGGGTCCAAACCATTGGTGTCCAACCTTTATTCTTTGTTTTTCTTGCCATTTTGGCTTTTTCTTTCTTCCTTTTCTTTCTGTTTTTGTTACCAAGGGTGCTTCATTATTGATAAAGGTCTATGTAACAGCAAGCTAACTTATAATTGAATGAGAATGATATCATGCAACATTTATTTCATGAGTTATACATTTAATCAAACACATGTGCCACCACCAACTTCCATTCATACTCATGCAACATTGGATTTTTCTCTTTTCAATTCAAACCAAACTCTTTTATTTAAGCATATGGGAAGCAAAGCAATATTTAAAGCTAAGTGATGGATACAAGCATTATGCAGACTCATCATTTTTCTAGCTAATTATTGACTAACTAAAATGAAGAGCAAAGAACAGAAAATGCATAAAGCAAAGAAAATAAATGGTGGAGGCATATCATGTTTCAGACATGCATCTCCTTATTAAAGACATGAAAGAGGAAGTATGAAAGAACTTTGCCACCTTCTAATGGTCATGGCTGCTGCTTGATTCTCCCTTCTTCTTCTTTCTCTTCCCTGTTTTGGAGTAATCTTGGATCTCTTCTCCAGGACATCTTCTAGCCCAAACAGAATCTATGAGTCCTTTGAGCCCATAAGTTTCCAATGTGTTAAAGGTTGACTCAGTGTATTGACGAGATTTTGCTTGTTGTTTGGCTAAGAATTCAGGGCATTGCTCAAATGGCTTGATCTCAGGATTGAGTGTTGGCAAATTGTGAGTCAAGTACTCCAACCTTGCTTGCATGTTTTCATCATACTCCATTCTTTGTACGTGTCTAACTTCACCTATGGTATGATGAACATTCTTCCATTGATACAGGTTGTGACTATATTCCGATGCTTTAGCTTGACTGAAATACAGCTTATCATATGATTCCTTGAATTCTTTGTATTGCTCTTTTTGTCCTTCAAGGATCTGTGCTTGAAATTCTTGCTGCTGAGTCATCATTTGTTGTTGCCATTTCTCTTGCTTCTCCTCCATTTGATGCTGCCAAGCTTCTCGTTCTTCTTTTTCTTTCAAGAATTGCTCCATGAATTCAGGATGGGGCTCTAGATATTTCTCTTGGCCCTCCTGATTTTGGCCTTGTGGCTCTAGATATTGCACTTGGCCTTCTTGATTTCGGCCTTGTTGGATCTGCATGAGTTGATTCTGACCTTGTTGAGCCTGCATGAGTTGCTGAGTTAACTCTTCAATTGATCTTTGCAATTGGCTCATATCTATGGCATCATAAGCCTGATTTCGTCCTTCCTCTCTTTGTGATCTCCTTTGTCTAGGAGCTACTACCCCTTCTTGATTTTCTTCTTCATTACTTCCCTCCATGCTCTTCTTGGTAATCCATTTTCCTACCTTCACTTTTGTTGTGTCCTCATCTTCAAAAATGACATTAGCTCTGTTACATAGCCTTTGGATGGTGCTTGGATGTCCAAGGCCTTTTGACTTGCTTGTGCTATCTGCCATTTCTTGAATGCTGTCGGCTATGAGTTGTGCAACATTGATCTCACCCCCATGCAAGATGCAGTGTGTCATGAGAGCTCGTTTGATTGTGACCCAAGAGGCATTTCCAGTAGGAAGAATAGATCTCCTCACTATTTCAAACCATCCTTTAGCCACAGGAGTAAGATTGATTCTTCTTATGTGACTTGGAATCCCCTTTGAATCTCTTTCCCAATCTGTATTTTCCATGCATATTCCTTGCAGGATCTCATCAGGATTGTTTTCCCGTTGCAATCTAGCCTCATAGCTAAGCTCTGGATAGGTGATGGTCCTCAACTTGAGAGCTCTTGTGATAGCAGCAGGGCTAAAACTCACTTCAACCCCTCTGACATAGCTTGTGTAGGGAGCACTATTTTTGTTTTCTTTGGCAGCATTTGCATAGAACTCCCTAATCATTACTGCACTGATGTCGGTTAAAGGAGCACACAAGAGTTCCCATCTTCTTTCTCTAGTAATTTGCCTCATGATGGGGTATTCTCCTTCCCTCAAATCAAGGCCTTTCTCATAGATGACATTCTTTCCCTCCATGAACCTATAATATCTCCCTTCATGGAATTGGGATTTAAACCTTCTTGCATCAAATGAGGGGGGTTCGGTTACCATAGGTTCTTTTCCGGGCCTTCTTTTTGAGCTTGAGGAGGCCATTGAAGGTTGAAGTGAAAAGAAAGAGGAAGTAAGAGTAGAAGAAATATGTGTTGTGGTTGGGGTGAACTTTGGTTCAGTTTTGATGTGTGAGGTAAGGAGGAAATATGTTGGCTTTGGAAGTGGAATAGTTGTGTGGTTTTAATATGAAAATGGCTCGAATAAAAGAGGGTGTATGCCGTGTTGGTAGTAACGGCTATTTATAGGCCATGTTTCCAAGCTTTTCAACAAAACCACAATGAATGAGTGAGGAGGGGACCGTGAGTTTTCATGAAGGGCTGAGATTGGTTTGCTTATTCAAGGAATGCATGAAATGGACGGCTTGCATGCATGGTTGAGGCTTGACGAGGATTCTCCTCCCATTGGTTGCATGTAGTTAAGTGTCCAAGGATGCATGCATGCAGATTTTGTTTCCCATGAACACGTTCTCCTAGGCATATGTGACCTCCCTCACATAGCTCCTCCTAGCCGTGGCCTTCCTTGAGCTTGTCTTAATCCTTTTTTCCTCCTGCATGAATCAAGACAGCTAGCTTTAGATCATTAATAAGGTTGTTGGCAATTAATTTGTATTAAAGTAAAAGGAATTGTTTTGTTTTGTGTATTATAAAAATAAAAAAAAAAATTTTTGGTCAACTATGTCCCTTAATTAAAGATGTCGAAAGTTGGTGAACACCAAACTTATCTTTTATGAAGGGGATGGCCGAACAACTATCAACCATTCTTCACAATTGACATTTTCTTTTAAAAAAAATAATTATGATGCATGATCCTGTTTGTATGCTTTTGATTCCATAAGTGGTAAATGATTTTCTGAATTTTGTTGCACTTGCAGACACCAAACTTAGTGTTTGGTTATATGCTTTATTCAAATGAATTATGCATATGTTCTAAAAATGGCTCCCTTTCTTTTTGGAAAGTTGAAATTTAGTGTACCATAAGGACACCAAACTTAGAACTCTGACTTATGCTATAAAATGTGCATTTATCAAATATGAAGGTTCAGAATCATACTCAGGAAATCATAGCTTATTAAAGAGAAGGCAAAAATTTTAAATCATGGGTTGCCTCCCATGAAGCGCTCTTTTATTGTCATTAGCTTGACATTGACCTCCCTTTAGGGTGGTTGATATTGGTGGTGTCTCAACTTGTCACCCCTCACTGTCAGCTTTCTCTGAGTGCCTTGATGTTCAATCTCCACATGCTCAAAAGAAAGAATTTGGTTGACAGTGTAATAATCTTCTGCTCCCTGCTGTTGGTATATTAATTGCACCTTATCACCCTTAGAAAGTCCTTCAGTTGGGATTTTCTTGTTCTTCCACCCTTTGTGAGCCTTTTTCTTATTCTTCACCTTTTTCTTGCTTGTTGATCTTCCCTTCTTGACAGTTACTTGAGTTGTGATGCCTTCCTTTCTGCTGATCACCCCTGCTTCCTTGTGAATCCCCTTTTCTTCTTGCATCTGTTTGTTTTTCTGTTCCAATTCCTTTTCAGTTGATTGCTTTGGAAGGGGATCATCACTCATTTTGCCTGTTTCTTCATCTTTTTGTTCTTCTGGAAAAACTTTCAGGATGATGCTCTCCTCATGCATCCTCAGAGTTAACTCTCCTTGCTCAATGTCCACAATGGCTCTAGCAGTGGCTGAAAATGGTCGACCAAGTATTATGGAGTCATTTCCATTTTCTGAAGAACCTAGGATTACAAAGTCTGCCGGATAGATGAACTTGCCAACCTTAACTAAAAGGTTCTCAATTAGCCCCTTAGGATAGACTATTGATTGATCCACCAATTCCAAAGACATCTCTGTTGGTTTTACTTCCTCTATGCCAAGCTTTTTCACTAGAGAATATGGGATTAGATTTATGCTTGCTCCTAGATCGCACATCCCCTTGTTGATAAACAGGTTCCCAATAGTGCATGGTAGGAAGAATCCTCCAGGATCTTCAAGCTTGGGAGGAAGTCCCTTTTGATGAGTGCACTACACTCTTCGCTAAGCATCACGGTTTCCTTCTCATTCCAATCCCTTTTCTTGTTGATGAGCTCCTTTAGAAACTTAGCATACAGGGGCATTTGCTCCAAAGCCTCTGCCAAAGGTATGTTGATTTCCAACTTCTTGAAAGTCTCAAGAAATTTGTGGAAGTGCTGATCCTTTCTTTCCTTGTGAAATCTTTGTGGGTAAGGTAGTGGTGGTGTTGAGCTCTTCACCACTTGATGCTGTTCTGGAATTGGTTCCTCCATGATCTTCTTTCCTTTCTTCAGATTCTGTGGCTTGTTATCTTCTTCTGTGAGTTTTTCTGGATCATTCTTGGTTGTCATATCCTTGTTAATGGCTTCAGTGTTCTTTGTTGGCTCATTGTTATTCTCCATAAGCTTCTTTGTTGCTCCTTGGTTACCTTCTGTTAACACCCTTCCACTTCTCAGTTGCACCACCTTGCATTCTTCCTTTGGGTTGGGAATGGTGTCACTAGGTAGTGAACTTGATGGTTTCTCAACAGAGATCTTCTTAGAGATTTGGCCAATTTGCCTCTCTAAGTTCTTCATGGTAGCTTCTTGATTCTTGGTGGTCAGTTCTTGGTTTTTCATCAGTTTTTCCATGAGCTGTTCTAGATGAGTGATTCTCTGTGAATCTTGTGAGGTGGGTTGATTTTGGGGTGTTGATGGGTGAGGATAGGTGTTTTGGTTAGTTGGGTGGTTATTGGGTGGATATTGGTTAGAAATTGGGTAGTTGTTTTGTGGTTTTCTGTATGAATTTTGGTTAGTGGTTGGCTGGGGGTTGTGGTTTGTGTTTTTCCAATTGTTTTGGCCTATGTTTCTTTGCCATGGTTGTTGGTTTTGATTATGGTTGTCTCCCCATCTGAGGTTGGGATGATTCTTCCAAGATGGATTGTAGGTATCACCATAGACTTCATTTGTTCCAGGATTTTGGTTGTGCATGTATTGAACCTGCTCTTGTTGTTGCTCCTCTTGAGTTTCTTCACTTTGTACCCAAGTGTTTGGAGGTTGGCTTGTGGTGCTCACTGCTGCCACTTGCAAGCCATCAATTCTCTTAGCCATTTGCTCAAATTGTTGTTGAATCTGTTGCTGCATCATCTTGTTTTGAGCTAAGATTGAATCAACTCCTTCCAACTCCATGACTCCTCTTCTTTGTGATGGTTGGCGTTGTCTTTGATGAGCAAAGAAATATTGGTTGTTGGCCACCATATCAATGAGGTTTCGAGCTTCCTCTGTGGTTTTCATGAGTTGTAGAGAGCCTCCGGCAGAGTGATCAAGAGCCTCTTGAGCTTTAAGAGTGAGGCCTTCATAGAAGTTTTGTAGCTTGTCCCACTCAGTGAACATCTCTGGTGGACACTTCCTCAATAGAGCCTTGTATCTCTCCCATGCTTCATATAAGCTCTCGACCTCCAATTGAGTGAATGTTTGAACCTCTGTCTTCAACCTTAGGACTCTTTGAGGAGGGTAGAATTTGGCCAGGAACTTGCTCACCAAGTCATCCCAAGTGTTGATGCTTTCTTTTGGAAAGGTCTCTAGCCATTGAGTTGCTTTATCTCTAAGAGAGAATGGGAAGAGAAGCAGCTTATAGCTATCAGGAGGTACACCATTTGTCTTCACTGTATCACAGATTCTCAAAAAGGTGGACAAATGTTGGTTTGGATCCTCCAAAGGTCCTCCTCCGAAAGAACAATTGTTTTGCACCAGAGTTATGAGTTGTGGCTTGAGTTCAAAGTTGTTGGCATTGACATTAGGAGGAAGAATGCTACTCCCACAATGCCTAGCATTTGCAAATGTGTATGAAGCTAAGACTCTTCTCTGTTGGTTATTGTTGGCTCCTCCTCCTGGTTGACTAGTATCTCCTTCCATATCTTGGAATTCCTCCTCAGATTCCTCTTCTTCTCCAACAATGTTCTTCCCTCTTTCAGCTCTTCTTATTCTCCGAAGAGTCCTTGGATCAATTTCAGAGATGATAGGAGAGGATCTCCCTATACCTGACATACAAACACACAACAATAAACACACAAACCCAGAAAGTTAACAAAACTTCAATCTATTGCTAGAATGAGGTTTTGGTTAGTTTAAGCAAAAATTCAAACAGTTAGTGTGTTGGTGAGAGTTAGAATAACAGAAAAAGAAAAAGTGCTTAATCTAGACCTCCACTTCACTTAATCATTGTCAATCTATTTCAATCCCCGGCAACGGTGCCAAAAACTTGATGTGTGGAAAGCGATCCAACACAAAACTCACCGGCAAGTGTACCGGGTCGCATCAAGTAATAATAACTCACAAGAGTGAGGTCGATCCCACAGGGATTGAAGGATTGAGCAATTTTAGTTTAGTGGGTGGTTTAGTCAAGCAAATCAAGTGTTGGTTGAGTGATTTGTGCTTAATAGAAAATAAATGACAGTAAATGTAAAAGGGAAAGGGGAATGTGCAGTAAATTGAGAAACAGAGAAGTAAAATTGCAGAAACTTAAAGAACAAGAAATTAAATGACTGAAACTTAAAGTGCAAGAAAGGTAAATTGCAGTAACTTAAATGGCAAGAAAGATAAATGGCTTGAATATAAAAGGGAATTGAGGAATGGGATTGCAGAATCTAAACAAAGAAGTAGTAAATTGCAGCAATTGGTTGAGTAGAAATTAAATCAGAAGCAATTAATATTCAAACAGAAGGAAAATAAAATGCAGCAAGGTTCATAGAAGATTCAAGAGCCAAATTGGGTCTCAGGTCTCAAGAGACTAGGTAGCAGAGCCTAGATCTCTATTTGCCTTCCTAGATCCAAATGAACAAAGCAATTGACAAGAAAATTAGAAGAAGAAGCAGTAAAGGAACTTGAAACAGCTTCAATTATGCAGAAAGTGAATTAAAGAGAATTTGAATGGGAATTGAGACAGAATTTCCTCAATTTCTCACACCCAAATCTCAGAAACAGAAGAGTAAAATTCCTCAGGCAAGAACGAGGGAGAAGAGAGATCAATTCCCTCCCCAATTCTCAGAAATCTCAACAGAAAGCTAGAAATAAAAATTCAAAAGTGAAGTTAAAAGTGAAAATTCACAAAAGGTCCAAAAATTCAAAAGATGGTAAAAGGGTTTTTTAATTACATCAAACTAGCTTCTATTTATACACTTTCTATTCTTGGATTTTGGGATTTGGATGGGCTTTTGAATTGGTGAAGGAATGAATTAAAATGGTGTTTTAATTTGAATTTTCGGCCCAAAAATCCACTCCCAGGAGGCTGCCCTGCCCTTGTGGAGGGCAGGGCAGAAAATTGATGCTTGGGCTAGCAATTGGTGCGGCCATGATGCGTGTTGGTGCAAGTTTGGTGCGCCCTTGGTGCGCCAGAGGCTGCCCCTGCCCGCGCCAAGGGCAGGGCGGGAAAGCTGCTGCGCCAGAACGTGATGCGTGCGTGCGCTTGGTGCTGCCAGAATTGAGAAGCGCGCGTGCGCGTGCTGCACGTTGATGCGTGGGACGGCCAGATTTGAGGAGCGCGCGTGCGCGCGAAGCACGTTGACGCGTGGATGCTCCCTGCCCGCGCCAAGGGCAGGGCAGGAATGGTTTGGTGCGCCAGGAAGCAGAGTTGGTGCGCCAAGGTCTTGTGTGTGATGCGCCAATTTCAAATGCTGCCCTGCCCGCGCCAAGGGCAGGGCAAGGTTCCCAATCTCATGGCCCGTGTTCGAATCTGGTGGCTTGCAAACACGCTACTTTTTCTTTTGATTCTTTGGCACGCTAGTGGGTGTTAGAGCTTGGCTTCTTCATGGTCCCTTGTTCGAAACTTGTGGCTTGCATGGGTGTCATTTTCCCTTGAATTTCTTTCCTCATGGAGCCCGATCCTGCTCTCCACAAGGGCAGGGCAGAGTTTGCTTCTCTTGGCTCCAAGGCACCATTTTGTGCTCTGCCCTTGGAGTGGGCAGGGCAAGGTTGCCTTGTCTTGGTTTGGTTACTTGATGCTGCCCTCCTAGAGGGCATTCTGCCCTTGTGGAGGGCAAGGTTGCTTCCCCATTATAATGCGGCACGCCTCCTCTTGATTCGGCCACGCTTTTCTTTCTTTGGCTACACTTTTTATGCCACGCTTTCCATTTTCTTTTCTTTTCTTCACCTAAAATAAACCAAACAACCACTCAAAGCATCACTAAATTCAAGAGGCTTATAAATCAATTAAAATGCAATTAAAGTTAGCTTAAACCTCATGATTTATCATTAATTTCATGGTGGTTGCTTGATTTAGAGAAGTTGTGCATTTTCACTCCAAATCACTAACTTAGGATGTAAGAAAGTGCATAAATGCTAACAAAACAAGTGAAATTAGCTTGAAAAATGGGTATATGATGACTTGCCATCAGCTTATGTTTCCACTCCTCCTTGAATCTCAAACCAAGTTTGCTATTGATTTGACCTCCGGAGTCCCAAATGAATTGTACCAAACTCTTGAGAGACTCCAAGCTAACCGCTAGGATCCATAAGTGTTGACTCCTAAAACCAATTCCTGGATCCCATACTCTAGTCTCTTGTTCATCTTCTCGTTGATCTTTATTGTTGCACATAGATGAACATTGTCTTGAATCACCATGGACACACTTGTACACTCCCCGGAATCCACTAAATTGACTCTTGCACCGATCATGATTTTCTTACCCCCAGAGGTAAGGGTCCTTACCTTTTTGGCCGGTTGTGGGCGAGGAGGGATTCGAACCCCCGACACCGTGGTTCGTAGCCACGTGCTCTAATCCTCTCCGAATCCATTCGATTTAGAATTTTCAAAAGGATTACTATACTAATCCTTAACTTTTCGAGGAATCCTTCATCAGTGGTTGTGAATGACCGATTTTTCTCAATCTTTATGACTTGCTCCTACGGAACCGAGGTCGACAAACATACTTAGTTTTGTTATTCTAAGTGGTTATTCCAGTCTGGGTAATCAAGAACTTCTTATTCTTAACTCATGGGTTCGAGAATTCCTATATAACTTAAGTGACACAATAAAAGCTTTTTCCATTCTTTTATTAACAGATTTATCTTTTTTAGAGAACCCCCTAAAGTTCCAACTAAAAAGCTCCAAATGTTAAACTTTCCTTCTTGATGAACTTTCTATTCCCTTGCCAACTAACATTCCTCTCTCCACCATCTACTACTCCAAGAAGGGTTTGAAGTTGATAATCCATCTCTAAGATAGCATATTGATGTGGGCCTAGAAAGCTTATTGGAGAAATCTTCACCCACTCAATTTGCTCTTGCATAAGTACCTTCACTTCTTGGTAGCCAAAATCTTCCTCAATTCTCTTAAATCTTCCATATCATCACTCAAGTCAAAGATTGGAGATTGTGTGAAGTCCACATCAACATCTCCTTCAAATTCAAAACAGGGAGGCTTATGAATGTTAGTGAAGGGATCAACCAAGTTGGACAAAAAATCTTGAACGATGGAATCCTCTTTATCAATTCCCACCAACTCTTCATTTGTCTCCTCTTGTGCTTCATGTTGTGACTTATCATCTTCTACTTGATTTTGTGATTCTTCACTCACTCCATACTCTTCACTTGATTCCACACATTCATCCACTAGAATTTCTCAGTTGTGGCATGAATGTAATGAAGCTAAACGGTCAAGAGTTTCTGCTAAGGTAGACATGACTTTCTCTTGCTTCTTTCAGAACTCTTGTTGTTCTTGAATGAGTATGAAAAGTACTTCTTGTGTGGCTTGATCAATATGTGAAGATGAAGATTGAGGTGATGAAGGTTGACAATCAAACGCATGAGGGTAAGGGTTTCGATTTTGTATGTAGTGAGGGAATGGTGTATAGAATTGGTGACTATAAGGGTAAGTGTTTGGGTTCTGATGAGCGGATATTTTATACGTTTTTTGGTAGTATTTTTATATAGTTTTTAGCATGTTTCATTCACTTTTTGTTATATTTTTATTAATTTTTATTCAAAAATCACATTTCTAGACTTCACTATGAGTTTGTGTGTTTTTCTGTAATTTCAGGTATTTTCTGGCTAAAATTGAGGGACCTGAGCAAAAATCTAATTCAGAGGCTGAGAAAGGACTGTAGATGCTGTTGGATTCTGACCCTCCTGCACTCGAAGTGGATTTTCTGGAGCTACTCTTTTCCAGAAATATATAATAGTCCATACTTTACCGGAGATAAGATGGCCCAAACTTGCGTTAAACGCCAACCAGAGACCCTTTTCTGGCGTAAAACGCCAGAATTGGCATCAAAACTGGAGTTAAGCGCCCAAACTGGCACCCAAACTGGCGTTTAACTCTAAGAATGGCCTATGCACGTGAAAACTTCAAAGCTCAGCCCAAAGACTCACCAAGTGGACCCCGAAAGTGGATTTCTGCACTATCTGCACTTAGTTACTCATTTTTCTGTAAACCTAGGTTACTAGTTGAGTATAAAAACTACTTTTAGAGATTCATTTTGTAACTTATGACATTTTACATCTCTTATTGTATCTTCTACAGCATGAGTCTCTAAACTCCATAGGTGGGGGTGAGGAGCTCTGCTGTGTTTCAATGGATTAATGCAATTACTATTATTTTCTATTCAATCACGTTTGTTTCTGTTCTAAGATACTCACTCGTACTTCAATGTGAAGAATGTAATGATCCATGACACTCATTATCATTCTCAAATTTATGAACGCGTGCCTGACGACCACCTCCATTCTATCTGAGCTCAACGTAGTCATTGGGCGACAACTTGAGTGCGTATCTCTTGGGTTTCTAATCCACGAGTTTGACTTGCATCTCCTGACAACAAAGCATTTAAACTCGTGAGATTAGAACCTTCGTGGTAGAGGCTAGAACCAATTGGCAGCATTCTTGAGATCTGGAAAGTCTAAACCTTATCTGTGGTATTCCGAGTAGGATCTGGGACGGGATGACTGTGACGAGCTTCAAACTCACGAATGTTGGGCGCAGTGATAGTGTGCAAAAGGATAGAGAGATCCTATTCCGACACAAGTGAGAACCGACAGATGATTAGCCGTGCGGAAACCGTACCTGGACCATTTTCACTGAGAGGACAGATGGTAGCCATTCACAACGCTGATCCACAACATATAGCTTGCCATAGAAAGAGTCATGCGTGTTTGGAGAAGAAGACAGTAAGAAAGCAGAGGTTCATATGACAGAGCATCTTTGGAACCTCAACCTGTTCCTCATTACTGAACCACAAGTATCATTCATTTTATGTTATTTACTTTTCATAAACAAAATCATTTTTATCACTAATCTTCTAACTAAGAGTCACAGGATAACCATAGCTTGCTTCAAGCCGGTAATCTCCGTGGGATCGACCCTTACTCACGTAAGGTATTATTTGGACGACCCAGTGCACTTGCTGGTTAGTTGTGCGGAGTTGCAAAAGTGTGATTGCATTTTCGTGCACCAGGTTCCATTGTGGTGCATTGTGGTGATGGTGTGAAAAAGTCATGAACAAAATATAAACAAAAACCTACTAACAAAAGCAAGCAAACAATCAAAAAGTGCTATTTACATTATTAACATATTCACATCAACCAAAAGATAGCACCAATTGCATCCCTGGCAACGGTGCCAAATTTGATGACGAGAGATTTCTTCTTGTTTAGTTTGGAATCGATCAAAAATAAGAATCAATTCGTTGGTAGCATAGTCCAAACCAACAATAAACTCTCACAATCAAATGTTATCACAATTCAAACCAAATATAAACCGAGAGTAGTTAAACCTCGGGTTGTTCTCCCTAGGAATACAATTGAAAGTGTTATGCTTTCGGTTGTAGAGGCAAAAAGGGTTGGTTTCCAAATCAAAGAACGAAAGATTAAAAGAACTAAGAAATAAAAGAATTAAGCAATGATCAAAATTAGTATTAATGCAAGTAAAAAAGGGGATGAGACCAAAACTAGTGAAAAATGCTATAAATGCATAAAAAGCCTTGACTTGGGAGTTGAGAATCCATGGAATCCTATCATGGCCATAACCACAACTATGATAATTATGATGAGTCAATCTCACTTAGTTAACCCCTAACAATCGAGGAGTAAGTCAAGCAAGCATAATTGACCTTAATCCATAAGTCCTAACTAACTTACCAAACTAGTTGATAAAAGGATAGCTTTAATGGAAACAAGAGTCAACTAACTTCCCAAGAATTACCACTAAATGTCGGACATTACGACTCTAGTATCCTAGGAACTCAACCCCCATGCCAAGGTGTGAAAATCTACTCAAAATTATCAAGTGGCATTTTCACAAATACTTGGTGGGCATATGACCAAAACATGAGAAATTGCAAGGAAAATTAGAAAACAATGACCAACTATTCACAAAACCAAATATAATTAGACCATCAAGCATAAAGAAAGCATGGAACATTAAATTCATCAGTCAAAACTTCAACAAACTCAAAATTGCAAATATGAACAAAGTAACTTGAATCAAAAGGAAAAGAAAGTAAAAGCGTTTTAATTAAAGAGAAAATTGAGAGTACTTACAATTGAAGAAGCAAAATTCCAAAATCAAAGCTTGCTATAAAATGCTACAACGGAAATTGAAATGAAACCCTGAGAGAGTAATGCTACACTATTCCTACTCCTACTCCTAATTACTCTCTAAAAAAACTATCTAAGTGAGCTCTCTAGCTAATTGTTGAATTCCCCTTCATATAGTATCCAAATTCAGCTCCAAGCCTTCAAAATTTGGACCAAAAGCCCTCAGAAAACGCACAGCACGTGTTTCTTTAATGAAATCACGTGCAGGGTCCTGTGCGTACGCACAGATGTGTGCGTACGCATACTTGGCCGAAAGTTGACCTGTGCGTACGCTTAGGTGCTTGTGCGCACGCACACATGGAAATTCCTTCTGGTACGCACGCACACATGGAAATTCCTTCTGGTACGCACGCACGCTTGCTTATGCACATGCACACTTTACTGTGTGTGTTTTTTTCTTGTTTTTTTCATGTTTTCTCCCTTGTACATGATTTCTTCCATTTTTGCCTACCCAATCTTGCCTAAATAACCTAAAATCACTCAACAAACATATCATGGTATCTAATGGCATAAAGTGGAACTAAATTTGTGCATTTCAAGCATAAAAACTCATGTTTTCACATCTAAGTCCAAATTAGAGAGAAATCACAAAAGTATACTATTATGGTGTTCAAGTGTAGGTTTATGTGCTAGAATCCATCCAAATTGAGTCAAAATATATCATCAAATGTGGACTCATCAAGCTGTTTGAGGCGATCCTATTATTCACGGATGACTTCTAGGATTTTTGCATCCTGGGGTTGCTTATCTCCTTTGGAGTGGTGTGCATCCTTTGAGGAGGTTGGTGTGGCATCCTTGTCCTTTCTTGGCGTTCCTTCTTCTAGTCTGGAGGTATGGTCGTTGGTGAGAGGGTTGTTTGCCATGTTTGATGGGATGACTTCTAGGTTCTCCAGTAACTGCGTCAATGTTCTGAGTGTTACCTGAAACTGAGAGGTCGATCACGAACAATATCTTCTGGACTGATCAAGGTTATTGTGTCCGACTTGGCAGAGTAGGAGGCGCTGCTGGTCCTTGTGCACCAGAAGCGGGTGGTACCTGCAAGAGACTCTGATGCTTAAGTCAGTACGGGCTTTAGGCAGGTTTTTGTGTAGAATTGGAGTATGAGTTATACTTGGGTGCTCCAGTGTATTACAGTAGTGCTGGGCGACCTTCCTTGAGATAAGTTCATTGTCTTATCTTATCTTTTGTGGGTAAGGTCATATCTTTTGTTAACCGTGTCTTAGTAGGCGGCGGTTCTGTGTTTTGGGCCTCCTTAGGCCTCTGTGGCGATCTTCTGATCACTTTTGTGAAGAGGTCGTTAATGGGCCAATCTTTCCAAAGGTCGGTCCTGTTGTCTTTGACCAACCCGAACCTTGTAGCTCGGACCAGTGTACGAACAGTGTCCCTGCTTGAGCTTTGACCTTTCCATGAGGTTGTGTTTGTTTCTGAGCTTCGACCTCTTTGGGAAAGTCGTGTTCAAGCATCTTCCTGGTCGTGCCCAGTTTGCTCCTTCTCGGGAAAATTTTACGTCTTTAATGCCTTCGAAACGCGAAGTGTTTTTGCTTTTAAATGCGGCGTCATTCTCGAGTGCATCATTTTTTCTTAGGTTTAAGCGAGCGCTTTTAAAGCCTTTTAATTGGACTTTGATTTCTTTTTTCCGTTTCATTCCCTCCTTTAATTTGAAATCAAAGAGATTTTTTTGGTTTTTTCAGTTTCTTGCTTCCATTTGCTTTGCTTTTACATTTCTGAAGAAAAGCTTCATTCCTTGGTCTCGTTCCTTCGATTTGCCCCAAGATTTCTTCATTCTCTGGAGCTTCGAGGCACTTGTTGGTGTGGATCGTCTGCGTTTTGGCTATGCATTCGTTGCGGTCGTTCCTTCTTCATCGCAGGTTAGTGCTTTTTCTTTCTTTTATTGTGCGTTCTGTATTTTTCTGGTTCGCTGGTAGTTCTGTGTTGCTCTCTGTTGGTTTTGCATGTTTATTTTGTAGAAAGTTTTGATCTTTTTGCTTTGCTTGTACCTTTGAAGAAATGTTTACGCCTAGATTTCTGTTTGCCTCCTTGTGTTTCTTTGTTGAGAGAGTTAGGGTTTTGGCTCACAGTATTTCTTCCCTTCTGTATTCCGTACTGTTGCCTCCAAAGGGTGCCCCTGGATTTTGCTTGTTTTTTATGTTCTTGTGAACCTTGGTGTGTCCTTTTCGTTTGGCTTTTGCCCGAGTTACTTTGGTGGTGATGTTTCATTCATTTTCTTGCTGTAGGTGTAGTTTCTTTATGTCTTCTCGTAAGAATATTGTCGAGATGTCTACAAAGGTCCCTGCTGGTATGGCTTATTGGTTGGATTCTATAGTGTTAATGTGTGTTACTGTGGCTGATCTTGAGTATTGTGAGAAGATTAGAAGGTTTCATAGAATTTGTGAGCGTAGGGAGGATAAAAAGAACTATGAGTTAGTGTCACCCGACCCTGAGGAGAGGGTTAGTTTCCCTCTTTTAAGTATGATAAAACGTCCTTTCTTCTATGCCTATGACTATTTCTTTACCCAGCTAGGTATTACCATTCCTTTTACTACATTTGAGACCAAAATCTTGTGAAACTGTAATGTGGCCCCTTCGCAGCTTCACCCGAACTCTTGGACTTTTATGAAAATCTTTCAGTTGTTGTGTCAAGAGCTAGGTATCCGACCTTCCCTTTCTCTCTTCCTTTATTTGTTTGTGTTGACAAAGCTGGGAGCAGCCAAGAAAAAGGCTTCTTGGATCTCCTTTCGGGCTACTCAGGGGAAGAAGGTTTTTTCTATGTTTGATGATTTTTTTTAAGATTTTAAGAACTTTTATTTCAAAGTCGGGTGTTGAGGATGTTCACCCCTTTTTCTTGGACAAGAACAATGAACCGACCTTCCCCTTTGGTGGCAGAAAGATACTGTAGTTCTTAAGTAC
This sequence comes from Arachis stenosperma, assembly GCF_014773155.1. Lineage (NCBI taxonomy): Eukaryota > Viridiplantae > Streptophyta > Magnoliopsida > Fabales > Fabaceae > Arachis > Arachis stenosperma. The sequence continues at coordinate 47,827,428 of NC_080378.1, read as the reverse complement.
CTATGGGAGAGTCTAGATGAGGTAGAGTGGGCCTTTGTAGGTATCTTGGAGGAGCACTGGGGAGAGCCTCCTCTTCTGGACATGAAGAAGCTTTTAGGAGATTCCACTCTCCTTCGCTCTGAATTAGGTAGTGGCTGACTTCTTTATGAGGAGTCTTTTTTGTTTATTCGTCTGAATATTTCGCATTCCTCTGTTGCGTGACCGTTTTTATGGTTACCTTTTCTCTTTTTCAGAGATGGTGGCCCTTTCCGATTCGATGAAGTTCCTTAGAAAGGCCAAGAAAACAGTAGCCGCCCAAAATATTCAAAACAAGGCGTCGGGGGAGGGTTCTAGCCTGGTTCCTCCGAAGAAGCCAGAGCCCGACCCTCAGGGTCCGAGGAAAGTCATCCCGACCCCTCGAGTTTGGACGGTTCCTATTGAGCCTCCCTTGGCAACTTCTGGTGCTACCTTCTCCCCTTCTTCCTCTGACCCTCCTCACAAGAAGCCGAGGACTTTTGGGACTTATAATTTGGATGATAAAGACTTTGATGGTGTGGCTTTTGCTTCAGAACTCATTGCTCCTTATGGCAAGGTTTCTACTTATAATGTGTCAATTCTTCACCGCCTCGACTTTATATCAAGCAATAGTATCTAGATGGCTAATCTTAGTGCTGCCTTGTCTCGGGTTATTAAAGAGTCTCCTGTCTATGCCACTAAGGCTTTCCTTGAGGAGGCCAAGGCTGATTATGAGAGGGTGGAGGGCTTGAGGCGTGAGTGGGAGGCCAAGAATGTTGTATTGGATGTTTCGGTGGAGAAGGAGAAGGCTAGGGCCACAGCTGCAGAGGCAGCCGCTAATCTGGCTGAAGATATGGAGAAAAAGGCTAAGGAGTGCTATACTCGAACCCATGGCGAGCTGTTGGAGACCAAGGAGAGGCTTCAGTCCGCCTATGATGACTATGCCGAGCTCCAAGGCCATGTGGTGAACGGTATGACCGCTTTATATGAAAATCTGAAGGCCCAGGTCCGATTTCTTGCTCCTGATGTTGACCTTTACTTATTCAGCATGGACAATGTTGTGAAGGATGGGAAAATTATGCCTGCTACTGATTACGATGATGAGGCTCCTCCTTCTGTGTTGACAGTTAAGGCTTCTACAGCCCCTTTTACTGAGGTGGTCTCTCCTGAGCCCGAGCCTGATGTGGGGATCCTGAATGGTCTGGACGGGGTTGTTGGAGCTACCCCGATCTCAGTCATCCCTCTTTCTCCTAAAGATGCTGCCACCGGGGCGAAGCTGGATCCTTTATAGTTCTCTTTTACATATCTCTTTATATATTTATACGGTTCGAGCTATGGACCTTTTGAACTTTGGTTTTGTAACTATTTTGGGATGACTTTTTTGAAACTTTTCTTAGTTTCTTTTTAGCAACTTTTGTTTTTAATTAATACACTTTTAACTTTTGTGTTGCCATTGGGCAGCCCTTGAGCCTTTAATGTTTTAATTTTTGTGTTTGGTAGTGCACTGACTGGTTTTGGCGAGGTGCTTTTGTTTTTAACCTTTGTATGGCTTTATGTTTTGGTGACGGCACCCCTTTGCGGGCACTTACGCCCTTGGGATTTAGGTGTTCGGAGCTCTTTGGTCCGACATCTTCTTCGAGGTAGTGTTTATTTTCTACCTTTTCTTTTTGGATCACGCCTTGTTTTAGTTGTCCGGACAACCTTCTATTTTAGCGACATCGTCCTTTATGGTTTGCTGTCTGGGCTTTTTAGTCGGTTTCCAACAACTTTTTAGGTAGCGTTCTTGTAGGGAACCTTTTCTTTTTAGTTTGTTTGGATGACCTTTTAGCCTTATTCCGAGGTCGCGCTCTCACCTTTTAAGTAGCGTCCCTTTTTAGGACTTATACCCTTTGGCTAAGCATTTTGGCCTTTATATGGTGTTGTTCCCTTTGTAGTGATCCTTTCATTGGTCTGACTTCTCTGTTGGGCCTTCTTAAGTTATCTTTAGTAATCCCAATTTAGTTTGACCTTGTCAGGTCGCTTTGTATGGGTTACTTTTTATAACTTCTCGCATTAACCTTTGCCTTTGTCACTTCACCTTGCCGACCTTTCCTTTGTCGGGTGATGAATTTTGCATTTTGAGCGTGAATTAATGCATCTTGGTAGAAAACTTTTTAGGGAATCTTAAATTTTTTATTTAGGTAGTAAAATGAAAAATATAGATAAGAGTATGTACATATGGGCGCTTAACGAACGAAATTTCCTATCGGTAAAGAAATGTAAAAATAATCGCGTTGTTAATATACTTTCTAAACCAACAGAAAATCCTTTCGTACAAATGTTTGGTTGTCACAAGTAACAAACCCAATAAAAATAATTAACCTAAGTATTCAAACCTCAGGTCGTCTTCTCAAGGAATTACAGGGAGGTGTTCTTATTATTGGCTATAGAAAACAGTATTTTTGGGTTTGAAGAAGGTTTGAGCAAGAGAAATAGATTGCAAGAATTAATAAATCAATAACTGTAAATCTCTTGGCAAGGTATGAAAACCGGAATTCCTATCCTAGTTATCCTTATTAGATGTGGTGAGAATTGGGTTTTAATCCCACTTAGTTATCCCTTATTAAATAAAGGAAAGTCAAGTGGACTAATTAAATTGATCCTCGAGTCTTAGTCAACTTTTAGAGCAATCCAAATTAATTAGCAATCTACCAATTTCAACCACTGCTGAGTTTGATAACTCAAGTATTACTAATTAATTAACCAAAGCCAAAAGAAGAAAATAAATCATAAACAGAGCAAAACAATCATGAGTCTGAAATACTTCAATTTATATTAACTAAGAAAATCATAACATGAATGGTCCATAAGCCAATTGGGCAACATAAGTCAAATACACATAAAAAGCATCAGAGTAAATAAGAGTAGAAGAGAAACATAAATTATTGAACCTGGTATGAAGAAACAATCCTGATGACTAAGAGAAATCCTAAATCCTAAAATAAATCCTAATCCTAATCCTAAGAGAGAGGGGAGAGAACCTCTCTCTCTCAAAACTACATCTAATTCTCAAACTATATGTTATGATCTAATGATCTTTATGAATGAATGGATTCTTCTAATTTATGGCCTTTAATCTGTGTTCTCTGGGCTTGGATCTGGGCCAAAAAGGGTCTACAAGTCACTGGGATTGACTTCTGCAACATCTGCAGAGCGCGCACGTCACAGTCCGCGTGGGTCACGTGATCGCGTCATCTGGAGTTTTGCTTTTCCATGCGGTCGCGTCAATCATGGGTCCGCGTCAGTTGTGTTCCGTGAGTCACACGTTCGCGTCATCCATGCGCTCGCGTCAGTGCTCCTTGCGCTTAAGCACGCGTCCGCGTCGTCCATGCGGTCGCGTCAGTCCGTTTCTTCAAAACCTCCATTTTTGCGCTTTCCTTCTATTTTTGTATGTTTCCTTTCCATCCTTTAATTCATTCTTGCCCTATAAAACCTGAAAGTACTCAACACACAAATCACGGCATCGAATGGTAATAAAGGATAATTAAATTTAATATTTTTTAAAGCATAGGAAACATGTTTTCTCATATATCATAAAACAAGGAAGGAATTGTAAAACCATGCAATTTCATATGAATACGTGGGTAAAGAATTGAAAAAATCATATGAACAGTATGAACATCACAGCCAGAGCAAAAATGCAGAATAGGTAAAACAAGCAACAAGTACGGCGTAATTATTAGTCCTAAATCTACTAACCATATCCTAGCTACCTAAGCACCTAGAATTCACTATAACATGCATCTCTAACTATCCTAATTTGAACATAAACTAAAAAAATATGCAATTAACTACGAAGGAAAGAAAAGTGGCGTTCAGCGGAACCTGGTGCATAGAAGTACAAATATATGGAACAGAGATGAGGACAGAGAGGTGGTGGTGGTGACGCAGCGGCACTGGGGGTACGGCGTCGCGGTGGCGGAGCAGGGCGGGTTGGAGGTTGGGCGAGGGGAAGAGGAAGGAAGGGGGCGAGGGTAGTGGGGCTGTGGTGGTGGTCGGTGTGGAAGGTGGCCATCGGAGGTTGGCCGCGGTGGGGGGCAGTGGCGGAGGAGGGTGAGAGGGAAGGTTGGGAGTGGTGGAGGAAGAAAAGAAAGAAGAGAGGGGGTAGATGTCGCGGGGGGGTCTGGGTGGTTGGGGGTGGTGCAGCGGTCGGAGATGGTTGGCGGTGGTGATGGTGGCAGAAGAGGGAGTTGCAGAGAGGGGAAGGAGAAAAAGGTGGGGTATGGGTGGGCGCGATAGGGTTAGGGTTCGTGTGACTTGGGGTTAGTGGATTTAAATCTACGTGATCGTGTGAGTAGGGGAAAGATGGGTGACGTGGACGCGTGAATCACGCGAACGCGTCACTGGAATTTGTGCTAGATGCACAGTTCCAGCGTCATTTTGGCACAACTCTCTGTTTCTATTTAGGTTGCCATAGAATCCACGTGACGCGAATGCGTGGCTCACGCTTTCGCGTGGGATGAATGTGATGCAAGTGACGCGGTCGCGTCAGGGACGCAAACGCGTAGTCCATTTTGTGCTAAACGTACCATAGCCGCATGATTTCAGCCCAACTTTCTGGGCGTTGGATCCTTACGCCGATTTCCATACCACGCTCACGTGTGGCCTGCGCGCTCATGTGGCTCCTTTTTTTATTATGCAGCATGCGAAATGTAAAATGCAATGAATGTGATGCAAAAATTCCAGGTTCAATCAAAATTCAAAAACAGATTAGAGTGGAAGAGGAACGATCATACCATGGTGGGTTGTCTCCCACCTAGCACTTTAGTTAAATCCTTAAGTTGGACATTTGATGAGCTTCCTATTATGGTTGCTTGTGTTTGAATTCGTCCAGAAATCTCCACCAATGTTTGGAAGGCCAACAGCCTCCGAGGTCCCAAACCAGGCATATGAAGTTTTCGAGCAGCTTCAAACAGATTCTCAGGCTCCTGGGGTGACGAATGTCAGAGTAGATTCCAGGATCCCAAACTTTGCATTTAAATCTGCCTCTGTCTTGATTTATATTCTTCCTTTCGGGCGGTTTGGAAATTGTATTATCACCAAGATGACCAAACGTCTTTCGAGACCCATTCAACTGAACTTGATACTAAACCTTACACTTCGGATTGAAGCGTCGAATCCTATGGAACCTTGCACACCAGCTCTGAGTATGAGCCATTTCCATTTTACTCTTAAAGCCACAAAGAGCTCTAAGCTGGCCATCTGTTTCAAGCAAACCATATTCAAGTGGAAAAGTAAGGATAAAGGTCAAGGATTGTACCCACTTGAAGCTTGTATTAGGTGGTAAGGGCCTTGGGATAGGTGTTTTGGTGCACGAAATTGTGATTCATTCTTTTCACAACTCAAACAGTCCCTAGTAATGGCTCCAAAAACTTGGTGCGCAATACCATGGTCTAAACTTAATTTCACAACTTCACACAACTAACCTGCAAGTGCACTGGGTCGTCCAAGTAATAAACCTTACGCGAGTAAGGGTCGATCCCACGGAGATTGTTGGTATGAAGCAAGCTATGGTCACCTTGTAAATCTTAGTCAGGTAGATTCAAATGGTTATGAATGATATATGAATAAAGCATAAAGATAAAGATAGGGATACTTATGTAATTCATTGGTGAGAATTTCAGATAAGTGTATGGAGATGCTTTGTCCCTTCCGTCTCTCTGCTTTCCTACTGTCTTCATCCAATCCTTCTTACTCCTTTCCATGGCAAGCTATATGTTGGGCATCACCGTTGTCAGTGGCTACAATCCCGTCCTCTCAGTGAAAATGTTCAATGCACCCTGTCACGGCACGACTAATCATCTGTCGGTTCTCAATCAGGTTGGAATAGAATCCATTGATTCTTTTGTGTCTGTCACTAATGCCCAGCCTTCACGAGTTTGAAGCTCGTCCCAGTCATTCAATCATTGAATCCTACTCAGAATACCACAGACAAGGTTTAGACCTTCCGGATTCTCTTTAATGCCGCCATCAATTCTAGCTTATACCACGAAGATTCCGATTAAGGAATCCAAGAGATAAACATTCAAGCCTTGTTTGCTTGTAGAACGGGAGTGGTTGTCAGGCACGCGTTCATGAGTGAGAATGATGATGAGCGTCACATAATCATCACATTCATCATGTTCTTGGGTACGAATGAATATCTTAGAATAAGAACAAGCTGAATTGAATAGAAGAACGATAGTAATTGCATTAATACTCGAGGTACAGCAGAGCTCCACACCTTAATCTATGGTGTGTAGAAACTCCACCGTTGAAAATACATAAGAACAAGGTCTAGGCATGGCCGAATGGCCAGCCTCCCAATGATCTGAGAATTAGACGTCCAAAGATCTAAAAATCTAAAGATATGAAAATCTCAAGATGTTCAAATACAATAGCAAAAGGTTCTATTTGTAGAGAACTGGTAGTCTAAGGTTTACAGAAATGAGTAAATGACATAAAAATCCACTTCCGGGCCCACTTGGTGTGTGCTTGGGCTGAGCATTGAAGCTTTCATGTGTAGAGACTTTTCTTGGAGTTAAACGCCAGCTTTTGTTCCAGTTTGAGCGTTTAACTCCCATTCTTGTGCCAGTTCCGACGTTTAACGCCGGGCAGTTTTGAGCTGATTTGGAACGCCGGTTTGGGCCATCAAATCTCGGGCAAAGTATGGACTATTATACATTGCTGGAAAGGCCAGAATGTCTACTTTCCAACGCCATTGAGAGCGCGCCAATTGGGCTTCTGTAGCTCCAGAAAATCCACTTCGAGTGCAGGGAGGTTAGAATCCAACAGCATCTGCAGTCCTTTTCAGTCTCTGAATCAGATTTTTGCTCAGGTCCCTCAATTTCAGCCAGAGAATACCTGAAATCACAGAAAAATACACAAACTCATAGTAAAGTCCAAAAAAGTGAATTTTAACTAAAAACTAATAAAAATATACTAAAAACTAACTAAAACATACTAAAAACATACTAAAAATAATGCCAAAAAGCGTATAAATTATTCGCTCATCATGTTTCCAGTGGTTCTGTAGGCTCTACTCCCTTGTATCCTTCTTTGAATTCCTCCACTTCCTTGCGAACTTCTTCAACTACAACTACGTCTTGATCAAAGTCTTCTATGTCTTCCTCGTCACTCAAGTCATAACTTGGAGGTTTAGAGAAATCTACCTCGACATCATCTTCGTACTCACTGAGATAAGGTTCTTCAGGTTCAAGGAGTTCAGTTGCGGATGCAAGTTCGTGACTAGGAGAGCTTGATTCATGATCATCACTGCCTATGGAATCAACTTCTTGGTCTGTTCCGTCCAATTTTTCACAAGGTATAAGCTTTGGAGGTTGTGCACTATCTTCCTTGGTGTCCATTCCGAGCTTCTCAGCAGAATCCTTTATAGTTCTCGATTCCCATGGAGGTTCAGCATCTCCTAAATCTTCAACCACTTCTTCTTCTACAACTATTATGGCTTCCTCCACTTGTTCCAAGACAAAGCCATGCTCCTCACTGTCCACCGAAGTTTCTAGTGTCTCCTTCATGCTACGCTCTTCTTTTGATTCTCCACATGTGACCATGGGAATACTTTGAGTGCTCAGATGTCGAGAAGCTATTATATTTACTACCTCGGTTAAGGCAGTAGTGAGTTCCAGTACGCCCCTTTGCATCTTCGCTTGCCCTTGAAGAAGAACACGAAGTTTGTTATTTAATGGAGGTTGGGGTGGGTATGAGGGCTCATCGGTTGGAAGAGAGGGTTCATAATAAGAATGAGGTGGTTTTTGGGAGTAATAGGATTGGAATTGTGGTGGATAAAGGTCATATGGTGGTGAATGGCGAAAAAGAACTTGTGAGTGTGGTGGTTCAAAGCTACGTTGAGAGGATGGTCTATAAGCACAGGGTGGAATTTGTTAGTAACTATCAGGGGGTCCACCATATCTATCAGCTTGGTATGCTTTGTATAATGGTCGTCGTCTGTGTTGTTGCCTAAAGGGTTGATCAAGTCCTCATGGCTCCATCCATCTTTGATTGCTCTGACCTTGATGCATATTCTTGTTATAGCTTCCATTCCTTTCAACAAATGTAGACCAAACTCAAAGCGAGAGGGGTGAAAATTCATACTAGCTGATAGAAATAAAAGGGAAAAACAAAAACAAATAAACAAATAAAAGAAAAAATATTTACAATAACCAATAATAAGGCACACATTTGCAACTCCCCGGCAACGGCGCCATTTTGACGAACGAAATTTCCTATCGGTAAAGAAATGTAAAAATAATTGCGTTGTAAGTATAGTTTCTAAACCAACAGAAAATCCTTTCGTACAAACGTTTGGTTGTCACAAGTAACAAACCTCAGGTCGTCTTCTCAAGGAATTGCAGGGAGGTGTTCTTATTATTGGCTATGGAAAACAGTGCTTTTGGGTTTGAAGAAGGTTTGAGCAAGAGAAATAGATTGCAGGAATTAATAAATCAATAACTGTAAATCTCTTAGCAATGTATGCAAACCGGAATTCCTATCCTAGTTATCCTTATCAGATGTGGTGAGAATTGGGTTTTAATCTCACTTAGTTATCCTTTATTAAATAAAGAAAAGTCAAGTGGACTAATTAAATTGATCCTCGAGTCTTAGTCAACTTTTAGAGCGATCCAAATTAATTAGCAATCTACCAATTTCAACCACTACTGAGTTTGATAACTCAAGTATTACCAATTAATTAACCAAAGCCAAAAGAAGAAAATAAATCATAAACAGAGCAAAACAATCATGAGTCTGAAATACTTCAATTTATATTAACTAAGAAAATCATAACATGAATGGTCCATAAACCAATTGGGCAACATAAGCCAAATACACATAAAAAACATCAGAGTAAATAAGAGTAGAAGAGAAACATAAATTATTGAACCTGGTATGAAGAAACAATCCTGATGACTAGGAGAAATCCTAAATCCTAAAATAAATCCTAATCCTAATCCTAAGAGAGAGGGGAGAGAACCTCTCTCTCTCTCAAAACTACATCTAATCCTCAAACTATATGTTATGATCTGATGATTTCTATGAATGAATGGATTCTCCCAATTTATGGCCTTTAATTTGTGTTCTCTGGGTTTGGATCTGGGCCAAAAAGGGTCTACAAGTCACTGGGATCGACTTCTGCAACATCTGCAGAGCGCGCACGTCACGCGTCCGCGTGGGTCACACAATCGCGTCATTTGGAGTTTTGCTTTTCCATGTGGTCGTGTTAATCATGCGTCCACATCAGTTGTGTTCCGTGAGTCACGCGTTCGCGTCATCCATGTGCTCGCGTCAGTGCTCTTTGCGCTTAAGCACGCGTCCGCGTCGTCCATGCGGTCGCGTCAGTCCGTTTCTTCAAAAACTCCATTTTTGTGCTTTCCTTCAATTTTTGTATGTTTCCTTTCCATCTTTTAAGTCATTCTTGCCCTATAAAACCTAAAAGTACTCAACACACAAATTACGGCATCAAATGGTAATAAAGGATAATTAAATTTATTATTTTTTAAAGCATATGAAACATGTTTTCTCATATATCATAAAACAAGGATGGAATTGTAAAACCATGAAATTTCATATGAATAAGTGGGTGAAGAATTGAAAAAATCATTCAATTAAAGCACAAGATATATCATAAAATAGTGGTTTATCAGCGCTTACCCTACTAGTCGGGAAGCTTTTAGGTCTAGGCATGGTGCCTCATTAAAAAACCCTTTAGGTGAAAAAGAGTGCGCCTTGGCTAGAGACTTTTTTCTAGCTGTAGTACCTTATTAAGTTGCAAGAATGCCATGACCTCGGGAGCTCTCGCCCTTGGAGGCCGGCCACCCTATAGTAACCTTTTCCTAGTACTTCTGTGACTCGGTATGGCCCTTTTCAGTTGGATGCTAGCTTCCCTTCTCCTGATCGACGTGCTCCGATATCATTTTGAATTAGGATGAGGTCGTCGGTGGTGAAGCTTCGCTGGATTACTTTCCGGTTATACCTTAAAGCTATTCGACGCTTTAGTGCTTCCTCTATAATCCGAACTCTTTCTCGGACTTCTGGAAGTAGGTCGAGCTCTTCCCTCTATGTTTAGCAGTTGGTATCTTTATTGTAGAGGATCACCCTAGGGGATCTTTCTTCCACCTCTACGGGAATCATTGCCTCTATTCCGTAAGCAAGTTGGAAAGGTGATTCCCCAGTGGTGGAGTGTGGTGTCGTCCAGTATGCCCATAGGACTTACGGGAGCTCTTTAGCCCAGGCTTCTTTTGCGTCCTGTAGTCTCTGTTTTAATCCGACCAATATGACTTTGTTGGCAGCTTTGCCTGTCCACTGGCCTGTGGGTGTTCTACAGAGGTGAACTGGTGCTTGATTTTCAGATCGGTTACCAAGTTCCTGAAACCCGTGTCGGTGAACTGAATGCCATTGTCTGTGGTGATCGAGTATGGGACCCCAAACCTTGTGACAATATTTCTGTACAGGAACTTCCGACTTCTTTGGCCGGTGGCAGCAGCTAATGGTTCTGCCTCAATCCACTTTGTGAAATAGTCTATTCCTACAATGAGGAACTTGACTTGTCCTGATCCCTGGGGGAATGGTCCGAGGAGGTCGAGCCCTCACTCTGCTAACAGCCAGGGTAAAGTGACGCAGATGAGCTCTTTGGGTGGGGCAATATGAAAGTTGGCGTGCTTCTGGCATGGGGGCATGTTTTAACGAACTCGATTGCTTCCTTTTGCAAGGTCGTCCAGTAAAAGCCAGCTCAGAGTACCTTTCTGGAAAGAGCTCGTGCCCCGAGGTGGTTGCCGTACATGCCACTGTGGACTTCTTCTAGGACTTCCCTTGTAGCGGAGGTCGGGACGCATTTTAGGAGGGGTGTTGAGATTCCTTTCCAATATAGGACGTCGTGCACTATGGTATAGTACTGTGCTTATTGTACTAGCCTTTTTGCCTCCCTTTTATCTAGCGGGAGTGTTTTGGACTTGAGGTAGCTGATTATGGGAGTCATCCACCCTTGGTTATGGTCTGATATGTTTATGACCTTCTCTTCTTCCGTGGTTGATGGGTTTTGTTGTGTTTCTTAGATAAGGCTTCTATTGTTGCCCCATGGTTTGGTGCTGGCTAGTTTTAAAAGTGCATCAGCTCGGGCATTTTGTTCCCGGCGTATATATCGGATCTCATATCCCATGAATTTTCCGAGTTATTTTCTGGTCTTGTCTAGGTATTTTTCATGGTGGGGTCCTTTTCCTGGTAGCTTCCTTCTATTTGCGAGGTGATTACTTGTGAATCGCTGAAGACGGTAAGCTTTTGGGCTTCGACTTCCCTAGCCAACTTCAAACCAGCCAGTTGGGCTTTGTACTCGGCTTGATTATTTGAGGCGGGAAGCTCAAATATTAAGGAGAGTTCGAGTTGGGTTCCTTGATCACTTTCTACGATGACACCTGCTCCACTTTCAGCTTTGTTTGATGAGCCGTCAACGTAGAGGTTCCAACCAATAGGGGTGTCAGCCAGGTACTGAGACTTGATGGCTGTCCGAGCTTTATACTTAAGGTTGAATTCGGACAACTCAACTGCCCATTGTAGGATTCTTCCAGCTAAGTCAGTTTTCTGCAGGATACCTTTTATGGGTTGATTGGTCCGTATTCTGATGGTGTGGACCTAAAAGTGTGGTTAGAGTTGTCAAGAGGTGAGTATGAGGGTGTAGGCAAACTTCTTTATCTTTTGGTAGTTTAGTTCAGCCCCTTGTAGAGCCTTGCTGATAAAGTAGATGGGTTGCTGTCCGTTTTCGTCTTCTCTGACTAGGGCCGAGGCTATCGCCCGAATTCCCACAGCGAGGTATATGATCAGTTCTTCTTTTTGTCGTGGTCGGGTTAGAATAGGTGGTTACCCCAGGAATGTTTTGAAGTCTTGGAAGGCTTGTTTACATTTTGGGGTCCATTCGAACCTCTTTCCTTTCCTTAGGGTTGCATAGAAAGGGAGAGATTTTATGGTTGATCCGGCTAGGAACCTAGATAGGGCCGCTAGCCTTCCGTTTAGCTGATGTACCTCCTTAATGTAGGTTGGGCTTTTCATGTTGAGTATGGCTTGATATTTGTATGGGTTTGCCTCAATCCCTCTCTGGGTGAGTATGAACCCTAGAAATTTGCCAGCTTCCACCGTAAGTGCACTTTATGGGATTTATTCTCATCCCATACTTTCTTATGGTGCCAAATACTTCAATGAGGTCGGGTAATAGTATTTATTCCCTTTGTGTTTTTACCAGCATGTCGTCCCCGTAGACTACCATCAGCTTCCTGATGTGGTCGGCGAATACTTTGTTCATCCACCTCTGATATGTGGCCTCCGCGTTCTTGAGTCCAAACGGCATAACTACGTAGCAGTAGTTTACTCTTGGGGTTAGGAACAGGGTTTTTTCCTGGTCGGGTTGATGCATCGGGATCTAGTTATATCCCGAGTAGGCGTCCATGAAGGAGAGGTACTTGTATCCCGATGAGGCGTCGGCTAGGGTGTCGATATTCGAGAGGGGGTAGGGATCTTTTGGGCAAGCTTTGTTGAGATTGGTATAGTAGAAACACATTCCACACTTCCATTTGGCTTTTTGACCAATACTACGTTGGCCAACCATAGTGGGTATTTGACCTCCCTTATGAACCCTGCCTCTAGTAAGGCTTGTACTTGCTCCTCCACAGCTTGTGATCTCTCTGGACCAAGCTTTCTGCGCTTCTGTTGTACTGGCCGAGATCTGGGGTACGCTGCTAGCTTGTGTTACATTAATCCGGGGCCTATGCCGGGCATGTCCACTGCTTTCCATGCGAAGAAGTCGGAATTATTCTTTAGGAACTTTATCATTAGCTCCTTTAGGTTTCCTTTTAGGTTCGCGCCTATGTTTGTCATTTTATCTTGAGTATCTCCGACTTGGACCTCTTCGGTCTCGCCTTCTGGTTGAGGGCGAAAATCATCGCGGGCTCGGGCTCCCCCGAGTTCTATAGTGTTGGTTTCCTTTCCTCTGGGATCGCCTTTAAGATTCAAACTTATATTGTAACAGCGTCGCGCGAGTTTTTGGTCTCCTTTTATGGTGGCTATCCCTTCTGGGGTTAGGAATTTCATGCATAGGTGTGGAGTGGAGACTACTGCGGCGAGCTGATTTAGCATTGTCCGACCTTTGAGGGCGTTGTACGCAGAGCTCACGTCGACTACGATGTAGTCGATGTTCAGTGTTCTGGAGTGGGTTCCCTTTCCAAAGGTTGTGTGTAGTGGGATGTAACCTAGGGGCTGGATTAGGGCATTTCCGAGCCCGAACAAACTGTTGGAATATGCTCTGAGCTCTTTTTCTTATAGACCAAGCTTGTCGAAGGCGAATTTGAATAGGATATCTGCAGAGCTTCCTTGGTCGACCAGTGTTCGGTTAAGATTGGCATTGGCGAGTATGATGATGATGACTACGGGGTCATCATGCTCGGGAATGATACCCGCGGCGTCTACTTTATTGAAGGCGATAGTGGGGAAGTCGGATGACCTATCCCCTTCCCCGAGATGGTATACCTCTTTGAGGTGTCTTTTTCGAGATGATTTGGAGATTCCTCCTCCTGCGAATCCTCTGTTGATCATATGAACGTGCCTTTCTGGGGTGTGAGGAGGTCGTTCAGCTCGCCCCTCCTCTTCATCCCTTCTTCTCCTTTTTGGCTCGTCGGTCCTGTTGGCCAGGAATCAGTCTAGTCTTCCTTCTCGAGCCAATTTTTCTATGACATTTTTCTAGTCATAGCACTCATTGGTAGGGTGTCCGTAGATCTTGTGGTATTCGCAGTATTCGACCCGTTCTTGTACCTTATTCAGAGATGTTGGATACTTCTTGGATGTGGAGTGGCTAAGGGGTCCTTCCCGTAAACCGTTGATGAGCCCCATAATTTCCACCTCTGTGGGGAGATTCTGTGTGTCAAGTCATGCTTTATTGAATCTTTCCATGTAGCTGTGGAGGCTTTCTCGATCTCCCTGTTTAATCTGTAGCAGGCTTGAAGCGTGCTTGGCTTTGTCCTTCTGAATGGAGAACCTGGCGAGGAACTTCTTGGCAAGGTCATCGAAGCTTGTGATCGATGATAAACCCCAATTTTGTAATTTATCTTGTGCTTAATTTAGGGGATTTTATCAACCTTTTCTCATATTTATTCAATAAAATATCATGGTTTTGTAATTCTCCCTTAATTTGTGCTTAAGTGTAAAAACATGCTTTTTAGGCCTTTAATTTGCTAGTTTTAATTCACCTTTGATTCCACTAGATGCCTTGATGTGTTTGTTAGTGAATTTAGGATGAAAAGGGCTAGGAATGGATAAAAGGAGTGAAGACAAAAGCATGTAAAGTGGAAAACTCAAGGAAGATTTGGAGTACACACATCGACGCGTATGCGCAACAAACGCGCACGCGTGGATATGAAGTCGCATGGCGACGCGTACACGTGACAAACATGTATGCGTGGATGGTAAAATGTCAAGCGACGCGTACGCATGACCGACGCATACGCGTCGTAGCTCGCACGTGACCTCATTAAAGTGAAAACACTGGGGGCGATTTCTGAGCTTTCGAGGCCCAAATCAAACTGTTTCTAGAGACTATTTCATGCAGAATTGAAGATTGGACAAAGGAGGGGAACACTTAGGGTAGTTAGGATGAGCCTTTAGTTAGTTTTCTAGAGAGAAAAGCTCCCTCTTCTCTCTAGAATTAGGTTAGGATTAGGTTAATTTCTCTTAGATCTAGCTTTTAATTCTTGCTTTGATTTAGTTTTCTTTACCATTTCTTGTTCCTACATCTTTACTCTCTTAGCTTTATTTGTTATTTCCTTTATTTTGTTATTCTCATGTTCATGCACTATTGTTTCTTTGATTTTCCCTTTTAATGCAATTTACATTTTATGGTTCTTTATGTTTAATTGAATTGTTGTTATTAATTCCTTGCAATTGGTAGTTGTTAGATTTTATTCTTATTGTCATTTTATCTTACTTTCCTTTTATGCCTTCCAAGTGTTTGATAAAATGCTTGGAAGGATGTTAGAGTAGAATTTTTTGTGTCCTTGGCTTGAGATGGTAATTTAGGTGAACTTGAGTTGCTAATGTCCAAGTGATTGATGATTGGTATCCATTGACTCTAGCTTTCACTAATTCAATTAGTGAGTGGTTAGGACTTATGGACTAGGATTAATGTAGCTCATTTGACTTTCATTCAATTGTTAGAGGATGACTTAATGAGATTGATCCTTGCAATTATCATGTTATGGTTAGTAACAAGAATAAAGATCCTTAACCATCAACCTTTGCCAAGACCTTTTTATCATTTGGATTTCATTTACTTTTCTTTTCTCTTATTCCAAAACCCCAAAAATACTTATCCATAACCAATAATTGAGCGCACTTCCCTACAATTCCTTGAGAGACGACCTGAGGTTTAAATACTTCGGTTATTTTCATTGGGGTTTGTACTTGTGACAAACAAATTAAATTTTGATTTGAGGATTCATTGCTGGTTTAGAGCTATACTTGCAATGAGATTTCGTTGAGAAATTCTTTACCAAAAAAATTCTTCTCATCAATCGACCTTGCCAGTAGGCTGTCGAACCACTTTATCGCCATCTTAGTTAGAGTGGTCGGGAAGGCCTTGCAACGGGTTGCGTCCGAAGCGTCTGTGAGGTACATCCGGCTCCTAAAGTTGCTGAGGTGATGACTCGGGTCGGATGGGCCATCATATGCAGTCATGTCGGGAGCTTTGAAATCTTTCAGAACCTTATCCTTCATGATTTCTTTTATGAACGGGTCTTGATCCTTGTGAGGGCTATCTTTGCGGTCGGATCGAGTGGCTTTAGTTTTGAGGTCGGCTTTGAGCATTAGGAGTTTTTCTTCTAGCTCTCGACGTCACCTTGTTTCTCTCCGGAGGTCTCGCTCGGCCTCTTGTTGTCCTTTGGCCTCTTGTTCAAGCTGTGATGACGAGTTGTTTCTTGTTTAGTTTGGAATCGATCAAAAACAAAAATCAATTCGTTGGTAGCACAGTCCAAACCAATAATAGACTCTCACAATCAAATGTTATCACAATTCAAACCAAACATAAACCGAGAGTAGTTAAACCTCGGGTCATTCTCCCTAGGAATACAATTGAAAGTGTTATGCTTTCGGTTGTGGAGGAAAAAAGGGGTAGTTTCCAAATCAAAGAACGAAAGATTAAAAGAACTAAGAAAAAAAAAAGAACTAAGCAATTATCAAAATTGGTATTAATGTAAGTAAAAAGGGGATGAGACCAAAACTAGTGAAAATGCTATAAATGCATAAAAAGCCTTGACTTCGGAGTTGAGAATTCATGGAATCCTATCATGGCCATAACCACAACTATGATAATTATGATGAGTCAATCTCACTTAGTTAACCCCTAACATTGAGGAGTAAGTCAAGCAAGCATAATTGACCTTAATCCGTAAGTCCTAACTAACTTACCAAACTAGTTGATAAAGGGCTAGCTTTAATTGAAACAAGAGTCAACTAACTCCTCAAGAATTACCACTAAATGTTGGACATTACGACTCTAGTATCCTAGGAACTCAACCCCCAGGCCAAGGTGTGAAAATCTACTCAAAATTACCAAGTGACATTTTCACAAATACTTGGTGGGCATTGGTGGACGAAATTGTGATTCATTCTTTTCTAATTCGAAACAATCCCCGGTAATGGCTCCAAAAACTTGGTGCTCAATATCACGGTGTCTAAAATTCAATTCACAACTCCGCACAACTAAACCAGCAAGTGTACTAGGTCATCCAAGTAATACCTTACGTGAGTAAGGGTTGATCCCACAGAGATTGTTGGTATGAAGCAAGCTATGGTCACCTTGTAAATCTCAGTTAGGCAGATTAAATGGTTATGGTTTTCGAAAATTAAAGATAAATAGAAAATAAAAGGGATAGAAATACTTATGTAAATTAATAGTGGGAATTTCAGATAGGTGTATGGAGATGCTGTGCTCCTCTTGAATCTTTACTTTCTCATTGCTTTCATCCAATCCTTCTTACTCCTTTCCATGGCAAGCTGTATGTAGGGCATCACCATCATCAATGGCTACTTTCAATCCTCTCGGGAAAATGGTCCTATGCGCTGTCACTACACGGCTAATCGTCTGGAGGCATCACCCTTGCTGATGGCTACATCCCATCCTCTCAGTGAAAACGTTCCAAATGCTCTGTCACAGCACGGCTAATCATTTGTCGGTTCTCAATCAGGTTGGAATAAAATCCATTGATTCTTTTGCGTTTGTCATCACGCCCAGCCTTCAGGAGTTTGAAGCTCGTCACAGTCATTCAATTCCGGAATCCTACTCGGAATACCACAGACAAGGTTAGACTTTCCGGATTCCCATGAATGCCGCCATCTATCTAGCTTATACCACGAAGATTCTGTTGGGGAATCTAAGAGATATGCGCCCGGCCTAAGGTAGAACGGAAGTGGTTGTCAATCACGCGCGTTCATAGGTGAGAATGATGATGAGTGTCACGGATCATCACATTCATCAAAGTGTTGTGCAACGTATATATTGGAATAAGAATAAAAGAGAATTGAATAGAAAGTAATAGTAATTGTATTGAAACTTGAGGTACAGCAAAGCTCCACACCCTTAATCTATGGTGTGCAGAAACTCCACCGTTGAAAATACATAAGTGAAAGGTTCAGGCATGGCCGAATGGCCAGCCCCCATGGTCTAAGAACCAAACGTTCAAAGATGCTCTTCAGATCTAAAGTGATCAAAAGATGTCTAATACAATAGTTAAATGTGCTATATATACTAGACTAGCTACTAGGGTTTACATGAGTAAGTAATTGATGCATAAATCCACTTCCGGGGCCCACTTGGTGTATGCTTGGGCTGAGCTTGATCTATCCACGAGCTGAGGCTTTTCTTGGAGTTGAACTCCAAGTTATAACGTGTTTTGGGCGTTCAACTCCGGATCATGACGTGTTTCTGGCGTTTAACTTCAGACAGCAGCATGTACTTGGCATTCAATGCCAAGTTACGTCATCATTTGGAGTTCTGTAGCTCCAGAAAATCCATTTCAAGTGCAGGGAGGTCAGATTCCAACAGCATCAACAGTCCTTTTTGTCAGCCTTTTTCAGAGTTTTGCTCAAGTCCTTCAATTTCAGCCAGAAATTACCTGAAATCACAGAAAAACACACAAACTTATAGTAAAGTCCAGAAATGTGAATTTAACATAAAAACTAATGAAAACATCCCTAAAAGTAGCTTGAACTTACTAAAAACTACCTAAAAACAGTGCCAAAAAGCGTATAAATTATCCGCTCATCAGGCATATGACCAAAACATGAGAAATTGCAAGGAAAATTAGAAAATTATGACCAACTATTCACAAAACCAAATATAAACATACCATCAAGCATAAAGAAAGCATGGAACATTAAATTCATCAATCAAAACTTCAACAAACTCAAAATTGCAAATATGAACAAAGTAACTTCAATCAAAAGGAAATGAAAGTAAAAGTGCTTTAATTAAAGAGGAAATTGAGAGTACTTACAATTGAAGAAGCAAAATTCCAAAATCAAAGCTTGCTATAAAATGCTACAATGGAAATGGAAATGAAACCCTAAGAGAGCAATGCTACACAACTCTTACTCCTACTCTTAATTACTTCTAAAAAAACTATCTAAGTGAGCTCTCTAGCTAATTGTTGAATTCCCCTTCATATAGCATCCAAATTCAGCTCCAAACCTTCAAAATTTGGGCCAAAACCCCTCAGAAAATGCACAACACGTGTTTTTTTAATGAAATCATGTGTAGGGTCCTTTGCGTACGCACACTTGGCCGAAAGATTACCTGTGCGTACACACAGGTGCTTGTGCACACTCACACATGAAAATTTCTTCTGGTACGCACACACGTTATTCCTTGTGTGCATGCAAACTTTGCTGTGTGTGCTTTTCCTTATTTTCTTCATGTTTTCTCCCTTGTACATGCTTTCTTCCATTTTTGCCTAGCCAATCTTACCTAAATGACCTTAAATCACTCAACAAACATATCATGGCATCTAAGGGCATAAAAGTGGAATTAAAATTGCCCATTTCAAGCATAAAAACTCATGTTTTCATATTTAAGTCAAAATTAGGGAGAATCACAAAAGTATGCTATTTTGGTGCTTAAGTGTAGGTTTATGTTCTAGAATCCATCCAAATTGAGTCAAAATATATCATCAAATGTGGACTCATCAATTCTCCCACACTTAAATGATAGCATGTCCTCATGCCAAACTAACAAGGAGAAGGATGAAAATGGGGTAATCAACTTATCAAATGCAACTATCTATATGCATACAAGTATGTATATATACTATTTATAGCTATATATCTATCTACAGTTTCCTATGAATTTGGTGAAAACAAACAAACAAATTTCCAACCAAGAGTATAGACATATAGGGCTAAACAAAGAAATAATCCAATGCAACCAAAATCTAGAAAATTGGTTCAACTCATCAAAATGAAGCAACTTGCAAGAATACATAACTAAAGAGATGGAAACATAGAATTAAGTAATTGAACCCTCACTAGGTGTGTATACACTCTAATCACTCAGTGTCTAGGGGTTAATTCACTCAAATATCCTCTAATCATGCTTTCAAGGTTTTGCTTTGCATCTAACAATCAATAAACAAGTGATGCATAAATGCAATTATCTTGAGGACTTATTAGGGTTGTAATGGGGTTAAGGTCAAGGTGGGACAAATATGGTCAAGTGGACTAAAGTGATTGAATCCTTCATTAGTTTAAGTTTCCAACTCAACCTTTATCAATCCAACAATAAAATATGCAATCCTAACTTCCTATCATTTCTCTCTCACAAACATTTATGTATGCTTTATCATTCACATCACATATGCATTTCTTACTCACGTTTCTTAGGGGTAACCTTTGTTCCCCTATTTATGGGGACGATTTTTTTTTTTCAAGGGAAAATAAATGCATATGGTTTACTAGTTCATACATGAATGCACCCATTTTCCAAAATTTTTTCAATGAAATACCCAAATTAAACATTTTCACTACCAATGCTTCCCAAAATTCTCCCACACTTAAATTAAACACACTCCTTAACCTAAGCAAATCAAGGATTCAATAAAAGGTAAATCATGATTTTCCGCTTAAGGTTGTAATGTGCTATTGTCAATAACAATGTGTAACAACCCTAGTTTTTTGAAAATTAAATAATTAGTTATTTTTGATTTATTTTAAGAAAATTATTTTGCTAAAGGTGATTAAATAGAGTTTCATGATAATTGAAGTTTAAATTAATTAGAATTTTTATATAAATTTTATTAGATATTTGGTATAATTGAAGTTATAATTTTGGTAATTGAAAAATAAGAAAGAATTGTATAACTTAATTTAAATAAATTCTATTTTAAATGAATTATGTTATTAATTTGAACTCATAGGAATTAATTTACTAGAAATGATTAGATTGATTTTTATAAACATTTTATGTTTAAGTCAATTAATATTTATGTACAATTTTTAATATAATTAATTATTTTATAAATTGAAATTAAAGTTTCAGAGATAGAAAAATACTTGAGATTTGTATGATTTAATCTAGAAAATTGATATTTGAATTTAAATTGTACTTTACAAAATATAATTAACTTGTTCATTTTATAATGTAAATTAGAAATAATTGATTTAACTTAGCAATATGTTGATAAATAATGTTTCTAAATATTTTTTTAAGAGAGTATATTTGATTCTAAAATTACTCTACCCTTCAATTTTATCAAAATATCTATTCATATCTATCCATATTCTTTTATAAAATCCCCAATTCCTAAACCTAAATTCCCAAATTGAATCAGAAACCCTAATTTCCAAATTGGAAACCCTAATTCTTCCCAAACATAGCCGCCGAAACCCTACTCCAATTGCCCTTCTCAGACCCAGCAGCCGTGATACCAACCTTTCCCTTTTTCAAATCAGTCGCAGCAGTAAAGGGGGAAGGGATGCAGAAGAAAAACGGACCGAGAGAGAGGAGGCGGAGCTGCGATCAGAAGCGGAGGTGAGCCACGCTGCTGCCTCCGTTCAGCCCGCCGCCACTGTGCCGTCTTTGTCGCAGCCACTCCCGCCAAAACTCATGCCGCCGATTTGTCGCTCGAGGAGTCGTTGTTTTTGCTTGTCGTTTTTCCCCCCGGAGTCGTCGCCGTCGAGGGCCAGCAGAGGAAGAGAGAACGACTGCGAGCCAGGTTCACCAGCGAGGAGAGGGGCTGTGTGGCACGTCACCGTTGCGACCGATTTCATGACCATCACGGCGAGGGCTCTGTTGCCGTCGTCCTAACATCGCCGTTCGTGCCCCTTTGTCACCGTCGCTGTTCCGCCCGGCGTCGCCAGTGTTGAGGTCAGCCACTCCACTACCACCGTCGAGCCTTGTTTGAGGCTGGTGCTTCTCTTGGAGGTTGGGAGGAAAGGACGCAGAACCGCAGAGTAGAGGGGCAACTGTGGTCTGCCGTCGATCTGCACGCCGCCTCTACCGTCAGAGACCACCGTTAGAATCGCTGCCGTTTTGGTAAGCTTGCCCTGTTTCTGGTTCCTCCTAGTTCTGCCAATTCAATTTTACTTTGAAACTTGTCCCTGAAATTGTTTGTATTGTATAAAGAGATTATTGTAAATTACCTTGCCGCCGCCGTTACTGGAGGTAGCTGCTGGCTCTATTTGGAAATTGTTAGTGCCATTGGAGTCGCCGGGAACCAATGTTGGAGCCGCTCTTGATGATTCTGATGCTGCTACATAGGTCCCGAGCTGCTGTGTTGTTGCTAGAGGAAGGGAACTCATAGGAAAAACGTCACCGAGGCTGCTGCTTGGTTTAATTGCGTTGTTAATGCGACATTGAGGTAGGGGATTTAACATTTTTAATTTAGAATGCCTACAAAGTTATTGGATAAGTACAAATGGTTAATAATAGTTAAGAATTTATTAATTGACAAGAATGACTTGAAATGTGTTTGAGAATGGTTAGCTATTGTGATTTTTCTGAGTTATGATTCGAATTAAATATGGTTGTGATTACTTTGAATTATAATTGAAATTAGATGCAGTTGTGAAATGTGACTGAATTATTGATTCTGCGATGAATTGGTTGAGATTCTGATTTTGAGTGAATTATTGACTTGTTTGATGTTGAATTGGATATTTGATGAATGGGAACGACTGTGAAGTCTACTTGTAACTAGTTGAGATTGGTTTTGATGGTTATTGAAGGATTGGGACTAAGAGATTAAACTGTTTTGAGAACCTGTGATTTTCTGAAATAATATAGTAAACTTTAAGAGTATCTAAATAATTTTGTAATGGTTAGACTAATTTTCTGTGTCATGATTTGTTGATTCTAACTTGGCTGTGATTGTGGCCGGTTTCATTGTTGTAAGTGATTAATTGATGATATTGATTTTGATTTGAGGCTGTAACTGTTACCGATTTTCTGATTGTTTGGAATTACTGAGAATCCTGTTATTTGATTATGTTGAACTAGTTGATATAGGCTGGTTTGCCTGATGGTTGCAAATTGACTGAAATTCTGTTCTTTGATGGATTTATATTGAATTGAATGATGTGCTGGTTATTTGATATATTGTAATGGTAGTGGATTTGGTTGGTGACTGATTGAAGATTGGTTTGGGAGATTAGTTATGAGTTTTTAAAGTTAGACTGGTTTACTTTTAGAAAAAAATGATGACTGGGTGAAATTCTAATTTTAATTGATGAAAGGATGTTAGTTCTTAAACTGAATTATGATGAGATGATTATTGAGAATCTGTTATGGAAGTTGCTAATAAATGGATAGAGAATTGATTGTGGTTAATTTTGAAAGGATTTTATGATAAGTGAAAAGTAAATATGAAATGGTGAGATTGGATTGATGGATTAGCAGAAATTGCGAAGTATGATTGATCTGTTAAATATTATGAATTGTGGATTTTCTGGTTGCTTGAGAATCTTGTATTTGATAATTATTGGGAAAGGATTGTTGAATTGTTGAGAAAGAGGGAACCCGTCAGGGAGGCTAAGTCCGAGTTTTAGGGGAGGTGTTGCCGAAATTTTATAAAAAATATGAGGTTTTATTTGAAAAGTTATTTTAGAACCTTTGAATTTGGAAAATTATATTACTTGACTTTTGTTTAGTTAAGAAAAGAATTATTTTATTTTGAATTTGGTTTACCAAAGAAAGGTTTATACTTCAAAAATAAATTATTTAAAAAAGAAACCATGTTTTGAGATTGAATTAAATGAAAAGAATTATGTTTTGGGTTTAAATTAAAGGATTGCTGTTTAGAAGTTTGATGAATTTATAATATTTGAATTTGAATGGTAAAGAGAGATGACTTTTGAATCTTTGGGTAGTTAGTAAGCATGAGAAAGAGTTTTATTTGATTACTTCTAATGAAAGATAGTTTTAAAGTTGGCTTTATTTAAGATTGTCAAAGCAGAGATTATGAACTGAATTGATGACTGAGATTTTTATGAACGAATGCTTGAGAAAGTTAAGAAAGGTTTAAGAAAATGTGATAAGGATTCAAAGGGAAAAATAGAAGGGAGAATTGATAATTGGTTAAATTCGGGAAGTACCCACGAACTGAATGATCATTGATCTCGGAGAAACCTATAAATTGTTATTTGTTTTAAATGCGGAAAAACCCACGAATTGATAATCATTGATTACGGGAATAACCCACTAACTGTTATATTATGATCTCGGGTATATCCCACGAACTGAAGATCGTTGTTTGCTGTGTATCGGTCTCGGGTATAACCCACGAACTGAGGATCATTGTGTTTATTCATTTGTTGCGTTATGGCAACTCCTGAGATATTTATGTGATGATCTGCTGCGTGAAGGCAGTCAGATAGATGGTGGTGCGACCACTGAGAACGCTTTCCTGCGGTACAGATTCATATTTTAATTCTGTAAGGCAGAGGGGTTATTTCCTGCTACAGAAGTACCGTGACCACCTGTTCCATTTCTGTAGTGGCAGAGGGGTTATTTCCTGTATACAGATGGTGTGTCGGCATACATCCCTGCAGTGGCAGATGTGTTATTTCCTGTATGCAGTGGACCCTGTGGTGGCAGAGGGGTTATTTCCTGTACACAGGGGTATAGCCAATAGGAAAGCCTTATCCAGACAGAGGTTGCTGGATAACGTCGGGAGCGGGTTAGTAACCGACAGATGAGCTCATTTGCTGCACTAGGGCTAGACATGCATCATCCTTATTTGCGCATCTGCATTTGATTGTGTTTGCTTGTTTTATTTCTTTGTAATTTGTGTTGCTTGTCTTGTTTCTTTGTGATTATGCTGTTTGTCTTAGTAACTTGCTTGTGTGTTCGATTAAGATATTTTTGTTGATGCTGTGAACTTAGTAAAGTATTGAGGAATGGTATTTGTGAAATGAGGTTTGGGTATATGATTTATGTTGCTGATTTACTTAGTTACTGTGATGGTTGAGGAATGCTATTTGTAGCTGATGAATTGCTAACGCGGTTGAGACTTTATGTAAGTAATATGAGTTAGAGAAAGGGATTTAAACAGTTTCAAGTAAATTTTAAGAAATTTTTGAAAAGGTTTGATAAAGAAAACTACATTGGAAACTTGAGTTAATTATTTGCATGTAAATCATTACTTTTACGGCATTCCCATTCCCTACTGAGAACGTATGGTTTGTTCTCACCCCAAAATCTTCCACCCTTTCAGTGATACAGGTTCGAAGACTCAGTTTGAAGCTGCGGGCGATTGTTAGACCTTATTTACGAGTTAAGTTTTTGAATTAAGTTGCTTTCATAGAATTCCCTCGCCCTTGTTGCTTAAGATTTTATTTTATAAAGAGGGATAGGAGTTGTATCTAAGTTACACTTGGATTTGTTTGTATAATACTTACTAATAATTATATGATTATTATTATTTGGTGATGCTTGATATATGATTTGACAAATAAAAACAAAATTTTCTGGCATTTTCTACTAAAACTGAAACACGATTTCGGACTAAAGGCTCAATATTAAATAGTTAATAAGGAAAACAGGTCAGTAACGCCTTACTTTTGGTACGATCATGACGTATTGGAAGTTGGGTCGTTACAAAATGGTATCAGAGCAGTTTGTTCCTGTTAGAGCCTTGGGAATGAACTGACTATACTTCACTGCATACTCTGAGTGTCTGTCATGCTTTGTGACTTGTTCTGATAACAAGAGTTTGTGTTTTATTTGCATGACTGTCTGATGATTAACACTGTTTGTTTACCATTGCATGCCTCATGGTATTAGGTCTGGCCAACTTAATACTAATGATTTATGTATATGGGAACACTAATGGGTTATCATAGACAAAATAGAAGTAATAGCTAATGCGATCCACGGGGTTTGGGAGCGTTAGAAGTTATAAAGTTAGCTTCGTTTTGACGTGTAATCTTTATTCGTGCCACGCGAACTCGTGCTATCTTTTTCTTAGTTGTTTTCATTGGAATTCTCTGGTTTGAATTTCCTTCTTAGAATGTGATTTGCTTGTTTTCCAACCATACATTGTCATTCTTATATACCTTTGCTTGCCTATGAATCTGATTGCTTACGTAACTCTTTGAATATTCATCCTTGATAATGCCTATGTTTCTGTTCATATATTCTATTTTCTTTGATTCAAGTTCGAATTTATTTTATTCTAGCAATTTTTGAGGGCGAAAATTTTTCTAAGGTGGGTAGAATGTAACAACCCTAGTTTTTGAAAATCAAATAATTAGTTATTTGTGCTTTATTTTAAGAAAATTATTTTGCTAAAGGTGATTAAATAGAGTTTCATGATAATTGAAGTTTAAATTAATTAGAATTTTTATATAAATTTTATTAGATATTTGGTATAATTGAAGTTATAATTTTGGTAATTGAAAAATAAGAAAGAATTGTATAACTTAATTTAAATAAATTCTATTTTAAATGAATTATGTTATTAATTTGAACTCATAGGAATTAATTTACTAGAAATGATTAGATTGATTTTTATAAACATTTTATGATTAAGTCAATTAATATTTATGTACAGTTTTTAATATAATTAATTATTTTATAAATTGAAATTAAAGTTTCAGAGATAGAAAAATAATAGAGATTTGTATGATTTAATCTAGAAAATTGATATTTGAATTTAAATTGTACTTTACAAAATATAATTAACTTGTTCATTTTATAATGTAAATTAGAAATAATTGATTTAACTTAGCAATATGTTGATAAATAATGTTTCTAAATATTTTTTTAAGAGAGTATATTTGATTCTAAAATTACTCTACCCTTCAATTTTATCAAAATATCTATTCATATCTATCCATATTCTTTTATAAAATCCCCAATTCCTAAACCTAAATTCCCAAATTGAATCAGAAACCATAATTCCCAAATTGGAAACCCTAATTCTTCCCAAACATAGCCGCCGAAACCCTACTCCAACTGCCCTTCTCAGACCCAGCAGCCGTGATACCAACCTTTCCCTTTCTCAAATCAGTCGCAGCAGTAAAGGGGGAAGGGATGCAGAAGAAAAACGGACTGAGAGAGAGGAGGCGGAGCTGCGATCAGAAGCGGAGGTGAGCCACGCTGCTGCCTCCGTTCAGCCCGCCGCCACTGCGCCGTCTTTGTCGCAGCCACTCCCGCCAAAACTCATGCCGCCGATTTGTCACTCGAGGAGCCGCTGTTTTTGCTTGTCGTTTTTCCCTCCGGAGTCGTCGCCGTCGAGGGCCAGCAGAGGAAGAGAGAACGACCGCGAGCCAGTTTCACCAGTGAGGAGAGGGGCTATGTGGCACGTCACCGTTGCGACCGATTTCATGACCATCACGGCGAGGGCTCTGTTGCCGTCATCCCAACATCGCCGTTGGTGCCCCTTTGTCGCCGTCGCTGTTCTGCCCGGCGTCGCCAGTGTTGAGGTAAGCCACTCCACTACCACCGTCGACCCTTGTTTGAGGCTGGTGCTTCTCTTGGAGGTTGGGAGGAAAGGAGGCAGAACCGCAGAGTAGAGGGGCAACTGTGGTCTGCCGTCGATCTGCACGCCGCCTCTACCGTCAGAGACCACCGTTAGAATCGCTGCCGTTTTGGTAAGCTTGCCCTGTTTCTGGTTCCTCCTAGTTCTGCCAATTCAATTTTACTTTGAAACTTGTCCCTGAAATTGTTTGTATTGTATAAAGAGATTATTGTAAATTACCTTGCCGCCGCCGTTACTGGAGGTAGCTGCCGGCTCTATTTGGAAATTGTTAGTGCCATTGGAGTCGCCGGGAACCAATGTTGGAGCCGCTCTTGATGATTCTGATGCTGCTACATAGGTCCCGAGCTGCTGTGTTGTTGCTAGAGGAAGGGAACTCATAGGAAAAACGTCACCGAGGCTGCTGCTTGGTTTAATTGCGTTGTTAATGCGACATTGAGGTAGGGGATTTAACGTATTTAATTTAGAATGCCTACAAAGTTATTGGATAAGTGCAAATGGTTAATAATAGTTAAGAATTTCTTAATTGACAAGAATGACGTGAAATGTGTTTGAGAATGGTTAGCTATTGTGATTTTTCTGAGTTATGATTCGAATTAAATATGGTTGTGATTACTTTGAATTATAATTGAAATTAGATGCAGTTGTGAAATGTGACAGAATTATTGATTCTGCGATGAATTGGTTGAGATTCTGATTTTGAGTGAATTATTGACTTGTTTGATGTTGAATTGGATATTTGATGAATGGGAACGGCTGTGAAGTCTACTTGTAACTAGTTGAGAATGGTTTTGATGGTTATTGAAGGATTGGGACTAAGAGATTAAACTGTTTTGAGAACCTGTGATTTTCTGAAATAATATAGTAAACTTTAAGAGTATCTAAATAATTTTGTAATGGTTAGACTAATTTTCTGTGTCATGATTTGTTGATTCTAACTTGGCTGTGATTGTGGCCGGTTTCATTGTTGTAAGTGATTATTTGATGATATTGATTTTGATTTGAGGCTGTAACTGTTACCGATTTTCTGATTGTTTGGAATTACTGAGAATCCTGTTATTTGATTATGTTGAACTGGTTGTTATAGGCTGGTTTGCCTAATGGTTGCAAATTGACTGAAATTCTGTTCTTTGATGGATTTATATTGAATTGAATGATGTGCTGGTTATTTGATATATTGTAACGGTAGTGGATTTGGTTGGTGACTGATTGAAGATTGGTTTGGGAGATTAGTTATGAGTTTTTAAAGTTAGACTGGTTTACTTTTAGAAAAAAATGATGACTGGGTGAGATTCTGATTTTAATTGATGAAAGGATGTTAGTTCTTAAACTGAATTATGATGAGATGATTATTGAGAATCTGTTATGGAAGTTGCTAATAAATGGATGGAGAATTGATTGTGGTTAATTTTGAATGGATTTTATGATAAGTGAAAAGTAAATATGAAATGGTGAGATTGGATTGATGGATTAGCAGAAATTGCGAAGTATGATTGATCTGTTAAATATTATGAATTGTGGATTTTCTGGTTGCTTGAGAATCTTGTATTTGATAATTATTGGGAAAGGATTGTTGAATTGTTGAGAAAGAGGGAACCCGTCAGGGTGGCTAAGTCCGAGTTTTAGGGGAGGTGTTGCCGAAATTTTATAAAAAATATGAGGTTTTATTTGAAAAGTTATTTTAGAACCTTTGAATTTGGAAAATTATATTACTTGACTTTTGTTTAGTTAAGAAGAGAATTATTTTATTTTGAATTCGGTTTACCAAAGAAAGGTTTATACTTCAAAAATAAATTATTTAAAAAAGAAACCATGTTTTGTGATTGAATTAATATGAAAAGAATTATGTTTTGGGTTTCAATTAAAAGATTGCTGTTTAGAAGTTTGATGAATTTATAATATTTGAATTTGAATGGTAAAGAGAGATGACTTTTGAATCTTTGGGAAGTTAGTAAGCATGAGAAAGAGTTTTATTTTATTACTTCTAATGAAAGATAGTTTTAAAGTTGGCTTTATTTAAGATTGTCAAAGCAGAGATTATGAACTGAATTGATGACTGAGATTTTTATGAACAAATGCTTAAGAAAGTTAAGAAAGGTTTAAGAAAATGTGATAAGGATTCAAATGGAAAAAGAGAATGGAGAATTGATAATTGGTTAAATTCGGGAAGTACCCACGAACTGAATGATCATTGATCTCGGAGAAACCTATAAATTGTTATTTGTTTTAAATGCAGGAAAACCCACGAATTGATAATCATTGATTACGGGAATAACCCACTAACTGTTATATGTTGATCTCGGGTATATCCCACGAACTGAAGATCGTTGTTTGCTGTGTATCGGACTCGGGTATAACCCACGAACTGAGGATCATTGTGTTTATTCATTTGTTACGTTATGGCAACTCCTGAGATATTTATGTGATGATCTGTTGCGTGAAGGCAGTCAGATAGATGGTGGTGCGACCACTGAGAACGCTTTCCTGCGGTACAGATCCATATTTTAATTCTGTAAGGCAGAGTGGTTATTTCCTGCTACAGAAGTACCGTGACCACCTGTTCCATTTCTGTAGTGGCAGAGGGGTTATTTCCTATATACAGAAGGTGTGTCGGCATACATCCCTGCAGTGGCAGATGTGTTATTTCCTGTATGCAGTGGACCCTGTGGTGGCAGAGGGGTTATTTCCTGTACACAGGGGTATAGCCAATAGGAAAGCCTTATCCAGACAGAGGTTGCTGGATAACGTCGGGAGCGGGTTAGTAACCGACAGATGAGCTCATTACCTGCACTAGGGCTAGACATGCATCATCCTTATTTGCGCATCTGCATTTGATTGTGTTTGCTTGTTTTATTTCTTTGTAATTTGTGTTGCTTGTCTTGTTTCTTTGTGATTATGCTGTTTGTCTTAGTAACTTGCTTGTGTGTTCGATTAAGATATTTTTGTTGATGCTGTGAACTTAGTAAAGTATTGAGGAATGGTATTTGTGAAATGAGGTTTGGGTATATGATTTATGTTGCTGATTTACTTAGTGACTGTGATGGTTGAGGAATGCTATTTGTAGCTGATGAATTGCTAACGCGGTTGAGACTTTATGTAAGTAATATGAGTTAAAGAAAGGGATTTAAACGGTTTCAAGTAAATTTTAAGAAATTTTTGAAAAGGTTTGATAAAGAAAACTACATTGGAAACTTGAGTTAATTATTTGCATGTAAATCATTACTTTTACGGCATTCCCATTCCCTACTAAGAGCGTGTGGTTTGTTCTCACCCCAAAATCTTCCACCCTTTCAGTGATACAGGTTCGAAGACTCAGTTTGAAGCTGCGGGCGATTGTTAGACCTTATTTACGAGTTAAGTTTTTGAATTAAGTTGCTTTCATAGAATTTCCTCGCCCTTGTTGCTTAAGATTTTATTTTATAAAGAGGGATAGGAGTTGTATCTAAGTTACACTTGGATTTGTTTGTATAATACTTACTAATAATTATATGATTATTATTATTTGGTGATGCTTGATATATGATTTGACAAATAAAAACAAAATTTTCTGGCATTTTCTACTAAAACTGAAACACGATTTCGGACTAAAGGCTCAATATTAAATAGTTAATAAGGAAAATAGGTCAGTAACGCCTTACTTTTGGTACGATCATGACGTATTGGAAGTTGGGTCGTTACAAAATGGTATCAGAGCAGTTTGTTCCTGTTAGAGCCTTGGGAATGGTCTGTCATGCTTTGTGACTTGTTCTGATAACAAGAGTTTGTGTTTTATTTGCATGACTGTCTGATGATTAACACTGTTTGTTTACCATTGCATGCCTCATGGTATTAGGTCTGGCCAGCTTAATACTAATGATTTATGTATATGGGAACACTAATGGGTTATCATAGACAAAATAGAAGTAATAGGTAATGCGATCCACGGGGTTTGGGAGCGTTAGAAGTTATAAAGTTAGCTTCGTTTTGACGTGTAATCTTTATTCGTGCCACGCAAACTCGTGCTATCTTTTTCTTAGTTATTTTCACTGGAATTCTCTGGTTTGAATTTTCTTCTTAGAATGTGATTTGCTTGTTTCCCAACCATACATTGTCATTCTTATATACCTTTGCTTGCCTATGAATCTGATTGCTTACGTAACTCTTTGAATATTCATCCTTGATAATGCCTATGTTTCTGTTCATATATTCTATTTTCTTTGATTCAAGTTCGAATTTATTTTATTCTAGCAATTTTCGAGGGCGAAAATTTTTCTAAGGTGGGTAGAATGTAACAACCCTAGTTTTTGAAAATCAAATAATTAGTTATTTGTGATTTATTTTAAGAAAATTATTTTGCTAAAGGTGATTAAATAGAGTTTCATGATAATTGAAGTTTAAATTAATTAGAATTTTTATATAAATTTTATTAGATATTTGGTATAATTGAAGTTATAATTTTGGTAATTGAAAAATAAGAAAGAATTGTATAACTTAATTTAAATAAATTCTATTTTAAATGAATTATGTTATTAATTTGAACTCATAGGAATTAATTTACTAGAAATGATTAGATTGATTTTTATAAACATTTTATGATTAAGTCAATTAATATTTATGTACAGTTTTTAATATAATTAATTATTTTATAAATTGAAATTAAAGTTTCAGAGATAGAAAAATAATAGAGATTTGTATGATTTAATCTAGAAAATTGATATTTGAATTTAAATTGTACTTTACAAAATATAATTAACTTGTTCATTTTATAATGTAAATTAGAAATAATTGATTTAACTTAGCAATATGTTGATAAATAATGTGTCTAAATATTTTTTTAAGAGAGTATATTTGATTCTAAAATTACTCTACCCTTCAATTTTATCAAAATATCTATTCATATCTATCCATATTCTTTTATAAAATCCCCAATTCCTAAACCTAAATTCCCAAATTGAATCAGAAACCATAATTCCCAAATTGGAAACCCTAATTCTTCCCAAACATAGCCGCCGAAACCCTACTCCAATTGCCCTTCTCGGACCCAGCAGCCGTGATACCAACCTTTCCCTTTCTCAAATCAGTCGCAGCAGTAAAGGGGGAAGGGATGCAGAAGAAAAACGGACCGAGAGAGAGGAGGCGGAGCTGCGATCAGAAGCGGAGGTGAGCCACGCTGCTGCCTCCGTTCAGCCCGCCGCCACTGCGCCGTCTTTGTCGCAGCCACTCCCGCCAAAACTCATGCCGCCGATTTGTCACTCGAGGAGTCGCTGTTTTTGCTTGTCGTTTTTCCCCCCGGAGTCGTCGCCGTCGAGGGCCAGCAGAGGAAGAGAGAACGACCGCGAGCCAGGTTCACCAGCGAGGAGAGGGGCTATGTGGCACGTCACCGTTGCGACCGATTTCATGACCATCACGGCGAGGGCTCTGTTGTCGTCGTCCCAACATCGCCGTTCGTGCCCCTTTGTCGCCGTCGCTGTTTCGCCCGGCGTCGCCAGTGTTGAGGTCAGCCACTCCACTACCACCGTCGAGCCTTGTTTGGGGCTGGTGCTTCTCTTGGAGGTTGGGAGGAAAGGAGGCAGAACCGCATAGTAGAGGGGCAACCGTGGTCTGCCGTCGATCTGCACGCCGCCTCTACCGTCAGAGACCACCGTTAGAATCGCTGCCGTTTTGGTAAGCTTGCCCTGTTTCTGGTTCCTCCTAGTTCTGTCAATTCAATTTTTCTTTGAAACTTGTCCCTGAAATTGTTTGTATTGTATAAAGAGATTATTGTAAATTACCTTGCCGCCGCCGTTACTGGAGGTAGCTGCCGGCTCTATTTGAAGATTGCTAGTGCCATTGGAGTTGCCGTGAACCAATGTTGGAGCCGCTCTTGATGATTCTGATGCTGCTAGATAGGTCGAGCTGCTGTGTTGTTGCTAGAGGAAGGGAACTCATAGGAAAAACGTCACCGAGACTGTTGCTTGGTTTAATTGCGTTGTTAATGCAACATTGAGGTAGGGGATTTAACGTTTTTAATTTAGAATGCCTACAAAGTTATTGGATAAGTGCAAATGGTTAATAATAGTTAAGAATTTCTTAGTTGACAATAATGACTTGAAATGTGTTTAAGAATGGTTAGCTATTGTGATTTTTCTGAGTTATGATTCGAATTAAATATGGTTGTGATTACTTTGAATTATAATTGAAATTAGATGCAGCTGTGAAATGTGACTGAATTATTGATTCTGCGATGAATTGGTTGAGATTCTGATTTTGAGTGAATTATTGACTTGTTTGATGTTGAATTGGATATTTGATGAATGGGAATGGCTGTGAAGTCTACTTATAACTAGTTGAGATTGGTTTTGATGGTTATTGAAGGATTGGGACTAAGAGATTAAACTGTTTTGAGAACCTGTGATTTTCTGAAATAATATAGTAAACTTTAAGAGTATCTAAATAATTTTGTAATGGTTAGACTAATTTTCTGTGTCATGATTTGTTGATTCTAACTTGGCTGTGATTGTGGCCGGTTTCATTGTTGTAAGTGATTAATTGATGATATTGATTTTGATTTGAGGCTGTAACTGTTACCGATTTTCTGATAGTTTGGAATTACTGAGAATCCTGTTATTTGATTATGTTGAACTGGTTGTTATAGGCTGGTTTGCCTGATGGTTGCAAATTGACTGAAATTCTGTTCTTTGATGGATTTATATTGAATTGAATGATGTGCTGGTTATTTGATATATTGTAACGGTAGTGGATTTGGTTGGTGACTGATTGAAGATTGGTTTGGGAGATTAGTTATGAGTTTTTAAAGTTAGACTGGTTTACTTTTAGAAAAAAATGATGACTGGGTGAGATTCTGATTTTAATTGATGAAAGGATGTTAGTTCTTAAACTGAATTATGATGAGATGATTATTGAGAATCTGTTATGGAAGTTGCTAATAAATGGATGGAGAATTGATTGTGGTTAATTTTGAATGGATTTTATGATAAGTGAAAAGTAAATATGAAATGGTGAGATTGGATTGATGGATTAGCAGAAATTGCGAAGTATGATTGATCTGTTAAATATTATGAATTGTGGATTTTCTGGTTGCTTGAGAATCTTGTATTTGATAATTATTGGGAAAGGATTGTTGAATTGTTGAGAAAGAGGGAACCCGTCAGGGAGGCTAAGTCCGAGTTTTAGGGGAGGTGTTGCCGAAATTTTATAAAAAATATGAGGTTTTATTTGAAAAGTTATTTTAGAACCTTTGAATTTGGAAAATTATATTACTTGACTTTTGTTTAGTTAAGAAAAGAATTATTTTATTTTGAATTCGGTTTACCAAAGAAAGTTTTATACTTCAAAAATAAATTATTTAAAAAAGAAACCATGTTTTGAGATTGAATTAATATGAAAAGAATTATGTTTTGGGTTTAAATTAAAGGATTGCTGTTTAGAAGATTGATGAATTTATAATATTTGAATTTGAATGGTAAAGAGAGATGACTTTTGAATCTTTGGGAAGTTAGTAAGCATGAGAAAGAGTTTTACTTGATTACTTCTAATGAAAGATAGTTTTAAAGTTGGCTTTATTTAAGATTGCCAAAGCAGAGATTATGAACTGAATTGATGACTGAGATTTTTATGAACGAATGCTTGAGAAAGTTAAGAAAGGTTTAAGAAAATGTGATAAGGATTCAAAGGGAAAAAGAGAATGGAGAATTGATAATTGGTTAAATTCGGGAAGTACCCACGAACTGAATGATCATTGATCTCGGAGAAACCTATAAATTGTTATTTGTTTTAAATGCGGAAAAACCCATGAATTGATAATCATTGATTACGGGAATAACCCACTAACTGTTATATGTTGATCTCGGGTATATCCCACGAACTGAAGATCGTTGTTTGCTGTGTATCGGTCTCGGGTATAACCCACGAACTGAGGATCATTGTGTTTATTCATTTGTTGCATTATGGCAACTCCTGAGATATTTATGTGATGATCTGCTGCGTGAAGGTAGTCAGATAGATGGTGGTGCGACCACTGAGAACGCTTTCCTGCGGTGCAGATCCATATTTTAATTCTGTAAGGCAGAGGGGTTATTTCCTGCTACAGAAGTACCGTGACCACCTGTTCCATTTCTGTAGTGGCAGAGGGGTTATTTCCTGTATACAGAAGGTGTGTCGGCATACATCCCTGCAGTGGCAGATGTGTTATTTCCTGTATGCAGTGGACCCTGTGGTGGCAGAGGGGTTATTTCCTGTACACAGGGGTATAGCCAATAGGAAAGCCTTATCCAGACAGAGGTTGCTGGATAACGTCGGGAGCGGGTTAGTAACCGACAGATGAGCTCATTACCTGCACTAGGGCTAGACATGCATCATCCTTATTTGCGCATCTGCATTTGATTGTGTTTGCTTGTTTTATTTCTTTGTAATTTGTGTTGCTTGTCTTGTTTCTTTGTGATTATGCTGTTTGTCTTAGTAACTTGCTTGTGTGTTCGATTAAGATATTTTTGTTGATGCTGTGAACTTAGTAAAGTATTGAGGAATGGTATTTGTGAAATGAGGTTTGGGTATATGATTTATGTTGCTGATTTACTTAGTTACTGTGATGGTTGAGGAATGCTATTTGTAGCTGATGAATTGCTAACGCGGTTGAGACTTTATGTAAGTAATATGAGTTAAAGAAAGGGATTTAAACGGTTTCAAGTAAATTTTAAGAAATTTTTGAAAAGGTTTGATAAAGAAAACTACATTGGAAACTTGAGTTAATTATTTGCATGTAAATCATTACTTTTACGGCATTCCCATTCCCTACTGAGAACGTGTGGTTTGTTCTCACCCCAAAATCTTCCACCCTTTCAATGATACAGGTTCGAAGACTCAGTTTGAAGCTGCGGGCGATTGTTAGACCTTATTTACGAGTTAAGTTTTTGAATTAAGTTGCTTTCATAGAATTCCCTCGCCCTTGTTGCTTAAGATTTTATTTTATAAAGAGGGATAGGAGTTGTATCTAAGTTACACTTGGATTTGTTTGTATAATACTTACTAATAATTATATGATTATTATTATTTGGTGATGCTTGATATATGATTTGACAAATAAAAACAAAATTTTCTGGCATTTTCTACTAAAACTGAAACACGATTTCGGACTAAAGGCTCAATATTAAATAGTTAATAAGGAAAACAGGTCAGTAACGCCTTACTTTTGGTACGATCATGACGTATTGGAAGTTGGGTCGTTACACAATGGGGTAAATAAAGTTCAAAGAGAAAGCTTATTGTATAGTTTGGGATCGACCAAAACAATAATCAATTCGTTGGTAGTATAGTCCAAACCAACAATGAATTCTCTTAATCAAATGTTTACAAATTCTAATTAAACCGAGAGTACTTAAACCTTGGGTCGTTCTCCCTAGGACACAATTGAAGTGGTACTACCTTGGTTGTTGAGGCAAAAAAGGGGGTTTCAAGCAAGAAATGAAAGATTAAAAGAACTTGAGGATAAAAGAACTAGGAGATGATCAAAATTGTAATTAATGCAATTAAAAGAAGACAAGATCCAAAACTAGTGAAAATGCTATAAAAGAGACCTTGACTTGGGAGTGAGGATCCAAGGAATCCTATCATCGCCATAACCACAACTATAGTAATTGTCATGAGTTAGTCTCGCCTAGTCAATCCCAACTATCGAGGAGTAAGTCAAGCAAGCATAATTGACCTTAATCCATAAGTCCTTGCCAACTTACCAAACTAGTTAATAAAAGGCTAGCGTCGATGGAAACAAGGGCCAATTAACTACCCAAGAATTACCACTAAATGTCGGACATTATGACTCTAGTATCCTAGGAACTCAAACCACAAGACAAGGTGTGAAAATCTACTCAAAATCTAAGGTTGGCATTTTCACAAACACCTTGTGTGCATAAAAATAAAACATGGAAATTGCAAAGTAAAATAAAAAGCTATAACCAACTAAGCACAAAATCAACAATAAACATCCAAACAAACATAAAGAAAGCATGAAACAGAAAATTCATTTATCAAAACTTTAAGAAACACAAAATTGCAATATGAACAAGGCAACTTGAACCAGAAGAAGTTGAAGGTAAGAGTGCTTTAATTAAAGGGGAAATTAAGAGTACTTACAGTTAAAGATGATCAAAATCCAAAATTAAGCTTGCGATAAAATGCTACATGAGAATGGAAAATGAAACTACATAAATCCTAGGAGAGCTCTCTATTCTACACTACTCCTACTCCTAATACTATATGTAACTATAGAAAATCAATCTAAGTCCTCCTCTTCAAATGTGTTGAATTCTCCTTTATAAAGCATCCAAATTTAGCCTTCAAGCCTTTCAAAATGGGCCAAGAGGACTCCAAATTCACGCAGCACATGGTTCATTAATGAAATCATGTGCAGGGACTTGTGACTGTGCGTCCGCACACTTGGCTGAAAACTAACCTGTGTGTACGCACAGGTGCTTGTGCACACGCACACACGGAAATTCTTGTTTGTGCGTACGCACGCAAGGCTGTGTGCACGCACACTTCACTGTGTGTGCTTTTCCTTGTTTTCTTCATGTTTTCTCCCTTGCACATGCTTTTTTCCACTTTTGGCCATCCATTCTTGCCTTCAAGACTTGAAATCACTCACAAACTGTATCACGGCATCGAATGGAATAAAAGTGGAATTAAATCACTCTACCAAAGCACAAAATTGCATGTTTTCACATTTAGGATCAAATTAGGGATCAAACACAAAAGTATGCTATTTGGGTGCTTAAGTGTGAGTTCATATGCTAGAATCCATTTAAATTGAGTCAAAATATACCGTCAAATATGGATTCATCAATTTTCCCACACCTAAACAATAGCATGTTCTCATGCTAAACCAACAAGGAAAATGATCAAAAGGGATAATCAACTAATTAAATGCAACTATCCATATGCATGTAAGTATGTATATGCTATATATCTATCTATCGATAATGTCCTACTAATTTGGTGAAACAGGCAAGCAATCCAATTCTAAGCAAGTATAAAAATGATAGGGCTAAACAGAAAATTAATTCAATGAAAACAAAATCCAAAGAATTGATTCAAGTCATCAAAAATGAAGCAACTTGCAAGAATACATGATAAGAAGCATGGAGACAAAGAGTTGAGTAATTGAACCCTCACTAGGTGTGTATACACTCTAATCGCTCAGAGTTTAGGGTCAATCCACTCAAATCTCCTTCCAGTCATGCTTTCAAGAATTTGCTTTTCATCTAACAATCAAAAACAAGTGATGCATGGATGCAATTATCATGAGGACTTCATATGGTTGTAATGGGGTTAGGGTAAGGTGGGATAGATATGGCCAAGTGGACTAATGCAATTGTATCCTTGATTAGTTTAAGTTCTCACTCAACCTATATCAACTGAATCAAACTCAAAATGTAATCCTAACCTTCCATCACTTTTAATTCACTAACACTCATGTATGCTTTTCTCACACAAAGAACACATATACAATTCCTTTATTTGTTTCTTTACTCTTCAGGGTGACTTTGTGCCCCTTTTTATGATGAAGAGTTTTTTTTATTAGAATTGTATATGGTTTAAGTAGTTCATACATGAATGTTCCCATTTTCCAAAATTTTCTTAAACATTGTCACTCACTACCAATGTTTCCCCAAAATTTCCCCCACACATAAGCGTAACACACTCCTTCAACCTAAGCTAATCAAGGACACAATCCAAGGTATTTCATGGTTTTCCACTTATGGTTGTGATGTGCTAAAATCAAGAACAATGGGGTAAATAAAGCTCAAAGGGGTTTAACAATGGTAAATGCAAAGGGTAGGCTATATGGGAAAAGTAGCTTTTAAACAAAGAAGGCTTCAATCATGCTCAATGCAATTCAAAATATCAATCATTGGAAATAGAGAATCAAGCAAAACCAAGATTACAATCATAGAAGAGATATAACACACAACGAACAAAATTTTGTGGTTAAAAATATGTAACCACTCAATATAGCTCAAAAACTCACAAGGCATTTGTTCTCTACTCTACCATGTTCCATAAGAAATCCATTCAAGCAAGTTAAAAAAAATAGTTTTCCAATCAATTCAATCGAAAGCCTAAAGTTGTTGGAAAGTCATGTTGTTTTTCACCAAAATTATTTCCTATATATGTATGTATGTATGTTGTAATGGATGCAAAGTTTTTTTTCAAAAAGTCCTAGTTCTTCTCCTAATTTTCAACAAGCAAAAAGGTAACATGAATAATTAGGATCAAAATGAGCTAGGTATTAGCTATTCACAACATCCAATCGTAATCCATATCTATACTATGTACCATGCAATAGAAAATGCAATATGTATATATACCAAAATAAAAGTGCAATACTAGATATAACTGTAAGTAACTAATATATATACCAAAGTAGAAGCACATACGTCTAAGTACTGAATATGTAGCAATATGTAGCAAAAAGTAAAGTGTTGTAAATATCTACAAAAGCATAATAAGACTGAGATAAACTAAATGAAAAGTGTTGAGGAAAGAATGTTTATACCCAAGAATCGTATATCCTCCCCCACACTTCAATCATGCACGGTCCTCCATGCCAAAAATCGAACCGGGGGTGGTCAACTGTGAGATGCTCCACTGTCTGATGGTGGTGGGTGCTGATGACGATGATACACAATGATGGTGCGGGAAGGCTCTGGGATGGGCTCAATTGTCGGCTCCTTGACTGCCTGGTCAGCTGGCTCTGCTACTGTCTCAGCTCTCAGCTCAGCTGTGGACTCCTCCGCTCTCTGGTCTGAGGGCTCGACTGCCTGGCCAGCTGGCTTTGCTACTGTCTCAGCTCTTGGCTCAGCCGTAGACTCCTCCGCTCTCTGGTCAGGGGGCTCAACTGCCTGGCCAGCTACAGTTGCTGGCTCCTCTGGTGCCGACTCCTCGGTCTCGGACTCAGGCTCTGGTGTATCTGGAGGAGGTGGCCCAGGGTCTCGACCCTCAAACTTCGCTACAATCCACTGAAAGCGGCAAGCATTGCGGCGCTCGTAGCGGTGGAGGATCTTAATGATCTGTCGACCATGCTAATAAGGTGTCTGAGGTCAGGGTGTAGGTATAGGAGGTACAGGAGGTGCTGAGGGCTCTGCTACTAATGGTGGCTCAGTGGTCATCCACTCCTTCTGTGGTGGCGGTCCTTCATACTCGGCGTATGGTAAGATTGGCTGCTTGCTGATGAAGACAGACGTCCTGTCTATCGGGCGTCTCTCCACTTCAGACAAAGCGGCTAATCTGGTGATCATCTATGGGAAGGGAATGTTGTATTTCTACTATTGGTTCACCTTCCACATCGAATCTCTGATAAGAAGAAGAACAGAGATCCTCTTCCCCTCCAGAATCGCGCATAGAAGAACGGCCACACAGACGCGAATATGAGTGGCATGCATGCTCGACAGGATACAGTCAGCGATCATCTGCTACCAGATCCTCGCCTCAGGGGTCAAGTCGAAGCACGCAATGCTCAATGGGACCACATTCTCTCCTCTACTGTACTCCCATCTAGCCTCAGGCAGGCCAATCTTCTTCAGGACCACATCCAATTAAAGCTTTCCAGATTTCAAGTCCTTCACTATCTGAGTGTAAGCATCCCGAGGCGGAAGAATATGCGGTATCTGCAAGAGGGCCTCCATAGCGTGGTCGGAGGTGTCAAATGTGACACCTCTCAAAAAAACAGTAGTGGCATCCTTCTTAAGCAGATTTTTGTAGAATTCTTTGACCTGGTGTTCATTTATTTCCACTGGATCAAATTCTACAAATTTTTAATGATAAAAATCTAATCTGTTTTGTATTAGATCCACATATTTCTCCGGTAGGTTTAACTTTTGCTCATAGTGAAAGGCTCGCTTTTTCAATTTGTTATATTGTTCCTCGGCTGTTTCATTTATGAACGTGTCCAGTTGAGAACTCGGAGGTGCAGGAGGAGGACGAGCCAAAGGATTGGCTTTTTCCTTTCCCTTGTGAGTCATCCTGAAAAAGACAAAAACATAATACAACTCAGAAGAAACAGATAAAAGTTTACCAAAAAGAAGAGGGTATAATCAAACAATGTAAATCTGAGCCAATAAGGTCAACGAACATTCAATCAAGGGAAAACATGTATAAAACAGTTAAATACTCAAAAAGAAGTATATATATGAGTTAGATGTAACAATGCAAGTGAATTAATTCCAGAAACTTTGGTTATTGTCCTAGCGTATTCAAATTATAGGATTCAATTAAAATTCAGCACCAAGAGAATAACCAATTTGACAATGAGAAGTTTGCTTACTCATGTTGAAAAGTGGAAAATAATCAGACATATATAGCCCTTGTTCAAAAAGACAACAAGTTGAAAAGCTTCAATTTAGATTGCATAAAAATTTGAAGAAAACAATTGACCATCTATGTGATTATCTATGTTAAAAAACTTCATGAATAGGCAACTGCATCAATTCACTAAACAAAATTGGGTTATGCACTTGTAATGCATCAAACAAAATGGTTTCAGCTTGGTATTCTAACATAGCTGGAATTTCAAGTTCAGTTTGATGTTTCAGCAAAAATAACACAAGGTGAATCCATGAATTCAGTCTTAACCATCATCGAAAATCTCATAAAACTGCACAGGTATGAATGACAATGCATAATGGAAGGAAAATCCAAAACTTATGCTAATTAGACACAAAATATTGAATCAAAAATTCCATTCAGGCATTTCATTCGGCAGGTTATGTGCAATATTTACAAGCAGCATTCTTAGTACAATCGACAACAATTCAATCCAGAATACAGAAGTTATCTAACATATAGTGTCCTAATTACTAAAATAGAAATTAAAAGGCAAATTAAAAAGCAAGTAAAATAAAGCAGTAGAAAATGAAACAAGGCAAGGAAACAGGGAAGGAAAGGAACCTGTAATACAAAAGGAAGAAGAAGAAGAATGTGGGCAAGGTAGAGAAAGAGGGGTCACAGCGGCACAGAGGTTTGCCGCTGCTGGGGGTTGGTCACCGAACTGGAGGCGCGGCTAGGGCTTCCTGGCTCAGGCAATGTGTAGCGCAGGTAGAAGAAGAATGTGGGAGAAATGGAGAAGAGGGAAGGGAGAAGGAAGGTCGGCGATGGTCGCCGGAGGTGGTGGTTGGG
Source organism: Arachis stenosperma (assembly GCF_014773155.1). Lineage (NCBI taxonomy): Eukaryota > Viridiplantae > Streptophyta > Magnoliopsida > Fabales > Fabaceae > Arachis > Arachis stenosperma. The sequence continues at coordinate 47,785,255 of NC_080378.1, read as the reverse complement.
TGGTGGCCGAGTTGCTGGGTTGAGGGTTGGAGGTGACTGTCGCCTCAGAGAAAAAGAAGAAGAGAAAGGGTTGGGGGGTTTTGGGGAACTGAAGCGTGAGTCCCCTTTTCGAATTAACGTTTGAAAAGTGACTCGTGCGCATGCACAAGGTCGTGTGTGGATGCACACTTAAGGAAAATGAGGGGTATGTGATAAACCTTGTTTGTAGGGTTTATCTTGTGCTTGATTTAGGGGATTTTATAACCTTTTACCCACATTTATCCATTGAAATAGCATGGTTTTATAACTTCTCCTTTAATTGTGCTTAAGAGTGAAAACATGCTTTTTAGGTCTTAAAATAGCTAAATTTAATTCACCTTGATTCCATTAGATGCCTTGATATGTTTGTTAAGTGATTTCAGATTTAGGAGGCAAAGATTGGATCAAGGGAATGAAGGAAAAGCATGTAAAGATGGAGAACTCATGAAGAAATGTAGGAATCGCAAAAGCTGCCAAGCCGACCTCTTCGCACTTAATCGACCATAACTTGAGCTACAAAGGTCCAAATGATGCGGTTCTAGTTGGGTTGGAAAGCTAACATCCGGGACTTCGAAACGATATAAGATTTTCCATAGTTGCATCGCGCATAAGGGCGCGCACGTGCACGGTATGTGGACGTGCCGATGGTGGCACATGATCCACTTAATGCAACTCATGGCCAGTGATTTTAGAAGCCTTGTGGGCCCAATCCAACTCATTTCTGATGCTATTTAAGCCAAGGATTGAAGAGGGATGAGGAATCTAGTTACCATTAGTTTATTTTAGCTTAGTTTAGTAGTTAGAGTTAGTTTCTAGAGAGAGAAGCTCTCACTTCTCTCTAGGATTAGGATTAGGATTAGTTCTTAGATCTAGGTTTTAATCTATGCTTTCTTCTACTTCTACCTTTCAATTCCTTGTTGCTATATTCATCTTCCTCTATTCTTTTGTTGTAATTTCCTTTATGTTGTTCTTATACTTTGTTGTAGATCTACTTTTGTTCCTCCTATTCTCTTTCAATTCAATTAGAGGTAATTCATAATAATTGTGTTCATTTGATTTGTTGTTGTTAATTCTTTGCAATTAGTTGTTGTTAAATTTTGTTCTTGTTGTTGTATTACTATGTTTTCCTTTTATGCCTTCCAAGTGTTTGATGAAATGCTTGGAAGGATTTTAGGGAAGAATTTTATACTCTTGGCTTGGAAAGGTAACTAGGGAACTCTTGAGTTGCTAATGTCCAAGTAATTGATGATTGGGATCCATTGACTCTATTTCTCACTAATTGAATTAGTGAAGAGTTAGGACTTATGGACTAGGATTGATATATCTCATTTAACTTTCCTTTACTACTGGTTAGAGGATGACTTAATGAGATTAATCCTTGCCAATTCTCATATTGTGGTTAGTGATTAGGATAGAGATCCTTGACTACCAACCCTTGCCAAGACCTTTTTAGCCATTAGTTTACTTTCTTGCCATTTATCTTTCATGCCTCTTATCAAAACCCCAAAAATAACTCATAACCAATAACAAGACACTTCATTACAATTCCTAGGGAGAACGACCCGAGGTTCAATACTTTGGTTTATAAATTTTAGGGGTTTGTACTAGTGACAAACAATGTTTTGTATGAAAGAATTATTGCTTGGTTTAGAAACTATACTTGCAACGAGATTTCATTAGTGAAATTCTAAACCGTCAAAAATCCAATCATCAGTATGTGCGCGCACAGCAGCGTGTGGGCGCTGCGAGCAGAAGGGATATCGCGGCCTGTGTGGACACACAAAGCGTTGTGCGCGCGCACAGAAGGGAAAAGAGGGGATGCGTTCACATGCATGAGGGGTGCGTGCGTTGCGACCAGAGGGGTTGTCACAAGCTGTGCGTGCGCTCAGTGCTGTGCGCACACACAGGTGGGGTTTTTTTGAAATGAAAAGGGTGAAGTGTGCGCACGCACGCATGGTGTGCAGACGCATAGGAAGAAAGGAAGGGTTGTACACACGCACAAGTCGTTCGCATGCTATTAATAGAGGGAGTGTTTAGGAGTGTGCATGCGCACGCTGCTGTGCGGACGCACAGGGATGGAAAAATAGGAGAACTGTGCGCACGCACCAGGCTGTGCGTACGCACAGGCCTCTGTTCCTGCAATAAAAATTTTGCCTTTAAGGCATCAACAATGACATTCTAAATAGGTTTTCAAGTCCCAAAACATCATAAAACTCCCAAAAACACATTATTTTACTAAGATTAACTAACAACCATAAAAACAAAACTAACCAACCAAGCAAAATAACCAATTATTCAAGCATTAAAAACTAAAAGAGAGAAAGTTAGAAAGATATTACCATGGTGGGGTGTCTCCCACCTCGCACTTTAGTTTAAAGTCCTTAAGTTGGACTTGGTGAGGTTATCCTTATTAGGGTGGCTTATGTTTCCACTCCTCTTTGAATCTCTGATGAGCGGATAATTTGTACGCTTTTTGGCATTGTTTTTAGTATGTTTTTAGTAGTTTGAGTTGAGTTTTTATTATATTTTTATTAGTTTTTAACTAAAATTCACTTTTCTGGACTTTACTATGAGTTTGTGTGTTTTTCTGTGATTTCAGGGATTTTCTGGCTGAAATTGAGGGACCTGAGCAAAAATCTGATTCAGAGACTGAAAAGGACTGCAGATGCTGTTGGATTCTGACCTCCCTGCACTCGAAGTAGATTTTCTGGAGCTACAGAAGCCCAATTGGCGCGCTCTCAACGGCGTTGGAAAGTAGACATCCTGGGCTTTCCAGCAATATATGATAGTCCATACTTTGCCCAAGATTTGATGGCCCAAACCGGCGTTCAAAGTCACCTCAAGAAATTCCAGCGTTAAACGCCGGAACTGGCACCTAAATGGGAGTTAAACGCCCAAACTGGCATAAAAGCTGGCGTTTAACTCCAAGAAGAGTCTCTACACGAAAATGCTTCATTGCTCAGCCCAAGCACACACCAAGTGGGCCCGGAAGTGGATTTTTATGTCATTTACTCATCTCTGTACACCCTAGGCTACTAGTTCTCTATATATAGGACCTTTTACCATTGTATCTTTCATCTTTGGACATCTAGTTCTTAGATCATTGGGAGGCTAGCCATTCGGCCATGCCTAGACCTGATGCTTATGTATTTTCAACGGTGGAGCCTCTACACACCATAGATTAAGGTGTGGAGCTCTGCTGTACCTCGAGTATTAATGCAATTACTATTGTTCTTCCATTCAATTCCGCTTGTTCTTGTTCTAAGATATCACTTGTTCTTCAACTTGATGAATGTGATGATCCGTGACACTCATCATCATTCTCACTCATGAACAAGGTGACTGACAACCACTTTTGTTCTACAAGCAACCAAGGCTCTAGTGAATATCTCTTGGATTCTTTAATCGGAATCTTCGTGGTATAGGCAGGACCTGATGGCGGCATTCAAGAGAATCCGGAAGGTCTAAACCTTGTCTGTGGTATTCTGAGTAGGATTCAATGATTGAATGACTGTGACGTGCTTCAAACTCCTAGCAGGCTAGGGCGTTAGTGACAGACGCAAAAGAATCAATGGATTCTATTCCGGCCTGAACGAGAACCGACAGATGATTAGCCTATGCTGTGACAGAGCATCAGGGACGTATTTTCACTGAGAGGATGGGAGGTAGCCATTGACAACGGTGAAACCCTACACGAGCTTGCCATGGAAAGGAGTAAGAAGGATTGGATGAAGACAGTAGGAAAGCAGAGAGACGGAAGGGAAGGCATCTTCATGCGCTTATCTGAAGTTCCTACCAATGAATTACATAAGTATCTCTATCTTTATCTTTATGCTTTATTCGTTTATCACTATACCCATTTGAGTCTGCCTGACTGAGATTTACAAGGTGACCATAGCTTGCTTCATACTAACAATCTCCGTGGGATCGACCCTTACTCACGTAAGGTATTACTTGGACGACCCAGTGCACTTGCTGGTTAGTTGTGTGAAGTTGTAGTGATCACAATTTCGCGCACCAAGCAGTACTAAGGATGCTTCACATGAAGAAGAAGCTTATGATCCTGAGAACCCTTCAATGGAAGAGGTGAATTACATGGGAGAACCCTATGGAAACACCTATAATTCTTCATGGAGAAATCACCCAAATCTCTCATGGAAGAATCAAGAGAGACCTCAACAAGGTTTCAATAACAATAATGGTGGAAGAAACAGGTTTAGCAATGGCAAGCCTTTTCCATCATCTTCTCAGCAACAGACAGAGAATTCTAAGCAGAACCCCTCTGACTTAGCAACCATGGTCTCTGATCTAATCAAAACCACTCAAAGTTTTATGACTGAAACAAGGTCCTCCATTAGGAATCTGGAGGCACAAGTGGGACAGCTGAGTAAGAAAATTACTGAACTCCCTCCAAGTACTCTTCCAAGCAATACAGAAGAAAATCCAAAAGGAGAGTGCAAAGCCATAACCATGGCCGAATTTGGAGAGGAAAGAGAGGAGGTGGACGCCACTGAGGAAGACCTCAATGGGCGTGCACTAGCCTCCTCTGAGTTCCCTAATGAGGAACCATGGGAATCTAAGGCTCAAAATGAGACCATAGAGATTCCATTGGACTTACTTCTGCCATTCATGAGCTCTGATGAGTATTCTTCCTCTGAAGAGGATGAGTATGTCACTAAAGAGCAAGTTGCTAAATACCTTGGAGCAATCATGAAGCTAAATGACAAGTTATTTGGAAATGAGACTTGGGAGGATGAACCCCCTTTGCTCACCAAAGAACTGGATGACTTGTCTAGGCAGAAATTACCTCAAAAGAGACAAGATCCTGGGAAGTTTTCAATACCTTGTACCATAGGCACCATGACCTTCAAGAAGGCCCTGTGTGACTTAGGGTCAAGTGTGAACCTCATGCCTCTCTCTGTAATGGAGAAGCTAGGGATCTTTGAGGTACAAGCTGCAAGAATCTCATTGGAGATGGCAGACAACTCAAGAAAACAAGCTCATGGACTTGTAGAGAATGTTTTGGTAAAAGTTGAAGACCATTACATCCCTACTGATTTCATAGTCCTAGAGACTGGGAAATGCATGGATGAATCCATCATCCTTGGCAGACCCTTCCTAGCCACAGCAAAGGCTGTGATTGATGTTGATAGAGGTGAACTGATCATTCAAGTGAATGAAAAATCCTTGGTGTTTAAGGCTCAAGGATATCCCTCTGTCACCATGGAGAGGAAGCTTGAAGAGCTTCCCTCAAATCAGAGACAAACAGAGCCCCCACAGTCAAACTCTAAGTTTGGTGTTGGGAGGCCACAACCAAACTCTAAGTTTGGTGTTGAACCCCCACATTCAAACTCTAAGTTTGGTGTTGGGAGGTTCCAACATTGCTCTGATCATTTGTGAGGCTCCATGAGAGCCATCTGTCAAGCTATTGACACTAAAGAAGCGCTTGTTGGGAGGCAACCCAATGATTATATTTTATCTATTTCTCTTTGTTATTTTATGTTTTTTGTAGGTTGATGATCATAAGAAGTCACAAAATCCATTGAAAAAGCAAAAACAAAATGAAAAACAGGAAGAAAAACAGCACACCCTGGAGGAAGAACTCACTGGCGTTTAAACGCCAGTGAGGCTAGCAATTGGGCGTTTAACGCCCAGTCTGGCACCATTCTGGGCGTTTAACGCCAGAAAGGGGCACCAGACTGGCGTTAAACGCCAGAAATGGGCACCAGCCCGGCGTTTAACGCCAGAATTGGCGCAAAACGTGATTTTTGATGCCATTTGGTGCAGGATGACTTTTCCTTGACACCTAAGGATCTGTGGACCCCACAGGATCCCCACAAACCCCTCACCTATCAAATCCCATCTTTCTCTTCACCACTCACCTTCATAAAATCCACCCATAATGGCCGAAACACAAAGCCATTCCCTTCTTCCTCATTCCTTCTTCTTCTACTCTCTTCTTTCTTCTTTTGCTCGAGGACGAGCAAACCTTTTAAGTTTGGTGTGGTAAAAGCATTGCTTTTTGTTTTTCCATAACCATTTATGGCATCCAAAGCCGGTTCAACTGAGAAGGCATGACCTCAAGCCCATCACTAAGAAGAAGATGGAGCAAACAAGAGACCCCTCTCATCAAGAAATCCCTGAGATACCTCAAGGGATGCACTTTCCTCCACAAGACTATTGGGAGCAACTGAACACCTCCCTAGGAGAATTAAGTTCCAACATGGGACAACTAAGGGTGGAGCACCAAGAACACTCCATCATCCTCCATGAAATTAGAGAAGATCAAAGAATCATGAGAGAGGAGCAACAAAGACAAGGAAGAGACATTGAGGAGCTCAAGCACTCCATAGGATCTTCAAGAAGAAGAAAGAGCCGCCATCACTAAGGTGGACCCGTTCTTTAATCTCCTTGTTCTTTATTTTCTGTTTTTCGAATTTTAGTGCTTTATGTTTATCCATGTTTGTGTCTTATGATCATTAGTGTCTTAGTGTCTATGCCTTAAAGCTATGAATATGAATCCATCACCTTTCTTAAATGAAAACTATTTTTATCACAAAAGAACAAGAAGTACAGGATTTCAAATTCATCTTTAAAACTAGCTTAATTAGTTTGATGTGGTGGCAATACTTTTTGTTTTCTGAATGTATGCTTGAACAGTGCATATGTCTTTTGAATTTGTTGTTCATGAATGTTAAAATTGTTGGCTCTTGAAAGAATGATGAAAAAGGAGACATGTTACTGAGGATCTGAAAAATCATTAAAATGATTCTTGAAGCAAGAAAAAGCAGTGAATACAAAAAAAAAAAAGAAGGAGAAAAACAAAAAAAAAAAGAGAGAAAGAGAAAAGGAAAAAGAAAGAAAAAAAAACAAAGAAATAAAGTTGTGATCCAAGGCAAAAAGAGTGTGCTTAAGAACCCTGGACACCTCTAATTGGGGACTCTAGCAAAGCTGAGTCACAATCTGAAAAGGTTCACCCAATTATGTGTCTGTGGCATGTATGTATCCGGTGGTAATACTGGAAGACAGAGTGCTTTGGGCCACGGCCAAGACTCATAAAGTAGCTGTGTTCAAGAATCATCATACTTAACTAAGAGAATCAATAACACTATCTGGATTCTGAGTTCCTAAAGAAGCCAACCATTCTGAATTTCAAGGGATAAAGTGAGATGCCAAAACTGTTCGGAGGCAAAAAGCTACTAGTCCCGCTCATCTAATTTGGAGCTATGTTTCATTGATGATTTGGACTCTATAGTATATTCTCTTCTTTTTATCTTATTTGATTTTCAGTTGCTTGGGGACAAGCAACAATTTAAGTTTGGTGTTGTGATGAGCGGATAATTTGTACGCTTTTTGGCATTGTTTTTAGTATGTTTTTAGTAGTTTGAGTTGAGTTTTTTTATATTTTTATTAGTTTTTAACTTTTCTGGACTTTACTATGAGTTTGTGTGTTTTTCTGTGATTTCAGGTATTTTCTGGCTGAAATTGAGGGACCTGAGCAAAAATCTGATTCAGAGACTGAAAAGGACTGCAGATGCTGTTGGATTCTGACCTCCCTGCACTCGAAGTGGATTTTCTGGAGCTACAAAAGCCCAATTGGCGCGCTCTCAACGGCGTTGGAAAGTAGACATCCTGGGCTTTCCAGCAATATATGATAGTCCATACTTTGCCCAAGATTTGATGGCCCAAACCGGCGTTCAAAGTCACCTCAAGAAATTCCAGCGTTAAACGCCGGAACTGGCACCTAAATGGGAGTTAAACGCCCAAACTGGCATAAAAGCTGGCGTTTAACTCCAAGAAGAGTCTCTACACGAAAATGCTTCATTGCTCAGCCCAAGCACACACCAAGTGGGCCCGGAAGTGGATTTTTATGTCATTTACTCATCTCTGTACACCCTAGGCTACTAGTTCTCTATATATAGGACCTTTTACCATTGTATCTTTCATCTTTGGACATCTAGTTCTTAGATCATTGGGAGGCTGGCCATTCGGCCATGCCTAGACCTTATGCTTATGTATTTTCAACGGTGGAGCCTCTACACACCATAGATTAAGGTGTGGAGCTCTGCTGTACCTCGAGTATTAATGCAATTACTATTGTTCTTCCATTCAATTCCGCTTGTTCTTGTTCTAAGATATCACTTGTTCTTCAACTTGATGAATGTGATGATCCGTGACACTCATCATCATTCTCACTCATGAACAAGGTGACTGACAACCACTTTTGTTCTACAAGCAATCAAGGCTCTAGTGAATATCTCTTGGATTCTTTAATCGGAATCTTCGTGGTATAGGCAGGACCTGATGGCGGCATTCAAGAGAATCCGGAAGGTCTAAACCTTGTCTGTGGTATTCTGAGTAGGATTCAATGATTGAATGACTGTGACGTGCTTCAAACTCCTAGCAGGCTAGGGCGTTAGTGACAGACGCAAAAGAATCAATGGATTCTATTCCGGCCTGAACGAGAACCGACAGATGATTAGCCTATGCTGTGACAGAGCATCAGGGACGTATTTTCACTGAGAGGATGGGAGGTAGCCATTGACAACGGTGAAACCCTACACAAGCTTGCCATGGAAAGGAGTAAGAAGGATTGGATGAAGACAGTAGGAAAGCAGAGAGACGGAAGGGAAGGCATCTTCATGCGCTTATCTGAAGTTCCTACCAATGAATTACATAAGTATCTCTATCTTTATCTTTATGCTTTATTCGTTTATCACTATACCCATTTGAGTCTGCCTGACTGAGATTTACAAGGTGACCATAGCTTGCTTCATACCAACAATCTCCGTGGGATCGACCCTTACTCACGTAAGGTATTACTTGGACGACCCAGTGCACTTGCTGGTTAGTTGTGTGAAGTTGTAGTGATCACAATTTCGCGTACCAATCTCCAACCAAGTTTGCTATTGATTTGACCTCTGAGGTCCCAAATGAATTGTACCAAACTCTTGAGAGACTCCAAGCTAACTGCTAGGATCCATAAGTGTTGACTTCTAAAACCGATTCCCGAATCCCATACTCTAGTCTATTGTTTATCTACTCGTTGATCTTTATTGTTGCACATAGATGAACATTGTCTTGAATCACCATGGACACACTTGTAGACTCCCCGAAATCCACAAAATTGACTCTTGCACTAAAATTGAGCTCCAAATGTTAAATTTTCCTTCTTGATGAACTTTCTCTTCCCTTGCCAATTAACATTGCTCTCTCCACTATCTACTACTCCAAGAAGGGTTTGAAGTTGACAATCCATCTCTAAGATGGCATATTGATGTGGGCCTAGAAAGCTTGTTGGAGAAATCTTCACCCACTCAATTTGCTCTTGCATAAGTACCTTCACTTCTTGGTAGCCAAAATCTTCCTCAAATTCTCTTGAATCTTCCACATCATCACTCAAGTCAAAGATTGGACGTTGTGTGAAGTCCATATTAACATCTCCTTTAAATTCAAAATAGGGAGACTTATGAATGTTAGTGAAGGGATCAACTAAGTTGGACAAAAAATCTTGAATAATGGAATCCTCTTGATCAATTCCCACTAACTCTTCATTTGTCTCCTCTTGTGCTTCATGTTGTGACTTGTCATCTTCTACTTGATTTTGTGATTCTTCACTCACTCCACACTGTTCACTTGATTCCACATATTCATCAACTAGAATTTCTTGGTTGTGTTATGAATGTAATGAAGCTAAACGATCAAGAGTTTTTACTAAGGTAGACATGACTTGCTCTGGCTTCTTCTGGAACTCTTATTGTTCTTGAATGAGTATGAAAAGTACTTCTTGTGTGGCTTGATCCATATGTGAAGATGAAGATTGAGGTGATGAAGGTTGACAATCAAACGCATGAGGGTAAGGGTTTCGGTTTTGTATGTAGTGAGGGAATGGTGTATAGAATTGGTGACTATAAGGGTAAGTGTTTGGGTTCTGATGAGTGGATATTTTATACGCTTTTTGGTAGTATTTTTATATAGTTTTTAGCATGTTTCATTCACTTTTAGTTATATTTTTATTCAAAAATCACATTTCTGGACTTCACTATGAGTTTGTGTGTTTTTCTGTAATTTCAGGAATTTTTTGGCTAAAATTGAGGAACTTGAGCAAAAATCTAATTCAGAGGCTGAGAAAGGACTGTAGATGTTGTTGGATTCTGACCCTCCTGCACTCGAAGTGGATCTTATGGAGCCACAAAAGCCCAATTGGCATGCGCTCTTAATTGCGTTGGAAAGTAGACATCTTGGGCTTTCCAGCAATGTATAATAGTCCATACTTTGCCTGAGATATAATGGCCCAAACTGGCATTAAACGTCAGCCAGAGACCCTTTTCTGGCGTAAAACGCTAGAACTGGCACTAAAACTGGAGTTAAATGCCTAAACTGGCGCCCAAATTGGCGTTTAACTCCAAGAATGGCCTATGCACGTGAAAGCTTCAAAGCTCAGCCCAAACACTCACCAAGTGGACCCCGGAAGTGGATTTCTGCACTATCTGCACTTAGTTACTCATTTTTCTGTAAACCTAGGTTACTAGTTGAGTATAAAAACTACTTTTAGAGATTCATTTTGTAACTTATGACATTTTACATCTCTTATTGTATCTTCTATGGCATGAGTCTCTAAACTCCACAGGTGAGGGTGAGGAGTTCTGCTGTGTTTCAATGGATTAATGCAATTACTATTGTTTTCTATTCAATCACGCTTGTTTCTATTCTAAGATACTCACTCATACTTCAATGTGAAGAATGTAATGATCCGTGACACTCATTATCATTCTCAAATTTATGAACGCGTGCCTGACAACTACCTCCGTTCTATTTGAGCTCAATGTAGTCATTGGGCGACAGCTTGAGTGCATATCTCTTGGGTTTCTAATCCACGAGTTTGACTTGTATCTCTTGACAATAAAGCATTTAAACTCGTGAGATCAGAACCTTCGTGGTAGAGGCTAGAACCAATTGGCATCATTCTTGAGATCCGAAAAGTCTAAACCTTGTCTGTGGTATTTCGAATAGGATCTGGGACGAGATGACTGTGATGAGCTTCAAACTCACGAAAGTTGGGCGCAGTGACAGTGTGCAAAAGGATAGAGAGATCCTATTCCAACACAAGTGAGAACCGACAGATAATTAGCCGTGCAGAAATCGTACTTAGACCATTTTCACTGAGAGGACGGATGGTAGCCATTGACAACGGTGATCCACCAACATCTAGCTTGCCATAGAAGGAGTCATGCGTGTTTGGAGAAGAAGACAGTAAGAAAGCAGTGGTTTAGACGACAGAGCATCTCCAGAACCTCAATATGTTCCTCATTACTGAACCACAAGTATCATTCATTTTATGTTATTTACTTTTCATAAACAAAATCATTTTTATCACTAATCTCCTAACTAAGAGTCACAAGATAACCATAGCTTGCTTCAAGCCGGCAATCTCCGTGGGATCGACCCTTACTCACGTAAGGTATTACTTGGACGACCCAGTGCACTTGCTGGTTAGTTGTGCAGAGTTGCAAAAGTGTGATTGCAATTTTGTGCACCAGGTTCCATTGGGGTGCATTGTGGTGATGGTGTGAAAAAGTCATGAACAAAATGTAATCAAAAACCTACTAACAAAAGCAAACAAACAATCAAAAAGTGTTATTTACACTATTAACATATTCACATCAACCCAAAGATAGCACCGATTGCATCCCTGGCAACGGCGCCAAATTTGATGACGAGAAATTTCTTCTGGTTTAGTTTGGAATCGATCAAAAACAAGAATCAATTCGTTGGTAGCATAGTCCAAACCAATAATAAACTCTCACAATCAAATGTTATCACAATTCAAACCAAATATAAATCGAGAGTAGTTAAACCTTGGGTCGTTTTCCCTAGGAATACAATTGAAAGTGTTATGCTTTCGGTTGTAGAGGAAAAAAGGGTTGGTTTCCAAATCAAAGAACAAAAGATTAAAAGAACTGAGAAATAAAATAAATAAGCAATTATCAAAATTAGTATTAATGCAAGTAAAAAGGGGATGAGACCAAAACTAGTGAAAAATGCTATAAATGCATAAAAAGCCTTGACTTGGGAGTTGAGAATTTATGGAATCCTATCATGGCCATAACCACAACTATGATAATTATGATGAGTCAATCTCACTTAGTTAACCCCTAACATCGAGGAGTAAGTCAAGCAAGCATAATTGACCTTAATCCATAAGTCCTAACCAACTTACCAAACTAGTTGATAAAAGGCTAGCTTTAATGGAAACAAGAGTCAACTAACTCCCCAAGAATTACCACTAAATGTCGGACATTACGACTCTAGTATCCTAGGAACTCAACCCCCACACTAAGGTGTGAAAATCTACTCAAAATTACCAAGTGGAATTTTCACAAATACTTGGTGGGCATATAACCAAAACATGAGAAATTGCAAGAAAAATTAGAAAACTATGACCAACTATTCACAAAACCAAATATACATAGACCATCAAGCATAAAGAAAGCATGGAACATTAAATTCATCAGTCAAAATATTAACAAACTCAAAATTGCAAATATGAACAAAGTAACTTGAATCAAAAGGAAATGAAAGTAAAAGTTCTTTAATTAAAGAAGAAAATGAGAGTACTTACAATTGAAGAAGCAAAATTCCAAAATCAAAGCTTGATATAAAATGCTACAATGGAAATGGAAATGAAACCCTAAGAGAGTAATGCTACACTACTCCTACTCCTACTCCTAATTACTATCTAAAAAAACTATCTAAGTGAGCTCTCTAGCTAATTGTTGAATTCCCCTTCATATAGCATCCAAATTCAGCTCCAAGCCTTCAAAATTTAGGCCAAAAGCCCTCAGAAAATGCACAGCACATATTTCTTTAATGAATTCACGTGTAGGGTCCTGTGCGAACGCACAGATGTGTGCGTATGCATACTTGGCCGAAAGTTGACCTGTGCGTACGCACAGGTGCTTGTGCGCACACACATGGAAATGCCTTCTGGTACGCACGCACGCTTGCTTATGGACATACACACTTTGCTGTGTGTGTTTTTCCTTGTTTTCTTCATGTTTTCTCCCTTGTACATGATTTCGTCCATTTTTTCCTAGCCAATCTTGCCTAAATAACCTGAAATCACTCAACAAACATATCATGGCATCTAATGGCATAAAAGTGGAACTAAAATTGCCCATTTTGAACATAAAAACTCATGTTTTCACATCTACGTCCAAATTAGAGAGAAATCACAAAAGTATGCTATTTTGGTGCTTAAGTGTAAGTTTATGTGCTAGAATCCATCCAAATTGAGTCAAAATATATCATCAAATATGGACTCATCAAGCTGTTTGAGGCGATCCTGTTGTTCACGGATGGCATCTAGGATTTTTGCATTCTGGGGTTGCTTATCTCCTTTGGAGTGGTGAGCATCCTTTGAGGAGGTTGGTGTGGCATCCTTGTCCTTTCTTGGCGTTCCTTTTTCTAGTCCGGAGGTATGGTCGTTGGTGAGAGGGTTGTTTGCCATGTTTGATGGGATGACTTCTAGGTTTCTTGGTAACGGCGTCAATGTTTCGAGGGTTACCTGAAATGAGAGGTCGATCTCGAACGAGATCTTCTGGACTGATCAAGGTTGTTATGTTCGACTTGTCAGAATAGGAGGCGCTGCTGGTCCTCGTGCACCAGAGGGGGATGGTACCTGCAAGAGACTCCGATGCTTAAGTCAGTACAGCCTTTAGGTAGGTTTTTATGTAGATTTGGAGTATGAGTTATACCTGGATGCTCCAGTGTATTTATAGTAGTGCTGGGTGACCTTCCTTGAGATAAGTTCATTATCTTATCTTACCTTTTATGGGTAAGGTCATATCTTTTGTTAACTGCGTCTTAATAGGCAGTGGTTCTTCGTTTTGGGCCTCTTTATGCCTCTATGGCGATCTTCCGATCTCTTTCGTGAAGAGGTCAGTAATGGGCCAATCTTTCTAGAGGTCGGTCCTATTGTCTTTGGCCAACCCAGACCTTGTAGCTTGGACCAGTGTATGAATACTAACCATGGACAAAACACAAACACAGAGCAAATAGGTCCAAGCCACAACCCTTGCCTTTTACCCGCATACCCAGAGCAAGGGTACAATCTCACTGATATGTGGAAATTAGATTTCACACGTAACCGGCAAGTATACCGGATCGTATCAAGTAGTAAAACTTACCAGAGTGAGGTCGATCCCATGGAGATTGGTAGATTAAGCAACTTTAGTTAAATGGTATTTTAGTTAGGCAAACATAGTTTTGATTTCATGAGATTCAATTCTTGAAAGCAATTGCAGAATATTTAATGACAAGGAATTTAAAGAACTAAAGTAGGAAAAGCAAATTAAATGATTGAATATAAATTGCTTGAAGCTTAAATGGCAAGAAACATAAATGATATCAAAAGCAAATTGCAAGAAGGTAAGAGTGCAGAATTGTAAAATGCAGAAAAGTAAATTGCAAGTAATTGAGAGCAAAATATAAATGGCAAGAATGTTAAATTGCTAGAAGATAAAAGGGAATTGGGTAATGGGTATTCAAAATAACTAAAGATCAATCGAAATGAGAATTGATGGAAGAGATCACTAGGGATCGGAGATGCAAATTCTCACAAATCGATGCTGCTCAATCCTTTCTCAATCTTGTAGGATAGATCTATGGCGGATTGTGAATAATTGAGTCCCAATCTCTTGGTGACTCAATTTCTCTCAAGACAATCAATTGCCACTCTCATAATCTAATTGGTCATAAGTAGAGATGAAGTTCAATAACTAATCCTCAATGCCACACAACTCCCAGGTTCTTAATTAAGGGTGGTTACATCTCACATACCAACCCAAAATATGTTAATCAAGGGAATTGTGAATGGATGAACTCTAAACCGAGTTATTTGACTCTTTTCTCAAGTTCATCACACAATTCATATAGATTCAATCCCTCTCTCGATGGTGATTGAATCTTTGAAGAATAAGAGTTCCCTCTTAGAGAAATCCCCTTGAATTGACAAGGAAAAGAAGAGATATTAATTCATTTAAACCAACAGAGCTCCTCCATAGTGAAATTGGGGTTTAGTGAATCATGGCTCCAATTACAACTACAATTTCAAAACAGAAATTAAACTAAGTGTAGAGAAGAATGAAGAAGATGAATTCTGAAAACTAAAATTCAAAGTGGCAAATAAAATATAGCTCCTTGGTATGCTTCCCAAAATATGCAGTAAAAAGTAAAAGTGAAAAATGTAGTATATGTAAAAGTCCCCTGATAAACTCCTATTTTGTGGTTTATCTTGTGCTTATTTTGGGGGATTTTATCACATTTTCTCACATTTATTCAATGAAATAGTATGGTTTTGCAATTCTCCCTTGATTTGTGCTTAAATGTGAAAACATGCTTTTTAGGCCCTAAAATTGGTGATTTTAATTCACTTTAATTCCATTTGATGCCTTGATGTGTTTGTTGAGTGATTTTATGTTCATAAGGCAAGTATTGGATGGAAGAAGTGAGGAGAAAAGCATGCAAAGTGGGAGAACTCATGAAGAAATGAAGGAACCGTAAAGTTGTCAAGCTCGACCTCTTTGCACTCAAATGACCATAACTTGAGCTACAAAGGTCCAAATGAGGCGGTTCTAGTTGCGTTGGAAAGCTAACACCCGGGGCTTCAAAATGATATAACTTTTGCTATATGTTGCTTCGTGTTCAGAGGCGCGCGCATGCAAATATTGAAATCACCCCAGCGATTTTGCAGCTCATTTTGGGCCCAATCCAACCCATTTCTGATGCTATTTAACCCAAGGATTGAAGGGGGAATGAACACACTTAGTCATAGTTTAGTTTTTATCATGTTTTAGGTTAGAATTCTAGAGAGAGAGAGGCTCTCTCCTCTCTCTAGATTTTAGGGTAGTTTTAGTTAATTCTTCTTGAATCCAAGTTTTAATTCTTGTTTTGATTTAGTTTCTCCTTTTAATTTCTTGTTATTACATCTCTACTCTTCTAGTCTTACTTGTCATTTCCTTTATTTTGTCCTCTTTTATGTTTATGAACATTGTTGAATCTTAATTTTCTTTAATGCAATTTTATGTTTGATGTTCTTTTTATTGTTGATTTGTGTTGAGATCTTACTTTCCTTGCTATTGGTAGTTGGTAGATTTTATTATTCTTGCACATTTACTATGCTTTCCTTTATGCCTTCCAAGTGTTTGATAGAATGCTTGGAAGGATGTTAGAGTAGATTTTGAGCATTCTTGGCTTGGAAAGAGTAATTAGGCAATCTTGAGTCATGAAAACCCAACTTATGTTGGTGATCTAGAGTTGTTAGCTAATATTGTTTCCATTGACGCTAATCTTTTGCTAATTTAATTAGTGAGTTGATTAGGACTTATGGAATATTGTTTCCATTGACGCTAATCTTTTGCTAGTTTAATTAGTAAGTTGGTTAGGACTTTTGGATTGAGATTAGCTGGTCTCATTAGACTTTCTCCCTATTCGTTGGAGTTGACGTAATGAGATAAATTCTTGTTTATATTTGTAACATGATTGATTAATCTTGTTTGACTTTCTCCCTATTTGTTGGAGTTGACTAAATAAGATGAATTAATCATGCATGACTAGGATAGAAAGCCTATGATCTCAATCCATTGCCATGAATGTCTCTCTTTATTAATTGCGCTCTTTACTTTTCTTGTCATTAATTTTCTTGCCCAATTATCAACCAAACCCCCTTGCTCCCCATAGCCAATAATTGACCACTTCATTGCAACTCTTCGTGAGACGACCCGGAGTCTAAATACTTCGGTTATTTCTTATTTGGGGTTTGTTCCTTGTGACAACCAAAATTTTTGCATGAAAGGATTATTGATTGGTTTGGAAACTATACTTCATAACGAGACTTCATTAGATAAATTTTAAACCGTCAAGAAATCCGATCATCATCCCCCCAAAATACAAAGTTTCTCCTATTTATACTAGTCCTAAAGCTCCTTGAGAGGCCCTCAACCGTGCTTGTTGGGTTAGCAAATAGGCTTTTTCTTGTTGGAGTGATCAACTTCTGAATGAAATTGCAGCACCAAGTTGAAAACAGAGAGCTTGTGCGCATGTCTTGGCAATTCTGGCACAATAGAGCACGTTGCTGGCACACACGCCTTTTACAATTGCAAGTTGGCAACGTGCATACAATTTTCCTGGCTAAGACTTGGTGAGGGCATTGCTGGCTCAAGTTGGCAATGTGACCTTCTACTTCCTAGATTCAAGACTCTTATGCTTGTTTTTTAGGCTTAAAGTTGCCTATGGTTTGAGCTTCAATTTTATGCCTCACTATAAACTATTATACATCGTTGTAAAGCTCTGAATGTCAACTTTTTAATGAAACTGAGGGAACCTCAATTGGATCTCTATTGCTCAAGTTATTCTCCATTGAAGGAGACAAGGTTGAGCTGCGAGGGTCGCGGGTGTTGTTGTCAAACACGTCTTCATGATCTTGGCGTTGGCAACATGCATGCCATCTTCCAAGGCTGGCAAGCTCACCAGCGTTGCTAGCAAGCACGCCTTCAATTCCCTCAAGTTGGCAATGGGCATCATCTTCCAAGGTTGCCAAGCTTGCTGGCGTTAGAGGCAAACACGCCTTCCTTTTCCTTACGTTGGCAACATGGATTACCTCTCTCCAAGGCTAGAGCTTCTTACAAGGGCGTTGCCTATGGTTTCCAAATTGCCAACGTGCTTCTTTCTCCTTGGATTCAAGATTCTTGTGCTTGTTTCTAAGGCTTAAAGTTGCCTTCGGTTTGAGCTTCAATTTTGTGCTCTACTATAAACTATTAAACATGGATGAAAAACTCTGAATGTCAGCTTTCCAACGCAACTCGAAGCACCTCAATTGGATCTCTGTAGCTCAAGTTATCCTCCATTGAAGAGAGCAAAGTCAGGCTGCGAAAATCGCGGGCATTGTTGGCAAACACGCCTTTGTTCTTCCAAGTTGCCAACGCCATCAGATTTTGAAGCTCTAAATGAAGCCAGATTTTGAAGCTTCAAATGAATGTCAACCCCACACTATGATATATGGTTGGAAAGTTCTGAATGCCTACTTTCCAATACCGTTGATAGTGCATCATTTGAAGCTCTACAACTCAGGATATACTCCATGGAAGAGGGCAAGGCAAGGCTGCCAGGGTTGCCAGCGTTATTGACGAACACGCCTTTGTTCTTCTAAGTTGACAGCGTGGATTGCCTCCTTCCATGGCTGCCAAGTTCACTAGCATGTTTGGCAAACACGCCTTCCTTCCCTCAAGTTGGCAACATGCACCACCTTCCAAGGTTGCCAAGTTCACTAGCGTGTTTGGCAAACACGTCCTCATATCCTCAAGTTGGCAACGCATGTTGCAAGGGTGTTCATGCTCTTCCTGGAGTTAAGTCTCAATGGCGTTGCTAACTTGAATTCCAAGTTGGCAACTGATGAGCAGATAATTTATATGCTTTTTGGCATTGTTTTTAGTATGTTTTGAGTATGTTTTAGTTAGTTTTTATTATATTTTTTTAGATTTTAGTTAAAATTCACTTTTTTGGACTTTACTATGAGTTTGTGTGTTTTTCTGTGATTTCAGGTATTTTCTGGCTGAAATTGAGGGACTTGAGCAAAAATCTGATTCAGAGGCTGAAAAGGACTGCAGATGCTGTTGGATTCTGACCTCCCTGCAGTTGAAGTGGATTTTCTGGAGCTATAGAAGCCCAATTAGCGCGCTCTCAAATGCGTTGGAAAGTAGACATCCTGGGCTTTCCAGCAATGTATAATAGTCCAGACTTTGCCTGAGATTTGATGGCCCAAACAGGCGTTCCAAGTCAGCTCAAGAATTTTGGCGTTTAACGCCGGAACTGGCACAAGAATGGGAGTTAAATGCCCAAACTGGCACAAAAGCTGGCGTTTAACTCCAAGAAAAGTCTCTACACATGAAAGCTTCAATGCTCAGCCCAAGCACACACCAAGTGGGCCCGGAAGTGAATTTTTATGTCATTTACTCATCTTTGTAAACCCTAGGCTACTAGTTCTCTACAAATAGGACCTTTTGCTATTGTATTTTCATCTGGGTAGCTATCTTGGAGAGTTTTTTTGCTATCTGATGAGCGGATAATTTATACGCTTTTTGGCATTATTTTTAGTATGTTTTTAGTAGATTTTAGTTAGTTTTTATTATATTTTTATTAGTTTTTTGTTAAAATTCACTTTTATGGACTTTACTATGAGTTTGTGTGTTTTTATGTGATTTCAGGTATTTTCTGGCTGAAATTGAGGAACCTGAGCAAAAATCTGATTCAGAGGCTGAAAAGGACTGCAGATGCTGTTGGATTCTGACCTCTCTGCACTCGAAGTGGATTTTCTGGAGCTACAGAAGCCCAATTGGCGCGCTCTCAACGGCATTGGAAAGTAGACATCCTGGGCTTTCCAGTAATGTATAATAGTCCATACTTTGCCCAAGATTTGATGGCCCAAACTGGCGTTCCAAATCAGCTCAAAATTGCCCGGTGTTAAACGTCGGAACTGGCACAAGAATGGGAGTTAAACGCCCAAACTGGCACAAAAGCTGGCGTTTAAATCCAAGAAAAGTCTCTACACATGAAAGCTTCAATGCTCAGCCCAAGCACACACCAAGTGGGCCCGGAAGTGGATTTTTATGTCATTTACTCATCTTTGTAAACCCTAGGCTACTAGTTCTCTACAAATAGGACCTTTTGCTATTGTATTTTCATCTTTTGATCATTTTTAGATCTCTAGATCATCTTTTGATCATTTTTAGATCTTAGGATCATCTTTGGACATCTAGTTCTTTGATCATTGGGAGGCTGGCCATTCGGCCATGCCTAGACCTTGTTCTTATGTATTTTCAACGGTGGAGTTTCTACACACCATAGATTAAGGTGTGGAGCTCTGCTGTACCTCGAGTATTAATGCAATTACTATTGTTCTTCTATTCAATTCATCTTGTTCTTATTCCAAGATATTCATTCGCACTCAAGAACTTGATGAATGTGATGATTATGTGACGCTCATCATCATTCTCACTTATGAACGCGTGCCTGATAACCACTCCCGTTCTACAAGCAAACAAGGCTTGAATGTTTATCTCTTGGATTCCTTAATCGGAATCTTCGTGGTATAAGCTAGAATTGATGGCAGCATTCAAGAGAATCCGGAAGGTCTAAACCTTGTCTATGGTATTCTGAGTAGGATTCAATGATTGAATGACTGTGACGAGCTTCAAACTCCTGAAGGCTGGGTGTTAGTGACAGACGCAAAAGAATCAATGGATTCTATTCCAACCTGATTGAGAACCGACAGATGATTAGCCGTGCTGTGACAGGGTGCGTTGAACATTTTCACTGAGAGGACGGGACTGTAGCCACTGACAACGGTGATGCCCAACATACAGCTTGCCATGGAAAGGAGTAAGAAGGATTGGATGAAGACAGTAGGAAAGCAGAGAGACGGAAGGGACAAAGCATCTCCATTCGCTTATCTGAAATTCTCACCAATGAATTACATAAGTATCTCTATCTTTATGCTTTATTCATATATCATTCATAACCATTTGAATCTGCCTGACTAAGATTTACGAGGTGACCATAGCTTGCTTCATACCAACAATCTCCGTGGGATCGACCCTTACTCGCGTAAGGTTTATTACTTGGACGACCCAGTACACTAGCTGGTTAGTTGTGCGAAGTTGTGAAATTATGTTTGGACCATGGTATTGAGCACCAAGTTTATAGAGCCATTACCAGGGACTGTTTGAGTTGTGAAAAGAATGAATCACAATTTCGTGCACCAAGTTTTTGGCGCCGTTGCCGGGGATTGTTCGAGTATGGACAACGGACGGTTCATCTTGTTGCTTAGATTAGGTATTTATCTTCAGAGTTCTTAAGAATGAATTCTAGTGTTTCAAGGTGATGTTCTTATCATCACCAAAGCTGATTGATTCTCATCAATTTAGCTCTTGAATGCAATATCCTGCTGAAGCTTGGCTAGCCATGTCTAATCTCTTTAGACTAAAGCTTTAGATTAACATTGCATGATTCCTGGAATTCTCATTAAGAATTTTGATATCTTTATTTTCTTTTCCACTTAATTTTCGAAAAATCGAAAAAAAAAATTATTACAAAATCATAAAAACCAAAAAATTATTGTATGTTTCTTGTTGAGTCTAGTGTCTCATGTTAAGTTTGGTGTCAGTTGCATGTTTCTGTTCTTCTTGCATTCATTCATGTGTCTTAAGTGATCATCAAGATGTTCTTGATGATTTCATTACTCTGATCTTTAAATTCTCTTGACTTGAGTGTTTTATGTTTCTCATGTGCATTCTCATTTTGTTAGTGTCAGTAGTATACAAACTGCTAAGTTTGGTGTCTTGCATGCATTGTTATTTGATTTTAGTTGCATTTTGATTATTCCTCATTATTAAAAATCCAAAAAAATTTTTATTTGTGTCTTTTCAAGTCAATAATACAGAGAATTGAAGATTCAGAACATACAGCAGAGGAATTACACAGAAAAAGCTGGACGTTCAAAACGCCCAGTGAAGAAGGCAAACTGGCATTTAAACGCCAGCCAGGGTGCCTGGCTGGGCGTTTAACGCCCAAAAGGGTAGTGCTTTGGGCGTTAAACGCCAGAATGTGCACCATTCTGGGCGTTTAACGCCAGGATGGCACAAGAGGGAAGATTTTGTTTTCAATTCAAATTTTTTCAAGTTTTCAAAATCTTTTCAAAATCAAATCTTTTTCAAATCAAATGTTTTCAATCAAATCTTTTTCAAAATCAATTTCTTTCCATTTTCAAAAATACTTGCTATCAATTAATGATTTGATTCAACATTTCAAGTATGTTGCCTTTTCTGTTGAGAAAGGTTTAATGTCTGAATCATATCTTTTCTTGTTAGCCAAGTCATTATTTTTTAAAAACAAATCTTTTTAAATTGTTTTTCAAATCATATCTTTTCAATCATATCTTTTTAATCACATCTTTTTCAAAATAGTTTTCAATCATATCTTTTTGATTTCTAATTTCAAAATCTTTTTCAAAAATCACTTGATTTTTTTTTCACTCTTAGTTTTCGAAAATCAATTAGTATTTTTCAAAATGTTTTTAAAATCTTTTACTTAATTTTCGAAAATTTCTTCCCCTCTTCTCACATCCTTCTATTTATGGACTAACACTATTCCTCAATGAACAATTCGAACTCCATCTCTCTTGATAAGTTTGAATTCTTTTACTTCTTCCTTCTATTTTTCTTTTCCTCTGACACCTCAAGGAGTCTCTATACTGTGACATAGAGGATTCCATACTTTCTTGTTCTCTTCTCTTTCATATGAGCAGGAGCAAAGACAAAAGCATTCTTCTTGAGGCTGACCCTGAACCTGAAAGGACCTTGAAGCGAAAGCTAAGAGAAGCTAAGGCACAACTCTCTGTAGAGGACCTAACAGAAATCTTCAAAGAAGAAGAACCCATGGCAGCCGAAAACAACAACAATGCCAACAATGCAAGGAAGGTGCTGGGTGACTTTACTGCACTTACTCCTGACTTCTATGGGAGAAGCATCTCTATCCCTGCCATTGGAGCAAACAACTTTGAGCTTAAGCCTCAATTAGTTTCTCCAATGCAACAGAATTGCAAGTTCTATGGACTTCCATTGGAAGATTTTCATCAGTTTTTAGCTGAGTTCTTGCAAATCTGTGACACTGTCAAGACTAATGGGGTTGACCCTGAGGTCTACAGACTTATGCTATTCCCTTTTGCTGTAAGAGACAGAGCTAGGATATGGTTGGACTCACAACCTAAAGAAAGCCTGAACTCTTGGGAAAAGCTAGTCAATGCTTTCTTGGCAAAGTTCTTTCCACCTCAAAAATTGAGTAAGCTTAGAGTGGAAGTCCAAACCTTCAGACAGAAGGAAGGAGAATCCCTCAATGAAGCTTAGGAAAGATACAAAGAATTAATCAGAAAGTGCCCCTCTGATATGCTTTCTGAATGGAGCATCATAGGTATTTTCTATGATGGTCTGTCTGAACTGTCCAAGATGTCTTTGGATGGCTCTGCTGGAGGATCTCTTCATATGAAGAAGACGCCTACAGAAGCTCAAGAACTAATTGAAATGGTTGCAAATAACCAATTCATGTACACTTCTGAAAGGAATCCTGTGAACAATGGGACAAATCAGAAGAAAGGAGTTCTTGAGATTGATACTCTGAATGCCATATTGGCTCAGAATAAAATATTGACTCAGCAAGTCAATTTGATTTCTCAAAGTCTGTCTGGAATGCAAGCTGCACCAGGCAGTACTAAGGATGCTTCATCTGAAGAAGAAGCTTATGATCCTGAAAACCCTTCAATAGAATAGGTGAATTACATGGGAGAACCCTATGGAAACACCTATAATTCTTCATGGAGAAATCATCCAAATCTCTCATGGAAGGATCAACAGAGACCCCAACAAGGTTTCAACAACAATAATGGTGGAAGAAACAGGTTTAGCAATGGCAAGCCTTTTCCATCATCTTCTCAGCAACAGACAGAGAATTCTAAGCAGAGCCATTCTGACTTAGCAACCATGGTCTCTGATCTAATCAAAACCACTCAAAGTTTCATGACTGAAACAAGGTCCTCCATTAGGAATTTGGAGGCACAAGTGGGACAGCTGAGCAAGAAAATTACTGAACTCCCTCCTAGTACTCTTCCAAGCAATACAGAAGAGAATCCAAAAGGAGAGTGTAAGGCCATCAACATAGCCGAACTTGGAGAGGATGAAGAGGCAGTGAACGCCACTGAGGAAAACCTTAATGGACGTCCACTGGCCTCCAATGAGTTCCCCAATGAGGAACCATGGGAATCTGAGGCTCACACTGAGACCATAGAGATTCCATTAGATTTACTTCTGCCATTTATGAGCTCTGATGAGTATTCTTCCTCTAAAGAGGACGAGTATGTCACTGAAGAGCAAGTTGCTAAATACCTTGGAGCAATCATGAAGCTAAATGACAAGTTATTTGGTAATGAGACTTGGGAGGACGAACCTCCTTTGCTCACCAAAAAACTGGATGACTTGTCTAGGCAGAGATTACCTCA
Source organism: Arachis stenosperma (assembly GCF_014773155.1). Classification (NCBI taxonomy): domain Eukaryota; kingdom Viridiplantae; phylum Streptophyta; class Magnoliopsida; order Fabales; family Fabaceae; genus Arachis; species Arachis stenosperma. The sequence goes on along the minus strand of NC_080378.1, from coordinate 47,761,134 downwards.
AAAGAGACAAGATCCTGGGAAATTTTAAAATACCTTGTACCATAGGCACCATGACCTTTAAGAAGGCTTTGTGTGACTTAGGGTCAAGTGTAAACCTCATGCCTCTCTCTGTAATGGAGAAGCTAGGGATCTTTGAGGTACAAGCTGCAAGAATCTCACTAGAGATGGCAGACAATTCAAGAAAAGAAGCTTATGGACTTGTGGAGGATGTTTTGGTAAAGATTGAAGACCATTACATCCCTGCTGATTTTATAGTCCTAGAGACTGGGAAGTGCATGGATGAATCCATCATCCTTGGCAGACCCTTCCTAGCCACAGCAAAGGCTGTGATTGATGTGGACAGAGGAGAATTGATCATTCAAGTGAATGAAGAATCCCTTGTGTTAAAGGCTCAAGGATATCCCTCTGTCACCATGGAGAGGAAGCATGAAGAGCTTCTCTCAAAACAGAGTCAAACAGAGCCCCCACAGTCAAAGTCTAAGTTTGGTGTTGGGAGGCCACAACCAACTTCTAAGTTTGGTGTTGAACCCCCACATTCAAACTCTAAATTTGGTGTTGGGAGGTTCCAACATTGCTCTGAGTATCTGTGAGGCTCCATGAGAGCCCTCTGTCAAGCTACTGACATTAAAGAAGCGCTTGTTGGGAGGCAATCCAATGTTATATTTTATCTATTTTCCTTTGTTATTTTATGTTTTCTGTAGGTTGATGATCATGGAAAGTCACAAAATCAATTGAAAAAGCAAAAACAGAATGAAAAACAGAAAGAAAAATAGCACACCCTAGAGGAGAGCTTGCTGGCATTTAAACGCCAGTGAAGCTAGCAAATGGGTGTTTAACGCCCAGTCTGGCACCTTTCTGGGCGTTTAACGCCAGAAAGGGGCACCAGACTGGCGTTAAACGCCAGAAAAGGGCAAGAAGTTGGCATTAAACGCCAGAAATGGGCACCAGCCCGGCGTTTAACGCCAGAATTGGCACAAAGAGCAATTTTGCTCGCCACTTGGGGCATGGATGACTTTTCCTTGACACCTCAGGATCTGTGGACCCCACAGGATCCCCACCTACCCCACCACCCTCTCTCTTCTTTACCCATTCACCAATCACCTCAACACCTCTTCCCCAAAAACCCTTCACCTATCAAATCCCATCTTTCTCTTCACCACTCACATCCATCCTTCATAAAACCCCACCTACCTCACCATTCAAATTCAAACCACTTTCCCTCCCAAACCCACCCATAATAGCCGAACCCTACCCCTCTCTTCACCCCTATATAAACCCATCTTCACTCCTTCATTTTCACACACCCTAAACACTACTTCTCCCCCTTTTGGCCGAACCACAACGCCACCTCCATCTCCCCCATTTCTACTTCTTCTACTCTCTTCTTTCTTCTTTTGCTCAAGGACGAGCAAATATTTTAAGTTTAGTGTGGTAAAAGCATTGCTTTTTATTTTTCCATAACCATTTATGGCATCCAAGGCCAGAGAAACCTCTAGAAAGAGGAAAGGGAAGGCAAAAGCTTCCACCTCCGAGTCATGAGAGATGGAGAGATTCATCTCAAGGGTGCATCAAGACCACTTCTATGAAGTTGTGGCCTTGAAGAAGGTGATCCCCGAGGTCCCTTTTAAACTCAAAAAGAGTGAATATCCGGAGATCCGACATGAGATTCGAAGAAGAGGTTGGGAAGTTCTTACCAACCCCATTCAACAAGTCGGAATCTTGATGGTTCAAGAGTTCTATGCCAATGCATGGATCACCAAGAATCATGATCAAAGTGTGAACCCGGACCCTAAGAATTGGCTTACAATAGTTCGGGGGAAATACTTAGATTTTAGTCCGAAAAATGTAAGATTGGCATTCAACTTGCCCATGATGCAAGAAGATGAACACCCTTACACTAGAAGGGTCAACTTTGATCAAAGGTTGGACCAAGTCCTCATAGACATCTGTGAAGAGGGCGCCCAATGGAAGAGAGATTCAAGAGGGAAGCCGGTTCAATTGAGAAGGCATGACCTCAAGCCCGTAGCCAGGGGATGGTTGGAGTTTATCCAACGTTCAATCATTCCGACTAGCAACCGGTCCTAAGTTACTATAGACCGGGCCATCATGATTCATAGTATCATGATTGGAGAGGAAGTGGAAGTTCATGAGGTTATAGCCCAAGAACTCTATAAGGTGGCGGACAAGTCCTCTACCTTGGCAAGGTTAGCCTTTCCTCATCTCATTTGTCACCTCTGTTATCTAGTTGGAGTGGACATAGAAGGAGACATCCTCATTGATGAGGATAAGCCAATCACTAAGAAAAGGATGGAGCAAACAAGAGACCCCACTCATCATGAAGTCCCTGAGATACCTCAAGGGATGCACTTTCCTCCACAAAACTATTGGGAGCAAATCAACACCTCCCTAGGAAAACTGAGTTCCAACATGGGACAACTAAGGGTGGAGCACCAAGAACACTCCATTCTCCTCCATGAAATTAAAGAAGATCAAAGAATCATGAGGGAAGAGCAACAAAGGCAAGGAAGAGACATTGAGGAGCTCAAGCACTCCATAAGATCTTCAAGAGGAAGAACAAGCCGCCATCACTAAGGTGGACCCGTTCTTTAATCTCCTTGTTCTTTATTTTTCTGTTTTTCGAAAATTTATGCTTATGTTTATCTATGTTTGTGTCTTATGATCATTAGTATCTTAGTGTCTATGCCTTAAAGTTATGAATGACCTATGAATCCATCACCTTTTTTGAATGAAAAATGTTCTTAATTGAAAAAGAGAAGAATTGCATGAATTTTAAATTTTATAACAGATTAATTATTTTTGATGTGGTGGTAACACTTTTGTTTTCTGAATGTATGCTTAAACAGTGCATATGTCTTTTGAATTTATGGTTCATGAATGTTGGCTCTTGAAAGAATGATGAAAAAGGAAACATGTTACTGAGGATCTGAAAAATCATAAAAATGATTTTTGAAGCAAGAAAAAGTAGTGAATACAAAAAAAAAAAGAGAAGAAGCGAAAAAAAATGAAAAAAGAAAGAAAGAGAAAAAGAAAAAAAAAGAAAGAAATAAAGTTGTGATCCAAGGCAAAAAGAGTGTGCTTAAGAACCTTGGACACCTCTAATTGGGGACTCTAGCAAAGCTGAGTCACAATCTGAAAAGGTTCACCCAATTATGTGTCTGTGGCATGTATGTATCCGGTGGTAATACTGGAAGACAAAGTGCTTTGGGCCACGGCCAAGACTCATAAAGTAGCTGTGTTCAAGAATCATCATACTTAACTAGGAGAATCAATAACACTATCTGGATTCTGAGTTCCTATAGAAGCCAATCATTCTGAATTTCAAAGGATAGAGTGAGATGCCAAAACTGTTCAGAGGCAAAAAGCTAAAAGCCCCGCTCATCTAATTAATACTGATCTTCATAGATGTTTTTGGAATTCATTGCATATTCTCTTCTTTTTATCTTATTTGATTTTCAGTTGGTTGGGGACAAGCAACAATTTAAGTTTGGTGTTGTGATGAGCAGATAATTTGTACGCTTTTTGGCATTGTTTTTAGTATGTTTTTAGTATGTTTTAGTTAGTTTTTAGTATAATTTTATTAGTTTTTAATTAAAATTTACTTTTCTGGACTTTACTATTAGTTTGTATCTTTTTCTGTGATTTCAGGTATTTTCTGGCTGAAATTGAGGGACCTGAGCAAAAATCTGATTCAGAGACTGAAATGGACTGCAGATGCTGTTGGATTCTGACCTCCCTGCACTCGAAGTGGATTTTCTGGCGCTACAGAAGCCAAATTGGATCGCTCTCAACGGCGTTGGAAAGTAGACATCCTGGGCTTTCCAGCAATGTATAATAGTTCATACTTTGCCCGAGATTTGATGGCCCAAACCGGCGTTCCAAATCAGCTCAAGAATGCCTGGCGTTAAACGCCGGAACTGGCACAAGAATGGGAGTTAAACGCCCAAACTGGCATAGGAGCTGGCGTTTAACTCCAAGAAGAGTCTCTACACGAAAATGCTTCAATGCTCAGCCCAAGCACACACCAAGTGGGCCCGGAAGTGGATTTTTCTGTCATTTACTCATCTTTGTAAACCTTAAGCTACTAGTTCTCTATAAGTAGGACCTTTTGCTATTGTATTTTCATCTTTCAATCTTAGAATCTTTTGATCATGTTTTTATGATTGAACCCTCTTTGGGAGGCTGGTCTCACGGCCATGCCTAGACCTTGTTCTTATGTATTTTCAACGGTGGAGTTTCTACACACCATAGATTAAGGTGTGGAGCTCTGCTGTACCTCGAGTATTAATGCAATTACTATTGTTCTTCTATTCAATTCAGCTTGTTCTTGTTTCAAGATATCACTTGTTCTTCAACTTGATGAATGTGATGATCCGTGACACTCATCATCATTCTCACCTATGAACGTGTGACTGTCAATCACCTCCGTTCTACCTTAGATTGGGTGGATATCTCTTGGATTCTTTAATCGGAATCTTCGTGGTATAAGCTAGAATTGATGGCGGCATTCAAGAGAATCCAGAAGGTCTAAACCTTGTCTGTGGTATTCTGAGTAGGATTCAATGGTTAAATGACTGTGATGAGCTTCAAACTCGCGATTGTGGGGCGTTAGTGATAGACGCAAAAGAATCCCTGGATTCTATTCCGACATGATCGAGAACCGACAGCTGGATAGCCGTGCCGTGACAGGGTGCGTTGAACATTTCCACTGAGAGGACGGGACTGTAGCCATTGACAACGGTGATGCCCAACATACAGCTTGCCATAGAAAGGAGTAAGAAGGATTGGATGAAGACAGTTGGAAAGCAGAGAGACGGAAGGGACAAAGCATCTCCATTCGCTTATCTGAAGTTCTCACCAATGAATTACATAAGTATCTCTATCTTTATCTTTATGTTTTAAGTCATATATCATCCATAACCATTTGAGTCTGCCTGACTGAGATTTACAAGGTGACCATAGCTTGCTTCATACCAACAATTTCCGTGAGATCGACCCTTACTCGCGTAAGGTTTATTACTTGGACGACCCAGTGCACTTGCTGGTTAGTTGTGCGAAGTTGTGTTTATGCCATGGTAATGAGCACCAAGTTTTTGGATTCATTATCGGGGATTATTTGAGTTGTGAAAAGTAGTGATCACAATTTCGTGCACCAGCATTCAAGAGAATCCGGATGATCTAAACCTTGTCTGTGGTATTCTGAGTAGGATTCAATTATTGAATGACTGTGACGAGCTTCAAACTCCTGAAGGCTGGGCGTTAGTGACAGACGCAAAAGAATCAATGGATTCTATTCCAACCTGATTGAGAACCGACAGATGATTAGCCGTGCCATGACAGGGTGCGTTGAACATTTTCACTTAGAGGACGGGACTGTAGCCACTAACAACGGTGATGCCCAACATACAGCTTGCCATGGAAAGGAGTAAGAAGGATTGGATGAAGACAGTAGAAAAGCAGAGAGACGGAAGGGACAAAGCATCTCCATTCGCTTATCTGAAATTCTCACCAATGAATTACATAAGTATCTCTATCTTTATGCTTTATTCATATATCATTCATAACCATTTGAATCTGCCTGACTAAGATTTACAAGGTGACCATAGCTTGCTTCATACCAACAATCTCCGTGGGATCGACCCTTACTCGCGTAAGGTTTATTACTTGGATGACCCAGTGCACTTGCTGGTTAGTTGTGCGAAGTTGTGAAATTATGTTTGGACCATGGTATTGAGCACCAAGTTTATAGAGCCATTACCAGGGACTGTTTGAGTTGTGAAAAGAATGAATCATAATTTCGTGCACCACTATCTTAGATCACGTTTTGGGGACTGGCCTCATGGCCATGCCTAGACCTTGTTCTTATGTATTTTCAAGGTGGAGTTTCTACACACCATAGATTAAGGTGTGGAGCTCTGCTGTACCTCGAGTATTAATGCAATTACTATTGTTCTTCTATTCAATTCAGCTTATTCTTGTTCTAAGATATCACTTGTTCCTCAACTTGATGAATGTGATGATCCGTGACACTCATCATCATTCTCACCTATGAACGTGTGCCTGACAACCACCTCCGTTCTACCTTAGATTGAGTGGATATCTCTTGGATTCCTTAATCAGAATCTTCGTGGTATAGGCTAGAATTGATGGCGGCATTCAAGAGAATCCGGAAGGTCTAAACCTTGTCTGTGGTATTCTGAGTAGGATTCAAGGATTGAATGACTGTGACGAGCTTCAAACTCGCGATATGGTGACAGACGCAAAAGAATCACTGGATTCTATTCCGACATGATCGAGAACCGACAGCTGAATAGCCGTGCTGTGACAGAGCGCGTTGAACATTTTCACTGAGAGGACGGGACTGTAGCCATTGACAACGGTGATGCCCAACATACAGCTTGCCATGGAAAGGAGTAAGAAGGATTAGATGAAGACAGTAGGAAAGCAGAGAGACGGAAGAGACAAAGCATCTCCATACGCTTATTTGAAATTCTCACCAATGAATTACATAAGTATCTCTATCTTTATTTTATGCTTTATTCATATATCATCCATAACCATTTGAATCTGCCTGACTGAGATTTACAAGATGACCATAGCTTGCTTCATACCAACAATCTCCGTGGGATCGACCCTTACTCGCGTAAGGTTTATTACTTGGACGACCCAGTGCACTTGCTGGTTAGTTGTGCGAAGTTGTGATAAAGAGTTGAGATTGCAATTGAGCGTACCATGTGGATGGCGCCATTGATGATCATAATTTCGTGCACCAGCAACATGCTCATTGCTTCCTCCCCCGCCCCTGGATCTTGTGTTGGAGTTGGCATTACCAACGTGCTGTTAGAGTTGGCAACATGCTCCATGCTTCCTTCTTTGCTCCAATGTCTTCTTGCTTCATCACCTATGATTAACCAAAGAAATTGCCTCAAAGTATTGCCATTCTATACAACCAATTTCAAGAGATTCGTTCATACTAAGGTATTTATAAGCTTCTTGAATTATTTGCATGAATTTGACCAACATTTTCCTAGTTCTTAGTGTTTTAATGCATGCAGGTAAAACTCATCAAAGTGTTTGTTTATTTCAAAGATAATGAATGAAATTAAGCTAAAACTACTTAAACTAACTAGCTAATATAGCAAAGATGCAAATGCATCACAACACCAAACTTAAACCTTGCTTGTCCTCAAGCAAGAAAAGAACTATGCAATAAGATTTCTTTCAATTGGAACGGGTTGAGGAATAGCTTGTAATGCCTTGGTGAGTGAAGTTATTAAGTGATAGTGGGGTGAACTCTGAATTATATGCTCATGCAAGGATTCCAGTGCTTATTAGCCCCTACATTTGGGAAGTCTTAGATCTTAGGACTTTCATTCAAATGATACCATGGAAGTCTCTCTATAGGTAATCACCTTGAAGCAGCTCAAAGTTTCTGTGTCTTGGCCTTGACTCTAAGTGTCATGTCTCAAAGCAGCTCTTTAGATAAGCTTTCAATCAATACTCCCAAACCGGTTGGTTTTAAGGTATTAGGTGTTGAAGCACCACTTAGGATTTACTTGCTCAAGCCTCTCTCTTTGACACAATTCTACCACAAGCATTTAAATAGGATAGTAACTCTTTGAGTTCTCATTTCTTTCCTTTTCTTCCTAGTAATTGATGCTCAGAGCCTTTTGCCATGTTCTTTTGTTTTTCTGTTTCTTTTGCTTTCTTTTGTTGCTGCTTCTTGGATCAATAGATATTTGAGAATCTCCATAATACTTCTTTGAACTCTATTTCCTGCCTATGAGCTCCCATGCACGTTTTCACAAACATGCAACCTCAATACACAATCATACAACTAGAACCACCGCTTCTCTTAATCTTTTGCTTACCTCAAAACAAATTTTTGACTCCTCAATCATTCTTTTCAAAGAAATGTTCTCTGTTTGCATTCTTATAGATATTAAGTGCAAGCAATTTCAGGAATATGGTGTTATGATATATACAACATCTTAGTTATTGAACTACAAAGAAGTGATACTAAGCAGACAAACAGGGGTACAATATCACTTTTAAGCATAGCAATTTTGAATACAAGATAATCACTTAACAATACAACCTTTTGGAGTTTACTTGCTTTACTCCTTATCATCATCATTGTTGGTCTTTACATCCCTCTTTGTCTCTTTGGTTGATGATTGATAAATCCCAATTTTGTGGTTTATCTTGTGCTTATTTTGGGGGATTTTATCACCTTTTCTCACATTTATTCAATGAAATAGCATGGTTTTGCAATTCTCCCTAGATTTGTGCTTAAGTGTGAAAACATGCTTTTTAGACCTTAAAATAGCTAAATTTAACTCACTTTAATTCCATTCGATGCCTTGATATGTTTGTTGAGTAATTTCAGGTTCATAAGGCAAGTATTGGATGGAAGAAGTGAGGAGAAAAGCATGTAAAGTGGGAGAACTCATGAAGAAATGAAGGAACCGTAAAGTTGTCAAGCCTGACCTCTTCGCACTCAAACGACCATAACTAGTTGCGTTGGAAAGCTAACATCCGGGACTTCGAAATGATATAAATTTTGTCATATGTTTCTTCGTGTATAGGGGCGTGCACGTGCAATGTGCACGGATGCGCCGATTGAGCACGTGACCCACTAAAGAGCAACTCGTGGCCAGCGATTTCTAGCTCATTTTGGGCCCAATCCAACTCATTTATGATGCTATTGAACCCAAGGATTGAGGGGGGAATAAACCAAGTAGTCATAGTTTAGTTTTCATCATGTTTTAGGCGAGAATTCTAGAGAGAGAGGCTTTATTCTCTCTCTAGATTTAGGATAGAAATTAGGGTAAAGTTAGGTTAATCACTCTCAAATTCATCTTTCAATTCTTGTTTTGATTTCAATTCTCTTTACATTTTAGTGTTCTATTGTCTTTGTTCTTCTAGTTTCTCTTGTTAATCTCTTATTTTGTCCTCTTTTATGTTTATGAACATTTGTTGATTTCAATTTTCTTTAATGCAAATTTATGTTTTCATGTCTCTTTTATGTTGATCTTGATTGTTATTATTGATTTCTTGTTCATGATAGTTATGGGTTCTTTTAATTCTTGCATTTTATGATGTTTACTTTTCTTGCACGAGAGGTGTTTGTCAAAATGCTTTCACTAATTTTTGAGTAGTTTCCTCTACTCTTGGCTTAGGCTAAGGGAATTGGGTGACCTTGAGTCATTGGATCTCAATGACTTGGTGATTTGAGAACCCTTGGTGATCAATTTGATACTCATTGATGCCAACCCACTACTAATCTAATTATTAGGTAGGTTGGGACTTATGGGTTGATGTGATCAAGCCTATTCGACGTACTTCAAGCTTAGGAGTAGATATTACGTACTTAAAGCTTTTGGGAAGTAGACTTAATGGGTTGGCCTCTCATAATTATCAATATATGGTTTATAGACAAGGATGGTGATCTCAATTACCTATGTCTAGCCAAGAGCACTTTTCTATTTCTTTTGTTAGTTATCTTTACTCTTGGCCTAGGTGGAGTAATTAGTGACGCTTGAGTTATCTAATTCCTTTGATTGATTGACAATTGGAAGCTGCTAATTGATTTGGATACCACTAACGCTAGTCTTTCCCTTGGGAGTTGGCTAGAACTTGTGAAATCAAGTTGATTCATCCACTCAACTTTCCTCCATGGTTAGAGGTTAACTAAGTGGTTGCAATGGATAATTGTGGTCACAATTGAGGAGGATGACTAGGATAGGACTTCTAATTCTCATTCCTTGTCAAGAGCTTTCTAGTTGTTAGTTTATTTTCATTGCCATTTACCTTTCATGCCTCTTATCAAAAACCTCAAAACATACTTCATAGCCAATAATTGAGCATTTCATTGCAATTCCTTGTGAGATGACCCAGAGTCCAAATACTCCGGTTATATCTTATTTGGGGTTTGTACTTGTGACAACTCAAATTTTTGATGTGGGAATTGTTTGTTGGTTTAGAACTATGCTTACAACGAAGTAATTCTTTCTATAAGAAGAAAATCTAGACCACCGAGCAAATCTCATTCATCAAAATGGCGCCGTTGCTGGGGAGTTGCAATGGTGTTACATTATTGGCTATTGTGAATATGTGAATATGTTTGTCTTTTGCTTGTTTGTTGGTTTTTGTTAGGTTTAGGACTTTGTTCTCATTTTTACTAGTTTTTGTTTTTATTTGCTATTATGAATTCTCATCCTCATTTTGGCTATGAGTTTGGCTCAAATTATGTTGTAGGAAATAGGAGCTACAATGGCAATATGCATCAAGGATGGAACAATCAAAGGTGGGAGGAGCCTCAAGGGATTGATCAACCTTATTGGCACAACCCCCTCCGGTTTCTTATGGGTATAATTCTAATCCTAATGCATATCAATCTAATGGATGTGGTAACCCTTATTGTGATTGTCATCAACCACCACCACATGCCTATGAACCACCCCCACCACATGATTTTGAGCCACCTTACTGGTGGACGAAATTGTGATTTATGCTTGAATTGTTGTTCGAAATTAATTCCCCAGTAATGGCTCCAAAAAACTTGGTGCTCAATACCATGGTCTAAATATAACCTCACAACTTTGCTCAACTAACCAGCAAGTGTACTGGGTCGTCCAAGTAATACCTTACGTGAGTAAGGGTCGATCCCACAGAGATTGTTGGTATGAAGCAAGCTATGGTCATCTTGTAAATCTCAGTCAGGCGGATAATAATTGATTATTGGGTTTTCGAAAATATAAAGAGATAATTAATTTATTAATAAAGGATAGAAATACTTATGTAATTTTATTGGTAGGAATTTCATATAAGTGTATGGAGATGCTGTATTCCATTTGAATCTCTGCTTTCCTACTGCATCCATCCAATCCTTCTTACTCCTTTCCATGGCAAGCTGTATGTAGGGCATCATCGTTGTCAATGGCTACATCCCATCTTCTCAGTGAAAAAGGTCCAAATGCTCTGTCACGGCACGTCTAATCATCTGTTGGTTCTCGATCATGTTGGAATAGAATCCCTTGATTCTTTTGCGTTTGTCATCACGCCCAGCAATCGTGAGTTTGAAGCTCGTCACAGTCATTCAATCCTAGAATCCTACTCGGAATACCACAGACAAGGTTTAGACTTTCCGGATTCTCATGAATGCCGCCATCAATTCTAGCTTATACCACGAAGATTCTGATTAAGGAATCCAAGAGATACGCACTTTAGCTTTTGCTTGTAGAACGGAAGTGGTTGTCAGGCACGCGTTCATACGGATGGATGATGATGAGTGTCACGGATCATCACATCCATCAGGTTGAAGTACGAATGGTATCTTAGAACAGGAATAAATCGAATTGAATAGAAAATAATAGTAATAGCATTAAAACTTGAGGTTCAGCAGAGCTCCACACCCTTAATCTATGGTGTGTAGAAACTCCACCGTTGAAAATACATAAGTGATGAAGGTTCAGGCATGGCCGAGAGGCCAGTCCCCAAGGTCTAAGAACTAAACGTTCAAAGATGTCTAATACACTAGTAAAAAGTCCTATTTATAATAAACTAGCTGCTAGGGTTTACAGAAGTAAGTAAGTGATGCATAAATCCACTTCCGGGGCCCACTTGGTGTATGTTTGGGCTGAGCTTGAATGTTACACGAGCTGAGGCTTATCTTGGAGTTGAACGCCAAGTTGTAACGTGTTTTGGGCGTTCAACTCTGGTTCGTGACGTGTTTCTGGCATTTGACTCCAGAATGCAGCATGGAACTGGCGTTGAGTGCCAGTTTACGTCGTCAATTCCCGAATAAAGTATGGATTATTATATATTGCTGGAAAGCTCTGGATGTCTACTTTCCAACGCCGTTGTGAGCGTGCCATTTGGAGTTCTATAGCTCCAGAAAATCCATTTCGAGTGCAAGGAGGTCAGATTCCAACAGCATCAGCAGTTCTTTGTCAGCCTTTTATCAGAGTTTTACTCAGGTCGCTCAATTTCAGACAGAAAATACCTGAAATCATAGAAAAACACACAAACTCATAGTAAAGTCCATAAATGTGAATTTAGCATAAAAACTAATGAAAACATCCCTAAAAGTAGCTTGAACCTATTAAAAACTACCTAAAAACAATGCCAAAAAGTGTATAAATTATCCGCTCATCACAACACCAAACTTAAATTATTGCTTGTCCCCAAGCAACTGAAAATCAAATAGGATAAAAAGAAGAGAATATACTATAAATTCCAAAATATCAATGAATATTAATTCTAATTAGATGAGCGGGACTTGTAGCTTTTTGCTTCTGAACAGTTTTGGCATCTCACTTTATCCTTTGAGGTTTAGAATGATTGGCTTCTATAGGAACTTAGAATTTCAGATAGTGTTATTGATTCTTCTAGTTAAGTATGTTGATTCTTGAACACAGCTACTTTTATGAGTCTTGGCCATGGCCCTAAGCACTTTGTTTTCTAGTATTACCACCGGATACATAAATGCCACAGACACATAACTGGGTGAACCATTTCAGATTGTGACTCAGCTTTGCTAAAGTCCCTAGTTAGAGGTGTCCAGAGTTCTTAAGCACACTCTTTTTGCTTTGGATCACGACTTTAACCACTCAATCACAAGCTTTTCACTTGGACCTTCATGCCACAAGCACATGGTTAGGGACAGTTTGAATTAGCCGCTTAGGCCTGGAATTTATTTCCTTGGGCCCTCCTATCTATTGATGCTCAAAGCCTTGGATCCTTTTTACCCTTGCCTTTTGGTTTTAAGGGCTATTGGCTTTTTCTGCTTGCTTTTCTTTTCCTTTCTATTTTTTTTGCCACTCTTCTTTTTTCTTTCAAGCTTTTGCTTTTTCACTGCTTTTTCTAGCTTCAAGAATCAATCTCATGATTTTTCAGATTGTCAATAACATTTCTCGTTGTTCATCATTCTTTCAAGAGCCAACAATTTTAACATTCATACACAACAAGATAAAAAATATGCACTGTTCAAGCATTCATTCAGAAAACAAAAAGTATTGTCACCACATCAATATAATTAAACTAAATTCAAGGATGAATTCGAAGCTCATGTACTTCTTGTTCTTTTGAATTAAAAACATTTTTCATTTAAGAGAGGTGAAGGATTCATGAAATTATTCATAGCCTTAAGACATAGTTACTAAATACTAATGATCATGTAATAAAGACACAAACATAGATAAACATATAACATAAAAAAAATGAAATGTAGAAAAAAATTTAAGAACAAGGAATGAGTCCACCTTAGTGAGGGTGGCACCTTCTTGAAGGACCATTGATGTCCTTGAGCTCTTCTATGTCTCTTCCTTGTCTTTGTTGCTCCTCCCTAGTGATTTTGGTGCTCCTAATAATTATGTGAAGGAAAATGTATCCCCTGAGGTATCTCAGGGATTTCTTGATGAGGGAATTCCTCATGTTCTCTTGAGGTGCAGTCAAATGCTCTTCTACTGAGCTATGGACCCTTGAGATGAATCTCTCCATCTCCCATGACTTGGAGGTGGAAGCTTTTTGTCTTCCCTTTTCTCTTTTTTTTCTTTTTTTTTTTTGAGGTTTCTCTGAATTGTTGATTTTTAGTTTCTCTTGACTTCCTCTTCAGAGTTCTTTCAGGTTCAGGATCTGCTTCAATAAGAATGTTGTTGTCCTTGCTCCTGCTCATATGAAAAAGAAGAGAACAGAAAATAATAATAGGGATCCTCTTTGTCCAGATATAGAGGTTCCTTTATGTGAGTAGAAAAGAAGAAGAATAGGAAGGAGAAGAGGAAAATTCGAACTTAGAGAGAGGGGGTTCGAATTTTAGGATGAAGAGAAGTGTTAGTAAATAAATAAAATAAATAGAAGGAGGTGAGAGGGATAGAAATTCGAAAAATAAATTTTGAAAAAGGGATAGTAATTTTCGAAAATTAAAATGAAATAAAATTAAAATTAAAATTTGAAATAATTAGTTTATTAGAAGAATTTTGAAAAAGAGGAAGGTAATTTTCGAAAATTAGAGAGAGAAAATTAGTTAGGTGGTTTTGAAAAAGATAAAAGATAAAATAAACAAATAAATCAATTAGTTAGTTGAAAAAGATTTGAAAATTAATTTTGAAAAGATAAAAAGTTAGAAAAGATTTTTGAAATTAAAGTTTGAAAAAGATATGATATGAAAAGATATGATTAAAAAGATATGACTGAAATTAGTTTTGAAAAAGATTTGAATTTTAAAATCACAATTAATGACTTGACTCACAAGAAATCACAAGATATGATTCTAGAACTTAAAGTTTGAATCTTTCTTAACAAGAAAGTAACAAACTTTAAATTTTTGAATCAAAACATTAATTGATGATGTGATTTTCGAAAATATGATATAAAAATAAGAAAAAGATTTTGAAAATATTTTGAAAAAGAGTTTTGACATTTTCAAAAATAATAAAAAATGGAAAAGATATGATTTTTGAAAAAGATTTTAAAAAGATAAGAATTTTTAAAAGATAAGATATTTTTTTATTTTTGAAATTTTTTTTATGAGAGAGAAAAACACTAAAAATACTTAATGCATGAAAATTTTGGATCAAAACACATGATGCATGCAAGAACACTATGAATGTCAAGATGAACACCAAGAACACTTTGAAGATCATGATGAACATCAAGAACATATTTTTGAAAAATTTTCAATGTAAAGAAAACATGCAAGACACCAAACTTAGAAATCTTTAATGCTTGGACAATATGAATGCAAGAATGCACATGAAAAACAACACAAGACACAAAACAAGAAAACATCAAGATCAAACAAGAAGACTTACCAAGAACAACTTGAAGATCATGAAGAACACTATGAATGCATGAATTTTCGAAAAATGCATAATAATTTTTAAAACATGCAATTGACACCAAACTTAAAAATTGACTCAAGACTCAACCAAGAAACACAAAATATTTTTGGTTTTTATGATTTTATGAATTTTTTTTGTATTTTTATTAATTTTTTCGAAAATATATAGGAAAAATAAAATAAGAAATTCTAAATTTTTAATGAGAATTCCAGTGTTCATCAAATGTCAGTCTAAAGCTTCAGTCCAGGAATTAGACATGGCTTACTAGCCAACCAAGCTTTTGTAAAAGCTCCGGTCCAAAACACTAGACATGGCCAATGGCCAGCCAAGCTTTAAGTGACAAATCAAGCATCCAACAGCAGATGGATTAGTAACAGCTAGCTTGCTCTTGTGATGATGGGTTGAAGCCTCGGTCCAAAAGATTAGACATGGCTTTACAGCCAGCCGGATTTCAACATATCATCATGAAACTCTAGAATTCATTCTTAAAAATTCTGAAGAATAGGATAAAATATTTATTATTTTTTTTCGAAAATTTTAATAATAAAAACAAAAAAGCTTAAAATTAAAATAAAATTACCTAATCTGAGAAACAAGATGAACCCTCAATTGTCCATACTCGAACAATCCCCGGCAACGGCGCCAAAAACTTGGTGGACGAAATTGTGATTTATGCTTGAATTATTGTTCGAAATTAATTCCCCAGTAATGGCTCCAAAAAACTTGGTGCTCAATACCATGGTCTAAATATAACCTCACAACTTCGCTCAACTAACCAGCAAGTGTACTGGGTCGTCCAAGTAATACCTTACGTGAGTAAGGGTCGATCCCACAGAGATTGTTAGTATGAAGCATGCTATGGTCATCTTGTAAATCTCAGTCAGGAGGATAATAATTGATTATTGGGTTTTCAAAAATATAAAGAGATAATTAATTTATTAATAAAGGATAGAAATACTTATGTAATTTCATTGGTAGGAATTTCAGATAAGTGTATGGAGATGCTGTATTCCTTTTGAATCTCTGCTTTCCTACTGCATCCATCCAATCCTTCTTACTCCTTTCCATGGCAAGCTGTATGTAGGGCATCACCCTTGTCAATGGCTACATCCCATCCTCTCAGTGAAAAAGGTCCAAATGCTCTGTCACGGCACAGCTAATCATTTGTTGGTTCTCGATCATGTTGGAATAGAATCCTTTGATTCTTTTGCGTTTGTCATCACGCCCAGCAATCGCGAGTTTGAAGCTCGTCACAGTTATTCAATCCCAGAATCCTACTCGGAATACCACAGACAAGGTTTAGACTTTCCGGATTCTCATGAATGCCGCCATCAATTCTAGCTTATACCACGAATATTCTGATTAAGGAATCCAAGAGATACGCACTTTAGCTTTCGCTTGTAGAACGGAAGTGGTTGTCAAGCACGCGTTCATACGGATGGATGATGATGAGTGTCACGGATCATCACATCCATCAGGTTGAAGTACGAATGGTATCTTAGAACAGGAATAAATCGAATTGAATAGAAAATAATAGTAATTGCATTAAAACTTGAGGTACAGCAGAGCTCCACACCCTTAATCTATGGTGTGTAGAAACTCCACCGTTGAAAATACATAAGTGATGAAGGTTCAGGCATGGCCGAGAGGCCAGTCCCCAAGGTCTAAGAACTAAACGTTCAAAGATGTCTAATACACTAGTAAAAAGTCCTATTTATAATAAACTAGCTGCTAGGGTTTATAGAAGTAAGTAATTGATGCATAAATCTACTTCCGGGGCCCACTTGGTGTATGTTTGGGCTGAGCTTGAATGTTACACGAGCTGAGGCTTATCTTGGAGTTGAACGCCAAGTTGTAACGTGTTTTGGGTGTTCAACTCTGGTTCGTGACGTGTTTCTGGCGTTTGACTCCAAAATGCAGCATGGAACTGACGTTGAGCACCAGTTTACGTCGTCAATTCCCGAATAAAGTATGGATTATTATATATTGTTGGAAAGCTCTGGATGTCTAGTTTCCAACGCCGTTGAGAGCGCGCCATTTGAAATTCTGTAGCTTCAGGAAATCCATTTCGAGTGCAAGGAGGTCAGATTCCAACAGCATCAGCAGTCCTTTGTCAGCCTTTTATCAGAGTTTTGCTCAGGTCCCTTAATTTCAACCAGAAAATACCTGAAATCACAGAAAAACACACAAACTCATAGTAAAGTCCATAAATATGAATTTAGCATAAAAACCAATGAAAACATCCCTAAAAGTAGCTTGAACCTATTAAAAACTACCTAAAAACAATGCCAAAAAGCGTATAAATTATCCGCTCATCACTTACTCACAAACCCCTTTTCACCAAACACCTCCATATGACTCCAACCTATATTCACCATGCCAACCACCTTTTGAACCATATGAACCACATGAAGAACCACCCCAAATCAACCCCCAATACCCTCAAGAACCACCACCTCCATACTATTACCAAGATGAACCACCTCCAATGTATGAGAACTCTCAACCACAAAATGAATCACCTCCCATATTTGAAAAAATCATGGCTTAGCTTGCTAACATTACCGCTACCTTGGACTCATGGGACTCATGCAATAAGCAAAGCACCTCCACAAATGAATGTGAGAAATCAACAGAAGAAAGGAGCATGAAGGAGATTTTAGAGTCTCAACATGAGGACAAGGAGATGGGGTATAAGAGATTGTTAATGAAGAAGAAGTGGTTGAACAAGAGGTGGATTCCAAGCTTAAGAACACTTCCACACCAAGTGACATTGTTGATAATTTTGTGGAAGTAGTTGAACCTTCTTCCAATGGGCTTGAATTTGATGTTGAGGAGGATAATGCACAACCTCCTAAGCATATAATGAATGATGAAGAATTGGAAGAAGGTGAACAAGAGATGGATTCAATCATTGAGGAGTTCCTATCTACCATTGAATCCTCTCCCATTGGGCTTGACTTGAAGGTCAAAGAAGAAGATACACAACCTCTCGTGCCTTTGGTGAGCAATGAAGAAGAAATTGAATTGGAAGCAAGCCACCAAGAGGAGGAGGTTGAAATTGAGGAAAGATGTAAAGAGGTAGAGGTAATCAAGGAAGAGCACAAGGGAATGGATCTCACATTGGCTAAGTGTAGGGAGGTACCCCTTCCTAAGTCACTGATAAACCCCTATTTCATGGTTTATCTTGTGCTCAATTGAGTGGTTTTTATCAAGCCTTTGACCACTTATTCATACTATTTGCATGGTTTTACAATTCCTTCATGATTTCGTGCTATGATTAAAAACATGCTTCTTTGTCTTTTATTTTCTTTTATTTAAATCCTCTCTTGTTATCATTTGAAGCCTTGATATGTGTGTTAAGTGATTTCAGGGATTACAGGGCATGAATGGCTCAGAGGATGGAAACGAAGCATGCAAAAGTGGAAGAAATACAAGAAGTTGAAGAAATTGCTAAGCTGTCCAGCCTGACCTCTTTGCACTCAAACGGTCATAACTTGAGCTACAGAGGTCCAAATGATAAGGTTCTAGTTGTGTTGGAAAACTAACATCTGGGGCTTTGCAACGATATATAATTTGCTATAGCTGCTCCGAATTTAGGTGACGCAAACGCGTGGATGACGTGCCCGCGTCGCATCTGCGAACTTCAATCCACGCAAATGCGTGGACGACGCCCCCGCGTCACTTTGCCGCGACCTGTACGGACCAGAAAGCGCTGGCAGTGACTTATGGGCTGTTTTTGACCCAGTTCTCGGCCCAGAAAACACAAATTAGAAGCTGGGAGTGGAGTAAAATCAGATCATACACTCATAACACACTTTTCATAATTTTAGATGTAGTTTTTAGAGAGAGAGATTCTCTCCTCTCTCTTAGGATTTAGGATTAGGATTCCTCTTAAAAGATTTAGGATTTCAACTCTTCATCAGGTTCAATATTCCTTTTACTATATTTCTCTTTTATTTTCAGATACTTTAATGCTTGTAATACTTATGTAGCCTATTTGGCTTATGAGCCATTCATGTTAGGATTTTCTTTATTCAATATAAATTGAGGTATTTCAGACTTATATGTTATGGACGCTTTGGCTTTATCCAAATTATTTTCATTCGAGTAGATTTTCTTCCCTTTTGGCCTTGGTTGATTAATTGGTAACTCTTGAGTTGTCAAACTCATTGTTGACTGAAAATTGAAATTCTTCAAAAATTAATTCGAGTTCCAATAACTCTAGCCTTTTCCAAGGAAAGACTAGGACATAAGGAACCAAACTTATTCCATCCACTTGACTTACCTTCATAGTTAGAGGTTAACTTAGTGGGAGAAAAATCCAATTCTCATCACCATCGATAAGGATAACTAGGATAGGACTTCCAATTTCTCATATCTTGCCAAGAGTTTATTTTACAGTTATTTATTTATTTTACCTGTCAATTAACATACTTCTTCCTTACTTTTAAAACCCCCAATTTACAAGACTCATAACCAATAATAAGAACATACCTCCCTGCAATTCCTTGAGAAGACGACCCGAGGTTTGAATACTTCGGTTATCAATTTATTTAGGGGTTTGTTACTTGTGACAACCAAATGTTTGTACGAAGGGATTTTCTGTTGGTTTAGAATCTATACTTGCAACAGGAATTTATTTTGAATTCTAGACCACGCAAAATTTCTCTCTTCAAAATGGTGTCGTTGCCGGGGGATTGCAAATGTGTGCCTTATAATCGGTTATTGTAAATATTTTTCTTTTACTTGTTTATTTGTTTTTTGTTTTCCCTTCTTATTTCTGATAGCTACTATGAATTCTCACCCCTCTCGCTTTGAGTTTGGTTCTAATTTTGTTGAAAGGAATAGAAGCCATAACAGGACTATGCATCACGGTCTAAGCAATCAAAGATGGATGGAGCCAAGAGGATATGATCACCCCTTTAGGCAACAACACCCTCCTAGATATCATGGACAGAGACCATTCTACAATGCATACCAAGCTAATAGATATGGTGGACCACCTTGTAGCTACCAACAAGCCCCACCCTATGCTCAGAGACCATCCTTTCAACACAACCTCAACCCACCATACTCACAAGCTTCTTTTCACCATTCGCCACCATATGATCCTTATCCGCCCCAACGCCAATCCAATTACTCCCAAGAACCACCACTCTCCTACACACCATGTCCATATGCATCAAGCCAAGAATCACAGGTTCGCTTTGAAGAATCAGTAAACCAATTTAATGCAACATTTCATCAACTGGAGCAAGCAATAAATCAATTATCTTCTAGACGTTCGGACACTCAACAGACTCCCATGGCTTCATGTGGAGAATCTAATGAAGAATGTATTGTGAAGAAGACATGAGAAGCTCTAGTGGACAGCATAGAGCATAACTTCGTACTGGAACAAGTAGAGGACACTATCTTTGTAGAAGAAGAAGAGTTGGTTGAAGATTTAGGAGATGCTGAACATCCGCAGGAATCCAGAGTTGTGGAGAATTCCGTCGAGGACGTTACAATTAATGCTAAGGAGGATAGTGCACAACCCCCAAGGCAGGTATCTTATGAGGAACTGGACGGAATGACCCAAGACTCAAGTTTTCTTGATGATGATAGTCACCACTCAAGTTCTCCTAGTAATGCTCTTGCATCCGCAAGTGAATTATTTGAGACAGGAGAATCTTCCCCAAGTGAATACGAAGATAATGCAGAGGTCGACTTTTCTCAACCTCCCAATTATGACTCGAGTGATGAAGAAGATATTGGTGACCTTGATCAAGACATGGTTGAATTGGAAGAAAATTTCCAAGAAGTGGAGGAATTCACTGAAGACCACAAGGGAGTAAGTCTTGCAGAACCATCGGAAACACCTATCCCACGGCCATTACCACCCAATACGAACTTCAAGTGGGTAAAATCATTGACTTTCATCTTTACTTTTCCACTTTAATATGGTTTACTTGAGACAGATGGCCAGCTTAGAGCTCTTTGCGGCTTTAAAAGCAAACGGAAAATGACTCACACTCAGAGCTGGTATGCAAGATTCACTAAGGTTTCACACTTCAATTTGAGGTGCAAGAATTGGTGTCAAGCTCAATTGGAAGGATCTCGGAAGCTGTTTGGTCACTGTAGTGAGAATTCGGATTACGCCTCACCCGACTGGAAAAATGCAGATCAAGACAAAGATGGGTGTACAAGTAGAGTTTGGGATCCTGGAATCTATTCTACCATTCAAGACTCCGGGGGCCTGCAAGCCTGTTTGAACTCACACAAGGGCTTTACGTACTTTGTTTGGGACCCTGGAGGATGCTGGTATTCCAAACACTGGTGGAGATTTCTGGACAAATTCAAGCACAAACCACCATAGCAGGAAGCTCATCGAATGTCCAACTTAAGGACTTTAACTAAAAGTGCTAGGTGGGAGACAACCCACCATGGTATGATCGTTCCCCCTCTATTTTGCTCTGTTTCTGAATTTTGTTTGAACCTGAAGTTTTTGCATGACATTCACTGCATTTTGCATTCTGCATATTGCATAAAAAAAGGAGAAAGCACACGACGCGACAGCATCGCTGACACGTCTGAGTCACAAGTGCATTGAAAGAATAGGAAAGTGAACAGAGAGTCACGCTGAAGCAAGGCTGGAGGCGTGCCTTTAACACAATTGTTCCACGCAACCGCGTTCCCCACGCGATTGCGTCAATCTCAAAAAAGGCCTCTCAGGCGTCCGCGTCACCCACGCGAACGAATGATCTGGATATCGACGTAAAGATCCAACGCCCAGAAAGTTGGGCTGGAATCGTGCGGCTATTGCGCATTTAGCACCAACAACCCACGCGTACGCGTCCCCGATGCGAACGCCCATCCCACGCGAAAGCATGAGCGACGCGATCGCGTCGCGCGGATATTATGAACCCCAAACCAAACAGAAAGTTGCGCTAAAATGACGCTGGAAGCGTGCGTCTAGCACAAATTCCAACGACGCGATCACGTACCTCACGCGTCCGCGTCACCTATCTCACACCCAATCCACGCGATTGCGTCGACCACGCTCCCGCATCGACCCTATTTCACTCTACTCACGCGATCCCATCCTCCACGCGTCCGCGTGGATTCGCGATCACTAATCCCAAGTCACGCGCACCCTTTCCATGTCGCGTCCCCAAACCCTACCCCCTCTCACTCTAACCTATGCAACTCTCTCTCTCAACTACCCCAGCCACCACCTCAGACCACCAACGACCACCGCAGTCCTCCAAGATCACCACGCCACCACCGCCGCACCGACCACCCCTCCCCTCTCTTCTTTCCTTTCCCTCTCTCTCTCTCTCTTCCGTCACCACCCCACCACCGCGAGCCCCCCACTGCCGTGACCTCCACCGCCGCGACACCCAACCCTCCCTTCTTTCCTCCTTCTTCTCCCCCTCTCTCACTCTCCTCCACTACCGCCCCCCACCGCAGCCTACCTCCGACGGCCACTGCCTCACCGCCGCGCCGCCGTGCTTCATCTAGCGCCGCCGCATCATCACCCATCTGCCCTCATCTCTACCCCATCTCATTGCTCTTTACACACCAGGTTCCGCCATACGGTGATTCATCCTTGCGACTCATTAGTTCGTTTTTCAATTTTTGCTCTGCATAGGCTAGATAGAGATGCATGTTTGTAGTGGATTCTAGGTGGTTAGGTAGCTAGGATCTGGATAGTAGATTTAGGCCTGATAATTGCACCGTTCCTGTTATCTATTTATCTATTCTACAATTTATTCTGGCTATGATGTTGATCCTGTTCATATGTTGTTCTTACATGTTACATGCTGCTGTTACACTGCTCTTTCTTATTCTTGCTATTTGTGCGGCCTTATTTCATTACATATGAACTATTCTTGTTATTTGTTTTCCGAGAACATCCAATTTTAGCCGGAATGCTGCCCAATTTTCTGCAAATTACTTTTCCTTCTACATTCAAGTATTGGTTTTGGCAATTCTCATTTTTTAACTGCCCCACACATACCAAACCTATTCTTGAATGCCCGGGCCAGTATTCTTATTACTTTTGATCTCCTGGTTAATAAATTGATTTATTGATGGTTTGATTTTACTTTTTACTACTTCTATCTCTATCTGAATCAGCATCAATACCCTATTTTTCCTGCTTGCATATGAGTTGACTGTTGCTTCAAATTGTGAAATTCTTGTTACTTAAGAACCAATCGTCATGCCACTTACTCTGACTTCCTTTTTACTAACTCACTGATTTTCACTTTCTAACCTCTTTTTCAATTTTACCCATTTTTTAACTTTCTTACTCTCCCACTTTACTTTTTCCTTACTTCCTTCAATTAATTTCACTCACGGCATGATTATTGTTTTTCTAATTAACAAGCTTTCCACTTCTAACATATTTTGGAATGTGGTTTCTCATCTCAGCTTTTTAACTCCAACACAATCCAGAATATACATTTTCTTAACTCATTTTATTCTTCTACTGCTCCTTTGCCACTTACTGCTTATCTTGTTATTTGCCTACTTGTTTTCCTACTTTTACTCCTCAATTATATCTTGGCTATTCTGTTTTTCAGGATGTCTGACTCTCAAGGCAGGGGAAAGAGCAAAGTCACCACTGGCAAACGAAAAAGAAGTGAATCCTCTGGTTCTATCCTTGGCATCTTACATGATGACTCCTGGTGGGAGAAGAACTTTACCCCGCAGGAAAAGGTTGATCAGTTGGTACCTTCAGCTGACCCGGTAAAGTTTTCCAACAAATACTGTGAGCTGAAATACCCAACATTTGCCACCGCCAGGAACCTACACCTAGAAAGGGCCCTCAAAATTCCAGAAGAACTTCAGCAGTACACCTCAGATCAGATCAAACAGAGAGGCTGGTTCTTCCTGGAGAGGAACCTAACTGAGGTCAACTCATCCTGGGTTAGAGAATTCTACAGTAACTACTTTCTATCTTCCCTGGATGCAGTCCAGCTCAGATGCAAATAGATTCTGGTTACTAAGGAAGCAATTGAAGAAATCCTCCATCTTCCACCTAAATCAGATCAGCCAGATGGTTACCAGAAAGCTGAGAAAGATATGAGATTCATGAGGTTTGATTGGGATGCAGTAAAGAAGGACATCACTCTTGATCCTACTGTTCCTTGGGTCATGGGAACAAGCACATTGGTACCAAAGGGAATCCGGCTTATATATCTGAATAATAAGGCTCAACTATGGCAAAAGATTCTGAACAACTATGTGATGCCGAGCACTCATGAGACGGAGGTG
Source organism: Arachis stenosperma (assembly GCF_014773155.1). Classification (NCBI taxonomy): domain Eukaryota; kingdom Viridiplantae; phylum Streptophyta; class Magnoliopsida; order Fabales; family Fabaceae; genus Arachis; species Arachis stenosperma. The sequence continues at coordinate 47,737,006 of NC_080378.1, read as the reverse complement.
CCAGCTGCTATGATTACCCTCATCTGGTGTGTGATGACGGGTAAGGACCTTTATCTACCTCGCTTCATCTGGCATTACATGGCCAGGGTCCATGTTAGAGGCACCCTCTCTTTTCCTTACCTGATTACTCAGTTGGGTCGCCGAGCTGAGGTACCTTGGGAGGCTGTTGATGAAAAGCCCCCCGCCGCAGAGTGCCGAAAGATCATCCCTCACAGTCGGAAGTTCCTGGCTTTTGGCTACCGCCCTCCATTTCTCACTGACACTATTGAGGCAGCCACCTCTTCAGCTACCTCTTCTACCTCCACTGGCCCAGCACCACCTACTGTGCCCCCACCTGCTCCTGAGCCCGTCTACTGTTTGGTGCACCGCCTCTTTGATCGCCTAGATCAGATGGAGCGCCATCACCAGCAGCAGTTTGAGAGATCTGACCGTCGCACCAGGCGACTTTTTGAGAGGTCTGAGCGTCGCTACAAGCGACATTATGAGCACCTCAAGCTGATGATCCGCTCTGGTGGTGACATTCCCTCCGAGCCCGACACGCCCTCCAACACATCTGAGGAGGCGGTGAGCGATCACGAGAAGGAAGCACCTACCCAGGCTGAGCAGGGAGGTCCCGGCCACACTACACCACATCATGAGGAGCACCACCAGCTACAGACCGCAGATCCAGAGGTTTCTCTACGGACAGAGCCCCTGATTCAGCAGACCACTCCTCCGATCCTCACAGCGACTGCAGACCCTCAGCCTACCATTGAGACACCAGCAGCCCATCCTTCCAGAGATGGTATTTCGTCACACCCTGCTTGAGTGAGCATCGAGGACGATGCTATTATTTAAGTGTGGGGAGGTCGTCATCTCTGGCATCTATTTATTTTGGTGAACTACTACAGACTCTCTTCTTATTTTGTCTATTTTCTGTATTTTTGCACATTTCTCTCTTTTGCTTTTATTGTACTTTTTGCATTATGCACTTTGGGTGTATACATCTTGGATATTTTAGCTCGATTTGCACCTTAGTTTACTAGTTATATATTAAGTGGATTAATTAGTATAGTTTACCCTTTTTAGCATATGATAGTTGATTTGATTGAAAATAAAAAGGAAGTAAGCTAGAGACTTTAACAGAATCAATCCACACACCCTGTATATATAGCATTACATGTTAGTTAGTAACAACATTTCATCAAGGAGGAACACTAAAAGTTTAAAGCCATCCAATATATTTTACATTGAGAATAATGGGAACTCTAAATTTCTATTTGCATGACATACTTAATTGATATATGATTTATGAGTTTGAGAACACACAGCCTGTGAGTTTTGAGCTTAATTGTATGGTTACACTCAAACCATAAATTTCATTCCTGTGTGCTTCGCCCTTCTTTTTATTCTGATGTTCTTTACTTTGCTTTAATCTATATGTCCAATATAGAATATAGATACATACTAAGATAGGATTTAGGCCATATTTAAATTTTTAACTCACTTATCCCAAATAAGCCTACCTTTTATGCCATCCTTGTTAGCTCCCCTTGAGCCTTTTAATCCCCTTCTTCTTTATAACCACATTACTAGCCTTAAGCAGAAAAACAAAATAAAAATCCCAAGTTGAATCCTTGGTTAGCTTAAGATAGATATTGTGTAAAATTTAAGTGTGGGGAATTTTATGGGAACATGGGATGATAGAAAAGTAGGAAATTAAATTAAACAAGTCATGTAAAAATTTGGGAAGCATGCTCATGTGAAATCAAAATAATTGAATTACCATGTGCATTAAAAAAATATATTTATTAAGTAATTAAATAAGGGGATACAAAAAAATATATATTACCCCAAATGCAAAAAAAAATAATAAAAAATAAAAAATTGCACATGGGACAAAATCCAAAAATAAAGTTTGATACATGAGCATGCAATAAAAAAGTGGAAAAAATTTGGGTAGCTAGGTAAAGTATTTTAAATTGTATAAAGTATGTATATGTTAGGTGAGATCTTAGACTAATCAAGGGTTCACTTATTAGCTTACTTAGCCTTATACATACACCTTTACCTCTACCTTGGCCCCATTACAACCTTAAAAAAAAAGACCTCATGATCTTGTATGTCTGTATTCTATGATTGTTGATTGGTTAGGTGAAGAACAAAGTTATAGGAAGCAAGGATAAAAAGAAGATTAAAGTGATTAACCCAATAAACACTGAGTGACTAGAGAGTAAATACAAAATCTAGTGAGGGTTCAATAGCTCATCACCATATATCTCTACTTCTATTGTTAATTGTCTTGCAAGTTTGAAAAATATTTTATTTACCCATCTCAATTGTAAAAGTGCTTTAACATTATCTAAGGTTAGCTATGCGCATATGATCCCTTGGGAATGTGACTTAATTTAACTACATGTAAAGCTTTATATATAGGTGAATAATAACTAGATTTGCATGATTCATTTAGATAGTTGCATTTAGAGTAGATTGCATTGCATGAGATTCCACCACTTTACCTTACTCTTTATCTTGGATTTAGCATGAGGACATGCTATTGTTTAAGTATGGGGAGGTTGATAAGCCCATATTTTATGATATATTTTGTGCTGAATTTAAGTGATTTATTCAATCCTTCACCCATTTATGCATGTGAAATTGTATGGTTTTACTTTCCCTTCCTTATTATGTGATGTATGTGAAAAACATGTTTTCTAGGCTTTAAAAATATTAATTTTAATTACCTTGTATTGCCATTTGATATCGTGATTTGTGTGTTAAGTATTTTCAGATCTTCTAAGGCAGGAATGATTTAAAGGATGGAAAGGAGACATACAAAATGGAAGGAAAGCATAAAATGGAGTTTTTGAATAAACTAGCAATGACGCGTCCGCATGGATGACGCGAACGCGTGGTTCGCGCAAAAAGGAATCGACGCGAGCGCATGGATGAGGCGAACGCGTGACTTACGAAATACAACTGACGTGGGTGCATGACTGACACGACCGCGTGGAAGAGCAACACTCCAGACGACGTGACCGCGTGACCCACGCGGACGCGTGATGTGCGCGATTTGCAGAATTTGCAGATCTCATTTTCAGCGATTTTTGGGCTCTTTTTGGCCCAGATCCAAGCCCATAGAATACAGACAAAGGCTACAAAGTGGAGGAATGAAGCGGAGAATGAGAGAGAACTCATTAGGCACTTTTCATAGTTTAGATGTAGTTTTTAGTGAGAGAGGTTCTCTCCTCTCTCTTAGGTTTTAGGATTAGGATTTCTTTAGTCATTAGGATTACTTCATCGTATCAGGTTCAATAATTTATGTTTCTCTTCTACTTTTATTTACTCCGATACTTTTATTTGTGCTTGATTTATGTTGCCCAATTGGCTTATAAATATTGTCCATGTTAGAATTGACATCTTTATTTAATATAAATTGAGGTATTTCAGACTTATATGTTATTGATGCTTGGGCTCTATCCAAATTATTTTCATTGAAGTAGATTTTATTCCCTTTTGGCTCTGGTTGATTAATTGGTAACTCTTGAGTTATCAAACTCAGCACTGGTTGAAATTGGCAGATCCTAATTGATCTAGATCGCTCTAAAGCTAGTCTTCCCACAGGGATTGACTAGGACTTGAGGATCAAACTAATTAGTCCACTTGAATTTTCTTTGCTTTAGTATAAGATAACTAAGTGGGATTAAAACCCAATTCTCATCACACCTGATAAGGATAACTAGGATAGGACTTCCAATTTCTCATATCTTGCCAAGAGTTTATTTTACAGTTATTTATTTATTTTACTTGTCATTCAACATACTCCTTCCTCACTTTCAAAACCCCCAATTTCAAGACTCATAACCAATAATAAGAGCATACCTCCCTGTAATTCCTTGAGAAGACGACCCGAGGTTTAAATACTCGGTTATCAATTTTAAAGGGGTTTGTTACTTGTGACAACCAAAACGTTTGTAAGAAAGGACTTTTGTTGGTTTAGAAGCTATACTTGCAACGGGAATTTATTTTGAATTCTAGACCACGCAAAAGTTCTCTCTTCACTCTTCTATGATTGTAATCTTTGATTTGTTTGATTCTTTATGTCCATTATTCCATGTATACATGCATTTATATGATTGAGGCCATCATTTTATTTAGCTCACTTACCCAAATAGCCTACCTTTCATCAACCATTGTTAGACAATTTTAAGCCTAGTTAATCCCTTTTGTTCTTAATGTTAGCACATCATTACCCCTAAGTGAAAAATAATAAATGTTCTTAATTTGGATCTTTGATTAGCTTAGGCTAGTGAGGATGTGTATCATTTGGGTATGAGAAACTTGGGACATTGGTTGAGATAAAGTGTAATTTTTATTTGTATTGAAAATTTTGGGAATTGGGTACATATTCAAGCACTATATGTAAAACCATATGCATTGATACGTTTGTATATACTTTAGAAAAAAAATGACAAAGAAAAAGAAAAAAGAACATATATATATATAGAAAAGGAAAAAGAAAAAGAAATAAAAAGGGGACAAAAATGTCCCAAGGTAAAGTTCAATAAAAATCAATGCATATGGAATGTGAATTAAAAAGAATGCATGAGTATGTGAAAAAGTGGGAATCATGGGTAGCTAGGTTGTGTATTAGAGTTGTATAGGTTGTTATATGTATTTGGTGAGAGCTTAGGTTAATCAAAGATTCAAATTCCATGCTCACTTGACTATATGCATCCTACCTTGACCCTAGCCCCATTACAACCTATGAATAAGTCCTCATGATGAATGTATGCATGCATTGAATAATTGTTGATTGTTAGATGAAAAACAAATCTTGGAAAGCATGATTAGAAGAGAATTGAGTGATCGACCCTATACACTAGAGCAACTAGAGCGGATACACTTCCGGTGAGGGTTCGATGCTCAATTCCTTGTTTCCAGCTTTCATGAGCTTTCTTCTTGCAAGTCTATTTGAACTTCATTTTGATATTTGAATCGGTAGAGTTTGTGAGTCGTCATATGACCTTTGCCCTACTTGCTTATATATGTTCTTGGAGATTGATTTTCTTTTAACCAAGTAGGTAAAATCATTTTGCATTTAGTTGCATTCATATAGATAAGTGCATATAGTTTATTTGCATTGAATAAATGTTCATAACCCTTTTCTTGTCCTTCTTTATTCTTAGCATGAGGACATGCTTGGTTTAAGTGTGGGGAGATTTGATAAACCCCGATTTTGTGGTTTATCTGGTGCTTATTTTGGGGGATTTTATCACCTTTTCTCACATTTATTCAATGAAATAGCATGGTTTTGCAATTCTCCCTAGATTTGTGCTTAAGTGTGAAAACATTCTTTTTAGACCTTAAAATAGCTAAATTTAACTCACTTTAATTCCATTCGATGCCTTGATATGTTTGTTGAGTAATTTCAGGTTCATAAGGCAAGTATTGGATGGAAGAAGTGAGGAGAAAAGCATGCAAAGTGGGAGAACTCATGAAGAAATGAAGGAACCGTAAAGCTGTCAAGCCTGACCTCTTCGCACTCAAATGACCATAACTTGAGCTACAAAGATCCAAATGAGGCGGTTTCAGTTGCGTTGGAAAGCTAACATCTGGGGCTTCGAAATGATATAAATTTTGCCATATATTGCTTCACATATAGGGGCGCGCACGCGCAATGTGCGTGGACGCGCCGATTGAGCACGTGACCCACTAAAGAGCAACTCGTGGCCAGCGATTTCATGCTCATTTTGGGCCCAATCCAACTCATTTATGATGCTATTGAACCCAAGGATTGAAGGGGGATGAACCAAGTAGTCATAGTTTAGTTTTCATCATGTTTTAGGCTAGAATTCTAGAGAGAGAGGCTCTCTCCTCTCTCTAGATTTAGGATAGAAATTAGGGTAAAGTTAGGTTAATCACTCTCAAATTCATCTTTCAATTCTTGTTTTGATTTCAATTCTCTTTACATTTTAGTGTTCTATTGTCTTTGTTCTTCTAGTTTCTCTTGTTAATCTCTTATTTTGTCCTCTTTTATGTTTATGAACATTTGTTGATTTCAATTTTCTTTAATGCAAATTTATGTTTCCATGTCTCTTTTATGTTGATCTTGATTATTATTATTGATTTCTTGTTCATGATAGTTATGGGTTCTTTTAATTCTTGCATTTTATGAATTTTACTTTTCTTGCACTCTAGGTGTTTGTCAAAACGCTTTCACTAATTTTTGAGTAGTTTTCTCTACTCTTGGCTTAGGCTAAGGGAATTGGGTGACCTTGAGTCATTGGGTCTCAATGATTTGGTGATTTGAGAACTCTTGGTGACCAATTTGATACTCATTGACGCCAACCCACTACTAATCTAATTAGTAGGTAGGTTGGGACTTATGGGTTGATGTGATCAAGCCTATTTGATGTACTTCAAGCTTAAGAGTAGATATTACGTACTTAAAGCTTTTGGGAAGTAGACTTAATGGGTTGGCCTCTCATAATTATCAATGTATGGTTTGTAGACAAGATGGTGATCTCAATTACCTATGTCTAGCCAAGAGCACTTTTCTATTTCTTTTGTTAGTTCTCTTTACTCTTGGCCTAGGTGGAGTAATTAGTGACGCTTGAGTTATCTAATTCCTTTGATAGATTGACAATTGGAAGTTGCTAATTGATTTGGAGACCACTAACGCTAGTCTTTTCTTTGGGAGTTGGCTAGGACTTGTGGAATCAAGTTGATTCATCCACTCGACTTTCCTTCATGGTTAGAGGTTAACTAAGTGGTTGCAATGGATAATTGTGGTCACAATTGAGGAGGATAAATAGGATAGGACTTCTAATTCTCATTCCTTGTCAAGAGCTTTCTAGTTGTTAGTTTATTTTCATTGCCATTTACCTTTCATGCCTCTTATCAAAAACCCCAAAACATACTTCATAGCCAATAATTGAGCATTTTATTACAATTCCTTGTGAGACGACCCGGAGTCCAAATACTCCGGTTAATTTTTATTTGGGGTTTGTACTTGTGACAACTCAAATTTTTGATGTGGGAATTGTTTGTTGGTTTAGAACTATGCTTACAACGAAGTAATTCTTTCTATAAGAAGAAAATCTAGACCACCGAGCAAATCTCGATCATCAATGATGCTTAATCCTTCCCAAGATTGAAGTGACTGCCTACAATGAACTTTGAAAGTTGCTTGTCCCAAGCACTTGAAAGGTAATTATCATGCATATATGCTTATAAATTCTTGAACTGCAAGTTGTGTCCGGACACCAAACTTAGTTCCTTGCTTACTTCTATATGCCAAATATAGTGCATCTTTCATGCCTATATATTACCTCATGTGCTTTAATCCTATGATGAAATAAAGTGCAGAACTAAAAGGTAAACAAATAAAATGCAAGTTTAATCAATCTCTATGATAGTTTGGAATTTGTGACTATTCATGATTGTCTCAAGGGTTACTTTGTGCATAATTAATGTTACTGGTGGGACACCAAACTTAGTCTCATGCGTTCACCCTTGATTTTGTTTCTTTGTTGGTGTAGTCACATTGGTGTGGAACACCAAACTTAATTCCTCACAATACATAGAAATTGAACTAACTGTTTATTCTACAAAATATAATGAAACAGGTTACCTAAGGTTAGGTTGCCTCCCAACAAGCACTCTTTTATCATCACTAGCTTGATGGTTGTCCCTCATTAGGGAGGGTGATGATCATAGTGCCTTAGTCCTTCCCCTCTTACAGTGAGTTTTCTTCCAGTATCCTTCTTCATGATTTCCACATGTTCAAGTGAGAGGATTTTATTTACTGTGTGATATCCGAAAAAGTGTGGAGGTGTTTCCATGGGTTGGTAGGTTAGTATTACTTTATCCCCTAGTAAGAATCCTTTAGTGGAAATTTTTTTGTTCCTCCACCCTCTTGGCACTTTCTTCTTGGGATTCTTTTCTTTTCCCGGTGGTGGTTCATGTTTTGAGGCCTCAGCGTTTGGAGATTTCTTGCTGAGAATTTCACGTGGAGGCTGTGGTTGTAGTTCCTTCTCAATTTCTTGAGCTTGTTGCAACACTTCTACCTCTTTCCTTTCTTCCTAGCATGAGCTAGAGTGAATTGAAAGTGTCTCATCAGGTGCCTCTTTCAAGTTTGGATTTATGGAATCAATCTTCATACACTCTTTCTCTTGGGTAGAATCTTGCAAATTCTTGAAGACATGGAATACTATATGCTCTTCATGCACCCTTAGCATCAATTCTCCTTTTTCAACATCTATCAATGCTCTGGCAGTAGCTAAAAAAGGTCTCCCTAGGATAATGGGAGTGTTGTCATCTTCCTCTATGTCTAGGATGACGATGTCAGCTGGGAGGAAAAATTTGTCCACCTTTACTAATACATTCTCCACAACTCCAAGTGCTTGCTGAATGGATTTGTCCGCCATTTAAAGGGCTATCTTTGTGGATTTTAATTCATGAATCTAAAGCTTCCTCATCAAAGATAAAGGCATCAGATTTATGCTTGCACCAAGGTCACAAAATGCTTTCTCAATCATTGTGTTGCCTATTGTACAGGGGATATGAAAGCTCCCTGGGTCCTTCCTCTTCCTTGGCAATCCTTTTTGGATGATAGTACTACACTCCCTGGTCATCACAACCATTTGTCCTTCTTTTAAGGATCTTTTCTTTGTCAACAATTTCTTCATGAACTTAGCATATAGTGGCATCTGTTCAAGTGCTTCCATGAAAGGGATGTTGATGTGCAGTGTCTTGAATATCTCAAAAAATTTGGAGTATTGCTTCTCTTTGTTCTCTCCCTTGAGCCTTTGAGGGTATGGGAACATTGGCTGGTATGCTTTCACTGCTTCCTTCTCTTTTAACTTCTCACTCTGTGTGAAGGTTTCTTGATCTTGCTTTTTGGTGCACGAATTTGTAATCCGCACAACTAACCAGCAAGTGCACTGGGTCGTCCAAGTAATACCTTACGTGAGTAAGGGTCGATCCCACGGAGATTATTGGTTTGAAGCAAGCTATGTTTATTTTATTATTCTTAGTCAGGATATTGATTAAGATTATAAGTTGGAATTATTAGATTTGATTGGGAAAATGAAAGAGAATAACAGCGTTACTTGTTGTGCAGTAATGAGAAATATGTTGGAGTTTTGGAGATGCTTTATCCTCTGAACTTCAACTCTTCCTTGAAATCCTTCAACACACGAAAAGTCCCTTCCATGGCAAGCTCTATGTAGGGTATCACCATTGTGAATGGCTACCTCCCATCCTCTCAGTGAAAACGTTCCTATGCTCTGTCACAGCACGGCTAATCATCTGTCGGTTCTCAATCAGGTTGGAATAGAATCCATTGATTCTTTTGCGTCTGTCACTAACGCCCAGCCTTTAGGAGTTTGAAGCTCGTCACAGTCATTCAATCCCAGAATCCTACTTGGAATACCACAGACAAGGTTTAGACTTTCCGGATTCTCATGAATGCCGCCATCAATCCAGCTTATACCACGAAGATTCTGTGTAATGAATCTAAGAGATACTCATTCAGTCTGATGTAGAACGGAGGTGGTTGTCAGGCACACGTTCATGGTTTGGGGAAGGTGATGAGTGTCACGGATCATCACCTTCTCCATAATTAAGCGCGAATGAACATCTTAGATAAGAACAAGCGTGTTTGAATGGAAAGCAAAGGAATTGTATTAATTCATCGAGACGCTGCAGAGCTCCTCACCCCCAACAATGGAGTTTAGAGACTCATGCCGTCAAAAAGTATGTAATTCAGATATGAAAATGTCATGAGGTACAGAATAATTCTCTAAAAGTTGTTTAAATAGTAAACTAGTATCCTAGGTTTACAGAATATGAGTAAACTAAGATAATTGGTGCAGAAATCCACTTCTGGGGCCCACTTGGTGTGTGCTGGGGCTGAGACTAAAGCTATCCACGAGTAGAGGCTTTTCTTGGAGTTGAACTCCAAGTTATGACGTGTTTTGGGCGTTCAACTCCGGATCATGACGTTTTTCTGGCGTTTAACTCAAGACAGCAGCATGTACTTGGCGTTCAACGCCAAGTTACGTCGTCTATCTTCGTGCAAAGTATGGACTATTATATATTTCTGGAAAGCCCTGGATGTCTAATTTCCAACGCCGTTGAGAGAGCGCCAATTGGACTCTTGTAGCTCCAGAAAATCCATTTCGAGTGCAGAGAGGTCAGGATCCAACAGCATCAGCAGTCCTTTTTCAGCCTAAGTCAGATTTCTGCTCAGCTTCCTCAATTTCAGCCAGAAAATACCTGAAATCACAGAAAAATACACACACTCATAGTAGAGTCCAGAAATATGATTTTTGCTTAAAAACTAATAAAATTCTATTAAAAACTAATTAAAACATACTAAAATCTACATGAAATTACCCCTAAAAAGCGTATAAAATATCCGCTCATCACAACACCAAACTTAAACTGTTGCTTGTCCTCAAGCAACTAGACAAATAAAATAGGTTTTAACAGAAATTAAGAAGTAATAATATTTTAGAGTTTTAAATGAAGCTCAGATTCTTATTAGATGAGCGGGGCTTGTAGCTTTTTGTTTCTGAATAGTTTTGGCATCTCCCTTTATCCCTTGAATTTCAGAATGATTGGCATCCATAGGAACTCAGAATTCAGATAGTATTATTGACTCTCCTAGTGTAGTATGTTGATTCTTGAACACAGTTATTTTATGAGTCTTGGTCGTGGCCCTAAGCACTTTGTTTTCCAGTATTACCACCAGATACATAAATGCCACAGACACATGACTAGGTGAACCTTGTTCAGATTGTGACTTAGCTTTGCTAAAGTCCCCAGTCAGAGGTGTCCAGAGCTCTTAAGCACACTCTGTTTGCCTTGGATCACGACTTTAACCACTCAGTCTCAAGTTTGTAACTTGGACCTGCATGCCACAAGCACATGGTTAGGGACAGCTTGGTTTAGCCGCTTAGGCCTGGATTTTATTTCCTTGGGCCCTCCTATCCATTGGTGCTCAAAGCCTTGGATCCTTTTTACCCTTGCCTTTTGGTTTTAAGGGCTCGTGGCTTTTTCTATTGCTCCTTCTTTTTTTTTTTTTGAAACTGCTTTTTCTTGCTTCAAGAATCAATTTCATGATTTTTCAGATCATCAATAATATTTTTCGTGTTCCTCATTCTTTCAGGAGCCAATATTCATCAAATTCAAAGTACAAGTTATGCACTGTTCAAGCATTCATTCAGAGAACAAAAAGTATTGCCACCACACATAATTAATTATAATTTTTATTATTAAGAACTCGAAAAATATGGATTACTTCTTTATTCTAAAAAAAATTCTACTACTTTATTCATGCCTGATGATGATGAGAAAAATAAATTATAGCTTAATTGGAAATAAAATCAAAATAGACATACTAATTACTACTAAATATCTCCTAAGGTAAATTTCTATAATAATACTATCACTAAGTTAAAGCAGAAAAATTGGAACTCAGCAACCTGTTGTTTTGAGGAGTAGATGTTCCTCTAATCTGTGGGGTGCTTTTCAAGGATTAATTTTTTTGGCGCTTTAGCTCCCTTAGATCATGCCCTTGCTCTTCCTGTTCCTTAAGCAGTTTGCAAAGCATGCTACTTTGATTGTTCTGTTCTTCCTTTATTTGGTCCATAGCTTCTTGCAATTTAGAAATAGAAGCCTCAAGATGTTCCCAATATTCGAATTGAGGCAGTTCTGGGAGGGCTTCCTATGCTCTCCTCTTGGCTGAATCATCTTGTTGCTGTTGTCTGACCATTGATATTCCAGTGATTGGCCTCTCAACTGGAATATACTCTGTTATTCCCATCTTCACTCCGGCATCTTTGCAGAGCATAGAAATTAAGCTTGGATAGGCCAATTTGGCGTCCTTGGAATTCCTGTTTGCTATTTTGTATAGCTCACATGAGATCAGTTGATGGACTTCTACCTCTTTTCCCAACATGATGCAGTGAATCATGACAGCTCTTTTGATGGTAACTTCAGAACGGTTGCTGGTGGGCAATATGGAACGCCCAATGAAATCCAGCCAGCCTCTGGCTACTGGTTTTAGATCTTCTCTTTTGAGTTGAATTGGGGTGCCAGTGGTGCTGGTAGTCCACCTGGCTTCAGGGATGCATATGTCCTCTAGAATCTTGTCTAGACCTTTGTTTACCCTCATCATTCTCCTGTTAAAGGAGTCTGGGTCATCTTTCAGTTGAGGAATCTTAAATATCTCCCTGATCTTGTCAGGATGAGTATGAACAATCTTTCCTCTGACTAAGGTCCAATGGTCATAGAGAGCAGCTCCAATTATTCTCTGCCTGTCTGTCTGCCATAAATTAGCATAGAACTCCTGAACCATGTTTCTTCCCACTTTCGTTTCAGGATTGGTCAGAATTTCCCAATTCCTGATTCGAATTTGCTCTTGAATCTCTTGATATTCATCTTCTTTCAGATCAAATTTGACTTCCGGGATCACTGATCTGTGACTCATTATTTTGTAGTAATGATCTGAATGTTCTTTAGTTAAGAACTTCCCTTGATTCCAAAGTGGCTTTGGAGCACTCTCTTTCTTGCCCCTTGGGGTGGGTTGTTTTCCTTTAGGGGCCATGATCTTAATGAGTATGTTTTTGTGATCACGGATAACCACACCAAACTTAGAGCTTTGCTTGTCCTCAAGCAAAAGAGAAGAAAGAAGAGGGATAGGAAGAGAGCAAGTGTGGCAAGGTGATGATGAGTGGGGCGCCGAACTCAATATATGGTGAGGGGGTGGGAAATTTCGAAAATAAGAAAAGGATAAGATAGAAGATATGATTTATAAAAGATAGATATGATAAGAAAAAGATATAGTTTAAAAAGAGAAAGATATGAATAATAATAATTAAAAAGATAGATTTGAATTTTAAATTTTGAAAAAGATATTTTTAAAGAGGTAATTGAGTTTTGAAAACAAATTTTAAAAGAGTTTGATTGGATTGAAAAATAATTTGTCTTTATGGATTAAGATACATTTGATATTTTTGAAAAAGGGATTTTAGAAATTAGGATTTTTAGAACACTAATTTGGATTGAGGGATGATAATTTAAAATATGTTTATGCAAGAACTCATGAATTGAAACATAAAAAATTAGAAAATTTGTAAAGAGAAACGAATTTTACCTCCTCCTCACCATCCTGGCGTTATACGCCCAACTGCTGCATGGTTTGGGCGTTTAACGCCCAAATGTTGCTTCTTCTCCTGGGCGTTCAACGCCCAGCTGATGCATCTTTCTGGCGTTGAACGCCAGGAAGTCCTTTGTCACTGGGCGTTTTTCTGAATGCCCAGGATGATGTCAATCTGGCGTTAAACGCCCAGAAGGTGCTTCTTTCTGGCGTTTAACGCCCAGAAGATGCTCCTTTCTGGCGTTTAACGCCCAGATGGCTACCCTTACTGGCGTTGAACGCCCAGTGGGTGCTTCTTTTCGGCGTTCAACGCCCAAAATGTTTCTTACTGGCTTTTTCACGCCAGTGAGCTTCCAAATTCTCTTATAACTCTGTGAATGCAATCAATTGCTATTTACCTTGAGGATATTTTGACCTATACCTGTAAAAATCAATAAAAACGAATAAAATTAAATTTTGTGATTGGCTGGGTTGCCTCCCAACAAGCGCTTCTTTAATGTCATTAGCTGGACTATTACTGAGTTTTAATCAAGTCTCAGTTTTGAGCATTCTTGCTCAAAATTGCCTTCAAGATAATGTTTGACTCTTTGTCCATTAACAATGAACTTTCTGTTAGAGTCATTATCCTGAAGCTCTATGTATCCATATGGTGATACGTTTGTAATGACATATGGACCTCTCCACCGGGATTTTAATTTCCCGGGGAATAATTTGAGCCTAGAATTAAATAGCAGAACTTTCTGCCCCGGCTCAAAGACTCTGGATGACAATTTCTTATCATGCCATCTTTTCGCTTTCTCTTTGTAAATCTTTGCATTTTCGAAAGCATTGAGTCTAAATTCCTCTAGCTCATTTAACTGAAGCAATCGTTTTTCTCCGGCTAACTTGGCATCAAGGTTTAGGAATCTGGTTGCCCAATAGGCCTTGTGTTCCAGTTCCACTGGCAAGTGACATGCCTTTCCATACACAAGCTGGTATGGAGAGGTCCCTATAGGGGTCTTGAATGCTGTTCTGTATGCCCACAGAGCATCATCCAAGCTTCTTGCCCAATCCCTTCTACGGTTAATTACAGTCCGTTCCAGGATTCTTTTGAGTTCTCTATTTGAGACTTCAGCTTGCCCATTAGTTTGTGGATGATATGGAGTAGCTACCCTGTGGCTAACTCCATAACGCACCAGAGTAGAATAAAGCTATTTATTGCAGAAATGAGTGCCCCCATCACTGATTAACACTCTAGGGATGCCAACTCTGCTGAAAATGTGTTTCTGGAGGAATTTTAACACTGTTTTAGAGTCATTGGTGGGTGTTGCAATAGCCTCCACCCACTTGGATACATAATCCACTGCCACCAGAATATAAGTGTTTGAGTATGATGGTGGGAAGGGTCCCATGAAGTCAATGCCCCATACATCAAACAACTCAATCTCCAAGATCCCTTGCTGAGGCATGGCGTAACTGTGAGGTAGATTGCCAGATCTTTGGCAACTGTCACAATTAAGTACATACACTCGGGAGTCTTTATAGAGAGTAGGCCAGTAGAAGCCACTTTGGAGGACTTGTGGCTGTTCGCTCACTTCCAAAATGTCCTCCATACTGTGATCCATGGCAGTGCCATAGGATCTTCTGTGCTTCTTCCTTAGGCACACATCTACGGATTACTCCGTCTGCACATCTCTTAAAGAGATATGGCTCATCCCAAAGATAATACTTTGCATCCGTGATCAGCTTCTTTATTTGCTGTCTACTGTACTCTTTGGGTATAAATCTCACTGCCTTGTAGTTTGCAATGTCTGCAAACCATGGCACTTCCTGGATGGCAAAGAGTTGCTCATCCGGAAAGGTTTCAGAGATCTCAGTGAGAGGGAGGGACGCCCCTTCCACTGGTTCTATTCGGGACAGGTGATCTGCTACTTGATTCTCTGTTCCTCTTCTGTCTCTTATTTCTATATCAAACTCCTGCAGAAGCAGCACCCATCTTATAAGTCTGGGTTTTGAATCCTGCTTTGTGAGTAGATATTTAAGAGCAGCATGATCTGTATACACAATCACTTTTGATCCTACTAAATAGGATCTGAATTTGTCAATGGCGTAAACCACTGCAAGTAGTTCTTTTTCTGTGGTTGTGTAATTCTTCTGTGCGTCATTTAAAACACGGCTGGCATAGTAAATGACGTGCAGAAGCTTGTCATGCCTTTGTCCCAACACTGCACCAATGGCATGGTCACTGGCATCACACATTAATTCAAATGGTAATGTCTAGTCTGGTGCAGAGATGATTGGTGCTGAGACCAATTTAGCTTTCAGGATCTCAAATGCCTGCAGACACTCTTTATCAAAGATAAATGGCGTGTCAGCAGCTAGCAGGTTACTTAGAGGTTTGGCGATTTTTGAAAAATCCTTTATAAACCTCCTATAGAATCCTGCATGCCCCAGAAAGCTTCTGATTGCCTTAACATTGGTGGGTGGTGGTAATTTTTCAATTACTTCAACTTTAGCTTGATCCACCTCTATTCCCTTGTTCGAGATTTTGTGCCCAAGGACAATTCCTTCAATCACCATAAAGTGACACTTTTCCCAGTTTAAAACCAGGTTGGTCTCTTGGCATCTCTTTAGAACAAGTGCTAAATGGTTAAGGCAGGAGCTGAATGAGTCTCCAAACACTGAAAAGTCATCCATAAAGACTTCCAGAAATTTTTCCACCATATCAGAGAAAATTGAGAGCACACCTCTGAAAGGTTGCAGGTGCATTGCCCAAATGGCATCCTTCTGTATGCAAATACTCCAGATGGGCATGTGAATGCCGTTTTCTCCTGATCCTGGGGATCTACTACAATTTGATTATAACCTGAATATCCATCCAGGAAGCAGTAGTATTCATGACCTGCTAGTCTTTCTAGCATCTGGTCTATGATGGTAAAGGAAAATGATCCTTTCTGGTAGCTGTATTGAGCCTTCTGTAATCAATACACATACGCCACCCAGTAACTGTTCTTGTAGGAACCAGTTCATTTTTTTCATTATGAACCACTGTCATGCCACCTTTCTTAGGGACGACTTGGACAGGGCTCACCCAGGGGCTATCAAAAATAGGATAAATAATCCCAGCCTCTAGTAATTTAGTGACCTCTTTCTGCACTACTTCCTTCATGGCTGGGTTCAGCCGCCTTTGTGGTTGAACCACTGGCTTGGCGTCACCCTCCAGTAAGATCTTGTGCATGCATCTAGCTGCGCTAATGCCCTTAAGATCACTGATGGACCACCCAAGAGCTGTCTTGTGTGTCCTTAGCACTTGAATTAGTGCTTCCTCTTCCTGTGGCTCTAAGGTAGAGCTTATGATTACAGGAAAGGTATCACCTTCTCCCAAGAATGCATATTTTAGGGAAGGTGGTAATGGTTTGAGCTCGGCTTTAGGAGGTTTCTCCTCTTCCTGAGGGATTTTCAGAGGTTCTACTATTTTTTCTGACTCCTCCAGATCAGGCTGGACGTCTTTAAAGATGTCCTCTAGCTCTGATTCGGGACTCTCAGCCATATTGACCTCTCTTACCAGAGAGTCAATAATATCAACACATGCAGTCATTTGGGTGTCTAGATGTTGCATGGCTTTGACAACATTCAATTTGAACTCCTCCTCATTGACTCTCAAGGTTACTTCCCCTTTTTGGACGTCAATGAGGGTTCGGCCAGTTGCTAGGAAAGGTCTTCCTAGAATGAGAGTTGCACTCTTGTGCTCCTCCATTTCCAGCACCACAAAGTCAGTAGGAAAGGCAAATGGCCCAACCTTGACAATCATGTCCTCAATCACACCTGATGGGTATTTAATGGAGCTATCAGCAAGTTGAAGACATATCCTGGTTGGTTTGATTTCTTCAGTTAAACCAAGCTTTCTGATAGTAGATGCAGGTATTAGGTTGATACTTGCCCCAAGATCACATAAAGCTTGCTTGGTGCAAGTGCCCTCTAATGTGCATGGTATCATAAAGCTCCCAGGATCTTTAAGCTTCTCAGGTAAGCTTTTCAGAATGACTGCACTGCATTCTTCAGTGAGGTAAACTTTTTCAGTTTCCCTCCAATCCTTCTTATGACTTAAGATCTCTTTCATGAACTTAGCATAAGAGGGTATTTGCTCAAGTGCTTCTGCAAACGAAATCTTTATTTCAAGAGTCCTGAGATAGTCTGCAAAGCGGGCAAATTGCTTATCCTGTTCCGCTTGGCGGAGTTTTTGAGGATAAGGCATTTTGGCTTTGTATTCCTCAACCTTAGTTGCTGCAGGTTTATTACCTACAGAAGTGGGTTGGGAAGCCTTTTTAGAAGGGTTGTTATCAGCACTTGTATGTGACTGATTCCCCACTGGTATTTGAATGCCAGTGGTGGGGGCTGGAGTGGCGTTAGACGCCACTTCCTTGCCTGTTACTGGCGTTTGAACGCCAGAACCATGCTCCCTTTGGGCGTTCAACGCCGGATTCATGCTTGTTTCTGGCGTTGAACGCCAGGAATGAGCATGGTATGGGCGTTCAGCGCCAGCTTTATTCCTCTCTGGGCTCTGACTGTCCTCAGAAGGATTTTGAGTATCCACTTGTTCATTTCTTGGTTTCCTGCTGCTTTGAAGTGAGGTATTTAATGTTTTCCCACTTCTTAATTGAACTGCTTGGCATTCTTCTGTTATTTGTTTTGACAGTTGCTTTTCTGTCTGCTTTAATTGTACTTCCATGTTCCTGTTAGCCATTCTTGTTTCCTGTAATATTTCCTTGAATTCGGCTAGCTGCTGAGTTAGAAAGTCTAATTGCTGATTGAATTCATTAACCTGATCCACCGGACTGAGTTCAGCAGTTACTGTTTTAGCTTCTCCTTTCATGGAAGATTCACTGCTTAGGTACAGATGTTGATTTCTGGCAACTGTATCAATAAGCTCTTGAGCCTCTTCAATTGTTTTTCTCATATGTATAGATCCACCAGCTGAGTGGTCTAGAGAAATCTGAGCTTTTTCTGTAAGCCCATAGTAGAAGATGTCTAATTACACCCATTCTGAAAACATTTCAGAGGGGCATTTTCTTAGCATCTCTCTGTATCTTTCCCAGGCATCATAAAGAGATTCATTATCTCCTTGTTTGAAGCCTTGGATGCTTAGCCTTAGCTGTGTCATCCGTTTTGGAGGGAAATAGTGATTCAGGAATTTTTCTGACAGCTGCTTCCATGTTTTTATGTTGTTCTTAGGCTGGTTATTTAACCACCTCTTAGCTTGATCTCTTATAGTAAATGGAAACAGTAATAATCTGTAGACATCCTGATCCACTTCCTTATCATGTACTGTGTCAGCAATTTGCAAAAATTGTGCCAGAAACTCTGTAGGTTCTTCATGTGGAAGACCAGAATACTGACAATTTTGCTGCACCATGATAATGAGCTGAGGATTCAACTCAAAGCTACTAACTCCAATGGAGGGTATACAGATACTACTCCCATATGAAGCAGTAGTGGGGTTAGCATATGACCCCAGAGTCCTCTTGGACTGTTCATTCCCACTTAGTTCCATGTTGGAATAAAAGAGATGGTATATATGTTGATATTATTTATTTTATAAAAATTAATTTTTATAAAATAAAAATAAAATAAAAACGAAATAAATAAAAGAAAGTGGAAATATTTTGAAATTGAAAATTGAATTTTTATATAAAATTTTCGAAAAATGTAGTTCAAAATTAGTTAGAAAATAAATTTTTTTTTTGAATTTTAAATTTTATGATGAAAGAGAAAAACACACAAAAGACACAAGACTAAAAATTTTTAGATCTAATGCTCCTTATTTTCGAAAATTTTTGGAGGGAAAACACCAAGGAACACCAAACTTAAAAATTTTAAGATCAAGACACAAGAAAAACTCAAGAACACTTTGAAGATTCACAAGAACACCAAGAACACAAGAAAGAACACCAAACTTAAAATTTTTAGAAAACCAAGACAAGTTTTCGAAAATTAAAGAAAGATTAACAAGAAAACACCAAACTTAAAGTTTGGCACAAGATTAAATCAAGAAAAATTATTTTTGAAAAAGGATTTTAAAAAGAAAGTGCCCAATTGTTAAGAACATAAATTCCCGCTATAACCAACTGAGCTAAAAATGTAATGTATTTTAAAGATGTGTTATTTTTATGGATAAAAGTATAATTCTTGAAAGTTAATGTTTTGAAAAAGCACAAGAAAAACAAGAAAAGACACAAAACAAGAAAAACTTGAGATCAAACAAGAAAAATAAACAAGAACAACTTGAAGATCAATGAAGAACAAAGAACACAAGTCAAAAATTTTAAAGAAAAATATAAGATATGCAATTGACACCAAACTTAGAACAAGACACTAAACTCACGAAAATTAGCAATTAATTAAAAGAAAAATAATAAATTTTGAAAAGAAATTTTTGAAAAGAAACTATCCTATCAAGAATTAATGACTCTATAATAATAATAAAAATAAAAATAAATAATTCCTAATCTAAGAAATAAAATAAACTTTTAGTTGTTCAAACTCGAATAATCCCCGGCAACGGCGCCAAAAACTTGGTGCACGAATTTGTAATCCGCACAACTAACCAGAAAGTGCACTGGGTCGTCCAAGTAATACCTTACGTGAGTAAGGGTCGATCCCACGGAGATTATTGGTTTGAAGCAAGCTATGTTTATTTTATTATTCTTAGTCAGGATATTGATTAAGATTATAAGTTGGAATTATTAGATTTGATTGGAAAAATGAAAGAGAATAACAGCGTTACTTGTTGTGCAGTAATGAGAAATATGTTGGAGTTTTGGAGATGCTTTATCCTCTGAACTTCAACTCTTCCTTGAAATCCTTCAACACACGAAAAGTCCCTTCCATGGCAAGCTCTATGTAGGGTATCACCATTGTGAATGGCTACCTCCCATCCTCTCAGTGAAAACGTTCCTATGCTCTGTCACAGCACGGCTAATCATCTGTCGGTTCTCAATCAGGTTGGAATAGAATCCATTGATTCTTTTGCGTCTGTCACTAACGCCCAGCCTTCAGGAGTTTGAAGCTCGTCACAGTCATTCAATCCCAGAATCCTACTTGGAATACCACAGACAAGGTTTAGACTTTCCGGATTCTCATGAATGCCGCCATCAATCCAGCTTATACCACGAAGATTCTGTGTAATGAATCTAAGAGATACTCATTCAGTCTGATGTAGAACGGAGGTGGTTGTCAGGCACACGTTCATGGTTTGGGGAAGGTGATGAGTGTCACGGATCATCACCTTCTCCATAATTAAGCGCGAATGAACATCTTAGATAAGAACAAGCGTGTTTGAATGGAAAGCAAAGGAATTGTATTAATTCATCGAGACGCTGCAGAGCTCCTCACCCCCAACAATGGAGTTTAGAGACTCATGCCGTCAAAAAGTATGTAATTCAGATATGAAAATGTCATGAGGTACAGAATAATTCTCTAAAAGTTGTTTAAATAGTAAACTAGTATCCTAGGTTTACAGAATATGAGTAAACTAAGATAATTGGTGCAGAAATCCACTTCTGGGGCCCACTTGGTGTGTGCTGGGACTGAGACTAAAGCTATCCACGAGTAGAGGCTTTTCTTGGAGTTGAACTCCAAGTTATGACGTGTTTTGGGCGTTCAACTCCGGATCATGACGTTTTTCTGGCGTTTAACTCAAGACAGCAGCATGTACTTGGCGTTCAACGCCAAGTTACGTCGTCTATCTTCGTGCAAAGTATGGACTATTATATATTGCTGGAAAGCCCTGGATGTCTAATTTCCAACGCCGTTGAGAGAGCGCCAATTGGACTCTTGTAGCTCCAGAAAATCCATTTCGAGTGCAGGGAGGTCAGGATCCAACAGCATCAGCAGTCCTTTTTCAGCCTAAGTCAGATTTCTGCTCAGCTTCCTCAATTTCAGCCAGAAAATACCTGAAATCACAGAAAAATACACACACTCATAGTAGAGTCCAGAAATATGATTTTTGCTTAAAAACTAATAAAATTCTATTAAAAACTAATTAAAACATACTAAAATCTACATGAAATTACCCCCAAAAAGCGTATAAAATATCCGCTCATCACTTTTCCTCCTTTGCCTCTTCGTTTAAGCCTTCTTTGTCATGCTCTTCCTGAATGATGGCTTCTGTCTCTACATTCTTTCCACTTCTCAAAGTGATTGCTTTACACTCCTCCCACTTTATGACTTTTCCTGTGTCCCTTGGGTTATCTTCAGTGGTACTAGGGAAAGCATTTGCTCGCTTCTCACTTATCTCAGTGATCCTATCTGCCTCTCAAGATTTCTCATAGATGCATCTTGATTTTTGAGTGTCAGGGCTTGATCTTGTCTTGCCATCTTTTGAGTCTTGATGAGTTTCTCCATTAACATCTCTAAGTTAGAGATCCTCTGAGAGTCTGGATGTGGTTGCATGGGATGTGATGGTTGCTCGTGGAGGTTGTTTGGGGCATTGAGGTGGTTATTTTGTGAGTTGAATGGAAGTGTGGAAAAGTTATTTTGGTGAGTTTGTGAGTTATTATGAGGTGGATGAATGATTTTGGTTGTTTGTGTTGCAGGAATGGTTGGAGTTGTTGTTCCTTTGCCAATGGTTTTGATTGTCACCCCATCTCAGGTTGGGGTGATTCATCCAGGATGAGTTATGTGTGTCACCATGGAAATCATTTTGAGAGGGGTTTGATGTGTTATGCATATATTGAACTTGTTCTGGCTGCTGCTCAATGTTGTCTACTTCACTTTGACTCCATTCAATTGAAGGTTGACTTATTGTGCTCACTGAGGCTAATTGGAGGCCATCTATTCTTTTTGCCATCAACTCTATCTGTTGCTGGATTTGTTGGTGCATCAACTTGTTCTGTGCCAAGATAGTGTCTGCTCCTTCTAGTTCCAACACACCCTTCTTTTGAACCGGTTGGCGTTGTTTCTGATGAGCATAGAAGTATTGGTTGTTGGCCACAGTGTCTATAAGATTCTGGCTTCCTCGGCTGTCTTCATCAATTATAATGAACCTCCTGCAGAGTTATCCAAGGACTCTTGAGCTTTTAGAGTCAAACCCTCATAGAAATTTTGAAGTCTATCCCATTCACTGATCAGAGCTTTGTATCTTTCCGATGCCTCATATAATGATTCTCCATCCATTTGAGTGAATGTTTGCACTTCTGTCTTCAATCTGATGATCCTCCAAGGTGGATAGAACTTAGAAAAGAACTTATTCACCAAATCATCCCAAGTGTTGATGCTTTCTTTGGGGAATGTCTCTATCCATTGAGATGCGTTGTCCCTCAAAGAAAATGGAAACAACAGCAACTTGTAAATATCCGGATGCACACCATTTGTCTTGACAGTTTCACATATTCTTAGGAAGATAGATAGATGTTGATTTGGATCTTTAAGGGGACCTCATCCATAGGAACAATTGTTTTGCACCAAAGTGATAAGTTGAGGCTTCAATTCAAAGTTATTTTCCTGAACATTAGGAGTGAGTATACTGCTTCCCTAATTTCTTGGATTTGGGAAGGTGTAAAAAGCTAGAACTCTCCTTTGAGGTGGGCCATTATTGTTGGCAACTCCCGCAGGAGGATTATGCAAATTGCCCTCCATGACTTGGTCTTCTCCTTCTGAGTCCTCTTCACCGATTACCCCCTTTCCTCTTGCTTCTCTTCTTAGTCTCCGAAGGGTTCTCTCAAGTTCAGGATCAAAAGAAGTGGATACTTCTCTCCTTGCTTCTGACATACAACACACACAAACCAACAACACAAGTGAAGCACTCTATTGCTAGAATGAAGTTAAAGTCAGTGAAACAAAATCTCAAATAGTTAGTGGGCTTAAGAAAGAAAAGAAAAATGCCTAATCTAGACTACCATTCACTTAATCATTGTTAATCTTTTTGAATCCCAAGCAACGGTGCTGAAAACTTGATACGTGGAAATTAGATTTCACACGTAACCGGCAAGTATACCGGATTGTATCAAGTAGTAAAACTCACCGGAGTAAGGTCGATCCCACGGAGATTGGTAGATTAAGCAACTTTAGTTAAATGGTATTTTAGTTAGGCAAACATAGTTTTGATTTCATGAGATTCCAATTCTTGAAAGCAATTGCAGAAAATTTAATGACAAGGAATTTAAAGAACTAAAGTAGGAAAAGCAAATTAAATGACTGAATGTAAATTGCTTGAAGCTTAAATGGCAAGAAACGTAAATGATATCAAAAGTAAATTACAAGAAGGTAAGAGTGCAGAATTGTAAAGTGCAAAAAAGTAAATTGCAAGTAATTAAGAGCAAAATATAAATGGCAAGAATGTTAAATTGCTAGAAGATAAAAGGGAATTGGGTAGTGGGTATTCAAAATAACTAAAGAGCAATAGAAATGAGAATTGATGGAAGAGATCACTAGGGATCGGAGATGCAAATTCTCATGAATCAATGTTGCTCAATCCTTTCTCAATCGTGTAGGATAGATCTATGGCGGATTGTGAATAATTGAGTCCCGATATCTTGGTGACTGATGAGCGGATATTTTGTACGCTTTTTGGGGGTAATTTCATGTAGATTCTAGCATGTTTCAGTTAGTTTTTAGTAAAATAATATTAGTTTTTAGGCAAAAATCATATTTCTGGACTTTACTATGAGTTTGTGTGTTTTTCTGTGATTTCAGGTATTTTCTGGCTGAAATTGAGGGAGCTGAGCAAAAATCTGACATAGGCTGAAAAAGGACTGCTGATGCTGTTGGATCCTGACCTCCCTGCACTCGAAATGGATTTTCTGGAGCTACAAGAGTCCAATTGGCGCGCTCTCAATGGCGTTGGAAAGTAGACATCCAGGGCTTTCCAGCAATATATAATAGTCCATACTTTGCGCAAGGATAGACGACATAACTTGGCGTTGAACGCCAAGTACATGCTGCTGTCTGGAGTTAAACGCCAGAAAAACGTCATGATCCGGAGTTGAACGCCCAAAACACGTCAAAACCTGGAGTTTGACGCCAAGAAAGGCCTTTACACGTGGAAAGCTTTAGTCTCAGCCCCAGCACACACCAAGTGGGCCCCAGAAGTGGATTTCTGCACCAATTATCTTAGTTTATTCATTTTTCTGTAAACCTAGGTTACTAGTTTACTATTTAAACAACTTTTACAGACTTATCTTGTACCTCATGACATTTTCAGATCTGAATTACATACTTTGTGACGGCATGAGTCTCTAAACTCCATTGTTGGGGGTGAGGAGCTCTGCAGCGTCTCGATGATTTAATACAATTCCTTTGTTTTCCATTCAAACACGCTTGTTCTTATCCAAGATGTTTATTCGCGCTTAATTGTGAAGAAGGTGATGATCC
The DNA here is from genome assembly GCF_014773155.1 of Arachis stenosperma. Lineage (NCBI taxonomy): Eukaryota > Viridiplantae > Streptophyta > Magnoliopsida > Fabales > Fabaceae > Arachis > Arachis stenosperma. The sequence continues at coordinate 47,712,507 of NC_080378.1, read as the reverse complement.
GTGACACTCATCACCTTCCTCAACCCATGGACGGGTGCCTGACAACCACCTCCGTTCTACATCAGATTGAATGAATGTCTCTTAGCTTCCCTAATCAGAATCTTCGTGGTATAAGCTGGATTGATGGCGGCATTCATGAGAATCCGGAAAGTCTAAACCTTGTCTGTGGTATTCCGAGTAGGATTCCGGGATTGAATGACTGTGACGTGCTTCAAACTTGCAACCTGCTGGGCGTTAGTGACAGACGCAAAAGAGGGATTCTATTCCAGTAGGAAGCGGGAACCAACCGGTGATTGGCCGTACTGTGACAGAGTGCGTGAGCATTAGCTTTCACTGCGAGGATGGAAGTAGCCATTGACAACGGTGACACCCTACATAGAGCTTGCCATGGATAGACCTTGCGTGTGAGAAGAGGATCTCAAGGAAGAGTTGAAGTTCAGAGAACAAAGCATCTCCAAAACTCCAACATATTCTCCATTACTGCACAACAAGTAACACTAGTACTCTTTATTATTCCAATATATTCCATATTCCTTTATAAACAAATAACTCTATTGTTCAAGTAGTCCAAACAATTTTCTTGAAATCCTGACTAAGACAAATAAAATAAACATTGATTGCTTCAAGCCAATAATCTCCGTGGGATCGACCCTTACTCACGTAAGGTATTACTTGGACGACCCAGTGCACTTGCTGGTTAGTTGTGCGAATCACAAATTCGTGCACCAAGTTTTTGGCGCCGTTGCCGGGGATTGTTCGAGTATGGACAACTGACGGTTCATCTTGTTGCTCAGATTAGGTAACTTTCTTTTCAAAATCTTTTTTCAAAAATTTTTCTTTTATTTTTCGTATTTTTAAACTTTACTTTCGAAAAAAAATTTAATAAAAATACAAAAAAATTAGAAAATCATAAAAATCAAAAATATTTTGTGTTTCTTGTTTGAATCTTGTGTCAATTTTTAAGTTTGGTGTCAATTGCATGCTTTAAAATTTTTCTTGCATTTTTTTCGAAAATTCCATGCATTCATAGTGTTCTTCATGATCTTCAAGTTGTTCTTGATAAGTCTTCTTGTTTGATCTTGATGATTTCTTGTTTTGTGTCTTTTCTTGTTTTTCATGTGCATTTTTGCATTCATATTTTCCATGCATTAAAGATTTCTAAGTTTGGTGTCTTGCATGTTTTCTTTGCATCAAAAATTTTTCAAAATTATGTTCTTGATGTTCATCATGATCTTCAAAGTGTTCTTGGTGTTCATCTTGACATTCATAGCATTCTTGCATGCATTCATTGTTTTGATCTAAAAATTTCATGCATAAAGTATTTTTGTTGTTTTTCTCTATCATAATTTTCGAAAATAATAAATCAAAAATATCTTTTCCTTATTTCCCTCCAAATTTTCGAAATTTTGGGTTGACTTGGTCAAAAATTTTTAAAATTAGTTGTTTCTTACAAGTCAAGTCAAAATTTCAATTTTAAAAATCTTATCTTTTCAAAATCTTTTTCAAAAATCATATCTTTTTCATTTTTTCTTATTATTTTTCAAAAATTTCAAAAAACTTTTTCAAAATATCTTTAAAATCTTTTTCTTATCTTTACATCTAATTTTCGAAAATTAGCTAATAATTAATGTGATTGGTTCAAAAATTTGAAGTTTGTTACTTTCTTGTTAAGAAAGGTTCAATCTTTAAGTTCTAGAATCTTATCTTGTAGTTTCTTGTTAGTTAAGTAATTTTAAAAATTAAATCTTTTTTTCAAAATATCTTTTTCTTAAAAATCTTTTTTTCTTTTTATCTTATTTTTTCAAAAACTTTATCTTTTTTAATTTTGATTTCAAATCTTTTTCAATCAACTAACTAACTTGTTGTTTGTTTCTTACTTTTTTTTCAAAACCACCTAACTACTTTTCCCTCTTCTATTTTCGAAAATATCTCCCTCTTTTTTCAAAAAAATTCTTTTTAATTAATTAATTGTTTTAAATTTTAATTTTAATTTTATATTTGATTTTCGAAAACTACCAACTTCTTTTTCAAATTTATTTTCGAATTCTTCCTTCTCTTCTCCTATTCTATTTAATTAATTAATTACTAACACCTCTCTTCACCTTTCTTCTTCTAAAAACCGAACCTCCTTCTTCATTCTTCTACCTCTTTCTTTTCTACTAACATAAAGGAATCTCTATACTGTGACATAGAGGATTCCTTTTTCTTTTCTTGTTTTCTTCTCTTTCATATGAGCAGGAACAAGGATAAAGGCACTCTTGTTGAAATTGATCCAGAACCTGAAAGGACTCTGAAGAAAAAATTAAGAGAAGCTAAATTACAACAATCCAGAAACAACCTTTCAGAAACATTAGAACAAGAGGTGATGGCCGAAAATAATAATAATGCAAGGAGAATGCTTGGGGACTTCACAAAGCCAACGTCCAAGTTTGATGGAAGAAGCATCTCCATTCCTGCCATTGGAGCCAATAACTTTGAGCTTAAGCCTCAACTAGTTGCTTTAATGCAACAAAACTGCAAGTTTTATGGACTTCCATCTGAAGATCCTTACCAGTTTCTAACTGAGTTCTTGCAGATCTGTGACACTATAAAGACAAATGGAGTTAATCCTGAAGTCTACAGACTCTTGCTTTTCCCTTTTGCTGTAAGAGACAGAGCTAGAGTATGGTTGGATTCACAACCCAAGGATAGCCTGGACTCATGGGATAAGCTTGTCACTGCATTCTTAGACAAGTTCTTTCCTCCTCAAAAGCTGAGCAAGCTGAGAGTGGATGTTCAAACCTTCAAACAAAAAGATGGTGAATCCCTCTATGAAGCTTGGGAAAGAAACAAGCAGCTGACCAAGAGATGTCCATCTGACATGTTTTCTGAATGGACCATATTAGATATATTCTATTATGGTCTCTCTGAATTTTCGAAAATGTCATTGGACCACTCTGCAGGTGGATCTATTCACCTGAAGAAAACGCCTGAAGAGGCTCAAGAACTCATTGACATGGTTGCAAACAACCAGTTCATGTACACCTCTGAGAGGAATTCCGTGAACAATGGGGTACCTCAGAAGAAAGGAGTTCTTGAAATTGATGCTCTGAATGCCATATTGGCTCAGAACAAAATGTTGACTCAACAGGTCAACATGATCTCTCAAAATCTGAATGGATTGCAACATGCATCCAATAGTACTAGAGAGGCAGCTTCTGAAGAAGCTTATGATCCTGAAAACCCTGCAATGGCAGAGGTTAATTACTTAGGTGAACCTTATGGAAACACCTATAACTCATCATGGAGAAATCATCCAAATTTCTCCTGGAAGGATCAACAAAAACCTCAACAAGGTTTTAACAATGGTGGACGCAACAGGCTGAACAATAGTAAGCCATATCCATCATCTTCTCAGCAACAGACAGAGAACTCTGAACAAAACAATTCTAATTTAGCAAATATAGTCTCTGATCTGTCAAAAGCCACTTTTAGTTTCATGAATGAAACAAGATCCTCCATTAGAAATCTGGAGGCACAAGTAGGCCAGCTGAGTAAGAAAGTCATTGACACTCCTCCCAGTACTCTCCCAAGCAATACAGAAGAAAATCCAAAAGGAGAGTGCAAGGCCATTGATTTAATCAAAGTGGCCGAATGCACCAAGGAGGAGGAGGACGAAAATCCTAGGGAGGAAGACCTCCTGGGACGTTCCTCAAGCAAGAAGGAGTTTCCTATTAAGGATCCTGAGGAATCTGAGGCTCATCTAGAGACCATAGAGATTCCTTTAATTCTCCTTCTGCCATTCATGAGCTCTGAAGAATATTCATCCTCTGAAGAGAATGAAGATGTGACTGGAGAGCAAGTTGCTCAATATTTAGGAGCTATCATGAAGCTGAATGCCAAGTTATTTGGTAATGAGACTTGGGAAAGTGAACCTCCCTTGCTCATTAGTGAACTGGATACTTGGATTCAGAGAACTCTACCTCAAAAGAAACAAGATCCTGGCAAGTTCTTAATACCTTGCACCATTGGCACTATGAGCTTTGAAAGAGCTCTATGTGATCTTGGATCAGGAATAAATCTTATGCCACTCTCTGTAATGGAGAAGCTGGGAATCATTGAGGTACAACCTGCCTTGTTCTCATTACAACTGGCAGACAAGTCAGTGAGACAAGCTTATGGGTTAGTAGAGGACGTGCTAGTAAAGGTTGAAGGCCTTTACATCCCTACTGATTTCATAATCCTAGACACTAGGAAGGAAGATGATGAATGCATCATCCTAGGAAGACCTTTCCTAGCCACAGCAGGAGCTGTGATAGATGTCAACAGAGGTGAATTAGTCCTTCAATTGAATGGAGAATATCTTGTGTTTCAAGCACATGGCCATCCCTCTGTGACAAAAGAGAGTAAGCATGAAGAGCTTCTCTCAGTTCAGAGTCAAGAAGAGCCCACACAGTCAAACTCTAAGTTTGGTGTTGTGAGGCCACAACCAAACTCTAAGTTTGGTGTCCAAACCCCATATCCAAACTCTAAGTTTGGTGTTGAGAATACCACACTTAAGTTGACCTGATCACCTTGTGGCTCCATGAGAGCCACTGTCAAGCTATTGACATTAAAGAAGCACTTGTTGGGAGGCAACCCAATTTTATCTAAATTTAATTTATTTTGTTTCTTTGTTATTTTTGTGTTTTATTAGGTACATGATCATGAGGAGTCACGAAAAAATCAAAAAAAAAATAAAAAACAGAATCAAAAACAGAAGAAAAAAATTTTCACCCTGGAGGACGCACGGGCTGGCGTTCAGCGCCCAGAAGGAGCATCTGGCTGGCGTTCAACGCCAGAACAGAGCATCTTTCTGGCGCTGAACGCCCAAAACAAGCTACATCCTGGCGTTTAACGCCAGAATGTGCACACAGAGGACAATCTGGCGCTGAACGCCAGAAACAAGCTTGAAACTGGCGTTCAACGCCAGAAACAAGCATCACATGGGCGTTTAACGCCCAGAACGTGCATCAATGGGCGTTTAAACGCCAGAATGATACATGAAGGCATGTTACATGCCTATAGGGAGAAGGAATGGTATTTCTTTTCACCTCAGGATCTGTGGACCCCACAGGATCCTCACCATCTGTGGACCCCACAGGATCCTCACCTAACATATTCCCACCTTACTTCCCAATCCTAGTTTTTGTGATGTGATTCCCCATGTCACAATTCCCAACATCTTCTTCATCAATCACCTCAATTCCTCCTCCCAATTTACCCATTCACCATTCAACCTCCTCTTCCCCATACACCCCACCTACCTCCATAAAAATTCAAATTCAATTTCCCACCCATTCCCACCCAAAATGGCCGAACCTATACCCTCCCCCTCCCTATAAATACCCTTCTTTTCTTTTCCATTTTCACACAACACAACCCCACATTCTCCCACATAGCCGAACCCTCTCTTCTCCCTCTCTACCATATTTTCTTCTTCTTCTTCTACTCTTCTTTTCTTTTCTTGCTTGGGGACAAGCAAATTTTAAGTTTGGTGTGGTAAAAAGCCTAAGCTTTTTGTTTTTCATTCACCATCAATGGCACCCAAGACCGGAGTTTCCTCAAGAAAAGGGAAAGGGAAAGCAAAAGCTTCCACTTCCGAGTCATGGGAGAAGGAGAGATTCATCTCCAAAAGCCATCAAGACCACTTCTATGATGTTGTGGCAAAGAAGAAAGTGATCCCTGAGGTCCCTTTCAAGCTCAAGAAGAATGAGTATCCGGAAATCCGACATGAAATTCAAAGAAGAGGTTGGGAAGTCTTAGCCAACCCCATGCAACAAGTCGGAATTCTCATGGTTCAAGAGTTCTATGCCAATGCATGGATCACTAGGAACCATGACCAAAGTATGAACCCAAGCCCAAAGAATTATCTCACAATGGTTAGGGGGAAATACTTGGATTTCAGTCCGGAAAATGTGAGGTTGGCGTTTCACCTACCCATGATGCAAGGTGATGAACGCCCCTACACAAGAAGGGTCAACTTTAACCAAAGGTTGGACCAAGTCCTTATGGACATATGTGTGGAAGGCGCCCAATGGAGAGTAGACTCCAAAGGCAAGCCAGTCCAACTAAGAAGACTGGACCTCAAGCCTGTAGCTAGAGGATGGTTGGAGTTCATTCAAAGATCCATCATCCCTACAAGCAACCGATCTGAAGTTACTGTGGATCGGGCCATCATGGTTCATAGCATCATGATTGGTGAAGAAGTAGAAGTTCATGAAGTCATCTCCAATGAACTCTACAAAATAGCTGACAAGCCTTCATACATGGCACGGTTAGCCTTCCCCCACCTTATATGCCATCTATGTTACTCTGCTGGAGTTATCATAGAAGGAGATGTCTCCATTGAAGAAGACAAGCCCATTACCAAGAAAAAGATGGAGCAAACAAGGGAAGCTCCTCACGGCCTCCAAGAAGAACATGAGGAAGTGCATCATCAACAAATGCCTCATGGAATGCACTTTCCTCCCAACAACTATTGGGAGCAACTTAGCACCTCCTTGGAAGATTTGAGCCATAATGTTGAACAATTAAGGGTGGAACACCATGAACACGCCCTCACTCTCCAAGAAATAAGAGAAGATCAAAGAGCAATGAGGGAGGAGCAACAAAGGCAAGGAAGGGACATAGAAGAGTTGAAGAACATCATTGGTCCTTCAAGAAGAAGACGCCACTAAGGTGGATTCATTCCTTGTTCTTTATTTCTTTCTGTTTTCGGTTTTTAATGCTATGTTTATCTATGTTTTTGTGTCTCTATTTCATGATCATTAGTGTGTAACCATGCCTTAAAGCTATGAATAAAATCCATTAGTCCTTCACCTCTCTTAAAAGAAAAATGTTTTAATTCAAAAGAACAAGAAGTACATAATTTTCGAAATTATTAGTGAATTTAGTTTAATTATATTGATGTGGTGGCAATAATTTTTGTTTTCTGAATGAATGATTGAACAGTGCATATGTCTTTTGATCTTGTTGTTTATGAGTGTTTAAAATTGTTGGCTCTTGAAAGAATGATGAACAAAGAGAAATGTTATTGATGATCTGAAAAACATCATGAAATTGATTCTTGAAGCAAGAAAAAGCAGCAAAAAAAAATGGCAAAAAATAAAAAGCAAAGGATCCAAGGCTTTGAGCATCAATGGATAGGAGGGCCCAAGGAAATTAAATCCGGGCCTAAGCGGCTAAATCAAGCTGTCCCTAACCATGTGCTTGTGTCATGAAGGTCCAAGTGAAAAGCTTGAGACTGAGTGGTTAAAGTCGTGATCTAAAGCAAAGAGTGTGCTTAAGAGCTCTGGACACCACTAACTGGGGACTTTAGCAAAGCTAAGTCACAATCTGAAAAGGTTCACCCAGTTATGTGTCTGTGGCATTTGTGTATCCGGTGGTAATACTGGAAGACAAAGTGCTTAGGGCCACAGCCAAGACTCATAAGTAGCTGTGTTCAAGAATCAACATGCTTAACTAAGAAAGTCAATAACACTATCCCAAATTCTAAGTTCCCCCAGAGACGCCAATACCTCTAAACTACAAAGGAAAAAGTGAGATGCCAAAACTGTTCAGAAGCAAAAAGCTACAAGTCCCGCTCATCTAATTAAATTAATATTCATTGATATTCTGAATTTATAGTATATTCTCTTCTTTTTATCCTATTTGATTTTCAGTTGCTTGGGGACAAGCAACAATTTAAGTTTGGTGTTGTGATGAGCGGATAATTTATACGCTTTTTGGCATTGTTTTTATATAGATTTTAGTAAGTTTGAGCTACTTTTAGGGATGTTTTCATTAGTTTTTATGTTAAATTCACATTTCTGGACTTTACTATGAGTTTGTGTGTTTTTCTGTGATTTCAGGTAAATTCTGACTGAAATTGAGGGATTTGAGCAAAACTCTGAAAAAGGCTGACAAAAGGACTGCTGATGCTGTTGGATTCTGACCTCCCTTCACTCGAAATGGATTTTCTGGAGCTACAGAACTCCAAATGGCGCGCTCTCAATGGCGTTGGAAAGTAGACATCCAGGGCTTTCCAGCAATATATAATAGTCCATACTTTAATCGAAGAATGACGACGTAACTTGGCGTTAAACGCCAAGTTCATGCTGCTGTCTGGAGTAAAACGCCAGAAAAACGTCATGATCCGGAGTTAAACGCCCAAAACACGTCATAACCTGAAGTTTGACGCCAAGAAATGCCTCTACACGTGGATTGATCAAGATCAGCCCAAACACACACCAAGTGGGCCCCGGAAGTGGATTTATGCATCAATTACTTACTCATGTAAACCCTAGTAGCTAGTCTAGTATATATAGGACCTTTTACTATTGTATTAGACATCCTGGGTTGTATTTTCTATCCTGTGATCACGTTTAGGGGGCTGGCCATTCGGCCATGCCTGGACCTCTTGCTTATGTATTTTTAACGGTGGAGTTTCTGCACACCATAGATTAAGGGTGTGGAGCTCTGCTGTACCTCAAAGATTAATGAAGTTCTATTTTCTTTTATCCAATTCCTCTTTTATTCTTATTCCAAGATATTCATTCGTACCCAAGAACATGATGAATGTGATGAGTTAATAACCCTCATTATTATTCTCACTTATGAACGCGCGTGATTGACAACCACTTACGTTCTACATGCAACACAAGCTTGAATGTGTATCTCTTAGATTCCCCAACAGAATCTTCGTGGTATAAGCTAGATGGATGGCGGCATTTATCTGGATCCGGAAAGTTCAACCTTGTCTGTGGTGTTCCGAGTAGGATCCTGGGAATCCGGAAAGTCTCACCTTGTCTGTGGTATTCCGAGTAGGATTCCGTTCATGAATGACTGTGACGTGCTTCAAACTTTAACCTGCTAGGCGTTAGTGACAAACGCAAAAGAGGGATTCTATTCCAGTAGGAGCGGGAACCAACCGGTGATTGGCCGTACTGTGACAGAGTGCGTGCATTAGCTTTCACTACGAGGATGGGATGTAGCTATCAACCATGGGTGATGCCTCCAGACTGGTTAGCTGTGCGAGTGACAGCCGCACAGGTTATTTCCCCGAGAGGAATGAAGGTAGCCACAGTTGATGGTGAACCCCTATACAAAGCTTGCCATGGAAAGGAGTAAGAAGGATTGGGTAGAAGGAATAGGAGAGCAGGCGTCCGAGAGCTCTACAGCATCTCCATTTCACTTATCTGAAATTCCTACCAATGAATCTACATAAGTATTTCTATCCCTTTTTATTATTTATTTCTTTCTATTTTCGAAACCCATAAATCAATGTTTAATCCGCCTGACTGAGATTTGCAAGGTGACCATAGATTGCTTCATACCAACAATCTCTGTGGATTCGACCCTTACTCACGTAAGGTTATTACTTGGACGACCCAGTACACTTGCTGGTTAGTTGAACGGAGTTGTGAATTCCAATAAAGAAAACCTCACACAGGTGCTGCCCCTTAGAAGCCTTCATCTCAAAATAATTAGAACATGGCAGTGCCATAAATAAGTCTTCATTCAAAATCCAAGAAACATATAATGTGATCACAATTTCGTCCACCAGTGACTCAATTTCTCTCAACATAATCAATTGCCACTCTCGTGATCTAATTGGTCATGAGAAGAGATGAAGTTCAATAACTAATCCTTAATGCCACACAACTCTCAGATTCTCAATTAAGGGTGGATACATCTCACATACCAACCCAAAATATGTTAATCAAGGGAATTGTGAAAGGATGAACTCTAAACCGAGTTATGTGGCTCCTTTCTCAAGTTCATCACACAATTCATATAGATTCAATCCTTCTCTCAATGGTGATTGAATCTTTGAAGAACAAGAGTTTCCTCTTAGAGAAATCTACTTGAATTGAGAAGGAAAAGAAGAGATATTAATCCATTTAACCCAACAGAGCTCCCCCTAGTGAAATTGGGGTTTAGTGAATCATGGCTCTAATTACAACTTCAATTGCAAAATGGAAATTAAACTAAGTATAGAGAAGAATGAAAAAGATGAATTCTGAAAACTGAAATTCAAAATGGCAAATAAAATATAGCTCCCTGGTATGCTTCCCAAAATATGTAGTAAAAAGTAATGTGAAAAATGTAGTATATGTAAAAGTCCCCTCAAAATACAAAGTTTCTCCTATTTATACTAGTTCTAAAGCTCCTTGAGAGGCCGTCAACCGTGCTTATTGGGTTAGCAAATGGGCTTTTTCTTGTTGGAGTGATAAACTTCTGAATGGAATTGCAGCACCAAGTTGAAAACAGAGAGCTTGTGCGCATGTCTTGGCAATTCTAGCCCAATAGAGCACGTTGCTGGCACACATGCCTTTTGCAATTGCAAGTTGGCAACGTGCATACAATTTTCCTGGCTCAGACTTGGTGAGGGCGTTGCTGGCTCAAGTTGGCAACGTGACCTTCTAATGCAACTAGGGGAAGCTCAATTGGATCTCTATAGCTCAAGTTCTTCTCTGTTGAAGCAAACAAGGATGAGTTGCCAGGGTCGCGGTCGTTGTTGTCAAACACGCCTTTATGATCTTAGCGTTGGCAACGTGCATGCCATCTTCCAAGGCTAGCAAGCTCACCAGCGTGTTTGGCAAACATGCCTTCAATCCTGCAAGTTGGCAACGTGGATTGCCTCCTTCCAAGGCTGCCAAGTTCACCAGGGTTGCTACCAAGCACGCCTTCAATTCCCTCAAGTTAGCAACGGGCATCATCTTCCAAGGTTGCCAAGCTTGATGGCATTAGAGGCAAACATGCCTTCCTCTTCCTCATGTTGGCAACGTGGAATGCCTCTTTCCAGGGCTAGAGCTTGTTACAAGGGCGTTGCTAACTTGGTTTCCAAGTTGCCAACATGCTTCCTTCTCCTTGTGCTTGTTTATGGGGCTTAAATTTGCCTATAGTTTGAGCTTCAATTTTGTGCTCCACTATAAACTATTAAACATGGTTGAAAAGATCTGAATGTCAGATTTTCAATGCAACTGGAAGCACCTCAATTGGATCTCTATAGCTCAAGTTATCCTCCATTAAAGAGAGCAAGGTCAGGCTGGCAAAATCGCGGGTGTTGTTGGCGAACACGCCTAATAAACCGCTATTTTATGATTCATATTGTACTTATTTGTGTGGTTTTATCAAGTCTTCGCCCACTTATTCATATGATTTGCAAGTATTTACAATTCCTTCCTAAAAATATTCTATGATTGAAAACTTGCTTCCTAAAGACCTTTTAGTTGTATATTTTTATTTTCCTTCGTACCATTTGATGCTGTGATCTGTGTGTTAAGTGTTTCAGGCTCCATAGGGTAGGAATGGCATAAGGATTGAAGAGGAAGCGTGCAAAAGTGGAAGGAACACAAGGAATTGAGGAGATGACCAGCGAGAAGTCACGCGGTCGCATGGCTCACGCGACCGCGCAAAATGGAAGAAATCACAGTGACGCGCTCGCGTGCCTGACGCGACCGCACGGATTGGAAGCTGCACGAACGACGCGAATGCGTGGAAGACGCGCACGCGTGATACGAAAAATGCTGAGTGACGCGAACGCGTGGACGACGCGGCCACGTGACGTGCGCGATCTGCAGAATTACAGAAGTCGCTGGCATAGATTCTGGGCCACATTTCAACCCATTTTTCGGCCCAGAAACACATATTAGAGCCAGGGAAGATGCAGAGACAAAGGCAATAATTCATTCTACATAATTTCTTAGTTTTTAGATCTGATTTTACTCCTCCCCTAGGTTTCTCCTTTTTGACATTCATAAATTAGGATTTGAAGATTTTTGGCTTTAGCTTTTGAGAAGAGTCTACCTCCGGTACTGGTCATTATAGTTTCTTATTTACTTTCATTTACTCTTCCATATTCTTAATTTGTCCAGAGTTGATATTGGATTATTTTCATAGTTAATTAATACAAAATTATTTTTACTTTTAATTAATCTCTTTCATTATTATTTATTATGTCTCTTCTTTTTTCCCCCATTGAATTTGTGAAGTCTACATTTATGTTGATGGAGTAGTTGCCCAACTTGATTGGGAGTTGATTAAAAGGAGAACCTTGAGTTGGAATACTCAAGAGTTCAATTGTAATTAGTTCATTGTTGGTTGGCTTGTTAGTCACTAACTCTGATCCTTCCCAAGGGAGAGGATTAGGACTTGTGAATAGAAGTTGACTTTTAATTTGACTTTTCTTCATTCGTTGAGGGTTAACTAAATGAAAACAATGACTAATTATTAATTAATCTTGACAAATTTCCAACAAGGATAGAACTTCCAATTAATCTTCTCACGGTCAAGATTTTATTTAAATCATATAAATTCTCTAATTTAATTCTCTGTTCATCAAATTCAAAACCCCTTTTGAAAACCTCTGATTGATAAAATAGCACATCTTCCTGCAACTCGTTGGGAGACTACCTAGGACTCATACTCCCAGTATTTTATTTCTAAAATTTGTGAAAACCCTTATCTAAATTGATAAGTGGATTTTTGCCGGTTAAGAACTGTACTCGCAACGCCATTTCTCTAATTAATTCTTAATCTGCCAATTTCCGCTCACGTCAACGCCTTTGTTCTTCCAGGTTGCCAACGCCTTTAGATTCTGAAGCTCTAAATGAAGCCAGCTTTTGAAGCTTTAAATGAATGTCAACCCCATACTATGATATATGGTTGGAAAGCTCTGAATGTCTACTTTCCAATGCCATTCACAGTGCATCATTTGAAGCTTTAAAACGCAAGATATACTCCCTGGAAGAGGGCAAGGTCAGGCTGCCAGGGTTGCCAGTGTTATTGACGAACAAGCCTTTGTTTTTCCAAGTTGGCTGTGCGGATTGCCTCCTTCCAAGGCTGCCAAGCTCACCAGCGTGTTTGGCAAACACGCCTTCAATCCTTCAAGTTGGCAACGTGGATTGCCTCCTTCCAAGGTTGCCAAGTTTACCAAGGTTGCTAGCAAGCACGCCTTCAATTCCCTCAAGTTGGCAACGAGCATCATCTTCCAAGGTTGCCAAGCTTGATAGTGTTAGAGGCAAACATGCCTTCCTCTTCCTCACGTTGGCAACGTGGAATGCCTCTTTCTAGGGCTAGAGCTTGTTACAAGGGCGTTGCTAACTTGGTTTCCAAGTTGCCAACGTGCTTCCTTCTCCTTGGATTCAAGATTCTTGTGCTTGTTTTTGGGGCTTAAAGTTGCCTATAGTTTGAGCTTCAATTTTGTGCTCCACTATAAACTATTATAATGGTTGGAAAGCTCTGAATGTAAGCCTTCCAATACAACTAAAAGCACATCAATTAGATCTCTGTAGCTCAAGTTATTCTCCATTGAAGGGAGCAAGGTCAGGCTGGCAAAATCGCGGGCGTTGTTGGCGAACACGCCTTTGTTCTTCCAGGTTGCCAACGCCTTTAGATTCTGAAGCTCTAAATGAAGCCAGCTTTTGAAGCTTCAAATGAATATCAACCCCATATCATGATATATGGTTGGAAAGCTCTGAATGTCTACTTTTCAATGCCATTGAGAGTGCATCATTTGAAGCTCTACAACTCAAGATATACTCCATGGAAGAGGGCAAGGTCAGGCTGCCAGGGTTGCCGGCATTATTGACGAACACGCCTTTGTTCTTCCAAGTTGGCTGCGTGGATTGCTTCCTTCCAAGGCTGCCAAGTTCACTAGCGTGTTTGGCAAACACGCCTACCTTCCCTCAAGTTGGCAACGTGCACCACCTTCCAAGGCTGCCAAGTTCACTAGAGTGTTTGGCAAACACGTCCTCATATCCTCAAGTTGGCAACGCGTATATTGCCTCCCAGGAAGCCAGATTCTTGCAAGGGTGTTCATGCTCTTCCTGGAGTTATGTCTCAATGGCGTTGCTAACTTGAATTCCAAGTTGGCAACATGGTCATTGCTTCCTCCCCTGCCCCTGGATCTTGTGTTGGAGTTGGCATTTCCAACGTGCTGCTGGAGTTGGCAACGTGCTGCTGGAGTTGGCAACGTGCTCCATGCTTCCTTCTTTGCTCCAATGCCTTCTTGCTTCATCACCAATCGTTAACCAAAGAAATTGCCTCAAAGTATTGCCATTCTATGCAACCAATGTCAAGAGATTCATTCATACTAATGCATTTATAAGCTTCTTAAATTATTTGTATGAATTTGGCCAACATTTACCTAGTTCTTGGTGTTTTAATGAATGGAGGTAAAACTCATCAAAGTGTTTGTTTATTTCAAAGATAATGAATGAAATTAATCTAAAACTACTGAAACTAACTAGCTAATATAGCAAAGATGTAAATGCTTCACTCATCCTTGCCTCTTACCCAGGCAGTGTTACATTTCTCAACCCAGAGCAAGCGGCGACAAAACTCAACCCTTGCATCTTATCTGGAGTCTCGAATTCTTCTTATCCATAGTAAGTGGACAATGCCACTGCATCTTACTCGGCTTCTCAACTCTTACCCGAAAACAAGTGAATAATCCCACTGCATCTTACCCGGTCACATATATCTCAATCAAAATCAGTCATCATCATCTCAATCAAACTCATTCATCATCATCATATCTCATTTATCAACATTACATTGTTCTCACAATTACCTCATTCATCATTTTCATTATCTCATCGAATCAATCATCCCCTCTTTAAACCTCTCTGATTCAAGTTTTATCTTCTTCCACTCATTAACCCTTATTTCATAACCCAAAACCTAACCAATAAACCTTAAACAAAGTTTTTAGGAGTTTGGAAAATCAGAGGAGTGGTCAATAGTACAAAAATAGTGAATTTTTATCAAAACAGTGGTTTCGGAGGTTTACAGGCTTACCGGGAAGTTCAAACAGAGCAAAAATAAATTTTTAATGTAAAACAAGGTGTTGTGTGTACACACCGTGTAAGCGTGCTCACGCACTGCTCAAATTTATTAAGGTGTATGTACGAACCAAAGTGTGCATACACACGCAACAGCAAACCGCATCGTAGTATGCGTACGCACACTTGCCAAAATCCTCTGGGTGTGTATATGGACACCTCCTCGTGCTTATGCACGAGCCCAAATGTACTCCCTGGTCTGTGTGTGCGCACACAAGTGTGCATACACAACACACCAAAAATCCTGGTTTTCTATAACTTAGGAAAAATTCAGTATTTAGCACTTAACTTCCGATGTCTATAACCTCCTTTACAAAATTCTAATTTTCACAAAATTTATACCATTTTAAAGCTCTTGAAATTATCATTAATTTTAAATAGATTTCATTCAAATCCAAAATTTGAGGCTCACATTATCATCTGTCGAAGTTCGTTAAAAATCTATTTTTACCAAAAGAGTTCAAGACCTCTATTTTTCATATTCTCAATCCAAAACCATGATTATTACCAAGGTTCTGAAAACTGGACCGGACTAGATGCTTCAACTGGGTTAACTGGAACCAATCACCAGGCCAGTCTGATTGACCCCCAAAACCGTCCTGCAAAAAACCGGTGAAAACGGCGTTGAAACGGCTTTTAATTATGGACCCAAAACGGTGCCGTTTTGACGCAAAAAAGAAAAGAAAACTAAATGAGCCCAACCCACTTACCCACATAGCTGACCTGGTAACCTAATTACCCAACCCCTTATACAAACTGCAAGGCCTCAGTTCTCTCACTTACCAGTCACCACAACTCAACCCTAATTTCACTTCCAAGTTCAAATCTTCATCAGTTTATCCAACTCCAACGAAGGCCGCCGTCGCTCCCAGTCTACCACAATCGACACCACATCAGAGCTACTGTCACCGGGCAGAAGGACCTTGATGAGCGGATAATTTATTCGCTTTTTGGCATTATTTTTAGGTAGTTTTTAGTATGATCTAGTTACTTTTAGGGATGTTTTCATTAGTTTTTATGTTAAATTCACATTTCTAGACTTTACTATGAGTTTGTGTGTTTTTCTGTGATTTCAGGTAATTTCTGGCTGAAATTGAGGGATTTGAGCAAAACTCTGAAAAAGGCTGACAAAAGGACTGCTGATGTTGTTGGAATCTGACCTCCCTGCACTCAAAATGGATTTTCTGGAGCTACAGAACTCCAATTGGCGCGCTCTCAACGGCGTTGGAAAGTAGACATCCAGAGCTTTCCAGCAATATATAATAGTCTATACTTTATTCGGAAATTGACGACGTAACTTGGCATTGAATGCCAAGTACATGCTGCTGTCTGGAGTTAAACGCCAGAAAAACGTCATGATCCGGAGTTGAACGCCCAAAATACGTCATAACTTGGAGTTCAACTCCAAGTTAAGCCTCAGCTCGTGAATAGATCAAGCTCAGCCCAAACATACACCAAGTGGGCCCCGGAAGTGGATTTATGCATCAATTACTTATGTAAACCCTAGGAGCTAGTTTATTATAAATAGAACTTTTTACTATCATAATCTCATCCTGGATTGTATTTTGAATCCTGTGATCACGTTTTGGGGGCTGGCCATTCGGCCATGCCTGAACCTTTCACTTATGTATTTTCAACGGTGGAGTTTCTGCACACCATAGATTAAGGGTGTGGAGCTCTGCTGTACCTCAAGTTTCAATACAATCACTATTACTTTCTATTCAATTCTCTTTTATTCTTATTCCAAGATATACGTTGCATAACACTTTGATGAATGTGATGATCCGTGACACTCATCATCATTCTCACCTATGAACGCGCGTGACTGACAACCACTTCCGTTCTACCTTAGGCCGGGCGCATATCTCTTAGATTCCCCAACAGAATCTTCGTGGTATAAGCTAGATAGATGGCGGCATTCATGAGGATCCGGAAAGTCTAACCTTGTCTGTGGTATTTCGAGTAGGATCCTGGGAATCCGGAAAGTCTAACCTTGTCTGTGGTATTCCGAGTAGGATTCCGGTATTGAATGACTGTGACGAGCTTCAAACTCCTGAAGGCTGGGCGTTAGTGACAGTCGCAAAAGAATCAATGAATTCTACTCCAATCTGATTGAGAACCGACAGATGATTAGCCGTGCTGTGACAGAGCATTTGGACCATTTTCACTGAGAGGATGGGATGTAGCTATCAACCAAGGGTGATGCCTCCAGACGATTAGCCGTGCAGTGACAGCGCATAGGACCATTTTCCCGAGAGGATTAAGAGTAGCCATTGATGATGGTGATGCCCTACATACAGCTTGCCATGGAAAGGAGTAAGAAGAACTGGATGAAAGCAATGAGAAAGTAGAGATTCAAGAGGAGCACAGCATCTCCATACGCCTATCTGAAATTTCCACTATTGATTTACATAAGTATTTCTATCTCTTTTATTTTCTTTTTATTATTAATATTCGAAAATCCATAAACCAATTTAATCTGCCTAACTGAGATTTACAAGGTGACCATAGCTTGCTTCATACCAACAATCTCTGTGGGATCGACCCTTACTCACGTAAGGTATTACTTGGATGACCCAGTACACTTGCTGGTTAAGTTGAACGGAGTTGTGTCCACACATAGCAGAGAGCCACAATAATAATCCCATATAAAATAAAGAATACAATATTGTGAGTATCACAATTTCGTCCACCAAGTTTTTGGCGCCGTTGCCGGGGATTGTTCGAGTATGGACAACTGACGGTTCATCTTGTTGCTCAGATTAGGTAATTTTCTTTTCAAAAACTTTTTCAAAAATTTTCTTTTCTTTTCGTTTTTTTTCAAAAATATTTTTGAAAAAAAAAATAAAAATCCAAAAAATTAGAAAATCATAAAAATCAAAAATATTTTGTGTTTCTTGTTTGAGTTTTGACTCAATTTTCAAGTTTGGTGTCAATTGCATGCTTTAAAAATTTCACTTGCATTTTTCGAAAATTTCATGCATTCATAGTGTTCTTCATGATCTTCAAGTTGTTCTTGACAAGTCTTCTTGTTTGATCTTGATGTTTTCTTGTTTTGTGTCTTTTCTTGTTTTTCATGTGCATCTTTGCATTCATATTTTCCAAGCATTAAAAATTTCTAAGTTTGGTGTCTTGCATGTTTTCTTTGCATCATAAATTTTTCAAAATTATGTTCTTGATATTCATCATGATCTTCAAAGTGTTCTCGGTGTTCATCTTGACATTCATAGCATTCTTACATGCATTCATTGTTTTGATCTAAAAATTTCATACATTGAGTATTTTTGTTGTTTTTCTCTCTCATCTTTAAAAATTCAAAAATCAAAAAAATATCTTTTCCATATTTTTCTCCAAATTTTCGAAATTTTGGGTTGACTTGGTCAAAAATTTTTAAAATTAGTTGTTTCTTACAAGTCAAGTCAAAATTTCAATTTATTAAATCTTATCTTTTTAAAATCTTTTTCAAAAATCATATCTTTTTCATTCTTTTTTATCATTTTCGAAAATTTCAAAAACCTTTTTCAAAATATTTTCAAAATCTTTTTCTTATCTTTATATCATATTTTCGAAAATTCACTAATAATTAATGTGATTGATTCAAAAATTTGAAGTTTGTTACTTTCTTGTTAAGAAAGGTTCAATCTTTAAGTTCTAGAATCTTATCTTGTAGTTTCTTGTTAGTGAAGTAAGTAATTTCAAATTTTTAAATTAAATCTTTTTATCTCTTATCTTATCTTTTTCAAAATTTTATCTTTTTAAAAAAATTTGATTTCAAAATATCTTATCTAACTTCTTATCTTCTTATCTTTTTAAAATTTGATTTCAAATCTTTTTCAATCAACTAACTAACTTTTTGTTTGTTTCTTATCTTTTTCAAAACACCCTAACTACTTTTCCCTCTTCAATTTTCGAAAATACCTCTCTCTTTTTCAAAAATTATTTTTAATTAATTAATTGTTTTAAATTTTAATTTCAATTATATTTTATCTTTAATTTTTGAAAATTACTAACCCCTTTTTCAAAATTATTTTTGAAATCTCCCTTCTCTTTTCTTCTTTTATTTAATTATTTAATTACTAACACTTCTCTTCACCTCTCTTCATCTAAAAATCCGAACCATTCTCCTTTTCTTATCCCCTTTCTTTTTCTACTAACATAAAGGAATCTCTATACTGTGACATAGAGGATTCCTCTTTCTTTTCTTGTTTTCTTCTCTTTCATATGAGCAGGAACAGGGAAAAAGGCACTCTTGTTGAAATTGATCCAGAACCTGAAAGGACTCTGAAGAGGAAATTAAGAGAAGCTAAATTAAATTATTCTAAAGGTAACCTTTCAGAAATTTTCGAACAAGAGAAGGAGATGGCAGCCGAAAATAATAATAATGCAAGGAGAATGCTTGGTGACTTCACAAAGCCAACGTCCAAATTTGATGGAAGAAGCATCTCCATTCCTGCCATTGGAGCCAACAACTTTGAGCTGAAACCTCAGCTAGTTGCATTAATGCAACAAAACTGCAAGTTTTATGGACTTCCATCTGAAGATCCTTATCAGTTTTTAACTGAGTTCTTACAGATCTGTGAGACTGTAAAGACGAATGGAGTTGATCCTGAAGTCTACAGACTCATGCTTTTCCCTTTTGCTGTAAGAGACAGAGCTAGAATATGGTTGGATTCACAACCCAAGGATAGCCTGGACTCCTGGGATAAGCTGGTCACTGCCTTCTTGGATAAATTCTTTCCTCCTCAAAAGCTGAGCAAGCTGAGAGTAGATGTTCAAACCTTCAAACAAAAAGATGGTGAATCCCTCTATGAAGCTTGGGAAAGATACAAGCAGCTGACCAAAAGATGTCCATCTGACATGTTTTCAGAATGGACCATATTAGATATATTCTATTATGGTCTCTCTGAATTTTCAAAAATGTCATTGGACCATTCTACAGGTGGATCTATTCACCTAAAGAAAACGCCTGAAGAGGCTCAAGAACTCATTGACATGGTTGCAAACAACCAATTCATGTACACTTCTGAGAGGAATTCCGTGAATCATGGGATACCTCAGAAGAAAGGAGTTCTTGAAATTGATGCTCTGAATGCCATATTGGCTCAGAACAAAGTGTTGACTCAACAGGTCAATATGATCTCTCAAAATCTGAATGGATGGCAACATGCATCCAACAGTACTAGAGAGGCAGCTTCTGAAGAAGCTTATGATCTTGAGAACCATGCCATGGCAGAGGTTAATTACATGGGTGAACCCTATCGAAACACCTATAACTCATCATGGAGAAATCATCCAAATTTCTCATGGAAGGATTAGCAAAAGCCTCAACAAGGCTTTAACAATGGTGGACGCAACAGGCTGAGCAATAGCAAGCCATATCCATCATCTTCTCAGCAACAGACAGAGAATTCTGAACAAAACACTTTTAATTTAGCCAATCTAGTCTCTGATCTGTCAAAGGCCACTTTCAGTTTCATGAGTGAAACAAGATCCTCCATCAGAAATCTGGAGGCACAAGTGGGCCAGCTGAGTAAGAAAGTCATTGAAACTCCTCCCAGTATTCTCCCAAGCAATACAGAAGAGAATCCAAAAGGAGAGTGCAAGGCCATTGATATAATCAATATGGCCGAATGCACAAGGGAGGAGGAGGACGAAAATCCTAGTGAGGAAGACCTCCTGGGACGTCCCTCAAGCAAGAAGGAGTTTCCTATTAAGGATCCAAAGGAATCTGAGGCTCACATAAAGACCATAGAGATTCCATTAAATCTTCTTCTGCCATTCATGAGCTCTAAAGACTATTCTTCCTCTGAAGAGGATGAAGATGTGATTGGAGAGCAAGTTGCTTAATATTTAGGAGCTATCATGAAGCTGGATGCCAAGTTGTCTGGTAATAAGACTGAGGAAAGTGAACCTCCTTTGCTCATTAGTGAACTGGATACCTGGATTCAGCAAATTCTACCTAAAAAAAACAGGATCCTGGCAAGTTCTTAATACCTTGTACCATAGGCACCATGAGCTTTGAAAAAGCTCTATGTGATCTAGGGTCAGGGATAAATCTTATGCCACTCTCTGTAATGGAGAAGCTGGGGATCATTGAGGTACAACCTACCTTGTTCTCATTACAATTGGCAGACAAGTCATTGAGACAAGCTTATGGAATAGTAGAGGACGTGTTAGTAAAGGTTGAAGGCCTTTACATCCCTGCTGATTTCATAATCTTAGACACTAGGAAGGAAGAGGATGATTGCATCATCCTTGGAAGACCTTTCCTGGCCACAGCAGAAGCTGTGATAGATGTCAACAGAGGTGAATTAGTCCTTCAATTGAATGGGGAATACCTTGTGTTTAAGGCACATGGCCATCCCTCTGTGACAAAAGAGAGTAAGCATGAAGAGCTTCTCTCAGTTCAGAGTCAGGAAGAGCCCCCACAGTCAAACTCTAAGTTTGGTGTTGGGAGGCCACAACCAAACTCTAAGTTTGGTGTTAAGACCCCATATCCAAACTCTAAGTTTGATGTTGGGACTATACAACATTGACCTGATCACCTTGTGGCTCCATGAGAGCCACTGTCAAGCTATTGACATTAAAGAAGCGCTTGTTGGGAGGAAACCCAATTTTATTTATCTAATTTTATTTTATTGTATTTTATTGTTATTTTGTGTTTTATTAGGTACATGATCATGAGGAGTCACGAAAAAATCATAAAAATTAAAAACAGAATCAAAAACAGCAGAAGAAAAAAATCACACCCTGGAGGAAGCACAGGCTGGCGTTCAACACCAGTAAGATGCATCTGGCCGGCGTTCAACGCCAGAACAGAGCATCATTCTGGCGCTGAACGCCAGAAACAAGCAACATTCTGGCGCTGAACGCTAGGAATGTGCCTAGAGAGGAAAAGCTGGCGCTGAACGCCAGTAACAAGCATGAAACTGGCGTTCAACGCCAGAAACATGCTTTACATGGGCGTTGAACGCCCATAACGTGCACCAATGGGTGTTTAAACGCCAGAATGGTGTGCAAAGGCATTTTACATGCCTATTTGGTGCAGGGATGGAATTCCTTGACATCTTAGGACCTGTGGACCCCACAGGATCACCTCAGGATCTGTGGACCCCACAGGATCCCCACCTACCATATTCCTACCTTACCTCCTAATCCTAGTTTTCGTGATTACTCTTCCCCATATTACATTTCCTAATACTCTTCACCAATCACCTCAATTCCTCTTCCCAATTACCCCCTTCACCACTCACATCCATCCACTCTTCCCCATAAACCCCACCTACCTTCAAAAATTCAAAACCATTTTCCCACCCATTCCCACCCAAAATGGCCGAACATACACTCCTCCCTCTCCCTATAAATACCCTTCCATTCTACTTCATTTTCACACAACACACACCCCTCTTCTCCCACTTAGCCGAACCTACCTCTCTCCCTCTCTACCATATTTTCTTCTTCTTCTTCTTCTCTTCTTTCATCTCTTGCTCGAGGGCGAGCAATATTTTAAGTTTGGTGTGGTAAAAGCATAAGCTTTTTGTTTTTCCATTACCATCAATGGCATCTAAGGCCGGAGTATCCTCTAGAAAAGGAAAAGGGAAGACAAAAGCTTCCACCTCCGAGTCATGGGAGATGGAAAGATTCATCTCCAAGAGCCATCAAGACCACTTCTATGAGGTTGTGGCAAAGAAGAAGGTGATCCCTGAGGACCCTTTCAAGCTCAAGAAAAATGAGTATCCGGAGATCCGACATAAAATCCGAAGAAGAGGTTGGGAAGTCTTAACCAACCCCATGCAACAAGTCAGAATCTTAATGGTTCAAGAGTTCTATGCCAATGCATGGATCACTAGGAACCATGATCAAAGTATGAACCCAAGTCCAAAGAATTATCTCACAATGGTTGATGAGCGGATAATTTGTATACTTTTTGGCATTGTTTTTAGTATGTTTTTGATATGATATAGTTAGTTTTTAGTATATTTTTATTAGTTTTTAATTAAAATTCACTTTTCTGGACTTTACTATGAGTTTGTGTGTTTTTCTGTGATTTCAGGTATTTTCTGGCTGAAATTGAGGGACCTGAGCAAAAATCTGATCCTGAGACCAAAAAGGACTGCAGATGCTGTTGGTTTCTGACCTCCCTGCATTCAAAGCGGATTTTCTGGAGCTACAGAAGCCCAATTGGCGCGCTCTCAACAGCGTTGGAAATTAGACATCCTGGGCTTTCCAGCAATATATAATAGTCCATACTTTGCCCAAGATTTGATGGCCCAAACCGGCGTTCAAAGTCACCTCAAGGAATCCCAGCGTTAAACGCTGGAACTGGCACCCAAATGGGAGTTAAACGCCCAAACTGGCACCAAAGCTGGCGTTTAACTCCAAGAAGAGTCTCTACACGAAATTGCTTCATTGCTCAGCCCAAGCACACACCAAGTGGGCCCGGAAGAGGATTTTTATGTCATTTACTCATTTCTGTACACCCTAGGCTACTAGTTTCTTATAAGTAGGACCTTTTACTATTGTATAGAAATCTTTGGATCACTTTTAAATCTTTTGATCACTTTTAGATCTCTAGATCATCTTTGGACATTTTAGTTCTTAGATCATTGGGAGGCTGGCCATTCGGCCATGCCTAGACCTTATGCTTATGTATTTTCAACGGTGGAGTTTCTACACACCATAGATTAAGGTGTGGAGCTCTGCTGTACCTCGAGTATTAATGCAATTACTATTGTTCTTCCATTCAAATTCCGCTTGTTCTTTATCCAAGATATCACTTGTTCTTCAACATGATGAAGGTGATGATTGACGCCCATCACCATTCTCACTCATGAACAAAGTGACTGACAACCACTCTTGTTCTACAAGCATTTGAGGCTTGGTGAATATCTCTTGGATTCCTGATTGCACGATGCATGGTTGATCGCCTGACAACCGAGTGCTCGCCTGACAAACGAGCCAACCATTCCGTGATATCAGAGTCTTCGTGGTATAGGCAAGAACTGATGGCAGCATTCAAGAGAATCCGGAAGGTCTAACCTTGTCTGTGGTATTCTGAGTAGGATTCAATGATTGAATGACTGTGACGTGCTTCAAACCTGTAACCTACTGGGCGTTAGTGACAGACGCAAAAGAGTTATTCTATTCCAGTAGGGGAGGGAACCACACCGGTGATTGGCAGCACTGTGACAGAGTGTGTGCATTAGCTTTCACTGCGAGGATGGGAGGTAGCTGCTGACAACAGTGAGACCCTATATGAGCTTGCCATGGAAAGGAGTAAGAAGGGTTGGATGAAGACAGTAGGAAAGCAGAGAGACGGAAGGGAAGGCATCTTCATGCGCTTATCTGAAGTTCCTACCAATGAATTACATAAGTATCACTATCTTTATCTTTTATGTTATTTTCGTTCATCACCATATATATCTGAGTTTGCCTGACTAAGATTTACAAGATGACCATAGCTTGCTTCAATACTAACAATCTCCGTGGGATCGACCCTTACTCACGTAAGGTTTATTACTTGGACGACCCAGTGCACTTGCTGGTTAGTTGTGCGAAGTTGTGTAATGCCATGGTATTGAGCGCACCAAGTTTTTGGAGCCATTACCAGGGATTATGAGAGTTGTGAAAAAGTATAGTTCACAATTTCGCGCACCAAGTTTTTGGCGCCGTTGCCGGGGATTGTTCTAGTTTTGAGCAAGCCTTTGGTAACATCAGTGCCAAGATCCGGCAACAACATCAAATTTTTGGTGTTATTGCCCGGGATTGTTCAGGCTGGACAACTGACGGTTCATCTTGTTGCTTAGATTAGGTATTTTTTTTTTCGAAATTCTTGAAGATGAATTCTAGAGTTTCATGATGATTTGTTGAAATCTGGCTGGCTGAGAAGCCATGTCTAATCTGATTGGACCGAGGTTTCAACTTATCACCACAAGAGCTTGTTGATTTCGTATCAATCTTGCTTTTGGAGCAGTGATTTGCTAAGGCTTGGCTGACCTTTGGTCATGTCTAGTGTTTTGGACCGAAGCTTTCTTTGGAAGCTTGGCTGGCTGTGAAGCCATGTCTAATTCCTGGACCGGAGTCTTAGACTAGCATTGCACTGATTCCTGGAATTCTCATTAAGAATTTTGATACCTTCTTTTTCCACTTAATTTTCGAAAAACACAAAAAAAAAATTTTAAAAAAAAATTAAAAAAATCATAAAATTCAAAAATATTTCTTGTTTGAGTCTAGTGTCTCATCCTAAGTTTGGTGTCAACTGCATGCATTCATATGTCTTAGTGATCTTCAAGAAGTTCTTGATGATTCACTTGCTCTGATCTTTGAATTCTATTGACTTGAGTATTTTGTGTGTCTCATATGCATTTTCAGTTCATTAGTGTCAGTAGTATACAAACTGCTAAGTTTGGTGTCTTGCATGCATTGTTATTTGATTCTTGTTGCGTTTTAATTATTAAAAATCCAAAAATAATTTTAATTTGTGTCTTTTCAAGTCAATGATACAAGGGATTGAAGATTCAGAACACACTGCAGAGGAATTATACAGAAAAAGCTGAGCATTCAAAAATGCCCAGTGAAGAAGGCAGACTGGCGTTTAAACGCCAGCCAGGGCACCTGGTTGGGCGTTTAACGCCCAAAGAGGTAGCATTTTGGGCGTTAAACGCCAGAATGTATACCATTCTGGGCGTTTAACGCCAGGATGGTGCTAGGGGGAAGATTTTGTTTTCAAATCAATTTTTTTTCAAGTTTTTCAAAATCAAATCTTTTTCAAATCAAATCTTTTCACTCAAATGTTTTCAAAATTAATTTCTTTCCTTTCAAAGATACTCACTAACAATTAATGATTTGATTGAACATTTTTTGCCTTTTCTGTTAAGGAAGGTTTTATGTTTGAATCATATCTTTTCTTGTTAGGCAAGTCAC
Source organism: Arachis stenosperma (assembly GCF_014773155.1). Lineage (NCBI taxonomy): Eukaryota > Viridiplantae > Streptophyta > Magnoliopsida > Fabales > Fabaceae > Arachis > Arachis stenosperma. The sequence continues at coordinate 47,686,735 of NC_080378.1, read as the reverse complement.
TAATTTTCCAAATCAAATCTTTTAAAATAATTTTCAAAACATATCTTTTAAAATGGTTTTCAAATCATATCTTCTCAATCACATCTTTTTAAGACAATAACCTTTCAATCATATTTTTTATCATATCTTTTTCAAATTAGTTTTCAATCAAATCTTTTTAGTTTCTAATTTCAAAATCTTTTTCAAAAATCACTTGATTTCTCTTCCACTTTCAATTTTCGAAATTATCAATCAAATTTTCAAATGATTTCAAAATCTTTTAATTGAATTTTCGAAAATCCTCTTCCCTCCTTCTCACATCCTTCTATTTATGGAGTACCACTCCTTCTAAATGCACAATTCGAACCTTATCTAATTAAAATTCGAATTCTTCTTCCCCTTCTTCTTTCTATTTCTCTTTTCCTCTGACATTTCAAGGAATCTCTATACTGTGACATAGAGGATTCCACATTTTCTTTTTCTCTTCTCTTTCATATGAGCAGGAGCAGAGACAAAGGCATTCTTGTTGAAGCTGATCCTGAACCCGAAAGGACCTTGAAGAGAAAGCTAAGAGAAGCCAAAGCACAACTCTCTTTAGAGGACCTGACCGAATTCTTCAAAGAAGAAGAACCCATGGCAGCCGAAAACAACAACAATGCCAACAATGCAAGGAAGGTGCTGGGTGACTTTACTGCACCTACTCCCGACTTCTATGGGAGAAGCATCTCTATCCCTGCCATTGGAGCAAACAACTTTGAGCTTAAGCCTCAATTAGTTTCTCTAATGCAATAGAATTGCAAGTTCCATGGACTTCCAATGGAAGATCCTCATCAGTTTTTAGCTGAATTCTTGCAAATCTGTGACACAGTCAAGACTAATGGGGTTAACCCTGAGGTCTATAGACTGATGCTATTCCCTTTTGCTGTAAGAGACAGAGCTAGAATATGGTTGGATTCTCAACCTAAAGAAAGCCTGGACTCTTGGGAAAAGCTAGTCAATGCCTTCTTGGCAAAGTTCTTTCCACCACAAAGATGGAGTAAGCTTAGAGTGGAAGTCCAAACCTTCAGACAGAAGGATGGATAATCCCTCTATGAAGCATGGGAAAGATACAAACAATTAATCAGAAGATGTCCTTCAGACATGCTTTCTGAATGGAGCATCATAGGTATTTTCTATGATGGTCTCTCTGAACTATCTAAGATGTCCTTGGATAGCTCTGCTGGAGGATCTCTTCATCTGAAGAAGACGCCTGCAGAAGCTCAAGAATTGATTGAAATGGTTGCAAATAACCAATTCATGTACACTTCTGAAAGGAATCCTGTGAACAATGGGACTAGTCAGAAGAGAGGAGTTCTTGAGATTGACACTCTGAATGCCATATTGGCTCAGAATAAGATATTGACTCAACAAGTCAATTTGATTTCTCAAAGTCTGTCTGGAATGCAAAATGCACCAAACAGTACTAAGGATGCTTCATCTGAGGAAGAAGCTTATGATCCTGAGAACCCTTCCATGGAAGAGGTGAATTACCTAGGAGAACCTATGGAAATACCTACAATTCTTCATGGAGAAATCACCCAAATCTCTCATGGAAGAATCAAGAGAGACCTCAACAAGGTTTCAATAACAATAATGGTGGAAGAAACAGGTTTAGCAATGGCAAGCCTTTTCCATCATCTTCTCAGCAACAGACAGAGAGTTCTAAGCAGAATACTTCTGACTTAGCAACAATGGTCTCTGATCTAATAAAGACCACTCAAAGTTTCATGAATGAAACAAGGTCCTCCATCAGAAATTTGGAGGGACAAGTGGGTCAGCTGAGCAAGAAAGTTACTGAACTCCCTCCTAGTACTCTCCCAAGTAATACAGAAGAAAATCCAAAAGGAGAGTGCAAGGCCATCAACATGGCCGAATATGGAGAGGAAAGAGAGGAAGAAGACGCCACTGAGAAAGACCCCAGTGGGCGTGCACCACTCTCCTCTGAGCTCCTCAATGAGGAACAATGGGAATCTGAGGCTCAAAATGAGACCATAGAGATTCCATTGGACTTACTTCTGCCATTCATGAGCTCTGATGAGTATTCTTCCTCTGAAGAGGATGAGTATGTCACTGAAGAGCAAGTTGCTAAATACCTTGGAGCAATCATGAAACTAAATGACAAGTTATTTGGAAATGAGACTTGGGAGGATGAACCTCCCTTGCTCACCAAAGAACTGGATGACTTGTCTAGGCAGAAACTGCCTCAAAAGAAGCAGGATCCTGGGAAGTTTTCTATACCTTGTACCATAGGCACCATGACCTTCAAGAAGGCCTTGTGTGACTTAGGGTCAAGTGTGAACCTCATGCCCCTCTCTGTATTGGAGAAATTAGGGATCTTAGAGGTGCAAGCTGCAAGAATCTCATTAGAGATGGCAGACAACTCAAGAAAACAAGCCCATGGACTTGTAGAGGATGTTCTGGTTAAAGTTGAAGACCAGTACATTCCTACTGATTTCATAGTCCTAGAGACTGGGAAGTGCATGGATGAATCCATCATCCTTGGTAGACCCTTCCTAGCCACAGCAAAGGCTGTGATTGATGTTGACAGAGGAGAGTTAATCATTCAAGTGAATGAAAAATCCTTGGTGTTTAAGGCCCAAGGATATCCCTTTGTCATCATGGAGAGGAAGCATGAAGAGCTCCTCTCAAAACAGAGCCAAACAGAGCCCCCACAGTCAAACTCTAAGTTTGGTGTTGGGAGGCTACAACCAAACTCTAAGTTTGGTGTTGAAACCCCACATTCAAACTCTAAGTTTGGTGTTGGGAGGTTTCAACACGGTTCTGAGCATTTCTGAGGCTCCATGAGAGCCCTCTGTCAAGCTAATGACATTAAAGAAGCGCTTGTTGGGAGGCAACCCAATGTTTTATAATTAATTATTTTCTTTTGTTATTTTATCTTTTTTGTAGGTTGATGATCATAAGAAGTCACAAAAACAATGAAAAAAGCAAAAACAGAATGAAAAACAGGAAGAAAAACAGTACACCCTGGAGGAGAAGAAACTGGCGTTCAAACGCCAGTAATGCTAGCTGTTGGGCGTTTAACGCCCAGTCTGGCACCATTCTGGGCGTTTAACGCCAGAAAGGGGCACCAGACTGGCGTTAAACGCCAGTAAAGGGCAAGAACCTGGCGTTAAACGCCAGGAATGGGCACCAGCCCGGCGTTTAACGCCAGAAATGGCTCAAAATGTGATTTTGAGCAACATTTGGTGCAGGGATGACTTTTCCTTGACACTACAGGATCTGTGGACCCCACAGGACCCTACCATCACTCTCTCTCTTCTTCCCCCATTCACCAATCACCTCAACACCTCTTCCCCAAAAACCCCTCACCTATCAAATCCCATCTTTCTCTTCACCACTCACATCCATCCTTCATAAAACCCCACCAACCTCACCCTTCAAATTCAAACCACTCTCCCTCCCAAACCTACCCATAATGGCCGAACCTTTACCCCCCTCTCTCCTATAAATACCCTTCTTCAACTCTTCATTTTCACACAACCTAAACACCCTTTCTTCCCCCTTCTTGGCCGAATACACCACCATCTCCCTCTTCCTCATTTCTTCTTCTTCTACTCTCTTCTTTCTTCTTTTGCTCGAGGACGAGCAAACATTTTAAGTTTGGTGTGGTAAAAGCGTTGCTTTTTGTTTTTCCATAACCATTTATGGCATCCAAGGCCGGAGAAACCTCTAAAAAGAGGAAAGGGAAGGCAAAAGCTTCCACCTCCGAGTCATGGGAGATGGATAGATTCCTCTCAAGGGTGCATCAAGACCACTTCTATGAAGTTGTGGCCTTGAAGAAGGTGATCTCCGAGGTCCCCTTTTCACTCAAAAAGGGTGAATATCCGGAGATCCGCCATGAGATCCGAAGAAGAGGTTGGGAAGTTCTTACCAACCCCATTCAACAAGTCGGAATCTTGATGGTTCAAGAGTTCTATGCCAATGCATGGATCACAAAGAACCATGACCAAAGTGTGAACCCGAATCCAAAGAATTATCTCACTATGGTTCGGGGGAAATACTTGGATTTTAGTCTGGAGAGTGTGAGGGTGGCGTTCAACTTGCCTATGATGCAAGGAGATGAGCATCCTTACACTAGAAGGGTCAACTTTGATCAAAGGTTGGACCAAGTCCTCACAGTCATATGTGAAGAGGGCGCACAATGGAAGCAAGATTCAAGAGGAAAGCCGGTCCAATTGAGAAGGCATGACCTCAAGCCCGTGGCTAGAGGATGGTTAGAGTTCATACAATGCTCAATCATCCCCACTAGCAACCGGTCCGAAGTTACCATAGACCGGGCCATCATGATCCATAGTATCATGATTGGAGAAGAAATAGAGGTTCATGAGGTTATAGCCCAAGAACTCTATAAGGTGGCGGACAAGACCTCCACCTTGGCAAGGTTAGCCTTTCCTCATCTCATTTGTCACCTCTGTTATTCAGTTGGAGTTGACATAGAGGGAGACATTCCCATTGATGAGGACAAGCCCATCACCAAGAAAAGGATGGAGTACACAAGAGATCTCACTCATCATGAGATCCCTGAGATTCCTCAAGGGATGAATTTTCCTCCACAAAACTATTGGGAGCAACTAAACACCTCCCTAGGAGAACTAAGTTCCAACATGGGACAACTGAGGGTGGAGCATCAAGAACACTCCATCATCCTTCATGAAATTAGAGAAGATCAAAGAATCATGAGGGAGGAGCAACAAAGACAAGGAAGAGACATTGAGGAGCTCAAGCACTCCATAGGATCTTCAAGAGCAAGAAAGAGCCGCCATCACTAAGGTGGACCCGTTCTTTGATTTCCTTGTTATTGTTCTTCTGTTTTTCGAATTTTAATGCTTATGTTTATCCATGTTTGTGTCTTATGATCATTAGTGTCTTAGTGTCTGTGCCTTAAAGTTATGAATGTCCTATGAATCCATCACCTTTCTTCAATAAAAACGTGCCTAATTGATAAAAGAAAGAATTGCATGAATTTTGAATTTTATAATAGTTTAATTATTTTGATGTGGTGGCAATATTTTTGTTCTCTGAATGTATGCTTAAACAGTGCATATGTCTTTTGAATTTGTGGTTCATGAATGTTGGCTCTTGAAAGAATGATGAAAAAGGAGACATGTTACTGAGGATCTGAAAAATCAATAAAATGATTCTTGAAGCAAGAAAAAGCATTTCAAAAAAAAAAAACCGAAAAAAAAACGAAAAAAAAAGGAGAAAGGAATAAGAGTTGTGATCCAAGGCAATAAGAGTGTGCTTAAGAACCCTGGACACCTCTAATTGGGGACTTTAGCAAAGCTGAGTCACAATCTGAAAAGGTTCACCCAATTATGTGTCTGTGGCATGTATGTATCCGGTGGTAATACTGGAAGACAGAGTGCTTTGGGCCACAGCCAAGACTCAGTAAATAGCTATGTTCAAGAATCATCATACTTTACTAAGAGAATCATTAACACTATCTGGATTCTAAGTTCCTAAAGAAGCCAACCATTCTGGATTTCAAAGGATAGAGTGAGATGCCAAAACTGTTCGGAGGCAAAAAGTTAAAAGCCCCGCTCATCTGATTAATACTGATCTTCACAGATGTTTTTGGAATTCATTGCATATTCTCCTCTTTTTATCTTATTTGATTTTCAGTTGCTTGAGGACAAGCAACAATTTAAGTTTGGTGTTGTGATGAGCGGATAATTTGTATACTTTTTGGCATTGTTTTTAGTATGTTTTTGATATGATATAGTTAGTTTTTAGTATATTTTTATTAGTTTTTAATTAAAATTCACTTTTCTGGACTTTACTATGAGTTTGTGTGTTTTTCTGTGATTTCAGGTATTTTCTGGCTGAAATTGAGGGACCTGAGCAAAATCTGATCCTGAGACCAAAAAGGACTGCAGATGCTGTTGGATTCTGACCTCCCTGCATTCGAAGCGGATTTTCTGGAGCTACAGAAGCCCAATTGGCGCGCTCTCAACGGCGTTGGAAAGTAGACATCCTGGGCTTTCCAGCAATATATAATAGTCCATACTTTGCCCAAGATTTGATGGCCCAAACCGGCGTTCAAAGTCACCTCAAGGAATCCCAGCGTTAAACGCTGGAACTGGCACCCAAATGGGAGTTAAACGCCCAAACTGGCACCAAAGCTGGCGTTTAACTCCAAGAAGAGTCTCTACACGAAATTGCTTCATTGCTCAGCCCAAGCACACACCAAGTGGGCCCGGAAGAGGATTTTTATGTCATTTACTCATTTCTGTACACCCTAGGCTACTAGTTTCTTATAAGTAGGACCTTTTACTATTGTATAGAAATCTTTGGATCACTTTTAAATCTTTTGATCACTTTTAGATCTCTAGATCATCTTTGGACATTTTAGTTCTTAGATCATTGGGAGGCTGGCCATTCGGCCATGCCTAGACCTTATGCTTATGTATTTTCAACGGTGGAGTTTCTACACACCATAGATTAAGGTGTGGAGCTCTGCTGTACCTCGAGTATTAATGCAATTACTATTGTTCTTCCATTCAAATTCCGCTTGTTCTTTATCCAAGATATCACTTGTTCTTCAACATGATGAAGGTGATGATTGACGCCCATCACCATTCTCACTCATGAACAAAGTGACTGACAACCACTCTTGTTCTACAAGCATTTGAGGCTTGGTGAATATCTCTTGGATTCCTGATTGCACGATGCATGGTTGATCGCCTGACAACCGAGTGCTCGCCTGACAAACGAGCCAACCATTCCGTGAGATCAGAGTCTTCGTGGTATAGGCAAGAACTGATGGCAGCATTCAAGAGAATCCGGAAGGTCTAACCTTGTCTGTGGTATTCTGAGTAGGATTCAATGATTGAATGACTGTGACGTGCTTCAAACCTGTAACCTACTGGGCGTTAGTGACAGACGCAAAAGAGTTATTCTATTCCAGTAGGGGAGGGAACCACACCGGTGATTGGCAGCACTGTGACAGAGTGTGTGCATTAGCTTTCACTGCGAGGATGGGAGGTAGCTGCTGACAACAGTGAGACCCTATATGAGCTTGCCATGGAAAGGAGTAAGAAGGGTTGGATGAAGACAGTAGGAAAGCAGAGAGACGGAAGGGATGGCATCTTCATGCGCTTATCTGAAGTTCCTACCAATGAATTACATAAGTATCACTATCTTTATCTTTTATGTTATTTTCGTTCATCACCATATATATCTGAGTTTGCCTGACTAAGATTTACAAGATGACCATAGCTTGCTTCAATACTAACAATCTCCGTGGGATCGACCCTTACTCACGTAAGGTTTATTACTTGGACGACCCAGTGCACTTGCTGGTTAGTTGTGCGAAGTTGTGTAATGCCATGGTATTGAGCGCACCAAGTTTTTGGAGCCATTACCAGGGATTATGAGAGTTGTGAAAAAGTATAGTTCACAATTTCGCGCACCAATGGTTCGGGGGAAATACTTAGATTTTAGTCCAGAAAATGTGAGGTTGGCGTTTCACTTGCCCATGATGTAAGGAGATGAACGCCCCTACACTAGAAGGGTCAACTTTAATCAAAGGTTGGACCAAGTCCTTATGGACATATGTGTGGAAGGAGCTCAATGGAAGAGAGACTCCAAAGGCAAGCCAGTCCAACTAAGAAGACTGGACCTCAAGCCTGTGGCTAGAGGATGGTTGGAGTTCATTCAACGCTCCATCATTCCCACTAGCAACCGATCTGAAGTTACTGTGGATCGGGCCATCATGATTGGAGAGGAAGTAGAAGTTCATGAGGTCATCTCCAATGAAATCTACAAAATAGCCGACAAGCCTTCACCCATGGCACGGCTAGCTTTTCCTCACCTTATTTGCCATCTATGTTACTCAGCTGGAGTTATCATAGAAGGAGACATCCTCATTGAAGAGGATAAGCCCATCACCAAGAAAAGGATGGAGCAAGCAAGAGAGACCCTTCACGGTTCTCAAGAGGTGCATGAGGAAGCTCATCATCAAGAAATCCCTGAGATGCCTCAAGGGATGCACTTTCCTCCCAACAACTATTGGGAACAACTCAACACTTCCTTAGAAGATTTGAGCCACAATGTTGAACAACTAAGGGTGGAACATCATGAGCACTCCATCATTCTCCATGAAATAAGAGAAGATCAAAGAGCAATGAGGGAGGAGCAACAAAGGCAAGGAAGGGACATAGAAGAGCTTAAGAACATCATTGGTCCTTCAAGAAGAAGACGCCACTAAAGGTGGATTCATTCCTTGTTCTTTATTTCTGTTTTCGGTTTTTAATATTGTGTTTATCTATGTTTTGTGTCTTTACTTCATGATCATTAGTATGTAGTAACTATGTCTTAAAGCTATGAATAAAATCCATTAATCCTTCACCTCTCTTAAATGAAAAATGTTTTAATTCAAAAGAATAAGAAGTACATGAATTTCGAATTTATCCTTGAATTTAGTTTAATTATATTGATGTGGTGACAATACTTTTGTTTTCTGAATGAATGCTTGAACAGTGCATAATTTTGATCTTGTTGTTTATGAATGTTAAAACTGTTGGCTCTTGAAAGAATGATGAACAAAGAGAAATGTTATTAATGATCTGAAAAATCATAAAATTGATTCTTGAAGCAAGAAAAAGCAGTGAAAAAGCAAAGGCTTGCGAAAAAAAACTGGCGAAAAAAAAAATAGAAAGAAAAAGAAAAAGCAAGCAGAAAAAGCCAATAGCCCTTAAAACCAAAAGGCAAGGGTAAAAAGGATCCAAGGCTTTGAGCATCAATGGATAGGAGGGCCCAAGGAAATTAAATCCAGGCCTAAGCGGCTAAAACAAGTTGTCCCTAACCATGTGCTTGTGTCATGAAGGTCCAAGTGAAAAGCTTGAGACTGAGTGGTTAAAGTCGTGATCCAAAGCAAAAGAGTGTGCTTAAGAGCTCTGGACACCACCAACTGGGGACTCTAGCAAAGCTGAGTCACAATCTGAAAAGGTTCACCCAGTTATGTGTCTGTGGCATTTATGTATCCGGTGGTAATACTGGAAAACAAAGTGCTTAGGGCCACGGCCAAGACTCATAAGTAGCTGTGTTCAAGAATCAACATTCTTAAACTAGGAAAGTCAATAACACTATCCAAAATTCTAAGTTCCTAGAGAAGCCAATCATTCAGAAACTTCAAAGGAAAAAGTGAGGTTGCAAAATTGTTCAGAAACAAAAAGCTACAAGTCCCGCTCATCTAATTATAATTAAAATTCATTGATGTTCTGGAATTTATAGTATATTCTCTTCTTTTTATCCTAATTGATTTTCAGTTGCTTGGGGACAAGCAACAATTTAAGTTTGGTGTTGTGATGAGCGGATAATTTATACGCTTTTTGGCATTATTTTTAGGTAGTTTTTAGTATGATCTAGTTACTTTTAGGGATGTTTTCATTAGTTTTTATGTTAAATTCACATTTCTGGACTTTACTATGAGTTTGTGTGTTTTTCTGTGATTTCAGGTAATTTCTGGCTGAAATTGAGGGATTTGAGCAAAACTCTGAAAAAGGCTGACAAAAGGACTGCTGATGCTGTTGGAATTTGACCTCCCTGCACTCAAAATGGATTTTCTGGAGCTACAGAACTCCAATTGGTGCGCTCTCAACGGCGTTGGAAAGTAGACATCCAGAGCTTTCCAGCAATATGTAATAGTTCAGAGTTTATTCGGAAATTGACGACGTAACTTGGCGTTGAACACCAAGTACATGCTGCTGTCTGGAGTTAAACGCCAGAAAAACGTCATGATCCGGAGTTGAACGCCCAAAACACGTCATAACTTGGAGTTCAACTCCAAGTTAAGCCTCAGCTTGTGAATAGATCAAGCTCAGCCCAAACATACACCAAGTGGGCCCCGGAAGTGGATTTATGCATCAATTACTTACTCATGTAAACCCTAGGAGCTAGTTTATTATAAATAGAACTTTTTACTATCATAATCTCATCCTGGATTGTATTTTGAATCCTGTGATCACGTTTTGGGGGCTGGCCATTCGGTCATGCCTGAACCTTTCACTTATGTATTTACGACGGTGGAGTTTCTGCACACCATAGATTAAGGGTGTGGAGCTCTGCTGTACCTCAAGTTTCAATACAATCACTATTACTTTCTATTCAATTCTCTTTTATTCTTATTCCAAGATATACGTTGCACAACACTTTGATGAATGTGATGATCCGTGACACTCATCATCATTTTCACCTATGAACGCGCGTGACTGACAACCACTTCCGTTCTACCTTAGGCCGGGCGCATATCTTTTAGATTCCCCAACAGAATCTTCGTGGTATAAGCTAGATAGATGGCGGCATTCATGAGGATCCGGAAAGTTTAACCTTGTCTGTGGTATTCCGAGTAGGATCCTGGGAATCCGGAAAGTCTAACCTTGTCTGTGGTATTCCGAGTAGGATTCCGGTATTGAATGACTGTGACGAGCTTCAAACTCCTGAAGGCTGGGCGTTAGTGACAGACGCAAAAGAATCAATGGATTCTACTCCAATCTGATTGAGAACCGACAGATGATTAGCCGTGCTGTGACAGAGCATTTGGACCATTTTCACTGAGAGGATGGGATGTAGCTATCAACCAAGGGTGATGCCTCCAGACGATTAGCCGTGCAGTGACAGCGCATAGGACCATTTTCCCGAGAGGATTAAAAGTAGCCATTGATGATGGTGATGCCCTACATACAGCTTGCCATGGAAAGGAGTAAGAAGAACTGGATGAAAGCAATGAGAAAGTAGAGATTCAAGAGGAGCACAGCATCTCCATACGCCTATCTGAAATTTCCACTATTGATTTACATAAGTATTTCTATCTCTTTTATTTTCTTTTTATTATTAATATTCGAAAATCCATAAACCAATTTAATCTGCCTAACTGAGATTTACAAGGTGACCATAGCTTGCTTCATACCAACAATCTCTGTGGGATCGACCCTTACTCACGTAAGGTATTACTTGGATGACCCAGTACACTTGCTGGTTAAGTTGAACGGAGTTGTGTCCACACATAGCAGAGAGCCACAATAATAATCCCATATAAAATAAAGAATACAATATTGTGAGTATCACAATTTCGTCCACCAGACCTCCAACGGGTGGCATTGTTGGCTTCGTCTGGTAGTCTGGGCATCTAAACTCCGAAGTTTCTGTGGTTGACGTCGTCTATGCATCTGGTAAGCTTCTCTGTCAACGTCGTTGGGCATTTATTTTGCCGCCGTGACCTAGACGCCTACTCTGCTCTCAATTGCGGTGAGTTGTACTGGTTTTTCAACTAATTTTTTTTATTTTGTTAATGAAAGTTCTTTATTTGGTTAATTATATAGATTGATGCAGTGTTCTGTATATAATGGCTACTGTATGGAATTCAATTTTGGATTATTTGGTTAATTAATTTATTTGGTTAATTATATGTAATGGCTGTAATTCTAAATTTTGTTGTAATTCTAGATTTTGCTGTAATTACTGTAATGGCAGAGGTTTTATTAATATGTGGAAGTACTGTTTGTCATATTGCCACAATTGGGAATAAATACATTTTATTTTTTTTCTTTTCTTAATCAAATTTTAGAAATTTCTGGTTAGGTTGGGAAGGGGCTAACATTGTTGTTGGCTCATAATAATTTTGTGATCCAACATAAATTCATTTTAATTCGAGTTTTTGATACTTTATATATTTATTTTTTAATTCTTGTTGCCTCTCTTGATTAAAAGAAATGACAATTGTGATAATCTTTGACCTGGTTTTATTGGAGACAGGGACATCCTCCATTTAATAGTTCCCCCTCCTTATGATTGCTGCATATGGAAGCCGTAACAATCAATTACCATGGCAATGTATTGTTCAATGAATCTAAAGATTAAGATGAGCTTATGAATAAGACTAAGGAACAAATGTTTGGTTTGCTGTTAAGAAAACTCAGTTTATTGTTATTATATATTGAATTTTTTTATAACTTTATTGTATATTTAACTAAATCGGTTCAACCACGGTTTGACTCCGGTTGAACCATTGAACCATTAAACCAGTTACTCGACCGGTTCAATGACCGGTCCGGTTTTCACAACCTTGGTTATTATACCCAAATCAGCACCAAATGTATTCAATATGATTCCATACCATTTTCACAACATGCCTGTTCCGAGAGTTACCTGAAACTGAAGGTTGATCTCGGAGGAGATCCGTTATGGTGGTCGGCGCTGGCGTGTCCGACTTGTTGAGCCTTGAGATGCTGCTGATCCTTGATCACTGGAGGGTGTGGTACCTGCAAGAGACTCTGATGCTTAAGTTAGCACAGGATTTAAGCAAATTTTTTGTATATAATCGGAGTGTGTGTTATACCAGGGTGCTCCAGTGTATTTATAGTAGTGTAGGGTGACCTCCCTTGAGATAAGTTAGTTATCTTATCTTATCTTTTGTAGGTGAGTCCCTTATCTTTGGCTAGCCGCCTTTAGGTGGGATGTGATCTTCTGCTTTGGGCCTACTTGGGCCCTTATAGCAATTTGGCCGACCTCTTTGGGAAGAGGTCAGTGCCGATCAACCTTTATAAGAGGTCGGTCGTTTCTGTCTTCATCCAACCCAGCTCGCCTAGCTCGACCCATGGTATGAACAGTGCTCCTGCTCGGGCTTTGATCCTCCCTTGAGGTCGTGCTTTCCAGCTTCGATCCCTCAGTGAAGTCGTGTTCGAGCATCGATTTGATTTCGAGATGCTCCTCCTTGCGTGATTCTTGGCGCTTGCTTTTACTTTAATGCGAAGCGTTTTCACCTCCTTGGAAAAACGCATGCGCTTTTAATGCCCATTGATTAGGCTTTTATTTTGTTTTGCCGTTCCGTTCCCTCGCTTTATTTTGAAATTGAAAAAAGTAATGGTTTTCAGTTTTCTTGTTTTCATCCATTTTGTTTTCTCGGAGAAGAAAGGCTTCCTTTTGTTCGTCCTTTGCTTTTTAAAAAAAGCTTCTGTCATTTGTTTTGTTCCTTCGATAAGTTTTCACTTTTCTTTAAAAGATCACCATCTTGCTAAAGTTTTGCCCCAAGCTTTTCTTCTTTGAAGTTTCAAAGCTTTCGTTGGACCGTTGGCGCTTTTCGTTAGGCCTGCGTCGTTGCTTCTCGTTTTCCTTTGCAGGTTGGTGCTTATACCCTTTCTTGTTCTGCCTACTTTGTTTGTCATTGTTCTTATTGCTTTTACTCTTGCATGCTTTCCCTTCGCATAAAGTTTTGGTCTTTGTTGAACTTTAGTAGAAAAAGGTTAAAACTTTCTTTGAGATTCTTGTGTGGCCTTGTTTTTTGATAATTATAGTCTTGTTGTCTCTACTATTTTAATGAAGAAATGCTGGTACTTAGGTTGTACTCCTTGTATTTTCTTTTGTTTGAGAGGCTTAAGGCTGGTTAGGGCTCTAATTTTTGCGTCATTTTCCTTTTCTGGGTTCTTGTTCTGTTGTTGCCTCCAAAGGGTACCCCTAGGCTTTGGTGTTGATCCTCCGTTCTTTGCGAGTCCTGGGGTTTCCCTTTTGCTGCCTGATAACTTGCATCATCGACCCCTTTTTCTTATCTAAAAGAACCATAAAAAGAGCATAATCGCATTGAATCAATGTAATTTCATGAACTAAATGATATATATTATGGTACATTGCTTTGAAATGGGTTTGTCTTAAATTTCAGGTGAAAAGAGCAACAAAAGGGGAAGGAAACAACAAATAAAGCTGGGAGTGTGAAGCTAGGCATGCCACCTGAAGCTCTGGGCGTGGTAGGCCAAGCTTTTGAAGCCAAGATCTTAAAGAGGGCATGCCACTTGGTGTATTGGGCATGGCACACCAGACTCAAGTTCTAGATGAGTAATTTTGAGCCCCACTATGGGCGTGGCACGCTAAGAAGTGGGCGTGTTTTGGAGTTGAACGCCAAGTTGTAACGTGTTTCTGGCGTTCAACTCTGGTTCGTGACGTGTTTTTGGCATTTGACTCTAGAATGCAGCCTGGAACTGGCATTGAGCGCCAGTTTACGTCGTCAAATCTCGAACAAAGTATGGGCTATTATATATTTCTGGAAAGCTCTGGATGTCTACTTTCCAACAGCGTTGAGAGCGCGCCATTTGGAGTTCTGTAGCTCCACAAAATCTATTTCGAGTGCAGGGAGGTCAGATTCCAACAGCATCAGCAGTCCTTTGTCAGCCTTTTTTTCAGAATTTTGCTCAAGTCCCTCAATTTCAGCCAGAAAATACCTGGAATCACATAAAAACACCCAAAATCATAGTAAAGTCCAGAAATGTGAATTTTACATAAAAACTAATGAAAACTTCCCTAAAAGTAACTAGATCATACTAAAAACTACCTAAAAACAATACCAAAAAGCGTATAAATTATCCGCTCATCACAACACCAAACTTAAATTGTTGCTTGTCCCCAAGCAACTGAAAATCAATTAGGATAAAAAGAAGAGAATATACTATAAATTTCAGAATATCAATGAATACTAGTCCTAATTAGATGAGCGGGACTTGTAGCTTTTTGCCTCTGAACAGTTTTGGCATCTCACTTTTTCCTTTGAAGTTTAGAATGATTGGCATCTATAGGAACTTAGAATTTCAGATAGTGTTATTGATTCTCCTAGTTAAGTATGTTGATTCTTGAACACATCTACTTTTATGAGTCTTGGTCGTGGCCCTAAGAACTTTGTTTTCCAGTATTACCACCGGATACATAAATGCCACAGACACATAACTGGGTGAACCTTTTCAGATTGTGACTCAGCTTTGCTAAAGTCCCCAGTTAGAGGTGTCCAGAGCTCTTAAGCACACTCTTTTTGCTTTGGATCACGACTTTAAGCACTCAGTCTCAAGCTTTTCACTTGGACCTGCATGCCACAAGCACATGGTTAGGGACAGCTTGATTTAGCCGCTTAGGCCTGGGTTTTAATTTCCTTGGGCCCTCCTTTCCATTGATGCTCAAAGCCTTGGATCCTTTTTACCCTTGCCTTTTGGTTTTAAGGGCTATTGGCTTTTTCTGCTTGCTTTTTCTTTTTCTTTCTATTTTTTTCGCAAATATTTTTTTTCGCAAGCTTTTGCTTTTTTACTGCTTTTTTTTGCTTCAAGAATCAATTTTATGATTTTTCAGATTGTCAATAACATTCTCTTTGTTCATCATTCTTTCAAGAGCCAACAATTTTAACATTCATAAACAACAAGATAAAAAATATGCACTGTTCAATCATTCATTCAGAAAACAAAAAGTATTGTCACCACATCAATATAATTAAACTAAATTCAAGGATAATTTCGAAATTCATGTACTTCTTGTTCTTTTGAATTAGAAACATTTTTTCCTTTAAGAAAGGTGAAGGATTCATGGAATTATTCATAGCCTTAAGACATAGTTACTAAATACTAATGATCATGTAATAAAGACACAAAACATAAACACACATATAGCATAAAAACCAAAAAACAGAAAAAAATAAGAACAAGGAATGAGTCCACCTTAGTGATTGTGGCGCTTTCTTGAAGGACCAATGGTGCTTTGAGCTCCTCTATGTCTCTTCATTGCCTTTGTTGCATGATCCCTAGTGATTTTGATGCTCCTATCCTTAGTTGCTCCCAATAATTGTGTGGAGGAAAATGTATCTCCTGAGGTATCTCAGGGATTTCTTGATGAGGGAATTTCTCATGCTCTCTTGATGTGCAGTCAAATGCTCTTCTACTGAGCTTTGGACCCTTGAGATGAATCTCTCCATCTCCCAGGACTCGGAGGTGGAAAAAATTTTTTTGTCTTCCCTTTTCTCTTTTTTTTTTTTTTGAGGTTTCTCTAGCCTTAGGTGCCATAAATGGTTATGGAAAAACAAAAAAGCTATGCTTTTACCACACCAAACTTAGAATGTTGCTCGCCCTCGAGCAAAGAAGAAAGAATGGAAGGAAAAGAAGAGACAGAGGAGAAGGAGAGATGTGTATGTTTCAGCCATATGGGTGGGATTGGGTGGGAAAGAGATGGATGGATGTGAGTGGTGAAGAGGTGATGGGGAAGAGGGATTAAGGTGATTGGTGAAGAATAGAGAAGGTGAGTTAAGGTAGGTGGGGATCCTGTGGGGTCTACAGATCCTGAGATGATCCTGTGAGGTCCACAGATCCTGAGATGATCTTGTGGGGTCTACAGATTCTGAGGTGTCAAGGATTTACATCCCTGCACCAATTAGGCATGTAAAATGCCTTTGTGTGCAATTTTGGCATTTAAACGCCGAAGTGATGCATGTTCTGGGCGTTCAACGCCCATGTGCAGCATGTTTCTGGCGTTGAACGCCAGTTCCATGCTTGTTTCTGGCGTTCAGCGCCAGCTCTCCTCAGGGTGCATTCCTGGCATTTAAACGCCAGGATGTTGCTTGTTTCTGGCGTTCAACGTCAGATCCAAGCTCTGTTCTGGCGTTGAACGCCAGCCAGATGCTCCTTACTGGCGTTTAAACGCCAGTAAGTCCTTCCTCTAGGGTGTGATTTTTCTTCTGCTGTTTTTGATTCTGTTTTAATTTTTGTATTTGTTTTGTGACTCCACATGATCATGAACCTAATAAAACAGAAAAGAATAATAAAAAGAAAAATAAAATTAGATAAATAAAAATTAGGTTGCCTCCTAATAAGCGCTTCTTTAATGTCAATAGCTTGACAGTGAGCTCTCATGGAGCTTCACAGATGTTCAGAGCATTGTTGGGACCTCCCAACACCAAACTTAAAGTTTGAATGTGGGGATTCAACACCAAACTTAGAGTTTGGTTGTGGGGTGGTACACGAAATTGCAATCACACTTTTGCAATCCCGCACAACTAACCAGCAAGTGCACTGGGTCGTCCAAGTAATACCTTGCGTGAGCAAGGGTCGATCCCACGGAGATTGTCGGCTTGAAGCAAGCTATGGTTATCTTGTAAATCTTAGTCAGGATATCAGAAATTATCAGGATTGATTGTAAAAAGAAAAAGAACATGAAATTGTTACTTGTTTTGCAGTAATGGAGAATAGGCTGAGGTTTGGAGATGCTCCATCTTCTAAATCTCTGCTTTCCTACTGTCTTCTTCATCAAACACGCAAGGCTCCTTCCATGGCAAGCTGTATGTAGGGTTTCACCGTTGTCAATGGCTACCTCCCATCCTCTCATTGGAAATGTTCAACGCACCCTGTCACGGCACGGCTATCCATCTGTCGGTTCTCAATCAGGCCGGAATAGAATCCAGTGATTCTTTTGCGTCTGTC
Organism: Arachis stenosperma; assembly: GCF_014773155.1. Lineage (NCBI taxonomy): Eukaryota > Viridiplantae > Streptophyta > Magnoliopsida > Fabales > Fabaceae > Arachis > Arachis stenosperma. The sequence continues at coordinate 47,669,480 of NC_080378.1, read as the reverse complement.
ACTAACGCCCCGCCCTCAGGAGTTTGAAGCACGTCACAGTCATTCAATCATTGAATCCTACTCAGAATACCTCAGACAAGGTTTAGACCTTCCGGATTCTCTTGAATGCCGCCATCAGTTCTAGCTTATACCACGAAGATTCCGATTAAAGAATCCAAGAGATAACTGCTCAATCTAAGGTAGAACGGAGGTGGTTGTCAAGCACACGTTCATAGTTGAGAATGATGATGATTGTCACGGATCATCACATTCATCCGGATTAAGAACAAGTATTATCTTGGAATGGAAGCAAGCATGATTGAATAAGAAACAGTAGTAATTGCATTAATCCATCAAGACACAGCAGAGCTCCTCACCCCCAACCATGGGGTTTAGAGGCTCATACTGTGGAAAGAAACGTGTAAAAATGTTATGAGGTCATAAGGTACGGATACAATGTCAAAAGATCCTATTAATAGTAAACTAGTATCCTAAGGTTTACAGAAATGAGTAAATGGCAGAAAAATCCACTTCCGGGCCCACTTGGTGTGTGCTTGGGCTGAGCAATGAAGCAATTTCGTGTAGAGACCTTTTCTGGAGTTAAACGCCAGCTTTCATGCCAGTTTGGGCGTTTAACTCCAAATTTTATGCCAGTTCCGGCGTTTAACGCTGGAATTACTGTAGGTGACTTTGAACGCCGGTTTGGGCCATCAAATCTTGGGAAAAGTATCTATCATATGTTGCTGGAAAGCCCAGGATGTCTACTTTCCAATGCCGTTGAGAGCGCGCCAATTGGGCTTCTGTAACTCCAGAAAATCCTCTTCGAGTGCAGGGAGGTCAGAATCCAACAGCATCTGCAGTCCTTTTCAGTCTCTGGATCAGATTTTTGCTCAGAACCTTCAATTTCAGTCAGAAAATACCTGAAATCACAGAAAAACACACAAACCCATAGTAAAGTCCAGAAAAGTGAATTTTAATTAAAAACTAATAAAAATATACTAAAAACTAACTAAAAGATACTAAAAACATACTAAAAACAATGCCAAAAAGCGTACAAATTATCCGCTCATCACAACACCAAACTTAAATTGTTGCTTGTCCCCAAGCAACTGAAAATCAAAATAGGATAAAAAGAAGAGAATATACTATAGACTCCAAAATATCAAAGAAACATAGCTCCAATTAGATGAGCGGGACTAGTAGCTTTTTTTTGCCTCCGAACAGTTTTGGCATCTCACTCTATCCTTTGAAGTTCAGAATGATTGGCATCTATAAGAACTCAGAACTCAGATAGTGTTATTGATTCTCCTAGTTAAGTATATTGATTCTTGAACATAGCTAGTGTATGAGTCTTGGCTGTGGCCCAAAGCACTCTGTCTTCCAGTATTACCACCGGATACATACATGCCACAGACACATAATTGGGTGAACCTTTTTAGATTGTGACTCAGCTTTGCTAAAGTCCCCAATTAGAGGTGTTCAGGGTTCTTAAGCACACTCTTTTGCCTTGGATCACAACTTTATTTCCCTCTTTTTCTTTCTTTTTCTTTTTCTTTTTCTTCTCTTTTTTTTCGAAAAATTTTTTTTTCTTTCACTGCTTTTTCTTGCTTCAAGAATCAAATTGATGATTTTTCAGATCCTCAATAACAGTTCTCTTTCTCCTCATTCTTTCAAGAGCCAACAATTTTAACATTCTTAAAACAACAAATTCAAGAGACATATGCACTGTTCAAGCATTCATTCAGAAAACAAAAAGTATTGTCACCACATCAAGCTAATTCAACTAGTTTCAAGGATAAATTTCGAAATCCTGTACTTCTTGTTCTTTTGTGATTAAAGCATTTTTCATTTAAGAGAGGTGATGGATTCATAGGACATTCATAACTTTAAGGCATAAATTTTATTAATTATGAACTAAGAACAAGACTCAAATATAGATATAAGATGAGACTAAAAATAAAAATAGAAAATAAGACAAGAAAAACGAAAAAAAATAGGCTCCTAATGATAGAGGTTTTCACAGAGTTAGGACTCAACAACCTTGATTTTGAGAAGTGGATGCTCCCTCAGCTTGAGAGGAGAGCTTTTGGCGCTTCATCTCTTGGATTTCACGCCCCTGCTTCTCTTGCTCCTTCCATTGACTTCTTGGTGATTGGATGTTCAATGGGTATGAATTCATCTGCTTCCATCTTCACCCCAGCCTCTTTACAGAGCAAGGAGATCAAGCTTGGGTAAGCCAATTTGGTTACAGTGGAATTCCTATTTGCAATTGTGTAGATCTCACAAGCAGTCACATGATGGACCTCCACTTCTTTTCCAAGCATAATGCAATGAATCATCACTGCCCTCTTGATGGTGACTTCAGAACGGTTGCTAGTGGGCAATATGGAACGCCCAATGAAGTCTAGCCAACCTCTTGCAATTGGCTTGAGGTCTCCCATCTTGAGTTGGTTTGGGACACCCTTTGAATTGGTTATCCATTTAGTCCCAGGGAGACATATGTCTTCTAGAACTTGATCCAACCCCTTATCTACTCTCACCATCCTCCTATTAAAGGAGTCAGGATCATCTTGCAGTTGAGGCAATTTAAAGATTTCTCTTATTTTGTCCAGATGGAAGTACATAACTTTCCCTCTGACCATGGTTCTGTAGGTATGGTAAGCGGTTCCAGTCATTCTCTGCTTATCTGTCAGCCACAGATTTGAGTAGAATTTCTGAACCATGTTCCTTCCAACCTTTGTCTCAGGATTGGTTAGAACTTCCCATCCTCTGTTTCGAATTTGCTCTTGGATCCCCGGATATTCATCTTCTTTCAAATCAAATTTAACTTCCGGGATCACTGACCTCAGACCCATTATTTTGTGATAATGGTCTTCATGTTCCTTGGTTAAGAACTTCTCTTGATTCCAAAGATTCTTTGGATTATTCTCTTTCTTGCCTCTTAAATTGGTTTGTTTTCCCTTAGGAGCCATGATATTGATGAATCTTGGCTTAGTGATCACGGAAAAGCACACTAAACTTAGAGGTTTGCTTGTCCTCAAGCAAAAGAAAAGAGATAAGAGAGGGGGAGGAAGAGGAAATTCGAATGGTGTGGTTGGAAGAGGGGGAACAAACGTGTATTTATAAGGTGGGGAGGGGAGTTTTCGAAAAAAAAAGAATTTGAAAGGAGATTTGAGAAGATATGAAAAGAAATTGAGAAAAGGGTGAAATTTTTGAACAATGTTTGTAATTGATTTGAAATAAATTTGAAAAATGGTTTTGATTTTTGAAGATTTGAAAGTGAATGATGAATGATTGAAGTGTGATTTTGTAGAAAAGTGTGGGTAAGAAAAGGAAAGTTTGAAAAAATTTGATTTGAAAACAAAATTGTGGTCCCCCCACCTTGCTGGCGTTAAACGCCCAGAATGGCACCCATTCTGGCGTTTAACGCCCATTTGTTGCCCCTTTTGGGCGTTTAACGCCCAGCCAGGTGCCCTGGCTGGCGTTAAACGCCAGAAATCCTTTGTCACTGGGCGTTTTTTCAAAACGCCCAGGATGCTGCACACCTGGCGTTAAACGCCCAGAATGGTGCCCATTCTGGCGTTTAACGCCCAAAATGGCACCATTCCTGGCGTTAAACGCCCAGAATGGTACCCATTCTGGCGTTTAACGCCCAAAATGCCCCTTACTGGCATTTTTTCGCCAGTAAGCTCATTTTCTCTGCTTTTTGAGCTGAATCCTTCTGTAACTCTGTGAATTCCTTCATTTTTGATACTTGCCTCTGTAAGAACTAATCATACGACTTCCTAATGACTGGGTTGCCTCCCAGCAAGCGCTTCTTTACTATCTTTAGCTGGACTTTCACTGAGAATCACTCGAGTCTCAGTTTTGAGCACTCCTGCTCAAAATTTCCTTCAAGATAATGCTTGATTCTCTGTCCATTTACAATGAACTTTTTGTCAGAATCAATATCCTGAAGCTCAACATACCCATATGGTGAGACTCCTGTAATCACATATGGACCCCTCCATCGGGATTTGAGTTTTCCTGGAAACAATTTGAGCCTAGAGTTGAAGAGCAGAACTTTTTGTCCTGGCTCAAAGACTCTGGTTGACAACTTCTTGTCATGCCATTTCTTTGCCTTTTCCTTATAAATTTTTGCATTTTCAAAGGCATTGAGTCTGAACTCCTCTAGCTCATTTAGCTGGAGCAATCTTTTTTCACCAGCTAACTGTGCATCCATGTTTAGGAATCTGGTTGCCCAGTAGGCTTTATGTTCCAGTTCCACAGGCAAATGACAGGCCTTCCCATACACCAGTTGGTATGGAGAGGTTCCTATAGGAGTCTTGAATGCTGTTCTGTATGCCCACAGAGCATCATCCAAGCTCTTTGCCCAATCCTTTCTTCGGGCTATCACAGTCCGTTCTAGGATTCTTTTTAGCTCTCTGTTAGAGACTTCAGCTTGCCCATTTGTCTGTGGATGATACGGGGTTGCCACTTTATGGCTGATTCCATATCTAACCATAGCAGAGTATAGCTGTTTATTACAGAAATGAGTGCCCCCATCACTGATTAGCACTCTGGGGACGCCAAACCTGCTGAAAATATTTTTCTGGAGGAATTTCAGTACAGTCTTGGTATCATTAGTGGGTGTAGCAATTGCTTCTACCCACTTAGATACATAGTCCACTGCCACCAGAATGTAAGTGTTTGAGTATGATGGTGGGAATGGCCCCATGAAGTCAATTCCCCATACATCAAACAATTCTATCTCCAATATCCCTTGTTGAGGCATGGCATATCCGTGAGGCAGGTTACCAGCTCTTTGGCAACTGTCACAGTTACGCACAAACTCTCGGGAATCTTTATAGAGAGTAGGCCAGTAGAAGCCGCACTGGAGAACTTTAGTGGCTGTTCGCTCACTTCCAAAATGTCCTCCATACTGTGATCCATGGCAGTGCCATAGGATCCTTCGTGCTTCTTCTCTGGGTACACATCTGCGGATCACTCCGTCAGCACATCTCTTAAAGAGATATGGTTCATCCCAGAGGTAGTACTTGGCATCTGAAATTAATTTCTTTCTTTGCACGTAGCTGTACTCTTTGGGAATGAACCTTACAGCTTTAAAATTTGCAATATCTGCAAACCATGGAGCTTCCTGAATGGCAAAGAGTTGCTCATCTGGGAAAGTCTCAGAAATCTCAGTAGAAGGGAGGGACGCCCCTGCTACTGGTTCTATTCGGGACAGATGATCAGCTACTTGGTTCTCTGTCCCTTTTCTGTCTCTTATTTCTATATCAAACTCTTGCAGAAGCAACACCCATCTTATAAGCCTGGGTTTTGAATCCTGCTTTGTGAGTAAGTATTTAAGAGCAGCATGGTCAGTGTACACAACCACTTTGGATCCCACTAGATAGGATCTAAACTTGTCAATGGCATAGACCATTGCAAGTAACTCTTTTTCTGTGGTTGTGTAGTTCTTCTGTGCGTCATTTAGAACACGGCTGGCATAGTAAATGACGTGCAGAAGCTTGTTATGCCTCTGTCCCAACACTGCACCAATGGCATGGTCACTGGCATCACACATTAGTTCAAATGGCAATGTCCAATCTGGTGCAGAGATAACTGGTGCTGTGACCAACTTAGCTTTCAGGGTCTCAAATGCCTGCAGACACTGTGTGTCAAACACAAATGGTGTGTCAGCAGCTAACAGGTTACTCAAAGGTTTTGCAATTTTCGAAAAATCCTTTATAAACCTTCTGTAGAATCCTGCATGCCCCAAAAAGCTTCTGATTGCCTTAACATTGGCAGGTGGTGGTAATTTTTCAATTACCTCTACCTTTGCCTTATCCACCTCTATTCCCTTGCTTGAAATTTTGTGCCCAAGGACAATTCCTTCTGTCACCATAAAGTGACATTTCTCCCAGTTTAAAACCAGGTTAGTCTCTTGGCACCGTTTCAAGACAAGTGCTAGGTGATTAAGACAGGAGCTGAATGAGTCTCCATACACTGAAAAGTCATCCATGAAGACTTCCAGAAATTTCTCTACCATATCTGAGAAGATAGAGAGCATACACCTCTGAAAGGTTGCAGGTGCATTGCACAGACCAAAAGGCATCCTCCTATAGGCAAACACGCCAGAAGGGCAAGTGAATGCTGTTTTCTCTTGGTCCTGAGGATCTACTGCAATTTGGTTGTAGCCTAAATAGCCATCCAAAAAGTAGTAATAATCATGGCCAGCTAGTCTTTCTAGCATTTGGTCTATGAATGGTAAAGGAAAATGATCCTTTCTGGTGGCTGTGTTGAGCCTTCTGTAATCAATACACATGCGCCACCCTGTGACTGTCCTTGTAGAAACCAGTTCATTTTTTTCATTATGAACCACTGTCATGCCTCCCTTTTTGGGAACAACTTGGACAGGGCTCACCCAGGGGCTATCTGAAATAGGATAAATAATCCCAGCCTCTAGTAATTTAGTGACCACTTTCTGCACCACCTCCTTCATGGCAGGATTTAGCCTCCTCTGTGGTTGGACCACTGGTTTGGCATTATCCTCCAATAGGATTTTGTGCATGCATCTAGCTGGGCTAATGCCCTTAAGATCACTTATGGACCACCCAAGAGCTGTCTTGTGTGTCCTTAGCACTTGAATCAGTGCTTCCTCTTCCTGTGAATTTAAAGCAGAGCTTATAATCACTGGAAAAGTGTCACCCTCTCCCAGAAATGCATATTTCAGGGATGGTGGTAGTGGTTTGAGTTCAGGCTTAGGAGGCTTATCCTCCTCCTGAGGAATTTTCGAAAATTCCTTTGCCTCCTCTGGTTCTTCTTGATCAGGTTGAGCATCTTTGAAGATGTCTTCAAGCTCTAATTCTAGGCTTTCAGCCATATTGATCTCTTCTACCAGAGAGTCAATAATGTCAGCGCCCATGCAGTCATTTGGTGTGTCTGGATGCTGCATAGCTTTCACAGCATTCAACTTGAACTCATCCTCATTGACTCTCAAAGTTACTTCCCCTTTTTGTACATCAATGAGAGTTCGTCCAGTTGCTAGGAAAGGTCTTCCTAGAATGAGAGTTGCACTCTTGTGCTCCTCCATTTCCAGCACTACAAAGTCAGTTGGAAAGGCAAATGGCCCAACCTTGACAATCATATCCTCTATTATGCCTGATGGATGTTTAATGGACCCATCAGCAAGTTGGAGGCAGATCCTGGTTGGTTTGACTTCTCCAGTCAACCCAAGCTTTCTGATAGTGGATGCAGGCATTAGATTGATGCTTGCTCCAAGGTCACATAGAGCTGTCTTGGTGCAAGTGCCTTCTAATGTGCATGGTATCAGAAAGCTTCCAGGATCTTGAAGCTTTTCTGGTAAGCTTTTCAGAATGACTGCACTGCATTCTTCAGTGAGAAACACTTTTTCAGTTTCTCTCCAATCCTTCTTATGACTTAAGATCTCTTTCATGAACTTAGCATAAGAAGGTATTTGCTCAAGTGCCTCTGCAAATGGAATCTTTATTTCAAGAGTCCTTAGATAGTCTGCAAAGCGGGCAAATTGCTTATCCTGTTCCGCTTTGCGGAGTTTCTGAGGATAAGGCATCTTGGCTTGATATTCTTCAACCTTAGATGCTGCAGGTTTATTCCTTACAGAAGTGGTTGAAGAAGCCTTGTTAGAGGGATAATTATCAGCACTCTCAGGTGTCTGATCTTCCCTTGGCGTTTGAACGCCAGGATTGGGTGGAAAATGGGCGTTTAACGCCAGCTTTTCCCCCTTTTCTGGCGTTTGAACGCCAGAACTGGGCAAGGAATGGGCGTTTAACGCCAACTCTCCTTCCCTTTCTGGCGTTTGAACGCCAATAAAATTCCTCTCTGGGCTCTTGCTGTCCTCAGAGGGATTTTGAACAGTGGTTTGGTTGTCCTCTGTCATTTGTTCCTTGTTTGGCTTTTTGCTCTTTTGAGCAGTGTTATTCAAGGTCTTCCCACTCCTCAATTGAACTGCTTGACACTCCTCTGTTATCTGTTTAGATATTTGCTGTTTTGCTTGATTCAACTGTAGTTCTATGCTCTTATTAGCAACTTTAGTTTCATGGAGCATCTCTTTAAATTCTGCTAACTGTTCTGTCATCAGGAGTAGTTGTTGATTAAGCTCATTCATCTGTTCTTGAGGATTAGGATCAGTGACTAATGCCATGACTTCCTCCTTTGGAACGAACTCATTGCTAGAATATAGGTATTGGTTTCTAGCAACAGTGTCTATAAGCTCTTGAGCTTCTTCAATTGTCTTCCTCATGTGTATAGATCCACCAGCTGAGTGGTCTAAAGACATCTGAGCTTTTTCCGTAAGCCCATAGTAGAAAATGTCTAACTGAACCCACTCTGAAAACATTTCAGAGGGACATTTCCTTAGCATACCTCTATACCTCTCCCAGGCATTATAAAGGGATTCATTATCCTCTTGTTTAAAGCCTTGGATGTCCAGCCTTAGCTGTGTCATCCTCTTTGGAGGGTAAAAATGATTCAGGAATTTGTCTGACAACTGTTTCCATGTCTTTATGCTTGCTGTAGGTTAGTTATTTAACCACCTTTTAGCTTGATCTTTTACAGCAAATGGAAACAGTAATAGTCTGTAGACATCCTGATCCACCTCTTTATCATGTACTGTGTCAGCAATTTGTAAAAATTGTGCCAGAAACTCAGTAGGTTCTTCCTGTGGAAGACCGGAATACTGGCAATTTTGCTGCACTATGATAATGAGTTGAGGGTTTAGCTCAAAGCTGCTTGCTTTGATGGGAGGTGTACAGATGCTACTCCCATATGCAGCTGTAATGGGGTTAGCATATGACCCCAGAGTCCTCTTGGACTGATTAATTCCACTTAAGTCCATAATGGACAAAAGGGAAATGATAATGATTGCAAAGAGATGAATATTGTTTATTTTTATTATTTTTTTTTGAAATATCCGAAAAAAAATTAAAATGAAATAAAATAAAATAAAATAAAAATTCGAAAATCAAAAGGGAAATGAAATCAAAGCAAATTGAGAACTGAATCAATTAGTAAAAGAGAAGATTTTGAAAACAGCAATTAAAAAGATATGATTGAAAAATTTTTTTGAAAAAGATTTGATTTTTGATAAGAGGAAAGAGAAAAACACAAAAAGACACCAAACTTAAAATTTTTAGAAATCAAACACTAATTTTTTCGAAAATTTTTAAAGTAAAAACACAAAGAGGACACCAAACTTAGAATTTTTATGAATCAAAAAGGGACTAAGAATATGCAAAAACGAAAATTTTAAAAGAAAAATAAAAGCATGCAATTGACACCAAACTTAGAATATGAAACTAGACTCAACTAAAAGACTCTAAACCAACAAAAATATTCCTAATCTAAGCAACAAGATAAGCCGTCAGTTGTCCAAACTCGAACAATCCCCGGCAACGGCGCCAAAAACATGGTGCACAAAATTGCAATCACACTTTTGCAATCCCGCACAACTAACCAGCAAGTGCACTGGGTCGTCCAAGTAATACCTTGCGTGAGCAAGGGTCGATCCCACGGAGATTGTCGGCTTGAAGCAAGCTATGGTTATCTTGTAAATCTTAGTCAGGATATCAGAAATTATCAGGATTGATTGTAAAAAGCAAAAGAACATGAAATTGTTACTTGTTTTGCAGTAATGGAGAATAGGCTGAGGTTTGGAGATGCTCCATCTTCTAAATCTCTGCTTTCCTACTGTCTTCTTCATCAAACACGCAAGGCTCCTTCCATGGCAAGCTGTATGTAGGGTTTCACCGTTGTCAATGGATACCTCTCATCCTCTCATTGGAAATGTTCAACGCACCCTGTCACGGCACGGCTATCCATCTGTCGGTTCTCAATCAGGCCGGAATAGAATCCAGTGATTCTTTTGCGTCTGTCACTAACGCCCCGCCCTCAGGAGTTTGAAGCACGTCACAGTCATTCAATCATTGAATCCTACTCAGAATACCACAGACAAGGTTTAGACCTTCCGGATTCTCTTGAATGCCGCCATCAGTTCTAGCTTATACCACGAAGATTCCGATTAAAGAATCCAAGAGATAACTGCTCAATCTAAGGTAGAACGGAGGTGGTTGTCAAGCACACGTTCATAGTTGAGAATGATGATGATTGTCACGGATCATCACATTCATCCAGATTAAGAACAAGTATTATCTTGGAATGGAAGCAAGCATGATTGAATAAGAAACAGTAGTAATTGCATTAATCCATCAAGACACAGCAGAGCTCCTCACCCCCAACCATGGGGTTTAGAGGCTCATACTGTGGAAAGAAACGTGTAAAAATGTTATGAGGTCATAAGGTACGGATACAATGTCAAAAGATCCTATTAATAGTAAACTAGTATCCTAAGGTTTACAGAAATGAGTAAATGGCAGAAAAATCCACTTCCGGGCCCACTTGGTGTGTGCTTGGGCTGAGCAATGAAGCAATTTCGTGTAGAGACCTTTTCTGGAGTTAAACGCCAGCTTTCATGCCAGTTTGGGCGTTTAACTCCAAATTTTATGCCAGTTCCGGCGTTTAACGCTGGAATTTCTATAGGTGACTTTGAACGCCGGTTTGGGCCATCAAATCTTGGGCAAAGTATGGACTATCATATATTGCTGGAAAGCCCAGGATGTCTACTTTCCAATGTCGTTGAGAGCGCGCCAATTGGGCTTTTGTAGCTCCAGAAAATCCTCTTCGAGTGCAGGGAGGTCAGAATCCAACAGCATCTGCAGTCCTTTTCAGTCTCTGGATCAGATTTTTGCTCAGAACCTTCAATTTCAGTCAGAAAATACCTGAAATCACAGAAAAACACACAAACCCATAGTAAAGTCCAGAAAAGTGAATTTTAATTAAAAACTAATAAAAATATACTAAAAACTAACTAAAAGATACTAAAAACATACTAAAAACAATGCCAAAAAGCGTACAAATTATCCGCTCATCATGGGGGCTCTGTTTGACTCTGCATTGAGAGAAGCTGTTCATGCTTCCTCTCATTACCAAATAACTTGGCATTTAGCTTCATGATGGCTCCTAGATATTAAGCAACTTGCTCTCCAGTTACATTTTCATCCTCTTCAGAGGAAGAATAGTCTTCAGAGCTCATGAATGGCAGAAGGAGGTTTAATGGAATCTCTATGGTCTCTATATGAGCCTCAGATTCCTTTGGGTCCTCAATAGGGAACTCCTTCTTGGTTGGGAGACGTCCCATGAGGTCTTCCTCATTGGAATTCATGTCCTCCCCTTCCTCCTTGCATTTGGCCATATTGATTATATCAATGGCCTTGCACTCTCTTTTTGGATTCTCTTCTGTATTGCTTGAGAGAGTACTAGGAGGAGTTTCAGTGACTTTCTTACTAAGCTGGCCCACTTGTGCCTCCAAATTTCTAATGGAGGACCTTGTTTCACTCATGAAACTTAAAGTGGCTTTAGCCAGATCAGAGACTATATTTGATAAGTTAGAGGTTCTCTGTTCATAATTCTCTATCTGTTGCTGAGAAGATGATGGATAAGGCTTGATATTGCTGAGCCTATTTCTTCCACCATTATTAAAGCCTTGTTGAAGCTTTTGTTGATCCTTCCATGAGAAATTTGGATGATTTCTCCATGATGAATTATAAGTGTTTCCATAAGGTTCACCCATATAATTTACTTCTGCTATCGCAGGGTTCTCAGGATCATAAGCTTCTTCTTCAGAAGATGCCTCTTTAGTACTGTTGGATGCATTTGGCTATCTATTCAGACTTTGAGAAATCATGTTGACTTGCTGAGTCAACATTTTGTTCTGAGCCAAAATGGCATTCAGAGCATCAATTTTAAGAACTCCCTTCCTTTGAGCTGTCCCATTATTCATGGAATTCCTCTCAGAAGTGTACATGAACTGGTTATTTGCAACCATGTCAATAAGTTCTTGAGCTTCTGCAGGCGTTTTCTTTAGGTGAATGGATCCACCTGCAGAATGGTCCAATGACATCTTAGAGAACTCAGATAGACTATAATAGAATATATCTATCATGGTCCATTCTGAAAACATGTCAGAAGGACAACTTTTGGTCATCTGTTTGTATCTTTCCCAAGCTTCATAGAGGGATTCACCATTTTTTTGTTTGAAGGTCTGAACATCCACTCTAAGCTTGCTCAGCTTTTGAGGAGGAAAGAGTTTAGCCAAGAAGGCCGTGACCAGCTTATCCCAGGAGTCCAGGCTATCCTTAGGTTGTGAATCCAACCATGTTCTAGCTCTGTCTCTTACAGCAAAAAGGAAAAGCATGAGCCTGTAGACTTCAGGATCTACTCCATTAGTCTTAACAGTCTCACAGATCTGCAAGAACTCAGTTAAGAACTGGTAGGGATCTTCTGATGGAAGTCCATGAAACTTGCAGTTCTGTTGCATTAGAGCAACTAGTTGAGGTTTCATCTCAAAATTATTTGCTCCAATGGCAGGAATTGAGATGCTTCTTCCATCAAACTTGGAAGTAGGTGTAGTATAATCACCAAGCATCCTCCTTGCATTATTGTTGTTGGGTTCGGCTGCCATCTCTTTTTCTTGTTCGAAAATTTCAGCAAGGTTGTCTCTGAATTATTGTAATTTAGCTTCTCTTAGTTTCCTCTTCATAGTCCTTTCAGGTTCTGGATCAGCTTCAATAAGAATACTTTTTTCCTTGTTCCTGCTCATATGAAAGAGAAGAGAACAAGAAAAGAAGAGAAGAGAAATCCTCTATATCACAGTAAAGAGGTTCCTTATTGTTAGTAGAAGAAGAAAGGGAATAAAGAAAGGAGAATCCAAACAAAAGGGTGATGATAGGGGTAGTGATTTGAGATGAAGAGAGGTGAAGAGAATTTTTAGTAAATAATTAAATAAATAGAAGAAGATGAGAGAGGGAGAAATTTTTGAAATAAATTTTGAAAAGGAGTTAAATGATTTTCGAAAATAAAGATAAGAAATAAAATTAAAATTAAAATTTAAAACAATTAATTAATTAAAAAGAATTTTGAAAAAGGGGTGAGATATTTTCGAAAATTAGAGAGAGAAAAGTAGTTAGGTGGTTTTGAAAAAGATAAGAAACAATCAAAAAGTCAAATAGTTAGTTGAAAAAGATTTGAAAATCAAATTTGAAAAGATAAGAAGATAAGAAGTTAGAAAAGATATTTTAAAATCAAATTTTTGAAAAAGATAAAATTTTGAAAAAGATATGATATAAAAGATAAGATAAAAAGATATGATTAAAAAGATATGGTTAGAAAAGATTTAATTTTTAAAATTAAAATTAATTACTTGACTAACAAGAAACTAAAAGATATGATTTTAGAATTTAAAGATTGAACCTTTCTTAACAAGAAAGTAACAAACTTCAAATTTTTGAACTAATCACATTACTTGTTAGCATAATTTTCGAAAATTTTGGAATAAAATTAAGAAAAGATTTTGAAAATCAATTTAAAATAAATTTTCGAAAATATATAAAAAAATGAAAAAGATTTGAGTTTTGAAAAAGTTTTGAAAAGATAAGATTTTTAAAATTGAAATTTTGACTTGACTAACAAGAAAACAACTTATTTTAAAAATTTTTGACCAAGTCAACCCAAAATTTCGAATTTTTGAGAGAAATAAGGAAAATATATTTTTTTTATTTTTGAATTTTTAATGATGAAAGAGAACAACACAAAAATGTGCAAGAACACTATGAATTTCAAGATGAACACCAAGAACACTTTGAAGATCATGATGAACATCAAGAACATATTTTTGAAAAATTTTTTATGCAAAGAAAACATGCAAGACACCAAACTTAGAAATCTTTAATGCACGGACACTATGAATGCAAAAATGCATATGAAAAACAATAAAAGACACAAAACAAGAAAACATCAAGATCAAACAAGAAGACTTACCAAGAACAACTTGAAGATCATGAAGAACACCATGAATGCATGAATTTTCGAAAAATAATGCATAAATTTTTACAAGCATGCAATTGACACCAAACTTAAAAATTGACTCAAGACTCAAACAAGAACACAAAATATTTTTGGTTTTTATGATTTTATGATTTTTTTGGATTTTCTTTTATATTTTTCGAAAAACATAAAGGAAAAAGAAAGTAATGAATCCAAAGTCCTCAATCAAAATCCTGTGAATTAGCCATGGCTTAATAACCAGCCAAGCTAAAACATGTTATATGAAACTCTAGGATTCATTCTTGAAAACTCTGAAAATTTTTTAAAACAGGTGAGAAATTTTGAAAAATATTTTTGAAAAATTTTTGAAAAGAAAATAAAAAGAAAATTACCTAATTTGAGCAACAAGATGAACCGTTAGTTGTCCATACTCGAACAATCCCCGGCAACGGCGCCAAAAACATGGTGGACGAAATTGTGATCATCAACAATGGCTCCAAAGACTTGGTAGCACTCTCAAACGTGAATCACACTTAGTCACAACTCCGCACAACTAACCAGCAAGTGTACCGGGTTGTCCAAGTAATACCTTACGTGAGTAAGGGTTGATCCCACAGAGATTGTTGGTATGAAGCAAGCTAAGGTCATCTTGTAAATCTCAGTTAGGCGGATAATAAATGTTATGGAGTTTTCGAATAGTAAATAAATAAAACAGAAAATAAAGATAGAGTTACTCATGTAATTCAATGGTGGGAATTTCAGATAAGTGTATGGAGATGCTTGTCCCTGTTGGATCTCTGCTTTCCTACTGCCTTCCTTCAATCCTTCTTATTCCTTTCCATGGCAAGCTGTATGTAGGGCATCACTGTTGTCAACGGCTACATCCCATCCTCTCAGTGAAAAAGGTCCAAATGCTCTATCACAACACGGCCAATCATCTGTCTGTTCACGATCATTTAGGAATAAAATCCCTTGATTCTTTTGCGTTTGTCATCAAGCCCAACAATCGTGAGTTTGAAGCTCGTCACAGTCATTCAATCCTGGAATCCTACTCGGAATACCATAGACAAGGTTAGACTTTTCGGATTCCCATGAATTTCGCCATCAATTCTAGCTTATACCACGAAGATTCTGATTAAGGAATCCAAGAGATATGCGCCCGGTCTAAGGTAGAACGGAAGTGGTTGTCAGTCACGCGTTCATAGGTGAGAATGATGATAAGTGTCACGGATCATCACATTCATCAAGTTGAAGTGCAATGAATATCTTGGAACAAGGATAAGTCGAATTGAATAAAAAATAGAAGTACTTGCATTAAAACTCGAGGTACAGCAGAGCTCCACACCCTTAATCTATGGTGTGTAGAAACTCCACCGTTAAAATTACATAAGTGATGAAGGTCCAGGCATGGCCGAATGGCCAGCCCCCAAAACATGATCAATAGTCTCCTAAGATGAATAATAAAATAAAACTGAGACCAAAGATGTCTAATACACTAGTAAAAAGTTCTATTTATACTAAACTAGCTACTAGGGTTTACAGAAGTAAGTAATTGCTGCATAAATCCACTTCCGGGGCCCACTTAGTGTGTGTTTGGGTTGAGCTTGATCTTCACATGAGCTGAGGCTTCTTTTGGAGTTGAACGCCAAGTTGTAACGTGTTTCTGGCGTTCAACTCTGGTTCGTGACGTGTTTCTGGCGTTTGACTCCAGAATGCAGCATGGATCTGGCGTTGAGCGCCAGTTTATGTCATCAAATCTAGAACAAAGTATAGACTATTATATATTGCTAGAAAGCTATGGATGTCTAATTTCCAACGCCGTTGAGAGCGCGTCATTTTGAGTTACGTAGCTCCAGAAAATCCATTTCGAGTGCAGGGAGGTCAGATTCCAACAGCATCAGCAGTCCTTTGTCAGCCTTTTTTTTCAGAGTTTTGCTCAGGTCCATCATCTTCAGCCAGAAAATACCTGAAATCATAGAAAAACACACAAAATCATAGTAAAGTCAAAAAATGTAAAATTTTACATAAAAACTAATGAAAACATCCCTAAAAGTAACTAGATCATACTAAAAACTACCTAAAAACAATGCCAAAAAGTGTATAAATTATCCGCTCATCAGTGCTCTATAGAGGTGAACTGGTGCTTGATTTTCAAATCAGCTTCCAGATTTCTGAAGCACGTGTCGGTGAATTGAGTGCCATTGTCTGTGGTAATGAAGTATGGCACCCCAAACCTTGTGACAATGTTCCAGTATAAGAACTTCCGACTTATTTGGGTGGTGGCAGTGGCCAAAGGTTCTGCCTCAATCTATTTTGTAAAATAATCTATTCCTACAATAAGGAACTTAACTTGCCCTGATCCCTGAGGAAAAGGTCCGAGGAGGTCAAGCCCCTATTTTGCGAATGGCCAGGGTGAAGTGACACAAATGAGTTCTTCGGGTGGTGCGATGTGGAAGTTTGCATGCTTCTAACATGGGGGGCATGTTTTGACAAACTCTGTTGCTTCCTTTTGCAAGGTCGGCCAGTAGAATCCAGCTCAGAGTACCTTTTTCGAACGAGCTCGTGCCCCGATGTGGTTGCCGCACATACCACTGTGGACTTCTTCGAAGACTACCCTTGTAGTGAAGGTCGGGACGCATTTTAGGAGGGGTGTAGAGATTCCTCTCCTATATAGGACGTCGTGTACTATGGTGTAGTACTGCGCTTCTCGTACTAGCCTTTTTGCCTCCTTTTTGTCTGCAGGAAGTATTTCCAACTTGAGATAGCTGACTATAGGAGTCATCCACCCTTGGTCCTGGTCTGATATGTTTAGGACCTTTTTCTTTTCCGTGGTTGATGGATTTTGTAGTGCTTTTTAGATGCAGCTTCTATTATTACCCCCTGCTTTGGTGCTGACTAGTTTTGAAAGTGCATCAGCTCGGGCATTTTGTTCCCTGGGTATATGTTGGATCTCATATCCCATGAATTGTCTGAGTTGTTCTCTGGTCTTGTCTAAGTACTTTCTCATGGTGGGATCCTTGGCCTGGTAGCTCCCTTCTATTTGTGAGGAAACTACCTGTGAATCATTGAAAATGGTAAGCCTCTGAGCTCCTACCTCCTTGGCCAGCTTCAAACTAGCCAGTAGGGCTTCGTACTCAGCTTAATTATTTGAAGCGGGAAACTTGAACATTAATGAGAGCTCAATTTGGGTTCCCTAATCACTCACTAAAATGACACCTGCAGCTCTCTCGGTTTTGTTCAAGGAACCATCTACATAAAAGCTCCACTCTGTGGGGGTGCCCAGGGTGTCAATGTACTCTGCGATGAAGTTGGCCAGGTACTGAGATTTGATAGCTGTCTAAGCTTCATATTTGAGGTCGAATTCTGATAACTTAACTGCCCATTATAGGATTCTTCCAGCTAAATCTGTTTTCTGTAAAATACCTTTTATGGGCTGGTTAGTCCATACTCTGATGGTGTGATAGCAAAGAATTAATGTCGGTTAGGAATTTCTCTTATAGAAAGAAGAATTTTGTTGTAAGCATAGCTTTAAACCAACAAACAACTCTCACATCAAATTAAATTTGGTTGTCACAAGTACAAACCCCAAATGAAAATTAACCGAAGTATTTAAAATCTGGGTCATCTCACAAGGAATTGCAATGAAATGATCAATTATTGGCTATGAAGGGACAAAAGATTTGATTTATAAAAGGGACAAGAAATTAAATAGGCAAGAATTTAAATGACAAGAAAAGTAAATCAAGTAAGCAATTTAAGAAAATAATTAATAAAGAGAGACATTCATGGCAAAGATTGAGAATATAGGCTTTCTATCCTAGTCATACAATGCTTAATTCATCCTATTTAGTCAACTCCGGCAAATGGAAGAAGGTATCATGTTATCTTCACATAGGGAGAACGTCAAACAAGACTAATTAATCATATCACAATAGCAAATAAGAATTTATCTTATTACGTCGTCTCAGACGATAGAAGAAGGTATCATATTATCCTTACTTACTAATTAAATTAGCAAGGGATTAGAGTCAATGGAAATCATATTAACTAACAACTCTAGATCACCAACATAAGTTGGGTTTTCATGACTCAAGATTGCCTAATTACTCTTTCCTAGCCAAGAATGCTCAAAATCTACTCTAAAGCCCAACCAAGCATTTTGTCAAACACTTGGTGGGTGTGAAATGAAAGTGTGGTAAAAGTGCAAGAAATATTAAATATACCAACTACCAATTGCAAGGAAACCATAATAACAACTCAAATAAACAATTAAAAGAACATCAAACATCAAATTCCATTAAAAGAGATCCAAATCCAACATGAGGATTCATAAATATAAAAGAGGCATGAAAGTAAAATTAACAAGAGAATCAATAAAATTAGAGTAGTAGAACAAGAAATTGTAGAAGAAACAAGATGAGAACAAGAAATCAAATCTAGATCTAAGAGAAATTAACCTAATCCTAACCTAATTCTAGAGAGAAGAGGGAGCTTCTCTCTCTAGAAACTAAACTACATTATGCAAAAACTCCAAACAATTGCTCCCCCTTTGCCCAAGCTTAAATTCTGCATGAAATAGCTTCAGGAGTGAGTTGGATTGGGCCTAGGCAGCTCAGAAATTGACCCCAGCGTTTTGCCTTTAAGTGGGTCACGTGCAAGCATTGACGCATACACGTCATGTGCGCGTTCGCGCCGTTTGGCAATTTTCCTATCCACGCATACGCGCCATGTACGCGTACGCGTCGCCACGCGATGTTGCTTCTACGCGTGCGTGTCTTGTATGTGTGCGCGTCCTTTGATGTATTTCCAATCCTTGTTTCCTCATGCATTCTCCACTTTGTATGCTTTTCTCCTCCCTTCTTCCATCTAATACCTGCCTTATGAACCTGAAATCACTAACAAACACATCAAGCCGTCGAATGGAATTAAGGTGAGTTAAAATCACCAATTTAAGGTCCTAAAAAACATGTTTTCACATTTAAGCACAAATCAAGAGAAAATTACAAAACTATGCTATTTCATTGAATAAATGTGGAAAAAGGTGATAAAAATCCCCCGAAATAAGCACAAGATAAACCATAAAATTGGGGTTTATCAATAATAACTATATACATACAAAATCCCAGGCCCTGACCTGTTCAAGAAGTCCCTAAGCTGGTACCCAGGCTAGCCCAGACACTATACTCACCTAATCTCTCTAAACTACAAAGCGAGAAAAAGTATGTTCTAGGTCTTCAAAACTCAAGACAGGTCAAATCTCACCAAAAGGTGGAAGATCTTCTATTACTCCTCTGCACGATCATACGTTGTCTTAGAGCATCTCACTGGTACTTTATTGAGTGGCCACATAACAACAACATCCTACGGAGGACCTAGGCTAAAGTTCGGCTGGTCTCGCGGTATATACATATAAACAGAAAATGAAATTCATCCTAGACTCAGAAGACTACCTAGAGCAAAATCCTCTTTGCAGAATGATCATCAATGAACTATGGAAGGGCACTCTTGCTTCCATCTGAAAGGGGAGAGAAGGGATAAGAACTAAGAAGTTCTTAGTAGAGTCGGGCTAATTAGTCATGTTAATCGGCTCCATCGTGCTTGTCAGATATCTATGTACTTTACAAAAGATAAAGGAAAGCAAAGATAGTAGATAAACAAAAAAGCAGAGAAAATAAAAGCAGAATACAAACAGAAAAATACAAGAATAAATCACAACACAAAGAATATCCAACAAAGAAAAATGCACACAAAAGAATTATGCATGTCTAGTCCTAGTGCAGGCCATGAGCTTATGCGTCGGTTGTCTACCCACATCCCGACAATATCCAGTCACGAATCCACGTTATTCCGGATATGATTTTCCAACCCGTGCATAAATAAATAGCTACTCTTCTGTGGCAGCCTCTGCTCTACTATGGTAGGAAAATAGATGGGTGAAAAATAGACTGCTCTACTGTGGCAGACATAGAACTTTCAGCTCTATTGTGATAGAAATCAAACAAATCATCACTTGATACTTTTAATCATAGACATATCTTTAATTTGTAAAATATGATTAATTAATAACTAATTAATCCATAAATTAAAATATATTCTAGAAAATAAGAAATGAGATTTTTATGGTTTAATATGATAGAAAAAATTAAAACGAGAATTCTGACACCAATTTTAAAGAAATCGGTCCAAGATTGGGCCCAAAGCCCAGCCAAGCTCCCTCTTAATTAAGATCTCAGCACTCTCTCTCCTTAAACAACACACACACACGTTGAAATTAGAAGGGAGAAGGGGGAAAACATGAAACCCTTGCTCCAAATCAACTCAATCCTCCATTGATCATAACTTTTGATCTAGAGCTCCAATCGACGCACCATTTGCAACCATGCGACCGCAGCGTTGAGCTTTACAAAGCCCATAAGGTTGTACAAGAGGTAATTCCCATTTTCATCTCTGTTCTTCCAGCCATGTTTTCGAACTTCTTGGGCAAAAATATTGAAATTGTAAGCTCTTTTATGTTATAGGATCTAATTAATTTGAAGGAAAAGCTTGTTCTTGCCTCTTTGGTCCTTGGGTAAGGTAAAGGATCTCAAACCCTAGTGAAATTCTGAATTTAAGGTATTGGGTATTGAGTTATTGTGTTTGGGTATGATAATTGTGGTTTAGAAAGTGTGTATGTGCATGTTGAAGCTTGATTGATATCTTGGAAAGGGGCTTTTGTGCTTGGAAATCAGATTTTAGAAGCCTTGAGACCTTTAAAGTTGATTTTGAGGTGTTCCAGGTTGATTTTGAATGAATTTGGGAAGTGTATGTTTTGGAAAATTGGAGGTTTATGAAATTGGTAAAAAATGAAATTTTGATGAAGTTCAACGGATCATATCTCAAGCTATTATTTTTGGAATTTGATTCTTTTTATACCAAATGATAGATAATTTGATAAGCTTTAAAATGGTTTAAGTTTGGTAGAAATCTGAGTTTTGTGGAAGGAGATATGATTGTTGGAAGTTTGGGCCTGAAATCTGAATTCTGCAAATTCTGTAGAATTTGTTATTTCTGGTTGGTGTACGCACGCACAGCCCTGTGCACATGCATACCCGTGGATTTTCGAACCTGTACGTGCACACAGTTCTATGCGTATGCACACACGGGGATAGGGCTACTGATGGGAGCGCTAGCACGCCTTGTGCGCACACCCAACCAATGAAGGGTTGCAAATTGTGCGTATGCACACGATGGGAATGACGCTCTGTTGATGGCACTAGCACGCCCTATGCGTTCACTCAACAATGGAAATTTTGCCCTCTGATCGTACGCACAACCCTGTGTGCATGCACACTTTCTGAAAATACTTTTGGGCGTGCGTATGCACACCCCTGTGTGTACGCACACGACCTTGTTCTTTTCTAAAGCTTTTGTTTTCAAGTCTTTCACATTTTCAACAAGCTTGTAACCTTCCGAGATGTTGTTTCCTGCTTATAAACCCCAAATTTCATTCTTTAAATCTTAAATCAATGTAAAATTCCTAGTGATTATGAGGAAGCTAGGGAAAGGGGTAACTTGTGGATGAAGAAAGGGGATATTATGATGAGTTGTGATTAATAATTATGATATGAGTTGTGGAGGAGGGTGGTGGAGTGCGGTGTATGATATGAGCCGAATGGCTGAGTATGATATGAGCTGAATGACTGAGTATGATATGAGCCGAATGGCTGTATGTGATGAGGGTTTGTGGCTGATAATGAATTATGATTTTAAGCCAGATGGCGGTGATAACTGTGAACATATGGCTGAGAATGAATGCATATATGCTAAATTGAATTATTGATATTGTGATTGTTGCACTCCACCTATCTGAGATACGAGTTTTCCTGGGTGAAAGCAGCGGCTAGCCACCACGTGCTGCAGGTGGAGACTCGATACTCTGCTGACCCTATGTCGTAATTGTGGCCGGACACTGTGAAAGTTCCAGATGAGCTCGCCCCCGTGAATATATACACCATTTAGGGTGATGGATGCAAATTATGAGTTAAATTGTGAGATAATTCGAGTTGGGGATGCACGATAGAGGGACAATCCAATGGTTAGGTACCAGGACTTGTCGGGTTGGCTCTCTAACCGACAGATGAGACTCATCAGCCACTAGGACAGGCATGCATCATGTGCATTATATGTGATTTGTTTGGAATGTTTAATTGATTGCATCATCACTTGTAACTTGCCTAACTGTCTTATCTGCTTCCTACATGTGCATTTTTTTGTTTGATATACTTGTGTTTGCATCTCAATTACTGTTGGCGGTTGGGAGGTTCAAAGGATTTGGAAAGGGGATATTTAGTTAGTCCGAAGATCCGTAGTTAGTTGCCTATGTTCATTTCTCATGGTTTAATTATATTTATATGCTTTGATTATGAATTGGGAGTTCTAGGATTGCCTTCGACTTTCCCAGGACATTACATGTTAGATATTTGGGCACTGTTACCATGCTGAGAAACTCTGGTTCTCACCCATGCGGATTTTGTAGTTTTCAGATGCAAGACGTTAGGCTTCTTGCTGAGGCATGTTGGAGACTTCTGTTTTGGCGAAGATCCTTAGCTCTCGGGATTTTATTTTGATCTTATATACTTGCTTAGATACTTATATATTTTGGAGAAATAGGTTTTGTACCTTGTGTTTTGGGCTTTATTTTGGGTAGTTCCTTTATATATGTATGTATATTATATGCTCGGACCGGATATCTTTGCAAACCGAGTCCTGAGTCTTGATATCTGTATTTTGGCACTCTCTGGTATATCTCTTCGCGTTAGCTTACTCTTTATATGTTAGTTTATGTTATCGATCGAAGTGTTGCGCTTTTCGATTTAACGGTTTTGATTTGTACCTTTTTCTTTAAAGGCTCCTAGTTATAAACCTTTCTCATACTACTATATGTACTAAATTTTATATTTAGAGGTCGTAATGCCTTGCCACCTCTGTTTTTTGACTTAAGCATAAGACTCTGTGTGGTAAGTTGTTACATTATGGTATCAGAGCAGTTCGGTCCTTGGTGTACAAAATTGTGATCATCAACAATGGCGCCAAAAAACTTGGTAGCACTCTCAAATGTGAATCACACTTTGTCACAACTTCGCACAACTAACCAGCAAGTGCATTGGGTTGTCCAAGTAATAAACCTTACGTAAGTAAGGGTCGATCCCACGAAGATTGTTGGTATGAAGCAAGCTATGGTCATCTTGTAAATCTCAGTTAGGCAGATTGTAATGGTTATAAAGATTTTCGAATATAAAGATAAATGAAGCAGAAAATAAAGATAGAGATACTTATGTAAATCATTGGTGGGAAATTTCATATAGGTGTATGGAGATGCTTTGTCCCTTTTGGATCTCTGCTTTCCTACTGCCTTCCTTCAATCCTTCTTACTCCTTTCCATGGCAAGCTGTATGTAGGGCATCACCGTTGTCAATGGCTACTTCCCATCCTCTCAGTGAAAATGGTCCAAATGCTCTATCACAGCACGGCTAATCATCTGTCGGTTCTCGATCATGTCGGAATAGAATCTATTGATTCTTTTGCGTCTGTCACTACGCCCAACAATCGCGAGTTTGAAGCTCGTCACAGTCATTCAATCCCTGAATTCTACTCGGAATACCACAGACAAGGTTTAGACTTTCAGGATTCTCAAGAATGGCAGCCAATAATTCTAGCTTATACCACGAAGATTCTGATTAAGGAATCCAAGAGATAAACGCTCGGTCGAAGATAGAACGGAAGTGGTTGTCAATCACGCATTCATAAGGATGGATGATGATGAGTGTCACAGATAATCACATCCATCAGATTGAAGTGTAGTGAATATCTTAGAATAAGAATAAGCATGAATTGGATAGAAGATAGTAGTAATTGCATTAAAACTCGAGGTACAGCAGAGCTCCACACCCTTAATCTACGGTGTGTAGAAACTTCACCGTTGAAAATACATAAGTGAAGGCATGGCCGAATGGCCAGCACCCAAAACATGATCAATAGTCTCCTAATATGAACAATAGATTAAAAATGAGACCAAAGATGATCTCTCATACAATAGTAAAAAGTCCTATTTATACTAGACTAGCTACTAGGGTTTACAGAATTGAGTAATTGATGTAGAAATCCACTTCCGGAGCCCACTTGGTGCGTGCTTGGGCTGAGCTTGAGCTTTACACGTGCAGAGGCTTCTCTTGGAGTTAAACGCCAAGTTGTAATATGTTTTTGGCGTTTAACTCTGGTTCGTGACGTATTTCTGGCGTTTTACTCTAGAATGCAGCATGGAACTGGCGTTGAACGCCAGTTTACGTCATCTAAACTCGAATAAAGTATGAACTATGATATATTGCTGGAAAGCTCTAGATGTCTACTTTCCAACACTATTGAGAGCGCGCCATTTGGAGTTCTATAACTCCAAAAAATCCATTTCGAGTGCAGGGAGGTCAGAATCCAAGAGCATCAGCAATCCTTTGTCAGCCTCCTATCAGATTTTTGCTCAGGTCCCTCAATTTTAGCGAGAAAATACCTGAAATCACAGAAAAACACACAAACTCATAGTAAAGTCCAAAAATGTGAATTTAGCATAAAAACTAATGAAAACATACTACCTAAAAGTAGCTAGATCCTACTAAAAACTACCTAAAAATAATACCAAAAAGCGTATAAATTATCCGCTCATCAGTCTTGTAAAGCCTGAGGGATGGACTGACTATGCTTCTATGCATTCTCTGTGTCTGTGTTTATCTGATTGATATAACTGGCATAAACGTTCATGAGCATGAATTTGGGTCTTTGAAGCACTAGACTTCCGATATTGAGACTGATCAACTTGATATTGATTGGTTGGTGTGTATAGGAACCAGATGTCTCCTCGTGGACGCAGTCGAGGCCGTGGGAGAGGACTTGCCGGTACTCATAGGACGAAAACCAACCTGAATGATCCAGTAAACTTCATGGCGACATTGCAAAATATGGCTGTTGCTTTGCAGGCCACTGCTGAGGCACTCGGGCAGCAGATGGACAATAATAATAATGAGGGAAATGGAAAAAATGGGACTCAAGGTCCGATGACGTTGGCGACCTTCTTAAAGGTTAATCCACCAAGGTTCTAGGGAACCACCAATCCGACTGAAGCCAATACCTGGTTTCAGACCATGGAGCGAGCACTTCAAGCACAGTTGGCGCCGAAAGAGCAGTGTGTCGAGTTTGCTACCTATCTACTCACTCGGGAAGCATCGCATTGGTGGCAGGGGGCCCGACGTCTCCTGCAACAGGGTGATGACCTTATCACCTGGGATGCCATCCAAGAGGAATTCTATAGGAAGTACTTTCTGAATTCCTCCAGGACGGCCAAGGAACTGGAGCTATTGCAGCTGAAGCAGGGTGCTATGTCTGTATCTGAGTATACATACAAGTTTAAGGAGCTCTTTAGGTTTTCTCGCATGTGTCAAGGAGCTCTGGGAGACTTCGAGGAGTGCAAGTGTATAAAATATGAAGGAGGGCTTCGAAGCGACATATATAGTTCAGTGGGGCCTATGGAGATCAGGACTTTCTCCAAGTTGGTAAACAAGAGCAGAGTTGCCGAAGGGTGTGTGAAGAAGGCAGTTGCAGAGAGAGGAAGCCATAGGGGACCATTCCTATAGAACCGAGGGAAGAGCTTTACTCTTAGAGGTCCGCCTTTCAAGTGGGGAGGTTTTGTAACACAGTAAACTCAGGGTCAGAATAACTTCAGAAGGCCTAACAATAACAATATCCTGGGAAGAAGATTTGGGAAGAAGCCTCTGAATGAGCAGGCTTGTGCTAAATGTGGGTGTTACCATCCTGGTGTTCCGTGCAAGGCTGGATGGGGCTAGTGCTACTCATGAGGTAAGTCGGGGCATAAAGCCTCCAACTGTCCGGAGAAGCAGAGACAGGGTGCTGGGAAAGCACAGCAGCCTGGTCGGGTATTTACTACTTCAGCTGTGGGTGTCGATGGATCCGAGACACTTATCCTAGGTAAATGTTAAATGGCTAGTCAGATTTTAAATGCCTTGTTTTATTTTGGAGCATCACATTCATTCATTGCATCTGAGAAGGCTAGTGAGTTAAGATTGAAGATTTTGGTTTTAGTATATGACCTGAAGGTGTATAATGCTACCCATGAAGCCATGGTAACTAGGCTAAGATCTCCGCAAGTTTTGTTTAGGGTCAAGCAACGCAATTTTGTCCATGATTTAATCTGTTTGCCGATGATCGGTCTTGATCTTATCTTAGGGTTGGACTGGTTATCTAAGAACCATGTTCTTCTCGACTATTCTACAAAATCAATGTACTTTATGCCGGAAGATACAGAAGGGCGGTTGTGGTGAATAGCTATTACTTGAATTCTATGATGGTAAATTATTCTAGGGTCGAATGTCAGGATATTTTGTTGTTAACCGTGGGTGTCTCGGGTGATGATCAAAGCTTGGAGCAAATTCCAGTTGTGTGTATGTTTCCGGAGGTATTTTCCAACGATATTGATGAATTTCCACCTAACCAAGAGGTTGAATTTTCTATTGAGTTGGTGCCTAGGGCCGGACCAATCTCAAGTGCTCCTTATAGATCACCGCTAGAAATGGCCGAGCTAAAGTCTTAGTTAGAGGATCTGTTGGGTAAGAACTTTATCCGACCAAGTGTTTCTCCGTGGGGCGCGCTAGTGTTACTGGTAAAGAAGAAAGACAGGAGTATGCGGCTCTGTATGATTACAGGCAACAGAACAAGGTCACAATAAAGAATAAGTACCCACTGCCGAGGATTGACAATCTAATGGATTAGTTACAAGGATCCAGGGTTTTCTCCAAGATCGATTTGTGATCTGGTTATCAATAGATAACGGTGAGGGATGAGGACATCCCTAAGACCACTTTTAGGACTCGTTACGGTCATTACAAGTACACTGTAATGTCTTTTGAGTTGACAAACGCTCCTGCAGTGTTTATGGATTATATGAATAGGATTTTCCGTTCATTCCTGGATAAATTTGTTGTTGTCTTCGTTGATGACATACTGATTTACTCTAAGACTAAAGAAGAGCATGCAGAACACTTAAAGATCGTGTTGCAGATACTAAAGGAAAAGAAACTCTATGCGAAACTATCTAAATGTGAATTCTGGAATAATGAGGTGAAGTTTCTGGATCACGTGGTGAGTAAACAGGGGATAGCAGAAGATCCTTCTAAGGTGGAAGCAGTGATGGAATGGGGGCGACCAACCTCAGTTACTGAGATAAGGAGTTTTCTGGGCTTAGCTGGCTACTATCGGAGATTCATCAAAGGCTTCTCGTAGATTGCGTTGCCATTGACAAAGTTAACCCGCAAGGACGTGCCATTTGTTTGGACTTCTGAGTGTGAGGAAAGCTTTCAAGCGTTGAAGCAAAAGTTGACTACCGCACCTGCGTTGGTATTACCTGCGCCGAACGAACCATTTGAGGTGTATTGTGATGCCTCACTAAAGGGTCTGGGGTGCATGCTGATGCAACACCAGAATGTGGTGGCGTATGCCTCATGACAGTTGAGACCTCACGAAGTCACTTACCTAACGCACGATCTGGAACTCGCTACGGTTGTGTTTGCGCTAAAGGTGTGGAGGCATTACCTCTATGGAGTTAAGTTTCGAGTTTTCTCTGATCACAAGAGCCTGAAATACCTCTTTGATCAAAAAGAGTTCAATATGCGACAGAGGTAGTGGATGGAGTTACTGAAGGACTATGACTTTGTGATGAATTACCATCTGGGGAAAGCGAATGTCGTGGCGGGTGCACTAAGTCGGAAGTTGTTGTATGTTGCATGGATGATGCTTTGCAAAGAGGAGTTGTTCAAAGCATTCGAAAGTCCGAAGATCGGTGTTCAAGAAATGTCTAGAACTCTGTGTTTGAGTTGATTACAGATCTCAAGGGATTTTAAATCCGAACGCCTGAAGGCTCATCAAAACAATGACGTGTTACCGAAGGTGTTGCCAGCTATTGAACAAGGGAAGCAGTGGAGAGTGTCACTGATAAACCACTATTTTATGGTTTATCTTGTGCTTAATTGAGTGGTTTTTATCAACTCTTTACCCACTTATTCATACTATTCGCATGTTTTACTTTTTCCTTCCTGATTTTGTGCTATGATTGAAAACATGCTTCTTTGGCTTTTATTTTCTTTTATTTAAATCCTCTCTTATTATCATTCGATGCCTTGATATGTGTCTTAAGTGATTTCAGAGATTACAGGGCAGGAATGGCTCAGAAGATGGAAAGGAAGCATGTAAAAGTGGAAGGAATACAAGAAGTTGAAGAAATTGCCAAAGCTGTCAGCCTGATCTCTTCGCACTCAAATGGTCATAACTTGAGTTACTGAGGTCCAAATGAGATGGTTTCAGTTGTATTGGAAAGCTAACGTCTGGGGCTTCGATTTGATATATAAATTATTATAGTGGCCATACAGATAGGTGATACGAATGCGTGCTCCACGCGGATGT
This sequence comes from Arachis stenosperma, assembly GCF_014773155.1. Classification (NCBI taxonomy): domain Eukaryota; kingdom Viridiplantae; phylum Streptophyta; class Magnoliopsida; order Fabales; family Fabaceae; genus Arachis; species Arachis stenosperma. Next base: position 47,641,106 of record NC_080378.1, on the reverse strand, counting down.
ATCGCAGTGAAGAAAAACCAGCGTGGCAGATTTTATAACCAACGAATTCTGGGCTGTTTTTGACCCAGTTCTCGGCCCAAAAAACACATATCAGAGGCTATAAAGTGGGGGAATGCATCCATTCATAGATATCACATTCATAAGTCACACTTTTCATAATTTAGATATAGTTTTTGGAGAGGGAGGCTCTCTCCTCTCTCTTAGGATTTAGCATTAGGATTTCTTTTAGGATTAGGATTTCTACTTCTTCATCACAGGTTCAATGTTCCTTTTATTTATTTTCTCAATTTAGTTTATGAACTTTTCATGTTAGAATTTTCTTAATTAATATAATTTGAGGTATTTCAGACTTATGATTGTTTTCTTTTATTTATTATATAAATAATTTAGATTTTTCCTTTTTGGCTTTGGTTGAGTAATTGGTAACACTTGAGTTATCAAACTCAGCAGTTAATTAATATTTGAAGTTTGCTGGTTGATTTGGATCCCTCTAAAGCTAGTCTTTCCTTAAGAGTTGACTAGGACTTGAGGAATCAAATTAATTGGTCCACTTGACTTTCTCTTATTTAGTAAGGGTTAACTAAGTGGGAGCAACGAATAATACTCATCACACCGGATAAGGATAACTAGGATGGGATTTCCAATTCTCATACCTTGCCAAGAGATTTTCTAATTATTAATTTATTTTTCTTATCAATTAAATTATTTGTTCAAATCTTTTCAAAACCCCAAATTATACCTTCCATAACCAATAATAAATCATACTTCCCTGCAATTCCTTGAGAAGACGACCCGAAGTTTAAATACTTCGATTATCAATTCCAAAGGGGTTTGTTACTTGTGACAACCAAACATTTGTGCGAAAGAATTTTCTGTTGGTTTAGAAGCTATACTTACAACGCGATTACATTTGTGAATTTCTATACCGACAGGAAATCCGTTCGTCAAAATGGCGCCGTTGCCGGGGAATTGCAAACTTGTGCCTTATTATTGGTTATTGTAAATATTTGCTTTTAATTTGATTTTTTCGGAAAAAAAATTTTCAGATTTTTTATTTTAAATTTTTTTTATCTTATCTTATCTTAGTTTTAAATTTCAAAATTCAAATTTTTAAAAAAAATCATATCTTTTTTTTTCAAAATCTTATCTTATCTTATTTCAACTTCAAATTTCAAATTTCAACTAAATTCCAAAATTTAAAATTCAAAAATTTAAAAATTCAAATTTCAAATTTCAAATTTCAAATTTCAAAATTTAAAATTCAAAATTTAATTTTCAAATTTCAAAATTTAAATTTCAAAACCTCTTAATTTAAAAACTTATCTCCTCTTACCTAACTTATCTTATCTTTTCTAATCTTAAAAAAAATCAAATCTTTTTCAAACCTTTTCTCTTATTTATTTTATTTTCCTTTACTTGTTTATTTGTTTCTGTTTTCCCTTCTTATTTCTAATAGCTACTATGAGTTTTCACCCCTCTCGCTTTGAGTTTGGTTCTAAATCTGTTGAAAGGAATGGAAGCTATAACAGGAATATGCATTAAGGTCAAAGCAACCAAAGATGGATGGAGCCAAGAGGATCTGATTAACCCTTTAGGCAATAACACCTTTCAGGATATCATGGACAAAGACCATTCTACAATGCATACCAAGATGATAGATATGGTGGACCCCCTTGAAGTTACCAACAAGACCCACTATATGCCTATGAACCCCCTCCTCCTCAATATAATTTTGAACCACCATACTCATAAGCTCCTTTCCACCAAATACCTCCATATGACCCTAATCCTTATCCACCATACCAACCATCTTATGAGCCATACTTAGAACCACCACCTCAATATACACCATTTCCATATCCTTATCAAGAGGAACCACCTTCGTGTTATGAGCATTTTCTCCCAACAAATGAACCCTCCTACCCACCCCAAACCTCTATGGAGAGCACACTTGCCTCTATCACTAGTCTCACATCTACTCTTCAAGCACTTATATCCCGCATTGACCAATCCTCTACCCCCAATATTTAACCCTCAAGCTCCAATGCACTTCCATCTCAACCACATAATGATCCACCCATCCCATCACCACCATCCATGGAAGAGCACCCACATCCATCAACCCAAGAGCAACATGATTCCAATGATACTATTGACATAGAACAAGAGAGAGAGGATCATCTTCGCGAATCCATACTTCATAAGGAGCTAGAGGAGGCACTAAAGATGAAGGTAGAAGAGACCTTTGCAGATGAAGGAGTAGTTGAAGGGAGTTATCATAGAAAAGAAGCCATCAAGGAGGAATACGATTTCATACTTAAACACTTGGATCAAGCGATAAATCGATTGCCTTTTCGATGTTCAGACATTCAAGGAACCCCCATGGCTTCATGTGGAGAATCTACTGAAGAACGTGGCAGGAAGCAAAAGTTAGACACTCTGGTGGACAGTGAGCAGCACGATTTGGTATTGGAACAATTGGAAGAAGCTACGCCTGCCATTGAAGAGGAAGAAGTGGTTGAAGACTTAGGAGATGCTAAACCTCCATAGAAAAGTCAAGTTATAGAGCCTCCTTCAAAGATGTTTAAAACTAATGTTAAAGAGGGTGTACAACCTCCAAGTCATCTCATGATTGAAGACTTTAAATGGGGTGATCAAGAGATGGATTCGATCATTGATGAATTTTTATCTACATTTGAATCCTCTCCCATTGGACTTGACATGGAGATGAAAGAAGAAGAAGTACATCCTCCCATGCCCTTGGTAAGCAATGAAGAAGAGATTGAATTGGAAGAAATCTACTAAGAGGAAGAGGTTGATATTGAAGAAGATTACAAAGAGGTGGAAGTTGTCAAAGAAGAGCACAAGGGAGAAGATCTTGCAAGATCCTTAGAAATACCTCTCCCAAAGCCATTACCGTCCAATACAACATTCAAGTGGGTAAAATTCTCTTCCTTAACCTTTACTTTCCCACTTGAATATGGGCTTCTAAAGACGGATGGTCAACTTAAAGCTCTTTGTGGCATTAAGAGCAAGAAGAAGATGGTTAGTGGTTGGAGTTATCCAGCAAGCTAAGGTTCAACATGGTTGTATACTCCAAGTTGAAATGCAAGGTTGGGTGTGAAGCTCAATTGAATGGGTCTTGGAAGTTGTTTGGAAGCTGTAGTGAGAATTTCAATTGCATGCCACCTGGATAGAATCATGATGATCTACACAAAGACGGGTGCAAAAGCAAGGTTTGGGTCCCCGGAATTCATTCCAACAATCAACACTCGTGGGGCCTTGTCACTTGCTTTAACTTGCTTGAAGGCTTTCTGCGCCTAGTTTGGGATCTCGGAGGCTATTGGAAGTACAAACATTGGTGGGGATTTCTGGATCAGTACAAGCATAAGCCACCATAACAAGGAGCTCACCAAATGTCCAACTTAAGGACTTTAACTAAAAGTGCTAGGTGGGAGACAACCCACCATGGTATGATCGTTCCTTTTTCAGTTTTAATTTTAGTCTATTTTGCTTGATTTTGAGTTTTGATTAAACATGAAATCATGCATATCATTCATATTAGCACTGCATTCTACATTTTGCATATTTAAAAAAAACGCACGCGATGCAACAGCGTCGCTGACGCGTCCGCGTCAAATGTGCATTGGGAAACAAATAAGATTGAACAGAGAGTCACGCAAAAGTATGGCTGGGGGTGTGCCTTTGGCACAATTTGACCCACGCGACCGCGTCGCTGACGCATCCGCGTCATGTGGGAAAATGCCTCCCACGCGTCCGCGTCACCCACGCGAACGCGTGGCCATGTAAAATCGACGTAAACGGGTGTATGGCAGCAAGTTGTGATGGAGTGGGGCTAGAATGGTGTTGGAAGAACAAGCCCTACCACGCAAACGCGTGCCCCACACGTCCGCGTCATTTTTCAAAGTATGGCCATTCACGCGATCGCGTCAACCACACGACCGCGTCACCCTAAAAATTTGGCAATAAGAGTTTAAAACAGAGAGTTGCGCGAACGCACGGCTGCACTCACGCCAATCGCACAAATCAGGCCACACGATCGCATAACCCAGGCATCCGTGTCACCTGATAATCATCACACACCACGTGATCGCGTGTACCACGCGTCCGCGTCACGTGCGGCGCACAGCTTATCCAGATCAGCCAAATATCTTATCTTTTTCTTCCCCAAATCTAAATCTTTTCTTTCCCTTCTTATTTCCTTCTTATTCCTTTTCTTACTTTCTTCTTCTTCATCTCTTTAACTTCTCACCCATTTTCACTTCCATTCTATTTCATTTAATTTATTTGCATACTTTCATTCATTGCATTATTTTCATTGGTGTTAGAAATTTATTTGGGTTATTATTCTCTATATTTTGCTTGTGGATTATTAGAAATTGTTTGACATTTATATATTACTTTTTAAAGGGTTGCTTGCATGTTCAATTTAATACTTTCAACAACTTATTTCCCATGCATGCTATGTGTTTGTGAAAACGTCCGTATGGCATTGTGCACTATTTTTAGATTTCTTTTAATCTACTACTCTGAATGCTTGCTTTTCACAAAGCCCTTTTTATATTTTATTAATTAAATATAATTGTTAATACAAGCATATTGTTAGTTTGAAAGACTTGGTAATCTAACTTGGACATTAAATGCTTGATCTATGCTACTCATGCCTTTGCCAGCATGCCAATAAATACCTTGCATTTAACTGTCATCACATGCACTTGATATATTTCCATTGATGACTTTTCACATGTAGTCATGACCATGTGTTAACGTCATTCCTCTTTACTGTGCATTGATTACCACCTTTTCCGTTCTCCTCCTTGCTCTAACCCTTGAAGTTTTAACGTCCTTACTCTTTCCCTTTCAGGATGGCCACCAAGAAAGGTAAAGAGAAAGCTACTCCCAAACCACCGGCAAGGAAAGGAACAAAAGGAGCGCTAGCTGCGGAGCCACCCATCCACTTGTACATCTTAGCATGCACCGAGGACGGTGCAATTTTTAAGTGTGGGGAGGTCGATACCGATCTCCGTGGGTTAGTTACTTCTTTTTTTCAACACCAATGTTAATTTGTTAGTTGTTGCATTTGCATGTTTCATTGCATGTTTGTTTGATTTTATGCATTTAGTTACTACTTGGTTGAAAAATAATAAGTTTCCTTCTAGGACCCTATTTTTGAAAAAAAATTTTCACTAATTTAAATTAAAAATTAAAATTTTCTATGTGTTAAATTTGTTTGAAGTTGTATTTGGAACATGGTTTTTGAGCCAAAGAACACACAACCTGTGAGATTTTGAGCTTATTTACATGGTTACATTATTTAACCATAAATTTTATTATTGTGTGTTTTCTTCTCTATAATTGCAATCTGTGCTTTTTTCCATTCTATATATCCATTATTTAGTGTATTTACATGCTTGCATATGATTGAGGCCATTATTTGTATTTTTGCTCACTTATCCCAAATAAACCCACCTTTTATGCCATCCTTGTTAGCCCCCTTGAGCCTTTTAACCCCCTTCTATTTCATAACCACATTACTAGCCTTAAGCAGAAAAACAAAATAAAAAATCCCAAGTTGAATCCTTGGTTAGCTTAAGATAGATATTGTGTATAATTTAAGTGTGGAAAATTTTATGGGAACATGGGATGATAAAAAAAATGTAAAGAATTAAATTGAATAAGTTATTTGAAAATTTGGGAAGCATGTTCATAATAATTAAATTACCATGTGCATTGAAAAAAAATTAAGTAATTAAATAAGGGGATACAAAAAAATATTACCCCAAATGCAAAATAAAAAAATCAATGCACATGGGACAAAATTCAAAAATAAGTTTGATACACGAGCATGTAATACATAAAAAAAAATTTGGGTAGCTAGGTAAAGCATTTTAAATTATATAAAGTATGTATATGTTAGGTGAGATCATAGACTAATCAAGGATTCACTTTGTTAGCTCACTTAGCCTTATATATATATATCCTTACCTTTACCTCAGCCCCATTACAACCCTGAAAAGACCTCATGATGTTTGCATTGGTATGCTAAATATTTGTTGATTGGTTAGATGAAGAACAAGGTTTAGAAAGCATGACTAGGAAAGAGTAGAGTGATTGACCCTAGACACTTGAGAGACTAGAGTGATACACACTACCAGTGAGAGTTCAATGCTTGATTCTATGTTCCCTACTTTCATGAGCTATCTTCTTACAAGTTTACTTGTCTTTTATTGTGTAATTTGAATTAGTGTAATTTGATTCATATTTGTCTTGGAGAACTTATTTACTTTTAACCAAGTAGTAGAAACATCTTGCATGTAATTGCATTCATATAGATAGGTTGCATTGCATACTCTCTATCATTCCTCTTCACTCCTTTATAGCTTCTCTTGAGCTTAGCATGAGGACATGCTAATGTTTAAGTGTGGGGAGGTTGATAAACCACTATTTTATGGTTTATCTTATGCTTAATTGAGTGGTTTTTATTAACTCTTTACCCACTTATTCATACTATTTGCATGTTTTACTTTTTCCTTCCTGATTTTGTACTATGATTGAAAACATACTTCTTTGGCTTTTATTTTCTTTTATTTAAATCCTCTCTTATTATCATTCAATGCCTTGATATGTGTGTTAAGTGATTTCAGAGATTACAGGGCAGGAATGGCTCAGACGATGGAAAGGAAGCATGCAAAAGTGGAAGGAATACAAGAAGTTGAAGAAATTGCCAAAGCTGTCAGCCTGACTTCTTCACACTCAAACGGTCATAACTTGAGCTATAGAGGTCCAAATGAGGCGGTTCTAGTTGCGTTGGAAAGCTACGTCTGGGGCTTCGATTTGATATATAATTTACTCTAGTGGCCATACAGATAGGCGACGCGAACGCGTGCTCCACGCGGACGCGTCGCAGTGACGAAAAATCAGCGTGGCAGATTTTGTAACCAACGAATTATGGGCTGTTTTTGACCCAGTTCTCGGCCCAGAAAACACAGATCAGAGGTTATAAAGTGGGAAAATGCATCCATTCATAGATATCACATTCATAAGTCACACTTTTCATAATTTAGATGTAGTTTTTGGAGAGGGAGGCTCTCTCCTCTCTCTTAGGATTTAAGATTAGGATTTCTACTTCTTCATCACAGGTTCAATGTTCCTTTTATTTATTTTCTCAATTTAGTTTATGAACTTTTCATGTTAGGATTTTCTTAATTAATATAATTTGAGGTATTTCAGACTTGTGATTGTTTTCTTTTATTTATGATATAAATAATTTAGATTTTTTCTTTTTGGCTTTGGTTGAGTAATTGGTAACACTTGAGCTAGCAAACTCAGCAGTTGATTAATATTTGAAGTTTGCTGGTTGATTTGGATACCTCTAAAGCTAGTCTTTCCTTAAGAGTTGACTAGGACTTGAGGAATCAAATTAATTGGTCCACTTGACTTTCCCTTATTTAGTAAGGGCTAACTAAGTAGGAGCAACGGATAATACTCATCACACCTGATAAGGATAACTAGGATGAGATTTCCAATTCTCATACCTTGCCAAGAGATTTTCTAATTATTAATTTATTTTTCTTATCAATTAAATTATTTGTTCAAATCTTTTCAAAACCCCAAATTATACCTTTGCATAACCAATAATAAATCATACTTCCCTGCAATTCATTGAGAAGATGACCCGAGATTTAAATACTTTGGTTATCAATTCCAAAGGGGTTTGTTACTTGTGACAACCAAACGTTTGTACGAAAGGATTTTCTGTTGGTTTAGAAGCTATACTTACAACGCGATTACATTTGTGAATTTTTTTACCAACAGGAAATCCGTTCGTCAGTCATGGGATCAAGATGGGCTATGGAGATTCAAGAGTAAGATCATTGTGCCGGATGTTAGGACCTTGTGATAAGATATCTTGAAGGAAGCACACAAGAATGGATTTTCTATTCACCCTAGGAGTACTAAGATGTACAATGATCTAAAGGCTATTTTCTGGAGGCCTAATATGAAGAATAATATGGTGGAATATGTGTCAAAGTTCTTAACTTGTCAAAAGGTAAAGACTGAACATCAGAAATCCTCCGGGAGGTTACAGCCCTAGGAGATTCCGCAATGGAAGTGCGAGAGCATTGTGATAGATTTTGTATCGGGATTGCCAAGAACTAGGACCGGATTTGACGCTGTCTAGATAATTGTGGACCGGCTGACGAAGTCGGCTCACTTTCTACCCATTCGGATGAACTATACTCTTGAGGAGTTAGCACGCCTGTATATAAAAGAGATTGTAAGACTTCATGGTGTGCCCATTAATATAATTTCTGATAGAGATTCTCATTTCACTTCGAGGTTCTGGGGTGCATTTCATAAAGCTTTTGGAACCCGTTTGAGCTTAAGTACAGCTTACCATTCTCAAATAGATGGTCAATCTAAAAGGACAATCTAAACCCTAGAAGATATGTTGAGGGCTTATGTTTTGGATCAACCGGTGAGTTGGGATCGGTATATGCCGCTAGTGGAGTTTGCGTACAATAATAGCTACTATGTGAGCATCGGAATGGCTCCGTATAAGGCTCTGTATGAGAGGAAATGCCAATCTCTGCTATGCTGGTATGAAGCTGGAGAGAAAAGTCTACTGGGGCCTGAGATGATAGCTAAAACTACTGAACAAGTTAAGAAAATTAGAGATAGGATGCTCACTGCTTAGAGCCATCAGAAGAGTTACGTTGATCAGAGGCAGAAGCCCTTAGAATTTAAGTAAGGACACCATGCTTTTCTTAAGGTTACTCCGACAACAGGAGTAGGTAGAGCAATTAAGGCGAAGAAGCTGAATCTTTGATACATCGGTCTGTTTCAAATTCTTGAGAGGGTTGGACTGGTAGCATATCGAATGGCTCTACCGCCTCACCTTTCGAACTTGTACGACGTATTTCATGTGTCATAGCTTCGGAAGTATACTCCTAATTCTAGCCATGTTTCAGAACCAGAATCAGTCCAGTTAAAGGAAGATTTGACTATGCTGGTGACTCCGGTCAGGATTGATGACACGAGTATTAAGAAGTTGCACAGAAAAGAGGTTTCATTAGTAAAAGTGGCATGAAGTCGAGCCGATGTTGAGGAGCACACTTGGAAACTTGAGTCGAAAATGCGAACAGACTACCCACACCTCTTCTCAGGTAACTGAAATTGAATTTTGTGGATAAAATTCCCAATTAAGTGGGTAGAATGTAAAACCCGGTTAATTAATAACTAATTAACCCATAAATTAAAATATATTCTAGAAAATAAGAAATGATATTTTTATGGTTTAATATGATAGAGAAAATTAAAATGATCATTTTGACACTAATTTTAAAGAAATCGGCCCAATCTTGGGCTGATTTCTTTAAAATTGGTGTCAAAATTCTCGTTTTAATGAATGGGCCAAACCGGGCCAACCGGACCCATGTTGGACCCAAGGCCCAGCCAAGCTCCCTCTTAATTGAGAGCTCAGCACTCTCTCTCCTTGAACAACACACACACACGCTGAAATTAGAAGGGAGAAGGGGTAAAACACAAAATCCTTGCTCCAAATCAACTCAATCTTCTACTGATCATAACTTTTGATCTAGAGTTCCGATCGATGCACCGTTTACGGCCACGCGACCGCGGTGTCAATCTTTACAAAGCCCATAAGGTTGTACAAGAGGTAATCTACGTTTTCGCCTCTGTTCTTCCAGCCTTGATTTTCAAATTTCTTGGGCAAAAATGTTGAAATTGTGAGCTCTTTTATGTTAAAGGATCCAATTAATTTTAAGGGAAAGCTTGTTCTTGCCTCTTTGGTCCTTGGGTAAGGTAAGATATCTCAATCCCTAGTGAAATTCTATATTTAAGGTATTGTGTATTGAGTTATTGTGTTTGGGTTTGATAATTGTGGTTTAGGAAGTGTGTATGTGCATATTGAAGCTTGATTGATATCTTGGAAAGCTTGGAAAGGAGCTTTTGTGCTTGAAAGTTGATTTGAGGGTGTTTTGGGTGGAATGGAAATCGGCCAAGGTATGGTTTTGGTTTTCTGTATCTAAAATGTAATGTGGTTGTGAAAACTTAGGCTAGAGACCCTAAGATAGGATTTGAACTATTGATGTCGTTGATTGGTTGAGATGAATTGTGTTGTTATATATGTATTTAGTGGATTGTGAAATGTTGATGTAGTTGTTGGATGTTTTGGAGTGGGTTGAATATATGAATAATGGTGATAATGGTTAGTAAAGCATGTAATGTTGTATGTGATATGTATTAATATGTTTAATTGATAATAATGTGGAGGCTCTTGTTGATGAGTATGGTTGGAGTGTGATATTGATATGTGTAAATATATGGTGAATGATGAATTTGAATGTTGATTGGAAATTGAGGTATGGAATATAGACTATTGAGGTGAGATTTGGTTGAATGTGGAAGAATTAGTGGGTGATGTTTGAAAGAGGGTTTGGAAATGATTGATGTTGGAATGGTTGAGTTTGGGTTGATTTTGAATGAATTTGGGAAGTGTATGTTTTAGAAAATTGGAGGTTTATGAAATTGGTAAAAAAATGAAATTTTGATGAACTTCAACAGATCATATCCTAAATGAAAGATAATTTGATAACCTTTAAAATGATTTAAGTTTGGTAGAAATCTGAATTTTGTGGAAGGAGATATGATTATTGGAAGTTTGGGCCTGAGATCTGAATTCTGTAAATTCTGCAGAATTTGTGATTTCTGGTTGGTGTGCGCAAACACAGCCCTGTGCGCACGCACACCCCGTGGATTTTTGAACCTGCGCGTACGCACAACCCTGTGGGTACGCACACACGAGGACAAGGCTACTGATGGGAACGCTAGCACGCCCTGTGCGCACACCCAACCAATGAAGGTTTGCAAGCTGTGCGTACGCACAGCCTTGTGCACACGCACACGATCGGAATGACATTCTGTTGATGGTGCTAGCACGCCCTGTGCGCGCACTCAACAACGGAAATTTTACCTTCTGTGTGTATGCTGTGCACACGCACACTTTCTGAAAAATACTTTTGGGCGTGCGCACGCACACCCATGTGCGTACGCACACGATCCTGTTCCTTTCTAAAGCTTTTGTTTTCAAGTCATTCACATTCCCAACAAGCTTGTAACCTTCCTAAATGTTGTTTCATGCTTATAAACCCCAATTTCATTCTTTAAATTTTAAATCAATGTAAAATGTCTAGTGATTGAGAGGAAGCTAGGGAAGGTGGGTAACTTGTGGATGAAGAAAGGGGATATTATGATAAGTTATGATCAATAATGATGATATGAGTTGTGGAGGAGGGTCGTGGAATGTGGTGTATGATATGAGCCAAATGGCTGAGTATGATATGAGCCGAATGGCTGTGTATGATGATGGTTTGTGGCTGATAATGAATTATGATTTTAAGCCGGATGGCAGTGATAACTGTGAATGTATGGCTGAGAATGAATGCATATATGCTGAATTGAATTACTGATATTGTGATTGTTACACTCCACCTATCTGAGATACGAGTTTTCCTGGGTGAAAGTAGTGGCTAGCCACCACGTGTTACAGATGGAGACTCGATACTCTGCTGACCCTATATCGTAAGTGTGGCCGGACACTGTGAAAGTTCCGGATGAGCTCACCCCCGTGAATATATACACCATTTAGGGTGTTGGATGCGAATTATGAATTAATTTGGGAGATAACTCGAGTTAGGGATTAACGACAGAAGGACAGTCCAATGGTTAGCTACCAGGACTTGTCGGGTTGGCTTTATAACCGACATATGAAACTCATCAGCTACTAGGACAGGCATGCATCATATGCATTATATGTGATTTATTTGGAATGTCTAATTGATTGCATCATCACTTGCTACTTGCCTAACTATCTTATCTGCTTCCTACTTATGCATTTCTTTATTTTATATACTTGTGTTTGCATCTTAATTACTGTTGGTGGTTGGGAGGTTCAAAGGATTTGGAAAGGGGATATTTAGTTAGTCCGAAGATCCGTAGTTAGTTGCCTGTGTTCATTTCTCATGGTTTAGTTATATTTATATGCTTTGATTATGAATTGGGAGTTCTAGGATTGCCTTTTACTTTTCCAGGACATTACATGTTAGATATTTGGACACTGTTACCATGCTAAGAACCTCTGGTTCTCACCCATGCGGATTTTGTGGTTTTTAGATGTAGGACGTGAGGCTTCTCGCTGAGGCATGCGGGAGACTTCTGTTTTGGCGAAGATCCTTAGCTCTCGGAATTTTATTTTGATCTTATATACTTGCTTAGATACTTATATTCTCCACTGTATATATATATTTTGTATTAACTCCTCTTAGAGGTTATTTTGGAGAAACATGTTTTGTACCTTGTGTTTTGGGCTTTATTTTGGGTAGTTCCTTTATATATGTATGTATACTTATATGCTCGGACCAGGTATCTTCGCAAACCCAATTCTGAGTCTTGATATCTATATTTTAGCACCCTCTGATATATATCTTTACGTTAGCTTACTCTTTATATGTTCGTTTACGTTATCGATCAGAGTGTTGCGCTTTTCGATTTAACGGTTTTGATTTGCCCCTTTTTCTTTAAAGGCTCCTAGTTATAAACCTTTCTCATAATACTATATGTAATAAATTTTATTTTTAGAGTTCGTAATGCCTTGCCACCTCTATTTTATAACTTAAGCATAAGACTCTCTGTGGTAGGGTGTTACATAATTAATACTTTATCTTTGTTGTTATTACTACTTAAGTATCACCCCTTCATTCTTTTCTTAATTACCTCTTTTCTCTTTGTCTCTGAATTCCGCACTTATTATCTTCTTAACATTTGTATACATAGCTTATGTCAATTTCGGTATGAATAGTCAGCCTGTCCTAAGCATAGGTTCATTAAGTCTACGTTGAACCAGTATGACCTTTCATATAATACCTAACCCTAATCGCAATTCAAGTACTAACTATGTTGCTCCTAGATCTTTTTACTAATCACCATTTATCTTTGCCTTTAAAGTTTACTGACTTTTTCTACAATTTGTATCTTTTCTTCAACTTTTTATCTTTCTTTTATCTTTACCTCACTAATATGTTATTACCACTCCCTAAGTGTTTTATGAAGGTAATTAAGAGATTCTGAGATTAAAGTTGTCTTTCTAAGACTTTTACAGAAAATTGCCTTTTCGCATTATTTTATTATTTTTAATAAAATATTATTATTCATTAAATAATATTATTTAATATTTTATTATTAATTTTCGAAATTTACCCTTTCTTACCTTAAAAGTTATATAAATTTACTTTTTACCTCCCGTAACTTTTAATATTTTTACTTTAATCCCCTAAACTTTTAATATTTATAATTTTATCCCACAAACACCAATATAATTACAACCTTGCCATATTCAAGATTTAAAAGGTGTTCTTCGTTGTTCTTCATCACACTCAAGGTGTTCTTCATGTTCTTCGTAAATTCTTCAGATTCTTTCTTTGTTCTTACCCGTTTTTCAATCTTTTTGGTAACTAATTTTTACCAAACTTCATAATAAATTTCCGGCCACTAAAACCCCTTAATTTCCCCTTGATTACAACACAATTTCAACCCCAATTATTGGGTTATGGTTCAAAATTCCAGCAGCCCACAAGAATTAAATTCATAGCTTGAATATCATCAAATTTTATCAAATTTTCACAAAAATTTCAACAACAATCACTCATATAAACAATCAATTTCAAGCAATACTAAACCATATCGTAATCACACAACTCAAACACAATTAATCAAGATTAATTTTATCAAACCATACCTTGATTTGCTGCTCCTAATTCGGTTGCTTCCTAAGGTGTTCTTTAAGCACTTTTTCCTCTTAAAACGCATCAATAATAACTTTGAATCCATAAAACCTCAACTAACCGAACCTTGGTAAACATGTTAGGAAGGAATTCCTGATGAGCGAATATTTTATACGCTTTTTGGGGGTAATTTCATGTAGATTTTAGCATGTTTTAATTAGTTTTTAGTAGAATATTATTAGTTTTGAGGCAAAAAATCATATTTCTGGACTTTACTATGAGTTTATGTATTTTTCTGTGATTTCAGGTATTTTCTGACTGAAATTAAGGGAGCTGAGCAAAAATCTGAGTTAGGCTGAAAAAGGACTGCTGATGCTGTTGGATCCTGACCTCCCTGCACTCGGAATAGATTTTTTGGAGCTACAGAAGTCCAATTGACGCGCTCTCAATTGGGTTGAAAAGTAGACATCTAGGGCTTTCCAGCAATATATAATAGTCCTACTTTGCGCAAAGATAGACGACGTAAACTGGCGTTCAACGCCAGTTCCATGTTGCAGTCTGGCGTCCAGCGCCAGAAACAGGTTACAAGTTGGAGTTCAACGCCCAAAACACGTTACAACCTGGCGTTCAACTCCAGAAACAGCCCAAGCACGTGAGAGGCTTAAGTCTCAGTCCCAGCACACACCAAGTGGGCCCCAGAAGTGGATTTCTGCACCAATTATCTTAGTTTACTCATATTCTGTAAACTTAGGTTACTAGCTTAGTATTTAAACAACTTTTAGAGATTTATTTTGTATCTCATGACATTTTCAGATCTGAATTTTATACACTTTGACGGCATGAGTCTCTAAACTCCATTGTTGGGGGTGAGGAGCTCTGCAACGTCTCGATGAATTAATGCAATTATTTTTGTTTTCCATTCAAACACGCTTGTTCTTATCTAAGATGTTCATTCGCGCTTAAACATGAAGAAGGTGATGATCCGTGACACTCATCACCTTCCTCAATCCATGAACGTGTGCCTGACAACCACCTCCGTTCTACATCAGATTGAATAAGTGTCTCTTAGATTCTTTAATCAGAATCTTCGTGGTATAAGCTAGAATTGATGGCGGCATTCATGAGAATTCAGAAAGTTTAAACCTTGTCTGTGGTATTCCGAGTAGGATTCTGGGATTGGATGACTGTGACGAGCTTCAAACTCGCGAGTGTTGGGCGTGATGACAAACGCAAAAGAATCAATGGATTCTATTCCGACATGATCGAGAACCAACAGCTGATTAGCCGTGCTGTGACAGAGCATTTGGACCGTTTTCACTGAGAGGATGGGAAGTAGCCATGGACAACGGTGACACCCTACATATAGCTTGCCATGGAAGGAGTCTTGTGTGTGGAAAAAGGATTTCAAGGAAGAGTTGAAATTCAGAGGACAAAGCATCTCCAAAACTCCAACATATTCTCCATAATTAAAGTAACAATTATTTATTTCACGCTCTTTTATTTTTCTAATAATTCCTACTGATAATTTTAATTGATATCCTGACTAAGAATAATAAAATAAACATAGATTGCTTCAAACCCATAATCTCCGTGGGATCGACCCTTACTCACGTAAGGTATTACTTGGATGACCCAGTGCACTTGCTGGTTAGTTGTGCGGATTGCAAAAGTGTGATTGCAATTTCGTGCACCAAGTTTTTGGCGCCGTTGCCGGGGATTGTTCGAGTTTGAACAACTAAAGGTTTATTTTATTTCTTAGATTAGGAAGATTTTGGCAATTGGGTCAGAGTCTTTTATTTTCTTTTCAAAAATATTATTTTTCTTTATTAATTTTAAATTTTTCTTTGAGTCTAGTGTCTTGTTATAAGTTTGGTGTCAATTGCATATTTTATATTTTTCTTTAAAATTTTCGTATTAGTGTTCTTTGTTCTTCCTTGATCTTCAAGTTGTTCTTGTTTATTTTTCTTGTTTAATCTTTAATTTTTCTTGTTCTGTGTCTTTTCTTGTTTCACTTGTGTTCTTTTTAAAGCATTAATCTTCCAAAAGGAATATACCTATTTAGAACAAGTGTTACATTTACTCCCAACTGGCTAGAGTGTTGGTCTATGTTCTTGGCAATTGGGCATCTTCTTTTTAAAATCTTTTTTTCAAAAATAATTTTTCTTGATTTAATCTTGTGCCAAACTTTAAGTTTGGTGTTTTCTTGTTGATCTTTCTTTAATTTTCGAAAATTTATCTTGGTTTTCTAAAAATTTTAAGTTTGCTGTTCTTTCTTTTGTTCTTGGTATTCTTGTGAATCTTAAAGGTGTTCTTGAGTCTTTCTTGTGTTTTGATCTTAAAATTTTTAAGTTTGGTGTTCCTTGGTGTTTTCCCTCCAAAATTTTCGAAAATAAGGAGCATTAGATCTAAAAATTTTAAGTCTTGTGTCTTTTGTGTGTTTTTCTCTTTCATCATAAAATTCAAAATTCAAAAAAATATCTTTTCTAACTAATTTTAAACTATATTTTCGAAATTTTTATATAAAAATTCAGATTTCAATTTCAAAATTTTTCAATTCTTATCTTTTTAAGTTTTAAAAAAAATATAAATATATATATATATATATATATATCTTTTTCAAAAATATCCTAACCACTTTCTCTCTCCTCAAATTTTTGAAAATCTTCATAAAAGTTTTCAAATTTTTAATTTTTAATTTTCTTTCTTTATTTATTTTATTTTTATTTCGGTTTTTTATTTTATTTTATTTTATTATTTCAAAAATCAATTTTTTTATATAATAAATTAAATAAAATAAACAATATCAACATCCATACCATCTCCCTTGCTCCATCATGGAACTAAGTGGAAATAAACAGTCTAGGAGGACTCTGGGGTCATATGCTAACCCCACTACTGCTTCATATGGGAGTAGTATCTGTATACCCTCCATTCGAGTTAGTAGCTTTGAGTTGAATCCTCAGCTCATTATCATGGTGTAGCAAAGCTGCCAGTATTCCGGTCTTTCACATGAAGAACCTATAGAGTTTCTGACACAATTTTTACAAATTGCTGACACAGTACATGATAAGAAAGTAGATCAGGATGTCTACAGATTATTACTATTTCCATTTGCTGTAAAAGACCAAGCTAAGAGGTGGTTAAATAACCAACCTAAGAACAGCATAAAGACATGGAAATAGCTGTCAGAAAAATTTCTGAATCACTATTTTCCTCCAAAACGGATGACACAGCTAAGGCTAAGCATCCAAGGCTTCAAACAAGGAGATAATGAATCCCTTTATGATGCCTGGGAGAGATACAGAGAGATGCTAAGAAAATGCCCTTCTGAAATGTTTTCAGAGTGGGTACAATTAGACATCTTCTACTATGGACTTACAGAAAAAGCTCAGATTTCTCTAGATCACTCAGCTGGTGGATCTATACATATGAGAAAAACAATTGAAGAAGCTCAAGAGCTTATTGATACAGTTACTAGAAATCAGCATCTGTACCTAAGCAATGAATCTTCCATGAAAGAAGAAGCTAAAACAGTAACTGCTGAACTTAGTCCTGTAGATCAGGCTAATGAATTCAATAAGCAATTAGACTTTCTAACAAAACAGCTAGCCGAGTTCAAGGAGATATTACAAGAAACAAGAATGGCTAATATGAATATGGAAGTGCAGTTGAAGCAAACAGAAAAGCAACTGTCAAAATAAATAACAGAAGAATGCCAAGCAGTTCAATTAAGAAGTGGGAAAACATTAAATACCTCACTTCAAAGCAGCAGGAAGCCAAGAAATGAACAAATGGCTACTCAAAATCCCTCTGAGGACAATCAGAGCCCAGAGAGGAACAATGCTAGTGCTGAACGCCCAAACCATGCTCAGTCCTGGCGTTCAACACCAGAAACAAGCAAGGGTTTAGCGTTGAACGCCCAAAGGGAGCACAGTTCTGGCATTCAGATGCCAGAAATAGGTAAGGAGCTGGCGTCTAACACCACTCCAGCTTCCACCCCTGGCATTCAAATGCCAGTGGGGGATCAGACACACACAAGTACTGATAATAACCCTTCTAAAAAGGCTTCCCAACCCACATCTGTAGGCAATAAACCTACAACAACTAAGGTTGAGGAATACAAAGCTAAAATACCTTATCCTCAGAAAGTCCACCAAGCGGAACAGGATAAGCAATTTGCCCGCTTTGCAGACTATCTCAGGACTCTTGAAATAAAGATTCCGTTTGCAGAAGCACTTAAGCAAATACTCTCTTATGCTAAGTTCATGAAAGAGATCTTAAGTCATAAGAAGGATTGGAGGGAAACTGAAAAAGTTTACCTCACTGAAGAATGCAGTGCAGTCATTCTGAAAAGCTTACCTGAGAAGCTTAAAGATCCCGGGAGCTTTATGATACCATGCACATTAGAGGGTACTTGTACCAAGCAAGCTCTATGTGATCTTGGGGCAAGTATCAACCTAATACCTGCATCTATTATCACAAAGCTTGGTTTGACTGAAGAAGTCAAACCAACCCGGATATGTCTTCAACTTGCTTATGGCTCCATTAAATACCCATCAGGCATAATTGAAGACATGATTGTCAAGGTTGGGCCATTTGCCTTTCCTACTGACTTTGTGGTGCTGGAAATGGAGGAGCACAAGAGTGCAACTCTCATTCTAGGAAGACCTTTCCTAGCAACTGGCCGAACCCTCATTGACATCCAAAAAGGGGAAGTAACCCTGAGAGTCAATGAGGAGGAGTTCAAGTTGAATGTTGTCAAAGCTATGCAACATCCAGACACCCCAAATGACTGCATGAGTGTTGATATCATTGACTCTCTGGTAAGAGAGGTCAATATGGCTGAGAGTCTCGAATTAGAGCTAGAGGACATCTTTAAAGATGTTTAGCCTGATCTGGAGGAATCAGAGAGAATAATAGAACCTCTGAAAATCCCTCAGGAAGAGGAGAAACCTCCTAAACCCGAGCTCAAACCATTACCACCATCCCTGAAATATGCATTTCTGGGAGAAGGTGATACCTTTCCTGTAATCATAAGCTCTACCTTAGAGCCACAGGAAGAGGAAGCACTAATTCAAGTGCTAAAGACACACAAGACAGCTCTTGGGTGGTCCATCAGTGATCTTAAGGGCATTAGCCCAGCCAGATGCATGCATAAGATCCTATTGGAGGGTGACGCTAAGCCAGTGGTCTAACTACAAAGGCGGCTGAATCCAGCCATGAAGGAAGTGGTGCAGAAGGAGGTCACTAAATTACTAGAGGCTGGGATTATTTATCCTATTTCTGATAGCCCCTGGGTAAGCCATGTCCAAGTCGTCCCTAAGAAGGGAGGCATGACAGTGGTTCATAATGAAAAAAATGAACTGGTTCCAACAAGAACAGTTACAGGGTGGTGTATGTGTATTGATTATAGAAGGCTCAATATAGCCACCAGAAAGGATCATTTTCCTTTACCATTCATAGACCAGATGCTAGAAAGACTAGCAGGTCATGAATACTACTACTTCCTGGATGGATATTCAGGTTATAATCAAATTACAGTAGATCCCCAGGATCAAGAAAAAAACGGCATTCACATGTCCATCTAGAGTATTTGCATACAGAAGGATGCCATTTGGCCTGTGAATGCACCTGCAACCTTTCAGAGGTGCATGCTCTCAATTTTCTCTGATATGGTGGAAAATTTTCTGGAAGTCTTCATGGATGACTTTTTAGTATTTGGAGACTCATTCAGCTCCTGTCTTAACCATCTAGCACTTGTTCTAAAGAGATGCCAAGAGACTAACCTGGTTTTAAATTGGGAGAAGTGTCACTTTATGGTGACTGAAGGAATTGTCCTTGGGCACAAAATCTTAAACAAGGGTATAGAGGTAGATCAAGCTAAGGTAGAAGTAATTGAAAAATTACCACCACCTGCCAATGTTAAGGCAATCAGAAGCTTTCTGGGGCATGCAGGATTCTATAGGAGGTTTATACAAGATTTTTCAAAAATTGCCAAACCTCTGAGTAATCTGCTAGCTGCTGACACGCCATTTTTCTTTGATAAGGAGTGTCTGCAGGCGTTTGAGACCCTGAAAGCTAAGCTGGTCACAGCACCAATCATCTCTGCACCAGACTGGACATTACCATTTGAATTGATGTGTGATGCCAGTGATCATGCCATTGGTGCAGTGTTGGAACAGAGGCATGACAAGCTCATGCACGTCATTTACTATGCTAGCCATGTTTTAAATGACGCACAGAAGAACTACACAACCACAGAAAAAGAATTACTTGCAGTGGTTTATGCCATTGACAAGTGCAGATCCTATTTAGTAGGATCAAAAGTGATTGTGTACACTGATCATGCTGCTCTTAAATATCTACTCACAAAGTAGGATTCAAAACCCAGACTCATCAGATGGGTGTTGCTTCTGCAAGAGTTTGATATAGAAATAAGAGACAGAAAAGGGACAGAGAACCAAGTAGCAGATCACCTGTCCCGAATAGAACCAGTAGAAGGGGCGTCCCTCTCTCTTACTGAGATCTCTGAGACCTTTCCGGATGAGCAACTCTTTGCCATCCAGGAAGTGTCGTGGTTTGCAGACATTGCAAACTACAAGGCAGTAAGATTCATACCCAAAGAGTACAGTAGGCAGCAATCAAAGAAGTTGATCACGGATGCAAAGTACTATCTTTAGGATGAACCATATCTCTTCAAGAGATGTGCAGACGGAGTAATCCGTAGATGTGTGCCTAAAGAAGAAGCACAGAAGATCCTCTGGCACTGCCATGGATCACAGTATGGAGGACATTTTGGAAGTGAGCGAACAGCTACAAGAGTTCTCCAATGTGGCTTCTACTGGCCTACTCTCTATAAGGATTTCCGAGTGTTTGTACTTAATTGTGACAGTTGCCAAAGATCTGGCAATCTGCCCACAGTTATGCCATGCCTCGACAAGGGATCTTGGAGATTGAGTTGTTTGATGTATGGGGTATTGATTTCATGGAGCCTTTCCCACCATCATACTCAAACACTTACATTCTGGTGGCAGTGGATTATGTATCCAAATGGGTGGAAGCTATTGCTACACCCACTAATGACACTAAGACAGTGATAAAATTCCTCCAAAAACACATCTTCAGCAGATTTGGCACCCCTAGAGTACTAATCAGTGATGGGGGCACTCATTTCTGCAATAAACAACTCTACTCTGCTTTGGTTCGTTATGGAGTTAGCCACAGGGTGGCCACTCCATATCACCCACAGACAAATGGGCAGGCTGAAGTCTCAAATAGAGAACTCAAAAGAATTCTGGAACGGACTGTAATTAACCGTAGAATGGATTGGGCAAGAAGCTTGGATGATGCTCTGTGGGCATACAGAACAGCATTCAAGACCCCTATAGGGACCTCTCCATACCAGCTTGTGTATGGAAAGGCATGTCACTTGCCAGTGGAACTGGAACATAAAGCCTGCTACGCAACCAGATTCCTGAACCTTGATGCCAAGTTAGCTGGAGAAAAAAGATTGCTCCAGTTAAATGAGCTAGAGGAATTTAGACTCAATGCTTTCGAGAATGCAAAAATATACAAAGAGAAAGCAAAAAGATGGCATGATAAGAAATTGTCATCCAGAGTCTTTGAGCCAGGGCAGAAAGTTCTGCTATTTAATTCTAGGCTCAGATTATTCCCCGGGAAATTGAAGTCCCGGTAGAGAGGTCCATATGTGATCACAAGCGTATCACCATATGGATACGTAGAGCTTCAGGATAATGATTATAATAAAAAGTTCATTGTTAATGGACAGAGAGTCAAACATTATCTTGAAGGCAATTTTGAGCAAGAATGCTCAAAACTGAGGCTTGATTAAAAGCTCAGTAATAGTCCAGCTAATGACAATAAAGAAGCGCTTGCTGGGAGGCAACCCAGCTATTTACAAAGTTTATTTGTTTATTAATTGATTTTTACAGGTATATGTCAAGTATCTTCAAGGTAAAATAGCAAATTGCTTGAATTCACAAAGTTACAAGAGGATTTGGAAGCTCAATGGCGTGAAAAAGCCAGTAAGAAACATTTTGGGCGTTGAACGCCCAAAAGAAGCACCCACTGGGCGTTCAACGCCAGTAAGGGTAGCTATCTGGGCGTTAAATGCCAGAAAGGAGCATCTTCTGGGCATTGAACGCCAGAAAGAAGCACCTTCTGGGCGTTTAACGCTAGATTGACAGCGTCCTGGGCATTCAGAAAAATGCCCAGTGACAAAGGACTTCCTAGCATTCAACGCCAGAAAGAAGCAATAGCTGGGCGTTGAACGCCCAGGAAAAGCAGCAATTGGGCGTTAAACGCCCAAAACATGCAGCGTTTGGGCGTTTAACGCCAGAATGGTGGGGAGGAGGTAAAATTCGTTTTTCTTCACAAATCTTCTAATTTTTATGTTTCCATTCATGATTTCTTGCATAAACATGTTTCAAAATATCATCCTTCAATGCCAAAAATTTTAATCCTAATTTCAAAAATCCCTTTTTCAAAAATACTAAATGTATCTTAATCTATAAAGATAAATCTTTTTCCAATCCTAAACATATTTCTTGATTTTTTTTAATTTCTTCTCATATCTTTTTAAACTCATCATATCTTTTGAATTTCGAATTTGCCTCTCCTACTATTCCTCTCCTTTCCTTACTTTTGCTTGAGGACAAGCAAACCTCTAAGTTTGGTGTGATTCGCCATGATCACTGAGCTAAAACTCATCAAGATCATGGCACCTAAGGGAACAGGAAGAGCAAGGATGTGACTTAAAGGAACTGTTCGAGGCGTCAGAAATTATCTCTTGAAGGACCAAGCACCCCACAGACTAGAGGAACATCCACTTCCCAAAATAAAGGTCGTTGAGTTCTAATATTTGCCTTAACTCTGTGATAACCGTTCTTATTAGAAATTTACCTTAGAAGTTATATATTAGTAGTAGTAATTAGTATCTCTACTTTGATTTTAATTCCAATTAAGTTATAATTTATTTTTCTCATCATCATCAAACATGAATAAAATAGTAGATTTTTAGAATAAAGAGGCAATATTTTTTCTCGAGTTCTTAATAAGAAAAATTCAAATTATTTATATGTGGTGGTAATACTTTTTGTCTTCTGAATGAATGCTTGAACAGTGCATATTTTTGATCTTGTTGTTTATGAATGTTAAAATTGTTGGCTCTTGAAAGAATGATGAAAAAGAGAAATGTTATTGATGATCTGAAAAATTAAAAAAATTGATTCTTGAAGTAAGAAAAAGCAGTGAAAAAGCAAAAGCTTGTGTGAAAAATAAATTAGAAAGAAAAAGAAAAAGCAAGCAGAAAAAGCCAATAGCCCTTAAAACTAAAAGGCAGGGGTAAAAAAGGATCCAAGGCTTTGAGCATCAATGGATAGGAGGGCCCAAGGAAATAAATCCAAGCCTAAGCGGCTAAATCAAGCTATCCCTAACCATGTGCTTGTGGCATGCAGGTCCAAGTGAAAAGCTTGAGACTGAGTGGTTAAAGTCGTGATCCAAAGCAAAAAAAGTGTGCTAAGAGCTCTGGACACCTCTAACTGGGGACTTTAGCAAAGCTGAGTCACAATCTGAAAAGGTTCACCTAGTTATGTGTCTGTGGCATTTATGTATCCGGTGGTAATACTGGAAAACAAAGTGCTTAGGGCCACGGCCAAGACTCATAAAAGTAGCTGTGTTCAAGAATCAACATACTTAACTAGGAGAATCAATAATACTATCTGAATTCTGAGTTCCTATGGATGCCAATCATTCTGAATTTCAAAGGATAAAGGGAGATGCCAAAACTGTTCAGAAACAAAAAGCTACTAGGCCCGCTCATCTAAATTAGAATCTGAGCTTCACTTAAAACTCGGAGATTTTATTACTCCTTAAATTCTTTTTATCCTATTTTGTTCATCTAGTTGCTTGGGGACAAGCAACAGTTTAAGTTTGGTGTTGTGATGAACGGATATTTTATACGCTTTTTGGGGGTAATTTCATGTAGATCTTAGCATGTTTTAATTAGTTTTTAGTAGAATATTATTAGTTTTTAGGCAAAAAATCATATTTCTGGACTTTACTATGAGTTTGTGTGTTTTTCTACGAGTTCAGGTATTTTCTGGCTGAAATTGAGGGAGCTGAGCAAAAATCTGAGTTAGGCTGAAAAAGGATTGCTGATGCTGTTGGATCCTGACCTCCCTGCACTCAGAATGACTTTTTTTGGAGCTGCAAGAGTCCAATTGACGCGCTCTTAATTGGGTTGGAAAGTAGACATCCAGGGCTTTCCAGCAATATATAATAGTCCATACTTTGCGCAAAGATAGATGATGTAAACTGGCGTTCAACACCAGTTCCATGTTGCAGTCTGGCGTCCAGCGCCAGAAACAGGTTACAAGTTGGAGTTCAATGCCCAAAACACGTTACAACCTGGCGTTCAACTCCAGAAACAGCCCAAGCACGTGAGAGGCTTAAGTCTCAGCCCCAGCACATACCAAGTGGGCCCAGAAGTGGATTTCTGCACCAATTATCTTAGTTTACTCATATTCTGTAAACCTAGGTTACTAGCTTAGTATTTAAACAACTTTTAGAGATTTATTTTGTATCTCATGACATTTTCAGATCTAAATTTTATACACTTTGACGGCATGAGTCTCTAAACTCCATTGTTGGGGGTGAGGAGCTCTGCAGCGTCTCGATGAATTAATGCAATTATTTTTGTTTTCCATTCAAACACGCTTGTTCTTATCTAAGATGTTCATTCGCGCTTAAACATGAAGAAGGTGATGATCCGTGACACTCATCACCTTCCTCAATCCATGAACGTGTGTCTGACAACCACCTTCATTCTACATCAGATTGAATGAGTGTCTCTTAGATTCCTTAATCAGAATCTTCGTGGTATAAGCTGGAATTGATGGCGGCATTCATGAGAATTTGGAAAGTCTAAACCTTGTTTGTGGTATTCCGAGTAGGATTCTAGGATTGGATGATTGTGACGAGCTTCAAACTCGCGAGTGTTAGGCGTGATGACAAACGCAAAAGAATCAATGGATTCTATTCCGACATGATCGAGAACCAACAGCTGATTAGCCGTGCTGTGACAGAGCATTTGGACCGTTTTCACTGAGAGGATGGGAAGTAGCCATGGACAACGGTGACACCCTACATATAGCTTGCCATGGAAGGAGCCTTGCGTGTGGA
The DNA here is from genome assembly GCF_014773155.1 of Arachis stenosperma. NCBI lineage: Eukaryota > Viridiplantae > Streptophyta > Magnoliopsida > Fabales > Fabaceae > Arachis > Arachis stenosperma. Next base: position 47,616,081 of record NC_080378.1, on the reverse strand, counting down.
AAAAGGATTTCAAGGAAGAGTTGAAATTCAGAGGACAAAGCATCTCCAAAACTCCAACATATTCTCCATAATTAAAGTAACAATTATTTATTTCACGCTCTTTTATTTTTCTAATAATTCCTACTGATAATTTTAATTGATATCCTGACTAAGAATAATAAAATAAACATAGATTGCTTCAAACCAATAATCTCCATGGGATCGACCCTTACTCACGTAAGGTATTACTTGGACGACCCAGTGTACTTGCTGGTTAGTTGTGCGGATTGCAAAAGTGTGATTGCAATTTTGTGCACCAATTCCTCACCTTAATCTTGCTAAAATTTGAATTTTCTTAGCCCTCAAGTCAAGTTAAGCGTGATACCTGTGGAAGAACATCAAGAAAACACATGTTTATGCACGTGTTCTTGAAATCGAACTCAAAGGGGAAGAGAACAACTATCTCACCTAATTTCTAGCCATGAAAAGTCACATGGTTATGTTGAGAAAGAAGGGAGGATCATTTTGGTCAGATTAGAATTTTGATTTGAGTTTTAGTTCAGAAGAAATCAAGCTTTGAAGATTTATGAACCAAGAAGTTTCTCTCTTTTCTCTCTTGAAGATTTTTTACCACAATAAAGAAATGAGGGAGCTTTGGAAGTCTTGGGGGGTGTAGCAAGAGCTGTGATTGGCTGCCTTGGAGGTGGATTAAAATAATATTAAAATATCTCAAGTGTATAATTATTAAAATTAAATGTATTGGAACACAAGTAAAAACACATCTAGAGATTCTTTTTGAGCTACTAGCATAAAGGACACTAGTAACATATTTAATATGAGAATTATAAGTAGAAACTAGTATTTATTATAGGAGTCTGATTCACTGTTAAACGTAGTTATTTTGCGGGATAATTATTTTTTAAAATGTGTTCAGTTTGATAAGTAGAAACATTCATAGATAAAGGTAATAACAGATAAAGCAGTACCAAAACTTACACATATTTACATCACATGTTGATCAACATTAATATTTATGGAATTTCTAGGAGTAGCTAGCTATTAACTCTTTACACATATATACACATACGACATCCCCTAACCCTTCTAGATTAGAAAAGCGAGGGAATAACACTATAAGTCTTCAAAATCTTGAGTCAAGCTGGCACCATCAAAATATAAGATATCATCCATTAGTTTTCTACACAATCATACATAATTACTAATTCATCGGTGCTCCATCTGAAGGGGGAAAAATGGATAATAACTTGGGAGTTCTTAGTAAGGTTTGGGTTGTTGTTTAAGTTTATTATTTTTATATTATTACTAAATAACAGTACTTGAACATTAAATAGTTGAAAATAGAAAATACAGAAAAATAATAAACAAACAGAGAATACAAAAAATAAAATATAATGAAGAAAGCACACACATACATAATGTATATCAGAAAAATATGTGGCAAACAAGTATGATTCATGTCTGATCCTAGTGCAGGACATGAGCTCATGTGTTGGTTGCCTACCCACTACCAACATTACCTGGCACCAATCCTGGATACGGCTTTCTAGAACTGTGTATGTTACAACATCTCATTTTCCCTCATTGGCATCTTTACTCTTTTGAGCAGGTAAAGGTCTAGAAAGGAGTTCTTAGTTGGTGGGCATCCCCACTATATAGTGATTTAAGTCGGTCCAACCCAAAGGATCTCTCTCAAATCCAACTCGAATGTTCTTTTAACAATTATCTCACAGTGGCCCAAGTTAGCCTAACCCAAAGGCTCCCTCAATAACAATCTTACGCTTGAAACCCTTGCAATCAATATGTCAGCCCAAACGCTTTTGCGATTATTATCTCAGCCCGAAAGCTCCTGCGGTCAATATCTCAGCCCGAAGGCTTTTTCATTATTTATTTACAACATACTGTTTCTTAACATTTTATTCAGTATAATTCTCTCCTCATATGCCTCTCTAAGTATTTTATGAAGAAATTTTTGGATTCTAGGTTTTGAATGATCTTTTTACGTCTTTTACCTTAATTACCATCATATTTTTAAAAGTTATATTATTTACCTCAATCTTTACTTAAATTCTTTTTACATATTTTAACCTCTAAATATTACACCTACATATTATGTTTAATCTAAAAAATTTAGTTACTTATATTTTAATCCATAAGCGTTGATTAATCATATTTTACTTTACCAACATTTTAGTTAACTACCTTAGCTCCGCAATATTTAATTTAATTAGATTTTTACCTCTGTACTTTAAAAAATTATATTTCTCCTATTATTATTCTCATAACCTCATTTCACCTTTTATTATTCATAAAGTATGGTGCTTAGCGCCCACAACTGGAACCCAATGCCTTCATGAAAAGTTCATTACGCGTCGGCGCATCGCAAGCGTCTAACACCAACTTTTGGCATCCAGCACTTTCGAGGGTTCAATTAATGGGCGCCCAGCGCCCAAAATGCATGCATGGCTAGCACCCAACACCCAAAATCTCCAACAATGAGGCACCCAATGCCCAAATCAATTTCCAGGGATAGAAGCCCCAACGCCTAAATCATTTTATGCTTCCAGCGAACACAAAAATGTCACGTAAACATAATTTCTGTAAAATCCGGTTAATTAACGGCTAATTAATCCATAAATGAGAATTTATTCTAGAATGCCTAAAATGTGATTTTTATGGCTAAATGTGATAGAGGAGACTGAGACGAAAATTTCGGTACCAATTTTATAGAATTCGGACCAAGATTGGACCGAACGGGCCAAACCGGGTCAACCGGACCCAAAGTGGGCCCTTGGCCCAACATAACTAAACCAAAACCCTAGTTTTCAGCACTCTCTCTCCTCACTTATCACTCAAAAACGCTGAAATGGAGGCCATGGGGGAAGAACACTCTCTCAAACTTCTATCTCTCACTTGATCTTCAAACCACCATAACTTTTGATCTAGAGCTTCGATTGCCGCACCGTTTGCGGCCACGCGTTCACCGCGGAGAGCTCTACAAAGCCCATACAATTAATCTTGAGATAAGCCACGTTTTACTCTTCGAAATTCCAGCCTTGTTTTCGAGTTTTATGAGCAAAAATATTGACATTTTGGGCTCTTTGATGTTATAGGACCTAACTCTCTTGAAGGAGAAGGTTAATCTTGTCTCCTTAGACCTTGGGTGTGGTAAGATTCTCAACCCTAGTGTAATTTGTGGTTCTGTGATGTTTGGGTTTTGAGATGTTGTGTATGGGTGTGATGATTGTGGCTTAGGTTGTGTATATGTGAATATTGGAGCTTGATTGGTGATATTGAAAAGCTTGAAAAAGGGATTTGGTGGTGAAAAATCTGTTCTTGGAGGTTTTGAGGCCTTGAGAGCTTGTGGATAAGTGGTTTGGAAGTGCTCCGGTTGAGCTTGAGAAATCGGCTAAGGTATGTTTCGGTTTCCCGTATCTAATATGTAATGTGGTAGGAAATACTTAGGTTAGAGGCCCTAAGATAGGCATTGAATGGTTGATGTTGTTAAATGATTGAGATATATGATGTGGTCATATATATGATGATGATTATTGATGCCTTGGTGGTATGATGTATGAGAAATATGCATGTTGTGATATATGCTTGATGATTGGTTATGGTTGAATTGTGGGTTGAACCATGTTGATGGTAAGTATGATATTGATTGTGTACAATGATGATTTATTAGAATTGGTGTTGTTGAAAATTGGCATGAGGAAGAGTATATGATATGTCAATGTGTTTGGGTTTGAGCCACTTGGGTGAAGTGGGTTAAAATGATGGGATAGTGATTTTGGTGAATTGTGATAAAGTGTCAATGTGTGAGTTGAAGAGGCTTGATGTTGAATTTGATATATTTTGATTGATTTCAAAGAAAAGGGATGAAATTGGCATGTTTTGATTGATTTTGAAAAGAGTTGAAAATGACTTGTTTGAAAATGGCACCTTGTGGTTTTGTATGAAAATATGGTTTTTGGGCATATTTTGACGGGACATAACTTGGACTACGGATCTCCATTTTGTGCCAAATTTGTTTAGAAATGAAATTAGATCTGGGATGTCCATGCCGTTCGAAGAACGGGTGAAAATGATTTAAAATGGGGAAGTTATGTCCGTTGGAAGATTGGGGTTTAAATCTGTGAATTCTGCAGCTTTTAACTTAGAAAATTTTTAGCAGAATGACCCCTTTGCGCGTGGGCGCACTTGGCGCGTACGCACCGTTCTTCCAAAAAGCGCCATCCACGCGTACGCGTGATGTGCGCGGGCGCGCCGATGTGCTGCACCCAATGCCCAACCATTTTCCAGAGAGTTATGCCAGAATTGTGCCAGCTTTGTGCTAGGGGCACGAGAGTACCCACGCGTACGCGTGGTTGACGCGTCCGCGTCGATTTGCTAGCTTTCAATCCACACGGTAGCGTGCGTGATGCTTACGCGTCGATGAGTTTTTGAGGGCACCCACGCGTGCGCGTGGAGTGCGCGTACGCGTTGCCCTGTTTTCATCCCAAAGTTGATTTTTGAGTTTTAAAAGCCAAATCTCATACTTCTAAGCCTCCGATCTCACCACTTATGTCTTAAATCATTATGATATGCCTAGCATTGAACAGAAGGGCTAGTGAATGTGGTAACTTGCGAGTGAAGCAAGGGAAAAATAAATGATCAATGTGGATCAAAGATAATTATGTGAGAGGCGGAGGATGGTGGTGGAAGTGCTTGTTATGCCATGGGCCGAAAGGCTGTAACTGTTAATGAAACGGCTGGTTATGGATTTAACCGTGAGCCGGATGGCTGGATTATTGCCGTGTTACGGCGGAGCCATGATTATGGCTATGTATAAATGCATATATGCTGTTGAATGAATTGTGAATGTTGCACTTCCACTGTTGGAGATGAGAGTTTCCCTGGGAGGAAGCAGTGGCTAGCCACCACGTGCTCCAGGTTGAGACTCGAAGCTCTTTTGACCCTATGTCATAAGTGTGGCCGGGCACTGTGAAAGACCCGGATGAGCTCGCCCCCGTAAATATTCACCAGTGAAGGTGATGGATATAGATCATGATTATGATCAAGTTTATGATGAGTATAACTCGAGTTGGGGATGCGTGACAGAGGAACAGTCCAATGGTTAGCTACCAGGACTTGTCGGGTTGGCTCTATAACCGACAGATGATATCATCAGCCACTAGGGACAGGCATTCATCATATGCATACTATATGAATTGTTTGAGATTGCCTATTTGACTGCATATTACTTGCTAATTGTCTAAATGCCTTATTTTTCCTATTTGTATACTTCTTGTTTGATATAACTGTGTTTGCTACATTATACTCCTGCTGGTGGTTGGGAGGGTTGAAGGAATTGGAAAGGGAAGTATTAGTTAGACTGAAGAACCTCTAGTCAGTCACCACATATGGTTTAGCTTGTTTATAAGCTTTGATATTATCTGGAGGAAGTTCTAGGATTGCCTTTGGCTTTCCTCTATTATTATGTATTATATATGTGGAAGCTGTTACCATGCTGGGGACCTCTGGTTCTCACCCATGCGGATTTTGTGGTTTTCAGATGCAGGATGTGTGGTTTCCCGCTGAGGCATGCTGGAGACTTCTAGATTTGTGAAGATCCTTTGTTCTCGTGGCTATGTTTTGGTTTATATGTTTTGCTTAGATACTTTTATCTCCATTAAATAATACAAACTGTGATGACTCCTCTTATGGGAGATTTTGGAGAATAGTTTTTATGTATTTGTGTCCCTTTGGGTTTCTTTTGGGGTTTTCCTTATTTTTATCATATGTATATATTGCTATGCTCGGACCGGTTATCTTCGCAGCCGAATTTTGAGTCTTGATATTCCTGTTTTTGACACTCCTTTGTATATATATAATCACGCGTTGCTTATCCTTGTTCGTTACGTTATCGATCGAAGTGTTGCGCTTTCGAGTTGCGATTTTTGTTTACCCCTTTTTCTACAAAGGCTCCTAGTTATAATCAATCATTCATACTACTATACGTACTAAATTTTTATTTTAGAGGTCGTAATACCTTGCCATCTCTGAATTATGACTTAAGCATAAGACTCTGTATGGTAGGGTGTTACAATTTCAAATATCAAACATTCAATAATCAATCAATCATAGAAAACACAACTCATTCATACTAATTTACCGAACTTTACCTCTCGATATTAGCTCACAAAAATTGATTTTCTCTTCCACGTTGTCTAACTCACTTTCCTTCCTAATTTTCGATAAAAAATGACTTATAAATCATAATATATATATATATATAATGATAATAATAACCAAATCTTCATTCACGAGCTCAGGAAAAAGTTCCTCACCATACAAAATCGGATACGATTGTGAAGAGAAAGAAGAGACGAACACTTTAATCAGTTTAAAATATTCGTTGGAGTTTTAGAATAAAAGAACCGAACCTCGAAAGTTTAAAGGCAATGGAGTTTCAACTTTTCTCTCTCATTTTCCTTTTTCAAGTTACGTATGAAAACTTGATGGAAAGAAAGAAGTGGCTCTCGAATCACATATGAAGAGAGGAAAAACAAGCAGGAGGTGGCTGAATGTGGTAAGGCTGTGGGAGTTATAAAGTGACTTATCAAATATTTATTAATAAAATATTATTAAGGAGATAATTATTAAAGTTAGATGTACTAGATCATTAGTAATTATACTTCTAAAGTGAATATATGAGTTATTAGCATAAATAATACTAGTAACAAGAGTACCAGCATTAATTCGCGTCGGTAAACTTTTAGGTCTTGTTACTACATTATTATCCTAAAATATTATAATTAAAATATCAATATAATAAAATATTAATATAATAAAATATTATTATCTGAAAATATTCTTATATTTAAAATTTTTATTTTGCATATTTGAAATCGGTTTGTGAAACAAAATCTATTTGTGTAATCTCGAAATTTATGATTTTTCTAACGTTTAAAACATGAGAAGTCCGTTACTAAAAATTTAGGTTATTACAGGAAAAGTTATCTCAAAAGAATTGAATTGGAATAAAAAAGAATTGGTTCATGATGCTCGCTACTTCCTATGGGATGATCCGTTTTTTTTCAAGAGATGTTCAGATAACATAATCAAGAGGTGTATTTATATTTGTTTCCTTTACTGTTATTATTCACGTATCTTCTTACATACTTTTCTTGTACCTTTTGTATTTGTTTTGGTATCCCCATGTATCCCCATGTTTATGTGATTGAATGGCTTGGCTAAACAAACTCCAAATTCTCCAAGCTCAACTTGCTGCAACTAGGTGTTATGTCCCTACTGCTATGGTTCTACTTCCTTATTAGTAGCTCGCAGTAGCGACACTTTGTTTGAAAAGTAGTCATCCAATCTTTCTCTGACTCACACTACTACTCTTCCCCAAATTAAGCCTGTTGAGGCTGTTTGGAACTTATTGGTCAACTACCTTATATTTTAATGGTGTCCTTGTTTCTAGGTGACTCTTTGATTTTAAGTGCTATAATATGAACATCTAGTATGTTTGTAAGAAGGAATTATGAAAATTCAGAGTCAAGATGAATTGTTTAGGGATGCATCATTGACACCTACTCAACAAAACACATATGACATAAAAATTTTGATGCAAAGTACAAATATTTTTAAATGATCACAATTGAGTCTCTTAACTAATAAAATATATTCGTAGCAAAAATTTATATGCTATGTACAAAAATTTCAGTGCAATAAATAAAAAATTTTATACTATGTATAAAAATTTTTATATTATATTAATAAATTTGTGCTATGTGTAAAAAATTTTGTGCTATGTCAATAAAATTTTATATTCTGTAACAAAAAATTCTATGCTAAAAAAATATGGAAATGGAAAGAAGTCGTGATGCATGTGCATACTATTTTTTGTTGGACTTATATATATATATATATATATATATATTGTTAGTTAAACATAATTTTAGACATTTAAATAACAAATATTTCTTATATGCAGGTTTAGTCCAATAAGTATGACATAAGAGTGATATGCAGATTTCTGGTCAAGAACCTTTGGCACAACTGTGACCATGTGAGTATTGATTGGTGGAGCACAAATACACGCTGTTATACGCATTTGCTCCTTCCACTTCATGCAGGGCCTAATGGAATCTAATTTCGTTTCTTTTTTTAACTAGAGCCACTAGGAGTCAAAACTCATAAGCACACAATTGAAGTTTGAACACTCAAAAAAAAAAAAAAAGGAACATATTCTAAAAAAAAAAAAAGTGAGAAGAGTTCGATTCTTCTATATTCTCATCATGAGGACTTTTAAAAGAAAAAATAAATGGTAAATAAAAAAAAATTAAGAACCAACAATTTTAATTTTATGTTTATTTTTAGTCAATAGTATGATAGCTTTAGTTTAGCAGTCTATCACTATATCTTTAGCCAATATTTTTAAATATTATTTACTAATTACAAAGTAAAAACAATAAATTTTAATGATTCTTTAGCCAACGTTGCTATTTGTAAATATTTCATTCGTGAACTAGAAATAAAATGCTTAATTTTATTGAACTTATCATCAATGTCGAACCCATGTGAGCACTCAACTAAACCACCAAGAATATAATCCAAATTAGCTAAGGAATTTCCATTAAGCAAGGGAACAACCTTCATGCTCCAAACCTTTTTGCCAAAAGAGGCAAATTGGAAGCGACCAAAAACTATTGACTCTATCATGAATAGCACAAGTACGTACGGTCACAAAAGAATGTAACATCTTTAGCTAGACAAATGCACAATACAAAATTTGAAGCTTGCACACGTGTCTGCTTAAGAGCTAGAAGGTGCGAGGAAACCTATGTAATATAGGGAATTCATATTTAACGATATTGATGCAAAGCAACCGTAGCTAGCTTTGGTTAGATAGGCTTTAATTTGTTTTCCACATGCATGTTCCTTGATTGGCTGGCTTGTGACTTGTCTTCTTTACCAATCAAAGTTTCAAATCAATGCTGCTTGAAGATAGGAGCATGACATGATGGAAGCCTCTTTAGTGTGTATGATTTTGATTTTTTTTTTCCTTTTATTTTAATTTGAGTTTACAAATGTGTAAAACTAAATTTGCTGTAGGTGATTCCTTCATCGAATTAAATTATGAAAATATCAGTTATCAAATCGATTATTATATATTTTTGTATAAATACATATATTATTTAATTTATTTTTAATATATATTATATAGTTTAATATATATTTTATACCGATAATTGATTTAATGACTGATTTTTGTATATACGAAACATAGTTGTTAAATTATTTATTATCACTTTCAGATGCAGGTAAGCTTTTGTTATTTTTAATTTTTTTCACAAAATCATTTGTATTTAGTTATCGGAGATAATTTTATTTAAGGACACCATTATTGAATATTTTGTAATAAGGGTATGATTCTTCTAATATCGATTATTATATTCTCAATATTCAAATCTGAACATTGATTGACTAAGGATTTAAGGAGGAAGAATATCTATATTACTCCAATTGACCATGTGTAGGATTGTTTTTTCTTGTTTGAATTGAATGATAATCAAAGATTTATTTTCACACATTGTATTTTATTTATGTTTTAACCTATAAGAAAAACGATCATTTTCTCGGTCACAGAAAAAATATTTTTTAATTGAGAATTTCTTATAGCCACCAATTATATTTTAGAAATTTAAAGTTGTATTTTATATTATCATCTATCTATACAATCAATTTACATTAATTGAGAAATATAATAAGTACTCTTTAGATATCATAAATGAAAATCCTTCAAACAAATAATGATGTTTGAATTATATCTTCAATTGATAAAGCTTTTAAATATTAAAATTAATATAATTTTTAGATTAAAAATAAGTATGCTCGACAAGTGTATTATATTGAAAACTTATTATATTCTTATGTTTCATCAGTTTTGTACCAAATGTGAAACATATTCTATATGTTGGCATCTTTAAGATTGAGCAGCCTGGATTTAAGTTTGCTGGTAAGATTATGTGGATCGATGTGGAACAAAATTTGACATATACATGAATAGACAATTGAGCTTAAAGGTGAAGTTAACATAATATAAAAGCAAATTATACGTTTATTTGGTTTAACCAATTCTGAATAGTAATACTATAGAAATATATGGGACTTTATGCGAATGAGACTTTAGCCATTTGAAAATGAACTGAGAAATACATTCCACACCAATGAATAATTCATGAATGGCTCAGACATTAAGGTATTTATAAGAAAATGCGGGGTTTATTAGTTTGCCTAGATATTAAGTCACTACTACTCTAGAATTCCACTATCTGGAGGTTACGATCCTAGGTGGTTAGCTTGGCGAAACTAAATCACTATTGCAACATCATGATCTCCACTCAGAGTTTCATCTTTTAGAAGAATTTTGATCTTTTAAAGTTTGAATTTCACTTTAGAAAATAAAGTGTGATTTTTTATCCTTAAATAGTTTTTCTTTCATATTTATTGTTAGTCCCACCTATGAAATCAATGATGAGAGATTACACTTTACTCTCTAAAGTAAAATTTAAACTTTAGAGGATCCAAATCCCTTTTAGAGAGAGTCCCATACATTATTACAAGAATATTAAACATTATCGACCACTATGTATATGTCATCAATAACCAAATTTTCTGACAACTAGAATACTGATAAAAATCCAATAATCATAACATGATTGAGAAAATTCGACTATTTTTGTTAACTGCTCATAAGATTGGATCGAATCGAATTTAATATTTTTATTTTTTAAAGTTTGAATTTAATCTTTTTTATAAATTTGCGAATTATATCGAATCGGATGTTTAATATATCCACAAAATATAAAAATATTTTAAAAATTTTATTTTTATTAAAAAATATCAATAAAATATTTTTTTATTTTCTTAAATATATTTACTTTTAAATTATTATTAAATATATTTTTAAATAATAAAAATAAAATAATATAAAATATATGATAATTATTAATTAAAATAAAATATAAAAAATATTTATTTATTTATTTATTTGATTTTTGCGGATCTACATATATATGAATTGGATATGTGAATAACTATTTAAAATTCACAATTTGATCCTATTAATGTGCGAATCGGTTCAGATTGGATCCGATAGCCTTACAGATTAATTAGATTAATATCCGTATTTTTTAAATCAAATTCGGATAAACACTATGGATATACAAATCGAATTCAATCCATAAATATCCCTAAAATCAGTTATTATATAAATACATGTATTATTAAACTTATTTACCATATATATTTCATATTTTAATATATATATATATTATATTTAAATGAATAATTTCGTGTACACTTTTTTATGTACACGTAAAAATATTGTATAGAAAACACAAATTATATTATCATTTCTATTAATTTAAGAAAAAGTATAGATAAATAATTTTTAACCAGCCAATTTTAAACAATTATAATTAATTATTATTAAATTTATATTTTTAAAAAATAAAATTTAAATAATTATTAATTAATAACAATTAATTAGTATAGAATGTAATTTAAAAATATTTGTTAATTTATTGTTGATTAGACTTTTATTAATTACTTAACTGGATTGTTAATTTAAATGCTCATTATTATTTTTCAGTAATCTCAAAAGCTCAGAGACAATAAATAAAAATATATATACACTCAATAACACTCACTTATAAAAAAATGTGAATCATATTCTCATAATTTAATTGATACAATTAATTTTTTTTTATAACTATGTTCTTTTATTAAATTATGCCAAAAGCCAATCCAAATTTATGTGAATCGAATTTTAAATATCTCCTTTATTATTACATTGAATAATAATACAATTTTTTTTTAAATGAAAATCTTAAATTCTTATATCATTCAGGCTAAAATATATTTTTAAATTACCACAGCATATTTTATATTATAAAAATATTTAAGGCTAATATTTGAGATGTTTGCATGTTATGAATGTAAAGTATGAATGTTATGCGTGTGAAATCAGATGCTACGTTAAAGATATTTTCACAAATTTCGTTATGCAACTCATATTTTTACATACTGATTGTTATAAATATAAAATAAAATATGAAATATAAAAAATTATGAATTTTTTAAATAAGATAGTCAAATTGAGTTAATAATCAAATTAGTCTTCAAAATATATTTTGTTCTTTAAATTTGTCTTTAAAAGATTTTATTAATTAAATTTGTCTTTCGTAGATTATAAATTAATCATTTTCGTCCTTCAGTCACTTAATTCATAGTTTTCGTAAATGATTGATGATATAAAATGATAACTCACATCATACATGATACTTAGCATATCTAATTGTTGAACAAATATATTTATAAAAATTTATCAATTTAGTGTCGTCAGGTTATATTAGGGTTTATATAATTAAAAAAATAGACTAAATTGATATATTTTTATAAACATATTTATTTAGCATCCAATTAAATATGCTAAGTGTCATGTATGATATCAGTTAATATTTTATATTATCAATTATTCATAGAAACTTTTAATTGAGTGACGAAAGGACAAAAATAAATAATTTATAATTTTTAAAGGATTAATTTAATTGATAAAATTTTTTAAAGATAACTTTAAAAAATGACTTATCTTTTAAAGACTAATTTGACCATTAATCCGATCAAATTCAAATACGATAAAATAGGGAAGAAATAATGAAATGGTAATTCTTAACAAGGATTGTAATAAAGAGAAAAAGAGTAAAAAATATAAAATATAAAATATAAAATATAAAATAAAAATAACGCTTATAAAAAAATATTATATCGTGAATAGGGATTTAACACTTACAAAATGATGCTTTTTGGGATAGTGTTAAAAAATTATTTTGGAGAAAACATGAAAAGTAAACAAATTATACAATTTTTTAAGTAAAAAAAAAATTCAAAATAATAAGGTGGAGTAAAAGAAGAAAAACAAAAATTTATAACGCTAAAAATAACAATTTGGGTTAAGTATGATTTTGGTTTTTAACGTAGAGGTCGAAAATCGATTTCGTCCCCAACCTTTTTTTTTTTACAAAATAATCCCCAAAGTTTCAGTTTGTTTTAAAATCGTCCTTTTTACTAATTTTATTTTTTTTACTAAATTACCCCTCATTAAAAAAATTATAAAATAAAATAAATATAAAATAAAAAAAAGAAAGGGATACAAAAAGGGGTGGGAGAAGATAAAGGGAGGCGCTGGGAGAAGATAAAGGGGGGGGGGGGCGCGTGAGAAAAGGGGGGAGGAGGGGGGAGAAGGGGGACCGCCATATCGCCGCATCACCGCACTACCGCATCGCCGCCTTGCCACCCTGCCGCCTTGTCGCACCGCACCGCACCACTACACCATCACCAGCTTCTTCTTCTTCGCCCTGCCGTCCTACCGTCCTACCGTACTGCACCGCACCACCACACCACCACCAGCTTCTTCTTCTTCTTCTGTGAATTAGATTTTTGTGAAATTTTTAAATTTTTTGTAATATTTGTTGTGGAATATTGTTGTTGCTAAAATTTGAATTTGGAATAATATTGTTGCTGCTGAATTTGTTGATTATTGTTCAAAGTGCATGTTGCTTGAATTTTCTGATGATGATGATGATGATGTCCTTGATGATAATGGTGGTGGTCAGCTTGGGCTTCTGGTTGATTTTGGGAAAAGTTCTGATGAAGATGATGATGACCATGATGATACTGGTGGTGGTGGTGGTTTTGGTTGGGCATAGGCTTCTGTTCTTGTGGTGGTGGTGGTGGTTGATTTTGGTTGATTTTGAGATGAAGGGAGAAGGGTATTTTCGTCCGAAGGACAATTTTAAAACAAACTGAAACTTTTGGGACCATTTTGTAGCAAAAAAAAGTTAAGGACGAAATCGATTTTTGACCTCTACATTGGGACCAAAATCATACTTAACCCTAATAATTTCTAGCCATCTCCGGCATATACATAATAAACATGGAATATATTTTTATTACTATTACTGCAAATTATATACCCACTTGAAAATCAAGAGGAAGTGTAGCCAACAATAAGCAAACAAATATTTTTAAATTATATTCAATACTAATTAATCACATTAATTGTCATTAATTAATGGTTATTTAAATTTATTTTTTTAAAAGATACAAAATTGATGATTATTAGTCGTCTCTTCTTACTCTAATTCACCTTTTACCATTTATTACGCAAACATTAATTCCTCTTTCCAAAAAAACTTCAAATTCCAAAAAACAAAAAGCACCAAAACATAACATAAAAAATCATCCAAATTTTAAGAAAAAAAACATACAAAACATAGAAAAAAGAATCATTCAAAACTAATAAAGAGAATCATCCAAATTCTAAGAAAAAAAAACGTACAAAACATAGAAAAAAGAATAATTTAAAACTAATAAAAGCAATCATCCGAAATGTAGAAAAAAAATAAAAAACTAGTTAATAGAATCATTCAAAACTAAAAAGGAGGAGGAGAAGAAGAGGCCCAGTGTGGCCGGCGACGACGTCTTGGACGGCGTTGTGTAGATAGTGGGGGGACTCATAGTGGCGTGTTGCGACGAGTGGAGGAGTCGCTATAGATCAGAGCAGTTGATTGCGCGTCGCGACGGATGGAGAGTCGTGGGTTGCGAGTGGCGAGCGATGGGGAGTCGCGATGGGACGCGAGGAAGGTGAAGTAAAAGCGCGATCGTAGCTGTCTTTCCTGCGCGAACGACAGACGAGATTGCGGAGAAAGATGCAAGAACAACCGACGATGGCGCGCGAGGATGGTGCTGCGGCGACGCTAGTAGCGCGAGGACGATACCACGGCACCGTGGGGCATTGGTAAGAGGAATTAGGATTTGTGGTTTTATGTGGTGAATGGTGTGTGGAAGTGAAAATAAATTAGGGTAAGTTTTTATTCAAAAATGTCATTAATGTCAATTAATCAAATTTTAAATTTAAAAAAATAATTTAAAATTAATCATTATTAATTGAGTTGTTCAATTCTTTACCGCGGGTGAACACTTAACTCCCTGTACTTTTTCATACGAAAATAAACGAATGATGGTTTTAAAAGGAAAATAAAATATTATTAATACGAATTAAATAATATTGATCCGTTAATCTTCAAGGTAATTGTGGTGCTAATATTCATCCAATTCATGAAAATTAATCTTGTGTATGCGCGCGAGGTATATGTATAATAATGTAAATGATATAAATAAAGTCAAAACTAAAAACTCTTGACAGTTTTAGGGTGAAATTTCTTGTCTCTCAAACATTTCTGACTGATTATATATGTATGTGTTGAAAAATTGAAGTGATGAGCATGGCATCCACTTCACAAGGCTCATGGCCCAACGCAAGTGTCGCGTTGACGCCCGCGAGAGTCAGGCTTGACGCCTTTTACCCACAACCCCATTTCCCTATATATGCACATTAACTAATTTTTCAAGTCTTTGACACCCTCATACTCCCCATCTTCTTAGCTAACTACTCTCTCCCCATCATATTCCCTCTCTCTTCTCTCTCTTTGTGCATACAACTTTCTTTGTCTCTTTTGTCTTAAAATTTTGTACATATATTATGGACTGTTGTTGTTGTGCCTTGTTTTTAGTCACGCACATCTGTGGGACAACACAGAATTATATGTAATATTTTTCACACTCCCACAAGTGTATATGTATTAGATTTTACATACATATATACATATAATCATAGTTTTCAATTTTTAATTTTCTGTTTACGTTCGTGCCTTGTTCATTGCCTCCTCCTCCTTTAATTTCCTTCCAAGAGGGATCATCATCATGTTGCAAGATGTTATTCACCCGCCACCACCGCCACTGTCGCCGTTGCCATCGCCAGCCCACCAACCTCCAACTGAGCAAATCTCCATTGTAATAATCTCATCAAAACAGTATTTTTGTTATTATATATATAGTAGCAAATACGTTGGTGCATGTTTGGAGCTTCATTAACCTTAGATAATGGGTTTTTGCATGTGAGTGATATTAGTGCATGAACTTGATAATAAGGTTTTCTTTTCCCTCTTTTTTTTTAAATTTTTTCTTTAATACTATTATTCAGGTCACTTTTTTCTCATGTTTTAGAAAGCAATTAAATTTGTATATATTAATTCTTATGGTGCAATTCATTGCCTGACTTTAATTCATTTCTCCCGGAAAAGCTCTAGTCCACTTCAATTTTCTCATATGCATGAACCATGAATGATGAATATGGTTTATTTTTGTGTTTGTGTTTGTTACATGTATGTCTTCATCTTAATTTGCCTTTGAGAAGTCTGAAAAATATTTCCCCTTAAAGGTGATAGCCAGAAGGAAATAAAAAAAATAAAGGGGGGGCGGAGGAGAGAAAAATTAAGCTGAAGAAATTAAACACTCAAATTCTTTTTCCAATAAGGCCATTCCCACAAAATTGTTAATTATAGGACAACAAGCGTTTTATTTCTTTTCCCTCTATTTATATACATGGTTGGTGTGAGCATATATAATGTTAATTGACTAGGCACTAAGAACGAATCAAAGACTCCGTGAGAATTAGGCTTTGCTCTTTATTTGATATTATCCAATCTAACACAACACACAAAGTCATTTTTCTTAAGGGGCAACATCGTAAAAGTGATGCATGTACATATATGTAAGAGTTTCCGTGCATAACCACTACATAGATTTCAAGTTCTTATGGAATATTTATACCTTTTTGTGCATATGCTTGTTGTGTAAGATATTTGCTAATTCTTGATGTTCTTATTTAGATAGGTTAAGAAGGAGAGAACAGAAAAGAGAGGGGGGGGGGGGGGGGGGGGGGGGCTTGATTAATTAAATGACAAAAATTCATCAAATGGATACATATATAGCATTAAAGGGCCCCCTTTATGAATTTAATAATCTCCAATTTACTATATATATATAAAAAAAGAAAAATGTTACTCTTTTTTATCTTTTATTTTGAAATTTTGTTACAAAAGATATTTTAGAAGAGTGAGTAATAACATAGCGTGAGACTGTGAGAGGACTTTGTTTTCAGAGTTCATGAGAACTGTTATTTTGATGATAAGTATAGCTTGGATAATATTTAAAAAAGTGTTATTAAAATTAAAATTAAAATTTTCATATTTTTATAATACTTTTTATTTTTATTTTTAAAATTAAAACATTATTTCAAATATTAAAATTATTATTTTAATTTTAACAATATTTTTAAATATTGATAAAGTTGTATAACTATCGTAGCAGCACCATAATAGTAGCCATTCCATGCACCTTATTATTATTATTATTATTATTATTATTATTATTATTATTATTATAGTTCCGTACTTACATGTCTCCATCTCTTTTAACAATATAAAGTATAAACTCAAAAAAGCAAAACTAATTTGGAGAATTTTCTTATCTGTCTCTATTACTAAATATGGCCAAAAATTGACTAGACTATGCAACCAACTTAGAATTATATGTAGAATTTCCCCCCATTGGTATTTTGTACATTGAATTCGTTTCGTTTTTCTCATAGATAAAGATGGCAGATACTGTTCTATTAATTGGGCATAAGTGCATAACGTTTTTCATTTTAGAACTCCAACCACTTGATGAAGACATATACATAGAGAATAATATTATTATTATTAACTTCAAAAGTTTCAAACTGTGAATTTTCTTTTTTCTTTTCTTTCTCTCTCTCTGTTCTGTTCTGAAGTGATCAGATCAGACTCATGTCTATCAACAAAAAGAGGAATAGGATTCAGATTTCAAAGTTCAAATCCCCCCGTAGTGAATGAAAACTACAGAGAATCACGTTTCTTGTTTTCATCTTATAAAGAAGAACTGGTTCTTCACATTAATTATTCTGAGTACTATTTGCATAGCATTTTATTTCTTCTAGCGATGTTGTTCACATTGCTTCTATGTAACACACTGCAGGAGGAGATTTCAAGCCCAATCAACGCCCGAATCTTCGAACTCTGCGATGACGAGTTGTTCCCGGAGGCGGGTCTTCAGAGCTCTGAGGTTACCTCAACCTCAAACTGTTGCTTTGAAGAGGCACAATACAAGACCAATACAGTCACCACACCAACTAGTACAACACAAGATATAACTGCCTCGGCAGCGGCCGTTGCGGCCAATAACAATAACAACAAACCACCGGACAGCTGTAACAACCTTTCGGTTATCTTTGACTCCCAAGAAGACCTTGACAATGACATCTCTGCTTCCATAGACTTCTCTTCTTCTCCAGCCGCAGCTTTTCCAGTTCCATCTCTTCTCCCAAATATCACAACTCAGCCGGAACAATTTGACTTCTCCTCGCCTTCGGTTCTCAAGGGTCTCCCTCATCAGTATCCAACTGACACTGCTACTACTGTTGTTGTTCCACCACTTATGGGGAATCCATTAGTATCTTCTGTTTTCGAAGATGAATGCATGTCTTCAATGGCTTCTTATGTTCCTATTAACTCTTCTTCCGCACCTTCTTGCTCTTATCTCAGCCCTGCTGGCTTAGGAGTGTTCATGCCTCCTCTTACTACCGCCTTATCTGCTGATTCTGCCTTGTTTGGTGGCAACATTCTACTCGGTTCGGAACTTCAAGCTCAAGAAATCGATTACCAGGGAGAAAATGGTGGAATATTTTGTACAGATTCAATTCAGAGGGTGTTTAATCCACCAGATCTTCAGGTATGTGAGAAGAATTTTTCATACTACATTAGTTCAGTTATCCTTCATTTCTTTATTCAAGAAAAACTAAACTTGGTATTTTTTGCATGGAAAATCTTGTCACTTCTCACTTGACATGTTTAACCAGGCTTGAAGTTTTTAAACCATGCAAGTGATAAATGACGAATTCAATCCTCAATTTTTATTTACCAAAAAAATTCGTCTCTGTATTGAACGTAGTGTAAATATTAGTTCAAAAATGTGGTTCGTATACCAAAGCAAGCCACTAAAATCATCTACTAATGTATTTATGTATAAATATATGTGGTTTAATTTATTTTCAATGTATTTTTATATCTCAATATGTATTTTTTGTTGATGACCGATTTAATTGCTGATTTTATACACATAACATAGTAGATATTAGTCCCTTATGTATATGCACAAAATTCACTTTAAATCTTTAAAAAATAGATAAAATATCTTTTTTATTTTAAAATTTATCAAAAATTTTAAAAAAATTGTATACATAGCAAGTAGGTTGTCTTAGATGATAAGACATATATTTGATGCAAATAAAAATTTTGGGACAAAATTAAAATAATTTAAAATTTAAAAATATTTTTAAAATTTTGAATAAATTTTATGGATAAAAAATATATTTCATTGTTAAACAATTACGTTGTCTCATGATTTGTGTGATAAGAAATTAAGCATCCTAAAAAATTGTGACCGACAAGATTGTTCAAAAAAAAAAAAACGAAACAAAAGAAAAACCGGAAGTGATGTGGCCAAAGAAATTTGTGGATGTCATAATAAAGCTTACTTAGTTGCGAGAGTGGAAGGAGTAGTTAAGATCTCAATCGCTTCAGAAACTCGCTTGTATTCTAAGGGAATCACCACTTTCTGCTCAAAAGTGAAAAAAGCAAAAAAAAAAAAAAAAAACAAACAGAATCATCATTAATGACACCCTCTTTTCATGGGTTGGATAACAATTAATAACAATTTTGTAATGTATGCGCCAGCATATTTTCTCTATGTATTTAGATCATAGTTGCTTTTCGTTGCGAAACCAGTAAGCAGTACACGACATGTAAAATATGTTATATGGGAAATATACCTATAAATATTCTGGTATATAGATGAATTTTGAACTAGTTTGGGGTATGTCATGCAATCAGTGAATTCATGTAACTATGATATTTTGGATAATGGATTAATCTTCGGTTTGTAATTTTCTGTCCCAGACACTTAGTAGTGAGAGTCAGCAACTTGTACCTGGTTCTGGAGGCTCTGCCACTTTGGCACCAGAAATCTCAAACTTGGAGGACTCTACCTTAAAAGTTGGTAAACTTTCTGTTGAGCAAAGGAAGGAAAAGATTCATAGATACATGAAGAAGAGAAATGAAAGAAATTTCAGCAAGAAAATCAAGGTACTATATCAAGCCACAAATCAGAAATATTAACAAATAAAAGTTCTGATAAATCTCGTTTTTTTTTTTTCAAACAAAGCCTTTGATTTCAATATATTTTTCATTTTTCGCATTAAAAAAATTAAGCATGGAGTCCAATATATTTTATTTGTTATCGTTTTATGTGTTCCCATTTATTTTCTAAAGTTCGATTGATACCAAATTAGTGATCATTCTGGAAAATATGCAGTATGCATGCCGCAAAACTCTGGCTGATAGCCGACCCCGAGTTCGAGGAAGGTTTGCAAAGAATGATGACTTCGGAGAGAACCATAGACCAGCTTGTAGCAATCATGAAGAAGATGATGAAGAAGAAGTAAGACTCCTAATAAGGCCGTCTTCAATTATTTAACGGGTTCAAAGTTAAAATAATCACCAAAAAACATGCATCTTCAATTTGGTCTTAAAAGGAATTTATACGATTCAAATTACTCCATAAAATTTCAATGATGAATCAAATATGATGATGTGTCATAAAATAATTTATGGTAGTCATTATTTAACCGATAGAATAAATAGTTTGATTCACTGTTGAATTTTTCAAGGATTAATTTGAGGTATATCAGTATATGACGATGATCTTTAGAGTTTAGACAACTAAATTGACACACACCGAGGTCCTCTTAATTTGCTATCTAGTCTCTGAAGTTTTCAAGTTATATTTAGAGATCTAGGGAATTAGTATTGACAATATTGTAATACCTGTGGATGGTAAAAGAATAAAAGTTCCATGTACAGAGTCTTAAGAGAGAAGATAAAACAAAAAAAAAAGAAAAGAAAAATTCCCTATCACTTTTACCTTTTCAATTATTTGATGGCATAATTATATTCCCTAATCCTAATATATACTCTTTCCGTGTTTGTACTTGCAGATAGTTGTGAAGGAAGATGATGGTTTGGTCGATTCCTCAGATATCTTTGCACATATAAGTGGTGTGAACTCCTTCAAGTGCAACTATTCTTCCATCCAATCCTGGATTTAATTTGAAAAATCATGTTTAGTAATTTCATTTTTAGTATAACGATATTAATATCTTTATTATACGTAGCTTCTATAGATTTTTGCAGGGCCCTTTATCCATCCTTTGTTTGATGGCTACAGGAATCTGAAATAATTGGGGTCAAAATAATATATACCAATAAGTGAGTGAGTCAGGAATATAAGAGTGTACACATTTTTGCATATACTATATATCTTTTTTCTTTTCTTTTTTATTACCTTGTAACTTCTAGAATATATAATATATTGTACATTAACCCGTTAAAAGAAACTTCCAGTTTTCCCTCAAAACTGGTGCATCTTATTCATGTAAGTTTCTTAGATTATAAATCATATTACAGGTTCTAAATTTGTTTACATTGAATTCCATACCTGGCCTCTGAAGCAAAGGAACGAAGCGCAATATTTACCTGGTTTACATTGAAAGAGAATGGAATGGATATAGAAACTAGGGTAGGATAATTAGGAATTTAATTTAGGAGAATTTTACCAACAAAAAAAATCGAGAGAAAAAAGATGAAAGGAAACAGAGAATAAATATATCTATACTTACTGTTTCGAGAGTTATTTGAAATTGAGTTGTTTTTGGGCTTGGACATGAGGTCTAGACTCCCTTTTGGACAGCGTTTGACTTCTATTGGTATAGAGGTGCTATCGTCCGAGTTCCTCATGAGGAGGTGGCGGGTAGTACCTGCAAAGGACTCCGATACTTAAGTTAGTAGGAATTTAAATAGGTTTTTAATAGATTGGGTTCGAATTATATCTAAAGGTGACACGATATTTATAACTGTAGACGTAGAGCCAATTAACCACCTTTTGAAATAGTTCCACCTTTGATGGTGGAATCATTATTCCCTTTTGTTAGGGAGTTTGTTGAGACCTCTTTTCTACGGTAAGAGTTAGTTGTTGATTCAAGCGAGTAGGACTATGATAACCTCATCGTGTCCAACCTCTATGAGATCGGGTAGGTGTCGATCAAGCTCTCATATGCTAATTGGGCTTTACTTGTCTTGGGCTTTGCTATGTTTTGGGTCAGAGTATGAACAGTGCCCTTACTTGAGGCTGAACTTTTGTCAGGTCGGGTTCAAGCAATTATAAGTGTAGCTAATCATTTGATAACGTCGGTGTTATCACATCGGGCAAACTGCCTTTCGAGAAGTTAGGTCGGATACTCGACGTGATTTTCTGAATTTGAAATGCTGTGTCTTTTTGTAATCAATGGCACGTTTCTTTACAGTTACTTTGGTAACCGTGCAAGTCATAAATGAGGGGATGAATTTACCATTCTGCCCCTAGAATCTTATAAATACTCCAAGCCCCCTTTTTCTTTCTTCTTTTTGCTTATTTTGAAATGTTTGCATATCATTTTCTCTTTCAAAATCTTTTATCTTCTTCATTGCAACCCTTTCAAGATTTCTTTATCTTGAGGTTCTGAATTTCATTCGCACTTTTCTTGGGAAGTTTGGAATGTTCGTGATTTTGCTGTTTCACACGTTCGCTCGTTTCGTATTTCTTCAAGGTTAGTCTTTTATTTTTTTGTACTTTGGTTTTCTGTATTTCTATGTTTTTCCTGAATGGTATGCTTTTGGTGTTGAAAAATGATGATTTCTGGTTAGTATTCCTTCGCTATTGTTTGGTGCGTCTTCGTTGTTTTTTCTTTTCTTAAAAATTTTGTTCCTTTGATGTGTATTTGAATATGAGATTTTCTGCCAAAATGATGCCGTTTTTTCTTTTGGAAATGGTGCTATTTCAAACTTTAGTGGAGTTTATTTTGATTGTTTATTTCGCAAGAGGTTTTGCAAACTTTAAAGTTCTCTTTCTGATTGTTGAAGATGGTCTAACCTCTTATGGCTTTGTTAGAATATTTTTCGTTGTTTTACTTGGCCTACCGACTTGTAGTGAAGATTTTTCTTTTGTTGTATTGTAGGTATAGCTTTCAATCAGTAGTTCTCAGCATGTCGTCTAAGGTTCCGACCGACTTAGATTGGATAGATATTACCGTTCTTTCTTCTGTTCCCTGTAGTCGATAATGAGAATGTCAAAACGACAACATAGGATATGTAGAGATTGGGAAGATAAAAATAAGTATGAGATTGTACTTGCTAATCCCGAGGAGAGAATCTATTTTTCCCGACTTGATAAGTCAGAATGCATTTCATTTACATGTATGAGTGTTTTTTCACTAGGCTAGGGCTGAGCCTTCCTTTTACAAATTTTGAATATAAAATTCTTGATCTTTGTAAAGTTGTCCCTTTTTAACTCCACCCCAATACTGAGATTTTCTAAAAGTTTATCAACTAATATGTCGGGAACTCGACCCGCCCTTGTCTTTCAAGGTCTTCTTCTACCTCTTTCAACTCACCAAACCATTTAGTTTCAAAAAACAGGGGTTAGATCTCCTTTTAAGCTATTTAGGGAAAGAATATATTCTCTATTTTTTATGATTCTTTTCATGATTTCAAAAACTCTTTCTTCAAAGTCTAATCTATTGAGGGCGTTCGACTTTTCTTTCTGAGTGAAAGAGATGAAGCCATTTTTAGTTTGTACTGGAAAGAACACCCCACTATTATAAAATATAATCTTGAGGACTTAGATGAGGTAGAAAAGTGTACGGTGACCCTGTTCCAAGAGTATTGGAGCCGAGCTCCTAATCTTGATACTAAGAAGTTTCTGATAGGAAAGCCGAGCTATGTCCATATCGAGCTAGGTAAAGTTTCTTTTCATTTTGTAGATCCGTTTTTTTTTTGCTATCTATTACGCTTGTTTAACCTAATTTTGATGCTTGGTTTTGCAGCAAGGATGACCAATAGATTGAATGCGTTGAAAGTCCTTCGCTAATCTAAGAAGAATGCTGCTGCTGTCCGAGTTATACAGTTAAAAGAGGTCGAGAAGTTGGGTAAACTCTCCTCCTCCAAATCGGACTCGGGCCCCTTTTCCTCGGTTAAGGGTCTTCCTGATCCTACTCCTCCTGCTGGATCCACTATTCAGACTGTCCCCCCCATTCCTCCTTTTTCTAAGCCAAATCTAGAAAAGTGCAAGACCTTTGAAATTTGTAGTGTGCATGAACATGGCTTTGATGTCATAGGTTTTTGTGAGAAACACGTCCTTCCCAACAGTTTTATCAGTATGGACGATGTTTCTGTAAAAAATCATCTTTAGGTGTTGGACCGAGGTGAAATTCAGACGGTCGGAGTGTGGATAGCTTTACTAAGGGAGCTAGAGAAGAACCCCCTTTGGCGCCTCCCAGTGAACCTTGTCTGATCTACAAGTTGAGGTGGCATCTTTGCGAAAGTCTAAACAGGAGCGGGAGAAGGAGAAGGAGAAAGAGAAGGAGGTTCTAGTGTCTGATCTTTCCAAAGCTCGAGAAAGGGTAAAACAATCCGAGGCCACATGCGCCATGGCTAAAGGCTTGAAGAAGAAAGTTAAGGAGAGTTATACTCGAGTCTTTGGGGAGAAGTTGGACTTGATGGATAAATTGGCTAGGGCGAGGGAGAAGTATCGGATCTTGAGGAGTCGGTCTCCCATGGGATGGATAAAATAGTCGAGTACTTAAAGGCCTAATTCTGAGTAGTTGCTCCCGAGGTAGATCTCTTTCATTAATCCCGACATCGTCGTGATTGATAGGAAGATCGTTCCCCCTTGATGATGATGCTCCTTCCGAAGACCTCAAGACATCGGGTTTTCGGGCTGTGGGAGCCTCCCAAAGCTCCCGAACTTGGATGGATGAAGACCTCTCCTCTCTGACCCGGCTTGAAGAGACCCTCCCAATCTTCTCGTATCAACTCGAAGAAGCTTCTAACATGAGTTCTGGCAATCAGGACTCCCTTTCATAATTTTCTTTTCTTAAGATTTGATGGCCCGACTTGTGGGTCCTTTATGAACACTTTATTTTGTAATAACTTGGTTGTTGAAGTACTCTTCTAAAAAATGTCTCCGATGGATTTTTTTCCCTTTGTGGGCTTTCTTTTTTGAAACATAATAGCTTTTGCTACACCTTGTATTGTTTACTGGTGTCTTTGTTACTTATGCTTGATAAGAATATTATTCTGTTCGAAAATAGTTTTCTAAGTTATTTGACCTTTTCTTTAATTTATGTGAATTTTTCAAGGTCAAAAGTACCTTAGAAATTTCTCTTTTGACAATTCTTTTTTCCATTCTGGAGATCTAGGGCTGATATTTCGAGGTTGGTCACGTTTTGTTAAGTTATTTTTGTAATACATTTTGAGGCCACCTTTTTTACCGACTTGCTATGAGTGGTTTTTTGAGATTTGGCCATGATCTGCATATATAACATCTTTGCACTAACTAGGACCTCGTTGGTTCATCTTGCCAATCATTTAAGTCGGGAAATATTTTTTGCATTTTTTTAAGCTTAAATTAGTGCATGTCGTAGAATAAATAATGGAATAAAGGATGAATTATCATTAGATGAGAATAATTTACAAGTATCTTAGCTACTAAAAGTCTTTTACTTTTGACTCTTAGACCTTGTTATGATGCCTGATGAATCCATATTTGACGATATATTTTGGTTTGATTTGAGTGGATTTGAAGAACAAAACTCTTGCGCGATCTAGAATTTTCACAAATAAATTTCTGTTGTAAGTATAGCTTCTAGACCGACAAGAATTTCTTTCTTACAAAAGTTTTGTTTGTCACTTAAGCAAACCCAATAAAAATAATAACTGAAGTATTTAAACCTCGGGTCATCTTCTCAAGGAATTACAGGGAAGTATGATTTATTATTGGTTATGGAAAACAATAATCTTGGGTTTTTGAAATAGGAAACAAGTAATGTAAAATAACAAGTCGTTAAAATAATAACTAATAAAGCTCTTGGCAAGGTATCAGAATTGAAATTCCTATCCTAGTTATCCTTATCAGGTGTGATGAAATTTGGGTTTTAATCCCACTCAGTTATTCCTTATTAAATAAAGGAAAGTCAAGTGGACTAATTAAATTGATCCTCAAGTCCTACTCAACTTTTAGAGCAATTCAAATCAATTAGCAATTGCCAATTTCAACCACTGCTGAGTTTGATAACTCAAGTGTTACCAATTAATTAACCAAAGCCAAAAGGGAAGAAAATCTACTCGAATGAAAATAATTTGGATAAAGCGAAAGCATCAATAACATAAATTAGTGAAAGCAATCATAAGTCTGAAATACCTCAAATTGTATTAAATAGAAAGTCAATCTAAACATAAAGAGTTCATAAACTAAATTGAAAAAATAAATAAAGGAACATTGAACCTGTGATGAAGAAGAAATAATCCCAATAAGATAAATCCTAATCCTAATCCTAAGAGAGAGGAGAGAGCCTCTCTCCCTAAAAACCACATCTAATCCTAAAATTGTGTAATATCTATTAATTGTTCGCTCTCCTTTGAATGAATGGATTCCCCTACTTTGTAGTCTCCAATATGTGTTTTTTGGGCTTGGATTTGGGCCAAAAAGGGCCCAGAAATTGCTGGGGGTGACTTCTGTAAATTCTGCAGATCGCGCATGTGACACATCCGTGTGGGTCACGTGGTTGCGTCATCTGGAGTTTTGCATTTCCACGCGGTTGCATCAGTCACGCGTCTGCATCAGTTGTGTTTCGTGCAGTCATGCGTTCACGTCATGCATGCGTTCACGCAGATGCCAGTTTGCGCAAAGCACGCATTCGTGTCATCCACGCGGACGCATCACTGCCAATTTCTTCAAAAACTCCATTTTGTGCTTTCCTTCCATTTTTGTATGTTTTCTTTCCATCTTTTAAGTCATTCCTGCCCTATAAAACCTGAAAGTACTCAACACACAGATCACGGCATCAAATGGTAACAAAGGATAATTAATTTTAATATTTCTAAAGCATAGGAAACATGTTTTCACTTATGTCATATCACAAGGAAGGAATTGTAAAACCATGCCAATTCATATGAATAAGTGGGTAAAGAATTGATAAAATCACTCAATTGGGCACAAGATAAATCACAAAATAGTGGTTTATTAGAATTTCATCACATAAACCCACATTTATTCATGTAAATAGCATGCCTTTGTGTTTTCTCTCTAAATTGTGTCTAATTGTAAAAACATGCTATTTTGAGCTTAAATTAGTGATTTTAATCCCACTTTTATGCCATTCGATGCCATGACATATTTGTTGAGTGATTTTAGGTCCTAAAGGCAAGTTTGGCAAGGCAAAAGTGGAAGGAAGCATGTACAAAGGGAGAAAATATGAAGAAAAAAAAGGAGAAGAACACATTGGAGTGTGCGTACGCATAACCTACTGTGCGTACGCACAAGAACTACAAAGCCATGTGTGCGTACGCACAACGTCCCGTGCATACGCACAAGAGGAAAATCAGCATGTGTGCGTGTGCACACACCTGTGCGTACGCAGAGGTCTCAGCGCGTGACTCGTTTAATGGAAATCGCTTGGGGCGATTTTTGGGCCTCCAGAGTCCAGTTTTTGGACTTTCTGAAGCTGACTCTTCCTATATCTAAGAGGGCCTCACTCCATGTGAAGGGGGGGGTGAAATTAGGGTTAGTTTAGCATTATGTAGGTTGTTTTCTAGAGAGAGAAGCTCCCCCTTCTCTCTAGAAATTAGGGCTTTTAGTTTATTTTCTTTGTAACTCTCCTTTTTAGTTCTTGTTTTAATCTAGTCTCTTCTACCTTTCCTTGTTCTCTTGTCTTAATTTCATTATTTTATCTTATCATTTTCTCCATTCTTGCCATTTTTATGTATTTGCACTCTTGTTACTTTAATTTACATTTAATGCAATTTTATATTTCATGCCTCTTTTATTGCTTTATTGAGTTTCTATCTTTATTTTCCTTGCTAGGTAGTTGTAGCATTTACTATTTCTTGTCATTTACTATGCTTTCTTTTCATACCCACCAAGTGTTTGATAAAATGCTTGGTTGGATTTTTACATAGTTTTTCTCACTCTTGGTTGGAAAATTGTGTGGTTTGGGTGAACTTGAGTGGTGGATGTTCATTCCACATTGTGTGAGGGTTGTTAATTAACTTGGTTTCCACTAACGCTAGTCTTTCACTAAGTTAATTAGTGAGTTGACTAGGTCTTGTAAATTGAGGTTAATTATGTCCTTTTGACTTATTATTGATGTAGGGTTGACTAATTGGGATTAATCCACACACAATCACCATGTTTGTGGTCCACAACTAGGATAGCAAGCCTTAATTACCCAATCCTCACCAAGAGCTCTTTTAGTATTTAATTTCCAATTGAATTGCTTTTACTTGCATGTTCATTTTAATTACTTGCATATCAAGTTACTTTCTTGCATATTTACATTTCTTGCTATTTACATTTCCTTGCCATCATCCAATCCCCATTGTTCCCTCATAGCCAATGAATGACACTTAATTGCAACTCCTAGAGAGAACGACCCAGGAGTCTAAATACTCTCGGTTAATTTGATTTGAATTGTGACTATCCTTTTGATTATAATTTGATTAAGAGGATTCATTGCCGGTTCGGACTATACTTACAACGGAAATCTATTTAATCCCAAATTGGTATAATTCTCTCGTATCAATGCCTCATTAAAACCCTCTCCAAGAAAACCCTTTTCGAGAAAAAATTATGAAGTCGGGAAAAAGAGTACATCAAGGAACAAGGTTCGCTTTCTAACTACAGTATCTCTTCATATTACATGCATGTCACGACCTAGGGAGCTCGTTCCCTTGTAGGACGGACACTTTGTAGTAAACCTTTCCTAAGACTTCTATGATCTTGAAAGGTCCTTTCCAATTTGTAGCCAGATTTTCTTCTCCTGACTTCTGCACCCCGACATCATTCCTTATTAAAACAATGTTATTTGAGGCGAAGTTCCTTCTAATGACCTTCCTGTTGTATCTTGCAAAGATCTTTTGTTTTAATGCTGTCTCTCTTATCTGAGCTTGTTCCTGGACTTTTGGGAGGAGGTCGAGCTCTTCTTTTTGAGTTTGGATATTTTCTACTTCCTTGTAGAACCTTACTCTTGGGCTTTCTTCATTTACTTCAACAAGAATAATAGCTTCTATGCCATAAGCAAGTCAGAACAAAGATTCTCCCGTTGTAGAATGGGAGTTGTCCGATATGCCCATAGGACTTGTGCAAGTTCTTCGGCCCATGCTCCTTTTGCCTCTTGCAGCATTTTTTGAGCCTTGTCAATATGACTTTATTCGCAGCTACTGTCTGTCCGTTGGAATGAGGGTGCTCTACCGATGTGAATTGGTATTTAATCTTGAAGCTTGCCATCAAGCTTCTAAAGGTCAAGTCAGTGAATTGAGTACCACTGTCCATAGTGATGGAATACGGAACTCCAAATCGGGTGATGATAATTTTGTACAAGAATCTCTCACTTCTTTAAGATGTGATGGTTGCCAGAGGTTCTGCTTTAATCCATTTAGTAAAATAATCAATCCCAATTATGAGGTATTTTACTCGTTCGGGTGGCAGAGGAAATGGTCCGAGCAAGTCCAGACCCCATTTTCAAAAGGCCATGGTGAGGTGACACTGATGAGCTCTTCTGGTGGTGCCACATGGAAATAAGAATGCATTTGGCAGGGTGGGCACTTTTTGACAAAGTCGGTCGCCTCCCTTTGTAAGTTGGCCAAAAGAAGCCAGCTTGTATCACCTTCTTAGCTAGCGACCGTGCTCCTAAGTGCTTTCAACAAATACCACTATGAACTTCTTCTAAGACTTTCTCAGTCTTGGAGGTCGGGATGCATTTTAGTAAAGGTGTAGATACTCCTCTTCTATAGAGGACGTTATGGAGCAGAGTATAATTTTGTGCTTCCTTTACGGGCCTCATTGCTTCCCTTTTTTATTTAGGGAAGTTATCGAATTTGAGGTATTCGATAATAGGAGTCATTTAACCTAAGTTTAGATTGGAGACTATTAATGCATCCGATTTGTTGACTTCCTTGGCTACCGATGGTGTTTGTAGATTTTCTTATATTAGACTTTTTTTTATTGCTCCTTGACTTAGTGCTGGCCAATTCAGAAAGAGCATCGGTGATGAGCTATATTTTATCGGTATAGAAATTTACCAAATAGGTTTGTCCTGAGTATAGTCTAAACCAACAAGCTATAACACATCAAACAAAGAAAGTGTGTATCCACAATCCAATTCAATAACCGAGAGTATTAGTCTCGAGTCGTTCTCCCTAGGAGTTGTCCTAAGGTGCACATCATTGGCTAGGAGTCTCTTGATGTTTGAGGTTGAGTATGAAGAATGTAAACAAGCTTGCATAAAAATAATGAACAAAAAGCAATGAAACTAAGGGACACAAGAATTTGGAATCAAGCAAGAGTGAATAACAATCAATTAATATAAAAGCCTTGGCTAGGGTTGGAAATTTGAATTCCTATCATCATTATCTCTATCAAGTGTAATATCAATTGGTTATTGCTCCACTTAGTCAACCTTTAACTATGAAGGAAAGTCAAGTGGAAAAATTAACTTGAGTCCACAAGTCATAGTCAAATCCTAAGGAAAGACTAGAGTTAGTGTTATTCAAGTCAATTAGCAATTTTCAATTATCAATCAACAAAAGCTTTGTTAATTCAAGTGTCTCCAATTATCCAACCCCTAAGCCAAGAGTGAAATTCTACTCCATAGCTATAGTTGACATTTTCTCAAATAATTGGTGAGCAACAATGGAAGACATCATGAAATTGAGAAAGGCAATTGAATTAAAGCTATCTATTGCAAACAATTAACAACAATCAACAATTAACATGAAATTCCTCAATTCATTAATAGAAATCAAAGTAACAAAGTCTAGATCCAGGATCCACAATGCTAGAACAACAAGAACACTAAATTGAGAGTAGGAGAAGAAGATATACAACTAGAACAATATAGAATTGAATCAAATTCAGATCTCACCAAAGAATCCAAGTACAATTGAGATTGAAAAAGCCAAAAAAACTAGAGAGAAGTTGGAGTTTCTCCCTCTAGAAGTGTAACTACCAAAAACTAACTTTCAAAATATCTAAATGTGTGAAAAGTGTGAATCTCTTTCAACCTTTGGTTCTTTAAATCTTTTTCCGCTAGAATTCCACTCAGAATTTTGCCATGAGCTTCTTTGAAATTGCCAGGCACGTTTTCATTAAAAAGGTCACGTGCTCGCGTCACGCGTATGCATAGGTCACGCGTACGTGTCGATGGGGTTTTGCAATCTATGCGTATGCGTCAAGCGTGTGTACGTGTCGATGATAACTCTGCTCAGCTACGCAGAAGTGTCGACTTTTGCTTGCCAATCTCAAATCTGAGCTCCTACGTGTGCACGTGTGCATCGATGCCTGAACTCCAAAGCTCCACTTTTATGCTCCTTCCACTTATGCATGCTTTCTTTCCCTCTTCTAGACCATTCTTGCCCCTATAAGCTCTGAAATCACTTAACAAATGGGTCACGAAATCGAATGGTAATAATGGGAGATTAAAATGTAGCTTATTTAGAGCCTAAAAAGCATATTTTCAACCATTAAGCAAAACAACGAAGGAAATACAAAACTATGCATTTTATGTGGATAAGTGTAAAGGAAGTTGATGAAATCCTCTAGATTACGCACAAAATATACCACGAAATAGTGGCGCATCAAATCTGCCCACCCTTAAACTAAGCATGTCCTCATGCTAAAGATTAAAGATCAAAGAACATAGGAGAAGGAGTTTATTGATATGCAATGTACCTATATGCATGCAACTAATGCAAATGTATCTACCTACTCGGTTAAAGGTGAACGAACACCCAAGAATATGCAAATAAGCACATAGGGCCCAGGTGACAAAAATTAATTCATGACTCTACCAATTCAATCATCAAAGTGAAGTATATATATGATAAACCACTATTTTATGGTTTATATTATGTTTAATTGAGTGGTTTTTATCAAATTCTTGCCCACTTATTCATATGATTTGCATGATTTTACAATTCCTTCCCAAGCTTATTCCATGGTTGAAAACTTGCTTCCTAGAAGTCTTTTAATTATGTATTTTAATTCTCCTTTATACCATTCGATGCCGTGATCCGTGTGTTAAGTGTTTCAGGCTTCATAGGGCAGGAATGGCTTAGAGAATGGAGAGGAAGCTTGCAAAAAGGGAAGGAGAACAAGAAATAAAGGAGACAACCAGCGGACAGCGACGCGCACGCATGGCTGACGCGTGTGCGCAATTTGGACAAAATCACAGCGACGCGTACGCATGCCTGACACGCACGTGTGGAGAGGAAAATCGCTGAATAAAGCGTACGCGTGACCGACGCGTACGCGTGACATGCGCGATCTGCAGAAATTACAGAATACGCTGAAGACGATTTTAGGCCACGTTTTGACCCAGATTTCGGCCCAGAAACACAGATTAAAGACAGGGAACATGCAGAGACTCAACAGATCGGATCATTCATTCATAATTCACTTTTCATAATTTAGATGTAGTTTTTAGAGAGAGAGGTTCTCTCCTCTCTCTTAGGATTTAGGATTAGGATTCCTCTTAAAGGATTTAGGATTTCTTCTTCTCAATTTTCAGGTTTAATGTTCCTTTTATTTATTTTCCCAATTTAACTTATGAACTTTTCCATGTTGGATTTGATTTCTTTTATTAATGCAAATTGAGGTATTTTAGATTTATAATTGCTTTATTCCATTTATAATGTTTTGATTTAAAATTTTCCCTTTTGGCTTTGGTTAAGTAATTGGTGATGCTTGAGTTATCAAATAAAGCAGTGGTTGAAATTGGGAGTTGCAGATTAATTTGAGTTCCAATAACTCTAGCCTTTCCAAAGGAAAGACTAGGACTTGAGGGATCAAATTAGTTCATTTACTTAACTTACCTTCATAGTTAGAGGTTAACTAAGTGGGAGCAATAAACAATTCTCATCACATCTGATAAGGATAACTAGGATAGGATTTCCAGTTCTCATACCTTGCCAAGAGATTTTATTATTATTATTTTATTTTTCTTGTCATTCAAACTACTTGTTCCTTATTTCAAAAACCCAAAAATATATCTTTTTACATAACCAATAATAAATCATACTTCCCTGCAATTCCTTGAGAAGACGACCCGAGGTTTGAATACTTCAGTTTATTTATTTTTATTGGGTCTGTTACTTATGACAACCAAAACTTTTGTACGAAAGGATTCTCTGTTGGTTTAGAAACTATACTTACAACGAGATTATATTTGTGAATTTCTTTACCGATAGAAAATCTGATCGTCAAAATGGCGCCGTTGCTGGGGAATTGCAAACGTGTGCCTTATTATTGGTTATTGTAAATATTTTTGAAATTTTTAATCTTATCTTATCTTTTTTCAAAAAATCATCTTTTTCAAAATCTTATCTTATCTTTTTTTTTTTCAAAAATCATATCTTTTTCAAAATATTTTCTTTTTGTTAGTTTTTATTTTTATTTTCCCCTACTACTATGAACTCTCACCCCTTTGGCTATGAGTCTGGTTACAACTATATTGTAGAAAGAGGAGATTACAATGAGAACATACATCAAGGATGGAACAATCAAAGATGGGAGGAGCCACACGGATTTGATCAACCCTCATGGCAACAACTACCTCCAATGGACTATCAACAACCATTCTGTGATGCATACCAAGATGACGGCTATGGTGAGCACTCTTTTAATTATCAACAACCACCACCATACGCTTATGAACCCCCTCCTCAGCATATCTTTGAACCACCACACTCATAAGCCCCTTTTTACCATTCACCTTCATATAACCCTAACCCTTATCCACCACACCAACCACAATACGAACCATATGAGCCATACATAGAACCACCACCTCAATACACACCATCTCCATATCCTTACCAAGAAGAACCACCTTCCTACCATGCACCCTTTCTCCAAAATAATGAACCCTCCTATCCACCCCAAACCTCCATGGAGAACACACTTACCTCTCTATTGGTCTCACCTCTAAACTCCAAAATCTTATATCCCACATGGTCCAACCCTCTACCTCCAATATTCAACCCTCAAGCTCCAGTACACTTCCATCTCAACCACATAATGATCCACCCATCCCATCACCACCCTCCATGGAAGAGCACCCACATCCATCAATCCAAGAGCAACATGATCCCAATGATGCTATTGACATGGAACAAGAGAGAAGGGATCATCTTCGCAAATCCATACTTCATAAGGAGCTAGAGGAGGCACTAAAGGTGAAGGTAGAAGAGACCTTTATAGATGAAGGAGTAGTTGAAGGAAGTTGTCATGGAAAAGAAATCACCAAGGAGGAGTACGATTTTATACTTAAACAACTAGACAAAGCAGCAATTATTGAAAAGGAAAAAGTGGTTGCAGACTTAGGAGATGCTGAACCTCCATGGGAAGGTCAAGTCATAGAGCCTCCTTCCAAGGTGTTTGATATTGATGTTGAGGAAGGTGTACAATCTCCAAGGCATATCATAGTTGAAGACTTAGAAGAGGTTGATCAGGAGATGGAGATTCAAGAAGAAGAGGCACAACCTCCCATGCCCTTGGTAAGCAATGAAGAAGAGATTGAATTGGAAGAAAGCTACCAAGAGGAAGAGGTTGATATTAAAGAAGCTTGCAAAGAGGTGGAAGTTGTTAGAGAAGAGCACAAGGGAGTGGAGCTTGCAAGTTCATTAGAAACACCTCTCCCAAGGCCATTATTGTCCAACACAACGTTCAAGTGGGTAAAATTCTTATCCTTGACCTTTACCTTCCCACTTGAATATGGGCTACTGGAGACGGATGGTCAACTTAGAGCTCTTTGTGGCATTAAGAGCAAGAGGAAGATGGTCAGTGGTAAGAATTATCCTGCAAGGTTCATTATGGTTGGAAGCTTTATGTTTAAACCCAAAGGTTAGTGTAGAGCTAAATTGAATGGGTCTAGGAAGTTGTTTGGACGCTTCACTGAGAATTCTAAGGCTGAACCACCTGGATAGAATCATGATAATGAACTTGAAGACGGGTGTAGAAACAAGATTTGGGATCCAGGAATATATCAGAATCAATTTTGGGAGCTCAAAGCTTGTGAAGAACTCCATCAAAGCTTGAGGAATTTACTTGGTATTGATAGAGCTTATTGAAAGTCCAAGCTTTGGTGAAAGTTTCAAGATGAGTTCAAGCACAAGCCACCATGACAAGGAGCTCGCCAAAGTCCAACTTAAGGACTTTAACTAAAAGTGCTAGGTGGGAGACAACCCACCATGGTATGATCGTTCCTTTTTCAGTTTTAATTCTAGTCTGATTTGTTTGTTTTTGAGTTTTGATTGGACTTGGAATCATGCATAATACTCACATTAGCATTGCATTCTGCATACTGCATTATTAAAAAAAGAAAAATATTTCGCACGCGACGCGACAACATCGATGACGCGTCCGCGTCATATGTGCCTCAAGGAAGAAAAGAGATTTTACAGAGAGTCACGCGACAGCGTGGCTGGAGGCATGCCTCAGGTACAAACATGCCCATGCGAACGCGTCCCTGACGCGTCTGCGTCGTTTGCAAATCCAACCCTTCACGCGTGCGCGTCACCCACGCGCACGCGTAACCCTGCGAAATCGACGTAAATGGGTGTATGGCAGCAAGTTGTGATGGAGTGGGGCTGGAACCATGCTAGAAGCACAAGCCCTACCACACGAACGCGTGCCCTATGCGTCCGTGTCATTTTAAAAGTAAGGCTATCAACGCGTGCACGTTACCTACGCGCACGCGTCACCCTAAATTTTGGCAATATGCAAACGAAACAGAACGTTACGTGAACGCGAGGCTGCTCTCGCGCCACTAGCGCAAATCAAGTCACGCGAACGCGTGACCCACGCGTCCGCGTCACTTGAAAATATCGCCAATCATGCGAACGTGTGACCCACGCGTCCACGTCACAAGCGCCGCACAGCTTATCCAGATCAGCCAAATATCTTATCTTTTCTTCCCCAAATCTAAATCTTTTCTTTCCCTTCTTATTTCTTTCTTCCTCCTT
Organism: Arachis stenosperma; assembly: GCF_014773155.1. NCBI lineage: Eukaryota > Viridiplantae > Streptophyta > Magnoliopsida > Fabales > Fabaceae > Arachis > Arachis stenosperma. Next base: position 47,579,938 of record NC_080378.1, on the reverse strand, counting down.
TATTACTTTCTTTTTCTTTTCTTTTTTCATTGGTGTTAAATTCTCTTCTTCAACTATTGCATCTTTTCTTGAATTATTTTGGTGCTTCATGACTTGTTTTATTCTAATTGGGTATTATTATTCATAAGTCAATGCTAATTTTTATAATACTAATATTCCTTTTGCATTGATATACACTTACACTATCTTGCATTACCCACACTCTCTTTCCCATTGTTGCAACTTTTGCACTATTAATATGCCCTTTGCTTCCACTATTTTCTCACTTGTATGTTGTAGCTACCATGTAATTGAGACCTTTATTATTTGGCATTAACACCCATATTTTCTTTATGTTCTTATCTTTATTTCTGGGTTACTTTCCTTCTTTTCCTCTTCTTTCAGGATGGCCACCAAGGAAGGTAAAAGGAAAGCTTCTAACTGGGGAGATAAACAAGTTAATATGCACAATCTATAGAGAAAGGCATCAGTTGGAGCAGCCCGTCCACTTGTACATCTTAGCATGCACTGAGGACGGTGCAATCTTTAAGTGTGGGAAGGTCGATACCGATCTCCACGGGTTAGTTATTCTCTTCTCAACACCAATGTCTTATTTTCTTTATTAGTTCATTGTTGCATTGCATAATAGATTGCATGTGTAGTTGATTGTTTGCATTTAAATACTACTTGTGTGTTTTCTTCTCTATAATTGCAATCTTTGCTTTGTTCCATTCTATATGTCCATTATTTAGTGAATTTACAAGCTTGCATATGATTGAGGTCATTACTTGTTTTTGCTCACTTATCTCAAATAAGCCTACCCTTTTATGTCACCCTTGTTAGCAATGATAAACCCCTATTTTATGAGATCTTTTGTGCTTAATTTGAGTGATTTATACAATCTCTCACCTACTTATTCACATTAATTGCATGGTTTTACTTTCCCTTCCTTATTATGTCATATTGTGAAAAACATGTTTCCTAAGCTTTGAAAAATAATTATTTTAATTACCTTTATTTCCATTCGATGCCGTGATTAGTGTGTTGAGTAGTTTCAGATTTTCTAAAGCAGAATGACTTAAAGGATGAAAAAGGAGAAAGCAAAGTGGAGCTTTAAGGAAACTGGTATCCACGCGATCGCATGGATGACGCGATCGCGTGCCAAGCACGAATCAGCAGCAACGCGGCCGCATGACTGACGCGATCGCGCGCTTAAAGCAGAACGCACATGACGAGGTCGCATGACTGACGTGACCGCGTGGCAAGGAAAAGCTCCGAATGACGCGACCGCGTGACCCACGCAGACGCGTGACCCACGCGGACGCGTGACAGAGGCCACGCACCAGAAATTGCAGAAAACGCTCATAACGAGTTCTGAGGCCATTTTTGGCCCAAATCCAAGTCCAGAAGGCACAGATTAGAGGCTATAAAGTGGAGGAATGCATCCATTCATAGGAGGCACTCATAATTCACTTTCCATGATTTAGATTTAGTTTTGAGAGAGGTTCTCTCCTCTCTCTCTTTAGGATTAGGATTTAGGATTTAGGACTTCTCTTAGTTTTAAGAGTGACTCTCAATCCCAGGTTCAATGTTCTTTTACTTTATGTTTATTTCTTATTTTCAGACATTTGAATGCTTGCTTGTATTAGTTATGTTGCCTATTTGGCCTATGCCACTTTCATGATGATTTTCTTATTTAATAATATTTGAGGTATTTTAGTTTTTCCCCTTTTGGCCTTGGTTAAATAATTGGTAACTCTTGAGTTATCAAACTCATTGTTAGTTGAGAATTGGAATTAATTCATCCACTTAACTTACCTTCATAGTTAGAGGTTAACAAAGTGGGAGAAAAATCCAATTCTCATCACAATTGATAAGGATAACTAGGAAAGGACCTCCAGTTCTTATACCTTGCCAAGGGTTTATTTTACAGCTATTATTATTTTATTTTATTTGTCATATAATATATTCCCACCTTACTTCCAAAACCCCAATTTTACTTTTTTCATAGCCAATAATAAGAACATACCTCCCTGCAATTCCTTGAGAAGATGACCCGAGGTTTAAATACTTCGGTTATCAATTTATTTAGGGGTTTGGTACTTGTGACAACCAAAACGTTTGTACGAAGGGATTTCTGTCGGTTTAGAGACTATATCTACAACGCGGCTGTTTTTATGACATTCTTTACTGGCAAAAATCCTAACGTCAAAATGGCGCCGTTGCCGGGGAATTGCAAACGTGTGCCTTATTATTGGTTATTGTAAATATTTAAAAAAAAATTTAAATTTCTTCCTATCTTTTTCAAAAATTATATCTTTTTCAAAATATTTTCTTTTTATTAATTTTTGTTTTTATTTTCTCTAACTACTATGAATTCTCATCCCTCTCGCTTTGAGTTTGGTTCTAACTTTGTTGAAGGAAATAGAAACCACAGCAGGAATATGCATCAAGGTCAGACCAATCAAGGATGGATGGAGCCAAGAGGATCTAATCAACCCTTTAGGCAACAACACCATCCTAGATATCATGGATAAAGACCAGGCTACAATGCATCCCAAGCTGATAGATATGGTGGACCACCTTGTAGCTACCAACAAGCCCACCCTATGCTCAGAGATCATCCTTTCAACACAACCTCAACCCACCACACTCACAAGCCCCTTTCCACCATTCACCTCTATATGACCCTAACCCTCAACCACCATACCAACCACCTTATGAGCCATATGAACCATATATAGAACCACCCCAATTCTAACCCAATTACTCACAAGAACCACCACTTCAATATTCACCATCTCCATATCCATCAATCCAAGAGCATTATGATCCTACTTATGAAAACCGAGTGCATCAAGAGGCAAAGGATCGTCTCAAGGAAACAATGGATCGATTTCAGGCAACAACTCAACAACTGGGGCAAGTATTAATTCAATGGGCTTCTAGGCGCTTAAATACACAAGGATCAGCCACAGCCCCATGTGGACAGTCTAGTGAAGAGCATAGCATAAAGGAGATACTGACGTTTTGAACAGAGAGTTGTGCAGCCGCGAGGCTGCACTCGCGCCACTAGCACAAATCGAGTCACGCGATTGCGTGCCCCACGCGTCCGCGTCACCCACCTTATCGCGCACCACGCGACCGTGTCGCCAGCGTCGCACAACCTATCCAGATTAGTGCCAATTTTCTTAACTTCTCTTTTCTAATCCTAATTTCTTCCTTCTCTCTCCTTTCTCACTTTCTTTTTTCTTCTCATCCTTTTTCCCTCTCATTTTATTTTTCTTCATTTATTTGCATATTTCATTCATTGCATTATTCTCATTGGTGTTGGAGTTTTATTTGGATAAGTGCCTTATTTTATTTGAGCACGTGGCTACTCGGAGAAGAGATTTGACAATTGACATTTACTTATGGCTCTCATATACATTTGGATTACATTATTTTCATCCCTATTTTAACTTGCACACCCAATGTATTTGGGATTATCATTCACAATTGTCATCATTACACATGCTCTTTAATTTGGCACATTTATTACTTGATGCTTGAGCTATGCCTCTCATGCCTATTATTTGCATGTTTTTACCCTCTTGCATCTAATTATTTTGAATTGCTCTTTATTGTTGTCTTCCCTACATGTTGTAGCTACCATGTAGATGGACTATCATCTTTCCTTTGGCATTCTTTATCACTTGGAATTTCCTCCCTTCTAGTCTTAGTTTTCTATATTTCACACTCTTCCTTTTTCTTCTTCCTTAGGCATGGGTACCAAGAAAGGAAAAGAGAAGGCCACTGACAAAACACCAGCAAGGAAAGGAACCAAGAGATCTCCAACTAAGGCGCCTCCATCTACAAGCGTCAGTTGGAGCAACCCGTCCACCTGCACATCTCAGCATGCACCGAGGATGGTGCAATCTTTAAGTGTAGGGAGGTCGATACCGATCTCCATGGGTTAGTTACTTCTTGACTCAACACCAATATTTTATTTTATTTGTTTGTTCATTGTTGCATTTGCATGTTTGTTTGATTTTTGTGCATATTTTACCACTTGGTTAAAGTAATATTTTCTTTTTCAAGAAACCTTTTAGAAAATTTCACTAATTTGAATAAAATTTAATGTTACACTTGTTTGAAGAGATATTATACTGGAACATGGTTTAGAACTCGAACACACAAAACCTGTGAGATTTTTGAGCCTATTTGAATTGGTTGCATTTTATCAACCAAAATTCTGTTTTAGTGTGTATTTTTCTCTCTAAAATTGTGATCTTTGTCTTGCTTAATTCTATATTTCCATAATTTGATGTATGCATGCACTTATATGATTGAGGCCTTTGTTTCACTTAGCTTACATACCCACATGGCCTTACCTTTCATTATCCTTTGCAAACCAATTTGAGCCTATTTTACCCCTTTGTTCTTTACTTTAGCACATCATTAACTCTAAGCAGAAAACAATAATGTCCTTAATTTGAATCCTTAGTTAGTTTAGACTAGTGAGAGTGCTCATAAATTAAGTGTGGGAAAAGTGGGTTTGGAAACAATTGGTTTGAGAATTGAGTATGTTAGAATTTTCTGAAAATGTGAAAGAATGTTGAAAATATGTTCATGCATTCAATACTTTAATCATATGCATTAAAAAAAAAAGAGAAAAATAAAGGAGAAATAGAAAAGAAAAAGAGAAAATAATAAAAGGGGACAAAATGCCCCAAAGTAAGTGGTGAAAGCAATGCATATGAGTTGTACTTGAAATTAGAATGTATGAATATGTGGAAAACATAGTTAATGGACAGTTAGGTTTGTATTGTGATTACATGGATTGTCTAAAGTTAGGTGGAAAGTTTAAGTTAATTAAGGATTCAGATTTTAGTCCACTTGACCAAATACAATCCTACCTTGACCCTAACCCCATTACAACCCTTAAAAGACCTCTTGATTTGTGTATTTGTGCATTAAATTTATGATTGTTAGATGAAGAGCAAGCCTTAGAAAGCAAGGTTAGTAGAGAATTAAGAGATCAAACCTTAAACACCTGAGTGATTAGAGTGTATACACTACCAGTAAAGGTTCGATGCTCAATTCCTTGTTCCCTGCTTTCATAAGCTATTTTCTTCTTACAAGTCTATTTGTGCTTCATTTTTATGATTTGAATTAGTGAAATCCAGTTCATATTTGTTCTTGAAAGATTTGTTTATTTTTAATCAAGTAGGTAGAAATATTTTGCATGTAGTTGCATTTATATAGATAGGTTGCATTTCATACATTCTACCATTCCTCTTCATCTTTATAGCTTCTCTTGAGCTTAGCATGAGGACATGCTATTGTTTAAGTGTGGGGAGGTTGATAAACCCCTATTTTATGAGATCTTTTGTGCTTAATTTGAGTGATTTATACAATCCCTCACCTACTTATTCACATTAAATGCATGGTTTTACTTTACCTTCCTTATTATGTCATATTGTGAAAAACATGTTTCCTAAGCTTTGAAAATTAATTATTTTAATTACCTTTATTTCCATTCGATGCCGTGATTAGTGTGTTGAGTAGTTTCAGATTTTCTAAGGCATAATGACTTAAAGGATGGAAAAGGAAACATACTAAAAGGAAAGGAGAAAGAAAAACGGAGCTTTAAGGAAACTGGTATCCACGCGATCGCATGGACGACGCGATCGCGTGCCAAGCACGAATCAGCAGCAACGCGGCCGCATGACTGACGCGACCGCGCGCCTTAACCAGAACGCACATGACGCGGTCGCATGACTGACGCGACCGCGTGGCAAGGAAAAGCTCCGAATGACGCGACCGCGTGACCCACGCGGACGCGTGACAGAGGCCACGCACCAGAAATTGCAGAAAATGCTCATAACGAGTTCTGAGGCCCTTTTTAGCCCAAATCCAAGTCCAGAAGGCACAGATTAGAGGCTATAAAGTGGAGGAATGCATCCATTCATAGGAGGCACTCATAATTCACTTTTCATGATTTAGATTTAGTTTTGAGAGAGGTTCTCTCCTCTCTCTCTTTAGGATTAGGATTTAGGATTTAGGACTTCTCTTAGTTTTAAGAGTGACTCTCAATCCCAGGTTCAATGTTCTTTTACTTTATGTTTATTTCTTATTTTCAAACATTTGAATGCTTGCTTGTATTAGTTATGTTGCCTATTTGGCCTATGCCACTTTCATGATGATTTTCTTATTTAATAATATTTGAGGTATTTTAGTTTATGATTGTTCCTTTTTATTATTCCTAATCTGAGGATATTGTTACTCTAGTAGATTTAGTTTTTCCCCTTTTGGCCTTGGTTAAATAATTGGTAACTCTTGAGTTATCAAACTCATTGTTAGTTGAGAATTGGAATTAATTCATCCACTTAACTTACCTTCATAGTTAGAGGTTAACAAAGTGGGAGAAAAATCCAATTCTCATCACAATTGATAAGGATAACTAGGAAAGGACCTCCAGTTCTTATACCTTGCCAAGGGTTTATTTTACAGCTATTATTATTTTATTTTATTTGTCATATAATATATTCCCACCTTACTTCCAAAACCCCAATTTTACCTTTTTCATAGCCAATAATAAGAACATACCTCCCTGCAATTCCTTGAGAAGACGACCCGAGGTTTAAATACTTCGGTTATCAATTTATTTAGGGGTTTGTTACTTGTGACAACCAAAACATTTGTACGAAGGGATTTCTATCGGTTTAGAGACTATATCTACAACGCGGCTGTTTTTATGACATTCTTTACTGGCAAAAATCCTAACGTCAAAATGGCGCCGTTGACGGGGAATTGCAAACGTGTGCCTTATTATTGGTTATTGTAAATATTTAAAAAAAAAATTTAAATTTCTTCCTATCTTTTTCAAAAATTATATCTTTTTCAAAATATTTTCTTTTTATTAATTTTTGTTTTTATTTTCTCTAACTACTATGAATTCTTACCCCTCTCGCTTTGAGTTTGGTTCTAACTTTCTTAAAGGAAATAGAAACCACAGCAGGAATATGCATCAAGGTCAGACCAATCAAGGATGGATGGAGCCAAGAGGATCTAATCAACCCTTTAGGCAACAACACCATCCTAGATATCATGGACAAAGACCAGGCTACAATGCATCCCAAGCTGATAGATATGGTGGACCACCTTGTAGCTACCAACAAGCCCCACCCTATGCTCAGAGATCATCCTTTCAACACAACCTCAACCCACCACACTCACAAGCCCCTTTCCACCATTCACCTCCATATGACCCTAACCCTCAACCACCATACCAACCACCTTATGAGCCATATGAACCATATATAGAACCACCCCAATTCCAACCCAATTACTCACAAGAACCACCACTTCAATATTCACCATCTCCATATCCATCAATCCAAGAGCATTGTGATCCTAATTATGAAAACCGAGTGCATTAAGAGGCAAAGGATCGTCTCAAGGAAACAATGGATCGATTTTAGGCAACCACTCAACAACTGGGGCAAGTATTAATTCAATGGGCTTCTAGACGCTTAAATACACAAGGATCAGCCACAGCCCCATGTGGACAGTCTAGTGAAGAGCATAGCATAAAGGAGATACCAGAAACTCCAGTGGACAAGACAGAGCATGAATTCATACTAGAACAAGTAGAAGAAGCTATCATTGTTCAAGAAGAAGAGTTGGTTGAAGTCTTAGGAGACGCAGAACCTCCATGGGAAAGACAAGACATAGAGCCTCCTTCCAAGACGGTTGAAATTGATGCTGAAGAGGGTGTACAACCTCCAAAGCATATCATAGTTGAAGACTTGGAAGAGGTTGATCAAGAGATGGAGATTCAAGAAGAAGAAGCACAACCTCCCATGTCCTTGGAAAGCAATGAAAAGGAGATTGAATTGAAAGAGAGCTACTAAGAGGAAGATGTTGAAATTGAAGAAGTTTGTAAAGAGGTGGTAATTATCAGAGAAGAGCACAAGGGAGTGGAGCTTGTAATTTCATTAAAGATACCTCCCCCTAAGTCGCCATCATCCTTCACAACATTCAAGTGGGTAAAAGTCATATCCCATAGCTTTCTAATCCCACTTGAATATGGGCTACTGGAGACGGATGGTCAACTTAGAGCTCTTTATGGCATTAAGAGTAAAAGAAAGATGGTCAGTGGTAAGAATTGTCCTGCAAGGTTCATCATGGTTGGAAGCTTTAAGCTTAAATGTAAAGGTTGGTATAGAGCTCAACTGAATGGGTCTAGGAAGTTGTTTGGCCACTTTAGTGAGAATTCAGATTGCTTGCTACCCGGATGGAATCATGATAATCAACACGAAGAGGAGTGTAAAAGCAAGATTTGGGATCCTGGAATCTGTTCTGACGCGTGCGCGCGATTTGGACAAAATCATAGCGACACGTACATGTGCTTGATGCGTACGCATGGATTGGAGTTCGCGCGAATGACGTGAGCGCGTGCCTGACGCGCACTGATGAGCGGATAATTTATACGCTTTTTGGCATTGTTTTTAGGAAGTTTTTAGTAAGTTTAAGCTACTTTTAGGGATGTTTTCATTAGTTTTTATGTTAAATTCACATTTCTGGACTTTACTATGAGTTTGTGTGTTTTTCTGTGATTTCAGGTAAATTCTGACTGAAATTGAGGGACTTGAGCAAAACTCTGAAAAAGGCTGACAAAAGGACTGCTGATGCTGTTGGAATCTGACCTCCCTGCACTCGAAATAAATTTTCTGGAGCTACAGAACTCTAAATGGCGCGCTCTCAACGGCGTTGGAAAGTAGACATCCAGGGCTTTCCAGCAATATATAATTGTCTATACTTTATTCGGAAATTGACGACGTAACTTGGCGTTGAACGCCAAGTACATGCTGCTGTCTGGAGTTAAACGCCAGAAAAACGTCATGATCCGGAGTTGAACGCCCAAAACACGTCATAACTCGGAGTTCAACTCCAAGAGAAGCCTCAGCTCGTGGATTGATCAAGCTCAGCCCAAACATACACGAAGTGGGCCCCGGAAGTGGATTTATGCATCAATTACTTACTCATGTAAACCCTAGGAGCTAGTTTATTATAAATAGAACGTTTAACTAATGTATTTGACATCTTTTGATCACTTTGGATCTTAGGATCAGATCTTTGAACGCATAGTTCTCAGATCATGGGGGCTGGCCATTCGGCCATGCCTGAACCTTTTACTTATGTATTTTCAACGGTTGAGTTTCTACACACCATAGATTAAGGGTGTGGAGCTCTGCTGTACCTCAAGTTTCAATGCCATTAAGATGATATCCTATTCAATTCTATTTATTCCTATTTCAAGATATACGTTGCACTTCAACTTGATGAATGTGATGATCCGTGACACTCATCATCATTCTCACCTATGAACGCGCGTGACTGACAACCACTTCCGTTCTACCTTAGGCCGGGCGCATATCTCTTAGATTCCCCAACAGAATCTTCGTGGTATAAGCTAGATAGATGGCGGCATTCATGAGAATCCGGAAAGTCTAAACCTTGTCTATGGTATTCCGAGTAGGATTCTGGGATTGAATGACTGTGACGAGCTTCAAACTCCTGAAGGCTGGGCGTGATGACAAGCGCAAAAGAATCAATGGATTCTATTCCAACCTGATTGAGAACCGACAGATGATTAGCCATGCGAGTGACAGCCGCAGAGGACCATTTTCACTGAGAGGAGGGGATGTAGCCATTGACAACGGTGATGCCCTACATACAGCTTGCCATGGAAAGGAGTAAGAAGGATTGAGTTGAAGCAGTAGGAGGGCAGGCGTCCTTGAGCCTTACAGCATCTCCATATGCTTATCTGAAATTCCCACCAATGAATCTGGATAAGTGTTCTATCCCTTTTATTATATATCATCTATTTTCTTATTATTAATTTCCAAAACCATAAACCAATTTTAATCTGCCTAACTGAGATTTACAAGATGACCATAGCTTGCTTCATACCAACAATCTCCGTGGGATCGACCCTTACTCACGTAAGGTATTACTTGGATGACCCAGTGCACTTGCTGGTTAGTTGAGCGAGACTGTGAATTGAATTTTAGACACCGTAATATTGAGCACCAAGTTTTTGGAGCCATTACCGGGGATTGTTTCGAGTTGGAAAAGAATGAATCACAATTTTGCCCACCAAGTTTTTGGCGCCGTTGCCGGGGATTGTTCGAGTATGGACAACTGACGGTTCATCTTGTTGCTCAGATTAGGTAATTTTTATAAAAAAAAAATAAAAAAAAAATTTCGAAAATCTTTTAAAAATCTTCTCCCTATTTTCGAAAATTATTCAAAAAAATTTTTAATATGCATTCTGGAGCTTCATGAAGCATGTTGAAGCCTGGCTGGCTGTAAAGCCATGTCTAAATTCTTTTGGACTGAGGCTTCCTCTTCACATGCTTGAACTATGTATTCTAAAGCTTGGCTGGCCATTGGCCATGTCTAGTGTTTTGGACTGGAGCTTTCATTGAAAGCTTGGCTGGCTATTAAGCCATGTCTAATTCCTGGACCGGAGCTTTAGACTAACATTGCATGATTCCTGGAATTCATATTAAAAATTTTGAATTTCTTATTTTCTTTTTCTTATATGTTTTTCGAAAAAAAATCAAATAAAATACAAAAAAAATTAGAAAATCATAAAAATCAAAAATATTTTGTGTTTCTTGTTTGAGTCTTGTGTCAAGTCATAAGTTTGGTGTCAATTGCATGTTCATCTTTTTCTTGCATAAAATTTTCGAAAAATTCATGCATTCATAGTGTTCATCATGATCTTCAAGTTGTTCTTGATGAACTTTCTTGTTTGATCTTCATATTTTCTTGTTTTGTGTTGTATGGTGTTTTTCATATGCATTCTTGCATTCATAGAGTCTAAACATGAAAAATTTCTAAGTTTGGTGTCTTGCATGTTTTCTTTTCTTGAAAATTTTTCAAAAATATGTTCTTGATGTTCATCATGATCTTCAAAGTGTTCTTGGTGTTCATCTTGACATTCATAGTGTTCTTGCATGCATCATGTGTTTTGATCCAAAATTTTCATGCATTGAGTATTTTAAGTGTTTTTCTCTCTCAAAAAAAAAAAATTCAAAAATCAAAAAATATCTTATCTTTTTAAATCTTATATTTTTAAAATCTTTTCCAAAAATCATATCTTTTTCATTTTTTCATCATTTTCGAAAATTTCAAAAATCTTTTTCAAAATATTTTCAAAATCTTTTTCTTATCTTTACATCATATTTTCGAAAATTGCATCAAAAATTAATGTTTTGATTCAAAAATTTCAAGTTTGTTACTTTCTTGTTAAGAAAGATTCAAATTTTAAGTTCTAGAATCATATCTTGTGATTTCTTGTGAGTCAAGTCATTAATTGTGATTTTAAAATTCAAATCTTTTTCAAAACTAATTTCAATCTTATCTTTTCAAAACCATATCTTTTTAAATCATATCTTTTATATCATATTTTTTTCAAAATTTTATCTTTTTCAAAAAAATTTTAAAATATCTTTTCTAACTTCTTATCCTCTTATCTTTTCAAATTTGATTTTAATATCTTTTTCAACTAACTAATTAATTTTTTGTTTGTTTCTTATCTTTTTCAAAATCACCTAACTACTTTTCCCTCTCTAATTTTCGAAAATACCTCCCTCTTTTTCAAAAATTCTTTTTAATTAATTAATTGTTTTAAATTTTAATTTTAATTATATCTTATCTTTAATTTTCGAAAATCACTAACCCATTTTTCAAAATTATTTTCGAATTTCTCTCCCCCTCATCTCTTTCTATTTATTTTATTTATTTACTAACACTTCTCTTCACCTCTCTTCATCTCCAATCACTGCCTCTATCCTCACCATTGTGATTGGATTCTCCACTTTTATTCCTTTCTTCTTCTACTAACAATAAGGAACCTCTTTACTGTGACATAGAGGATTCATCTTTCTTTTCTTGTTCTCTTCTCCCCTATATGAGCAGGAGCAAGGACAAGAACATTCTTATTGAAGCAGATCATGAACCTGAAAGGACTCTGAAGAGGAAGTCAAGAGAAACTAAAAATCAACAATTCAGAGAAATCTCAAAAAAAAAAAAAAAGAAAAGAGAAAAAGGAAAGACAAAAAGCTTCCACCTCCGAGTCATGGGAGATGGAAAGACTAATATAAGCCGTCATAGCTCAGTGGTAGAACATGTGGCTGCAAATCAAGAGATTCCTGAGATACCTCAGGGAATAAGTTGTCCTCCACACAAATATTGGAAACAACTAAGGGGAGGAATACCAAAATTACTAGGAATCATTCAAAAGAAGCAAGGAAGAGACATAGAGGAGCTCAAAGAGCACCATTGGTTCTTCAAGAAAGGCGCCACCCTCACTCAGGTGGATTCATTCCTTGTTCTTATTTCTTTCTGCTTTTCGGTTTTTAATGCTGTGTTTATCTATGTTTTGTGTCTTTATTTCATGATCATTAGTATGTAACCATGCCTTAAAGCTATAAATAAATTCCATTAATCCTTCACTTCTCTTAAAAGAAAAATGTTTTACTTCAAAAGAACAAGAAGTACATAAATTTCGAAAATAGCTCTTGAATTTAGTTTAATTATATTGATGTGGTGACAATACTTTTTGTTTTCTGAATGAATGCTTGAACAGTGCATATGTCTTTTGATCTTGTTGTTTATGAATGTTAAAATTATTGGCTCTTGAAAGAATGATGAACAAAGAGAAATGTTATTGAGGATCTGAAAAATCATGAAATTGATTCTTGAAGCAAGAAAAAGCAGTGAAAAAGAAGAAGCATTCGAAAAAAAAAGAGTATATAGAAAAAGAAGGAGCAGTAGAAAAAGCCAAATAGCCCTTAAAACCAAAAGGCAAGGGTAAAAAGGATCCAAGGCTTTGAGCATCAATGGATAGGAGGGCCCAAGGAAATAAAATCCAGGCCTAAGCGGCTAAATCAAGCTGTCCCTAACCATGTGCTTGTGTCATGAAGGTCCAAGTAAAAAAGCTTGAGACTAAGTGGTTAAAGTCGTGATCCAAGGCAAAAGAGTGTGCTTAAGAGCTCTGGACACCACTAACTGGGGACTTTAGCAAAGCTAAGTCACAATCTGAAAAGGTTCACCCAGTTATGTGTCTGTGGCATTTATGTATCCGGTGGTAATACTGGAAAACAAAATGCTTAGGGCCACGGCCAAGACTCATAAGTAGCTGTGTTCAAGAATCAACATGCTTAACTAGGAAAATTAATAACACTATCCGAAATTCTAAGTTCCTAGAGAAGCCAATCATTCTAAACTTCAAAGGAAAAAGTGAGATGCCAAAACTGTTCAGAGGCAAAAAGCTACAAGTCCCGCTCATTTAATTATAATTAATATTCATTGATATTTCTGAATTTATAGTATATTCTCTTCTTTTTATCCTATTTTATTTTCAGTTGCTTGGGGACAAGCAACAATTTAAGTTTGGTGTTGTGATGAGCGGATAATTTATACGCTTTTTGGCATTGTTTTTAGGAAGTTTTTAGTAAGTTTAAGCTACTTTTAGGGATGTTTTCATTAGTTTTTATGTTAAATTCACATTTCTGGACTTTACTATGAGTTTGTGTGTTTTTCTGTGATTTCAGGTAAATTCTGACTGAAATTGAGGGACTTGAGCAAAACTCTGAAAAAGGCTGACAAAAGGACTGCTGATGCTGTTGGAATCTGACCTCCCTGCACTCGAAATGGATTTTCTGGAGCTACAGAACTCCAAATGGCGCGCTCTTAACGGCGTTGGAAAGTAGACATCCAGGGCTTTCCGGCAATATGTAATAGTCCATACTTTATTCGGAAATTGACGACGTAACTTGGCGTTGAACGCCAAGTACATGCTGCTGTCTGGAGTTAAACGCCAGAAAAACGTCATGATCCGGAGTTGAACGCCCAAAACACGTCATAACTCGGAGTTCAACTCCAAGAGAAGCCTCAGCTCGTGGATTGATCAAGCTCAGCCCAAACATACACCAAGTGGGCCCCGGAAGTGGATTTATGCATCAATTACTTACTCATGTAAACCCTAGGAGCTAGTTTATTATAAATAGAACGTTTAACTAATGTATTTGACATCTTTTGATCACTTTGGATCTTAGGATCAGATCTTTGAACGCATAGTTCTCAGATCATGGGGGCTGGCCATTCGGCCATGCCTGAACCTTTTACTTATGTATTTTCAACGGTGGAGTTTCTACACACCATAGATTAAGGGTGTGGAGCTCTGCTGTACCTCAAGTTTCAATGCCATTAAGATGATATCCTATTCAATTCTATTTATTCCTATTTCAAGATATACGTTGCACTTCAACTTGATGAATGTGATGATCCGTGACACTCATCATCATTCTCACCTATGAACGCGCGTGACTGACAACCACTTCCGTTCTACCTTAGGCCGGGCGCATATCTCTTAGATTCCCCAACAGAATCTTCGTGGTATAAGCTAGATAGATGGCGGCATTCATGAGAATCCGGAAAGTCTAAACCTTGTCTATGGTATTCCGAGTAGGATTCTGGGATTGAATGACTGTGACGAGCTTCAAACTCCTGAAGGCTGGGCGTGATGGCAAGCGCAAAAGAATCAATGGATTCTATTCCAACCTGATTGAGAACCGACAGATGATTAGCCATGCGAGTGACAGCCGCAGAGGACCATTTTCACTGAGAGGAGGGGATGTAGCCATTGACAACGGTGATGCCCTACATACAGCTTGCCATGGAAAGGAGTAAGAAGGATTGAGTTGAAGCAGTAGGAGGGCAGGCGTCCTTGAGCCTTACAGCATCTCCATATGCTTATCTGAAATTCCCACCAATGAATCTACATAAGTGTTCTATCCCTTTTATTATATATCATCTATTTTCTTATTATTAATTTCCAAAACCATAAACCAATTTTAATCTGCCTAACTGAGATTTACAAGATGACCATAGCTTGCTTCATACCAACAATCTCCGTGGGATCGACCCTTACTCACGTAAGGTATTACTTGGATGACCCAGTGCACTTGCTGGTTAGTTGAGCGAGACTGTGAATTGAATTTTAGACACCGTAATATTGAGCACCAAGTTTTTGGAGCCATTACCAGGGATTGTTTCGAGTTGGAAAAGAATGAATCACAATTTCACCCACCACGCACGCGTGGAGAGGAAAATCGCTGAATAACGCGTACGCGTGACCAATGCGTACGCGTGACATGCGCGATCTGCATAAATTACAGAATACGCTGAAGACTTTTTTGGGCCGCGTTTTGACCCAGATTTTGGCCCAGAAACACAGATTAAAGACAGGGAACTTGCAGAGACTCAACAGATCGGATCATTCATTCATAATTCACTTTTCATAATTTAGATGTAGTTTTTAGAGAGAGAGGTTCTCTCATCTCTCTTAGGATTTAGGATTAGGATTCCTCTTAAAGGATTTAGGATTTCTTCTTCTCAATTTTCAGGTTTAATGTTCCTTTTATTTATTTTCCCAATTTAACTTATGAGTTTTTCCATGTTGGATTTGATTTCTTTTATTAATGCAAATTGAGGTATTTTAGATTTATAATTGCTTTATTCTATTTATAATGCTTTGATTTAAAATTTTCCCTTTTGGCTTTGGTTAAGTAATTGGTGACACTTGAGTTATCAAATAAAGCAGTGGTTGAAATTGGGAGTTGCTGATTAGTTTGAGTTCCAATAACTCTAGCCTTTCCAAAGGAAAGACTAGGACTTGAGGGATCAAATTAGTTCATTCACTTAACTTACCTTCATAGTTAGAGGTTAACTAAGTGGGAGCAATAAACAATTCTCATCACATCTGATAAGGATAACTAGGATAGGATTTTCAGTTCTCATACCTTGTCAAGAGATTTTATTATTATTATTTTATTTTTCTTGTCATTCAAACTACTTGCTCCTTATTTCAAAAACCCAAAAATATATCTTTTTACATAACCAATAATAAATCATACTTCCCTGCAATTCCTTGAGAAGACGACCCGAGGTTTGAATACTTCGGTTTATTTATTTTTATTGGGTTTGTTACTTGTGACAACCATAACTTTTGTACGAAAGGATCCTCTGTTGGTTTAGAAACTATACTTACAATGTGATTATATTTGTGAATTTCTTTACCGATAGAAAATTCGATCGTCAATATATAACTTGCATGAAGAAAGCTTGTGAAAGTCGGGAATAAAGAGTTGAGCATCAAACCCTCACCGGAAGTGTTTACACTCTAGTCACTCAAGTGTTTAGGGTTGATTCACTCAATCCTCCTCTAATCATGCTTACTAAGATTTGTTTTTCATCTAACAATCAACACTTATTCAATGCATGCGTACACATATCATAAGCTCAAGGTTGGCTAACAATGGTTGACGAAAGGTAGGCTATTTGGGTAAGTGAGCTAATGAAATGATGGCCTCAATCATATATATGCATTCATACAAGGAATAGTGGACATAAGTTATCAAACAAGTCAAAGATTACACTCATAGAAAGAGAACAATGCACACAAGAATGGAAATAAGTGGTTATAAGATGTAACCACACAATTAGGCTCAAAACTCACAATAAGTTGGCGGATAGCATCCCAATAAAAATGAACTCAAAGTCATCACGCTGGCGCAAGGCCTTTTGGTAATCATCCATTTCCTTCGATATGGGTAAAACATTAAGTGCTTGCTGAATAGCCTCCTCCGACACCGGGACTTGCTTCCGGGGCACATACACTGACTGAAGAGAAGGAAGGTGGTAGTTGGTTTAAAATTCTACCACCCAAGAGAGATTGGCCTCTTGTGGCCTTCACACGAGAAACCCCCATCCTCGCTGCTCAATACGGGGCATCACATAATAAACAATATGGTCTGGTAGGGCGAGTAGGTGTTCTGGGTGATAGCTCCTCTCAACCATGGTAGGGAACATGAGCTCACAGAAGCGGTTGGGGAACAGTGTGGAGTCCCTTGCCAGATGGCTCTTCTCTTGTTCATTAATATGAACAATTGTCTTTGCCTTCTTTGAGAGGGGTTTAGCTCCTAGTGTAGGGTGCACCTTGGAGGTTGATTTTCGGGGTGCCCTTTTAGTGGCCGGTGTCTTTGACGCCTTCTCTTTGCCTTTTTCGGTGGCCATCCTAAAAAGGGAGGAAAAGGGGGAAACGTTAATCCTAAATAGCCAACATTTGGAAAATGACATGCAAGTGATAAGTAGTGCCCAAAAAGGAGTAATGTGTCTTGAGGACATGACAGCTGCAATATGTGATCAAGACAATAATAGCAACATAGGTCATAACACTTAGCATGGGATGCAAGAGTGAGTAAGGCATGCAATAAGGCATGAGAAGGGTGCACTCAAGCATCAATAAGAATGAAGCAAGTCATGGAAAATGAGTATAAGAATGGTAAACAAAAAGCAAATTAGGCTTAATGCATTTAAGGAAGAGCAAATGTGTGAGGAAGAGGCACCAAGTTGAAAGTACAAACTCAAATTGGACAAAATTGGTATAGGTGCCTTTCATCAAACACTTGGTGTGCAACATTCAAAATATGATCAAGTAGGAGAAATTCAAACAATGAGAGCCTCAAATAGAATGGCGAACAACAATACAATACCACATAGTCATAAAGGGATTAAAAGACGTCAAAATACACCATAAAAGCAAGAGAAAGCTTTAAATTTCAACACCCATGGAAAATATGAAAAGAAAGAAAGCAAACAAGCAAGAACTAATAAAGAGAAATGCAACTAAGAAGAGAAGATAAGAGAAACTAAATGCAACTAGTAAGAGAAAAGAAAATTTAAAATAAAAGACAAGAGCAAGGAGTAGGAGTGAACCTTGAGAAGAAGAAGTAGTCAAGGTGGAGTGTAGGTGAGAAATATGAGAGGATGTAGAAGGGAAGGAGAGGAAAGAGAAAGTGTGGAGTCACCGGAGGCGGTGGTGGTTGCCGGAGACAAGGGCGAGGAGGTGATGGAAGAAGGAAGAAGGAAGAAGAAGTAATGGAAGAAGGAAATGGGAGGGGAAAATGTTTAAAGGGAAGGTAAAATGGAACAGGGCGCGCGTTGTGTATTAGCTGCGTCGGAGAATCGATGCCTGCGCGCACTCCACGTGTTCGCGTGGATGGGTAGAGAAGGGAGATGACACGTAAGCGTCCTCCATGCGTACGCGTAGGTAGCAGGAAAGAGAGGGGTTGCGTACACCTCAAAGGACACGCACGCGTGGGTAGGCTTGTGCCTTAGGCACAAAGTTGGCACAAAGTAGGCCTAACTCTCGGGTTGTTTGTACCAAGAATGGCGTGCAGCACCATCGACCCGTACGCACACAGCACGCATACGCGTGGATGATAGAAACGGCAATCGATGCATACGCATCGCCCACGCTTATGCGTGGGTCGCCTGGCACGAAGTGGGCATAAAGTAGGTGGTGGACGAAATTGTGATCACTGTTCTTTGATTTTCATTTATTGTAGAATTGTGGAACTTAGGATTTTTGGCACGAGTGGACACAACTCCGTTCAACTAACCAGCAAGTGTACTGGGTCGTCCAAGTAATAAACCTTACGTGAGTAAGGGTCGATCCCACAGAGATTGTTGGTATGAAGCAAGCTATGGTCACCTTGCAAATCTCAGTCAGGCGATTCAAAGATAATTGGATTATTGGTTTAAATTTGATTAATGGAATAAATAGAAAATAAAAAGGGATAGAATACTTATGCCGATTCATTGGTGGGAATTTCAGATAAGCATATGGAGATACTGTATGCTCAAGGACGCCTGCCCTCCTACTGCTTTAACTCAATCCTTCTTACTCCTTTCCATGGCAAGCTGTGTATAGGGGTTCACCATCAGCGGTGGCTACTTTCAATCCTCTCGGGAAAATGGTCCTCTGCGGCTGTCACTCGCATGGCTAATCGTCTGGAGGCATCACCCATGGTTGATGGCTACATCCCATCCTCGCAGTGAAAACTAATGCTCACGCACTCTGTCACAGTACGGCTAATCACTGGTTGGTTCCCGCGCCTACTGGAATAGAATCCCTTGATTCTTTTGCGTCTGTCACTAACGCCCAGCACTTGCGAGTTTGAAGCACGTCACAGTCATTCATTACCGGAATCCTACTCGGAATACCACAGACAAGGTGAGACTTTCCGGATTCCCAGGATCCTACTCGGAATACCACAGACAAGGTGAGACTTTCCGGATCCTCATAAATGCCGCCATCTATCTAGCTTATACCACGAAGATTCTGTTGGGGAATCTAAGAGATATGCGCCCGGCCTAAGGTAGAACGGAAGTGGTTGTCAATCACACGCGTTCATAGGTGAGAATGATGATGAGTGTCACAGATCATCACATTCATCAAGTTGAAGTGCAACGTATATCTTGAAATAGGAATAAATAGAATTGAATAGGATATCATCTTAATGGCATTGAAACTTGAGGTACAGCAGAGCTCCACACCCTTAATCTATGGTGTGTAGAAACTCCACCGTTGAAAATACATAAGTGAAAGGTTCAGGCATGGCCGAATGGCCAGCCCCCATGGTCTGAGAACTATGCGTTCAAAGATGTCAAATTACATTAGCTAAATGTTCTATTTATAATAAACTAGCTCCTAGGGTTTACATGAGTAAGTAATTGATGCACAAATCCACTTCCGGGGCCCACTTGGTGTATGTTTGGGCTGTGCTTGATCAATCCACGAGCTGAGGCTTCTCTTGGAGTTGAACTCTGAGTTATGACGTGTTTTGGGCGTTCAACTCCGGATCATGACGTTTTTCTGGCGTTTAACTCCAGACAGCAGCATGAACTTGGCGTTCAATGCCAAGTTACGTCGTCAATTTCCGAATAAAGTATGGACTATTATATATTGCTGGAAAGCCCTGGATGTCTACTTTCCAACTCCGTTGAGAGCGCGCCAATTGGAGTTCTGTAGCTCCAGAAAATCCATTTCGAGTGCAGGGAGGTCAGATTCCAACAGCATCAGTAGTCCTTTTGTCAGCCTTTTTCAGAGTTTTGCTCAAATCCCTCAATTTCAGTCAGAAATTACCTGAAATCACAGAAAAACACACAAACTCATAGTAAAGTCCAGAAATGTGAATTTAACATAAAAACTAATGAAAACATCCCTAAAAGTAGCTTGAACTTACTAAAAACTACTTAAAAACAATGCCAAAAAGCGTATAAATTATCCGCTCATCACAACACCAAACTTAAATTGTTGCTTGTCCCCAAGCAACTGAAAATCAAATAGGATAAAAAGAAGAGAATATACTATAGATTCCAAAATATCAATGAATATTAATTCTAATTAGATGAGCGGGACTTGTAGCTTTTTGCTTCTGAACAGTTTTGTCATCTCACTTTTTCCTTTGTAGTTTAGAGTGATTGGCGTCTCTTAGGAACTTAGAATTTTGGATAGTGTTATTGATTTTCCTAGTTAAGCATGTTGATTTTTGAACACAGCTACTTTTGAGTCTTGGCTGTGGCCCTAAGCACTTTGTTTTTCAGTATTACCACCGGATACATAAATGCCACAGACACATAGCTGGGTGAAACTTTTCAGATTGTGACTCAGCTTTGCTAGAGTCCCCAGTTAGTGGTGTCCAGAGCTCTTAAGCACACTCTTTTGCTTTGGATCACGACTTTAACCACTCAGTCTCAAGCTTTTCACTTGGACCTTCATGACACAAGCACATGGTTAGGGACAGCTTGATTTAGCCGCTTAGGCCTGGATTTAATTTCCTTGGGCCCTCCTATCCATTGATGCTCAAAGCCTTGGATCCTTTTTTACCCTTGCCTTTTGGTTTTAAGGGCTATTGGCTTTTTCTACTGCTCCTTCTTTTTCTATATACTCTTTTTAGCCCCTTTTTTTTTGCCATTTTTTTTCTTTTTTTTTTGCAAGCTTTTGCTATTCACTGCTTTTTCTTGCTTCAAGAATCAATTTCATGATTTTTCAGATCCTCAATAACATTTCTCTTTGTTCATCATTCTTTCAAGAGCCAACAATTTTAACATTCATAAACTACAAGATCAAAAGACATATGCACTGTTCAAGCATTCATTCAGAAAACAAAAAGTATTGTCACCACATCAATATAATTAAACTAAATTCAATAGCTATTTTCGAAATTTACGTACTTCTTGTTCTTTTGAATTAAAACATTTTTCTTTCAAGAGAGGTGAAGGATTAATGGAATTTATTCATAGCTTTAAGGCATGGTTACATACTAATGATCATGAAATAAAGACACGAAACATAGATAAACACAATAATTAAAAACCGAAAAGCAGAAAGAAATAAGAACAAGGAATGAATCCACCTGAGTGAGGGTGGCGCCTTCTTGAAGGTCCAATGGTGCTCTTTGAGCTCCTTTATGTCTCTTCCTTGCCTTTGTTGAATGATTCCTAGTAATTTTGGTGTTCCTCCCCTTAGTTGCTTCCAATATTTTTGTGGAGGATAACTTATCCCCTGAGGTATCTCAGGGATCTCTTGATTTGTAGCCACATGTTCTACCACTGAGCTATGACGGCTTATATTTTTGTCTTTCCATCTCCCATGACTCAGAGGTGGAAGCTTTTTGTCTTCCCTTTGAGGTTTCTCTGGCTTTAGGTGCCATTAATGGTAATGGAAAAGCAAAAAAGCTATGCTTTTACCACACCAAACTTAAAATATTGCTCGCCCTCGAGCAAGAAAAGAAAAGAATAGTAGAAGAAGAAGAAAATGGAGAAGAGTGAGGGGAGATGGATTCGGGCTATATGGGTGGGATTGGGTGGGAAAGAATTTTGAATCTTGAAGGTGAGTGGGGTTTATGGGAAAGAGTGAGTGGTGAATGAAAAATAGAAGGGATGACCATGAATGGAGAGAGAGAGGGCGAGGTAGGTGGGGATCCTGTGAGGTCCACAGATCCTGAGGTGTCAAGGAATTCCATCCCTGCACCAAATAGGCATGTAAAATGCCTTCATGCATCATTCTGGCGTTCAAACGCCCTTTGATGCACGTTCTGGGCGTTAAACGCCCATGTGATGCATGTTCTGGGCGTTAAACGCCAGTTTCATGCTTGTTTCTGGCGTTCAGCGCCAGTTTGTCTTCTCTGTGCACCATCCTGGCGTTTAACGCCAGGTTGTTGCTTGTTTTGGGCGTTCAACGCCAGAATGGTGCTCTGTTCTGGCGTTGAACGCCGGCCAGATGCACCTTCTGGGCGTTGAACGCCAGCCCATGCGTCCTCCAGGGTGAAAATTTTTTTCTTCTGTTTTTGACTCTGTTTTTAATTTTTTTTTGATTTTTTCGTGACTCCTCATGATCATGTACCTAATTAAACACAAAAATAACAAAGAAATAAAATAAAATAAAATTAGATAAATAAAATTGGGTTGCCTCCCAACAAGCGCTTCTTTAATGTCAATAGCTTGACAGTGGCTCTCATGGAGCCACATGGTGATCAGGTCAATTTAGTGTGTAGTCCCAACACCAAACTTAGAGTTTGGATATGGGGTTTGAACACCAAACTTAGAGTTTGGTTGTGGTCTCACAACACCAAACTTAGAGTTTGACTGTGTGGGCTCTTCTTGACTCTGAACTGAGAGAGGCTCTTCATGCTTACTCTCTTTTGTCACAGAGGGATGGCCATGTGCCTGAAACACAAGGTAGTCCCCATTCAATTTGAAGGACTAACTCACCTCTGTTGACATCTATCACAGCTCTTGCTGTGGCTAGGAAAGGTCTTCCTAGGATGATGCATTCATCATCTTCCTTCCTAGTGTCTAGGATTATGAAAATCAGTGGGGATGTAAAGGCCTTCAACCCTTACTAGCACGTCCTCCACTATTCCATAAGCTTGTCTTATGGACTTATCTGCCAATTTGTAATGAGAACAAGGCAGGTTGTACCTCAATGATTCCCAGCTTCTCCATAACAGAGAGTGGCATAAGATTTATCCCTGACCCAAGATCACATAGAGCTTTTTCAAAGCTCATGGTGCCAATGGTGCAAGGTATTAAGAACTTTCCAGGATCTTGTTTCTTTTGAGGTAGAGTTCTCTGAATCCAAGTATCTAGTTCACTAATGAGCAAGGGAGGTTCACTTTCCCAAGTCTCATTACCAAACAACTTGGCATTCAGCTTCATGATAGCTCCTAAATATTGAGCAACTTGCTCTCCAATTATATCTTCATCTTCTTCTGAGGAAGAATATTCTTTAGAGCTCATGAATGGCAGAAGGAGGTTTAAAGGAATTTCTATGGTCTCTAGATGAGCCTCAGATTCCTCAAGATCCTTAATAGGAAACTCCTTCTTGCTTGAGGAACGTCCCAGGAGGTCTTCCTCACTAGGATTTTCGTCCTCCTCCTCCCTAGTGCATTCGGCCACTTTGATTAAATCAATGGCCTTGCATTCTCCTTTTGGATTCTCTTCTGTGTTGCTTGGGAGAATACTGGGAGGAGTTTCAATAACTTTCTTACTCAGCTGGCCTACTTGTGCTTCCAAGTTTCTAATGGAGGATCTTGTTTCATTCATGAAACTGAAAGTGGCCTTTGACAGATCAGAGACTATATTGGCTAAATTAGAAGTATTTTGTTCAGAATTCTCTGTCTGTTGCTGAGAAGATGATGGATATGGCTTGCTATTGCCCAGCCTATTGCGTCCACCATTGTTAAAACCTTGTTGAGGTTTTTGTTGATCCTTCCATGAGAAATTTGGATGATTTCTCCATGATGAGTTATAGGTGTTTCCATAAGGTTCACCCATGTAATTGACCTCTGCCATGGCAGGGTTCTCAGGATCATAAGCTTCTTCAGAAGCTGCCTCTCTATTACTGTTGGATGCATGTTGCAATCCATTCAGATTTTGAGAGATTATGTTGACCTGTTGAGTCAACATTTTGTTCTGAGCCAGTATGGCATTCAGAGCATCAATTTCAAGAACTCCTTTCTTCTGAGTTACTCCATTATTCATGGAATTCCTCTCAGAAGTGTACATGAATTGGTTGTTTGCAACCATGTCAATGAGTTCTTGAGCCTCTTCAGGCGTTTTCTTCAGGTGAATAGATCCACCTGCAGAATGGTCCAATGACATTTTCGAAAATTCAGAGAGACCATAATAGAATATATCTAATAGGGTCCATTCTGAAAACATGTCAGATGAACATCTTTTAGTCAACTGCTTGTATCTTTCCCAAGCTTCATAGAGGGATTCACCATCTTTTTGTTTGAAGGTTTGAACATCCACTCTCAGCTTGCTCAGCTTTTGAGGAGGAAAGAATTTATCCAAGAAGGCAGTGACCAGCTTATCCCATGAGTCCAGGCTATCCTTGGGTTGTGAATCCAACCATATTCTAGCTCTGTCTCTTACAGCAAAAGGGAAAAGCATGAGTCTGTAGACTTCAGGATCAACTCCATTCATCTTTACAGTGTCACAGATCTGCAAGAACTCAGTTAAAAACTGGTAAGGATCTTCAGATGGAAGTCCATAAAACTTGCAGTTTTGTTGCATTAAAGCAACCAGTTGAGGCTTAAGCTCAAAGTTATTGGCTCCAATGGCAGGAATGGAGATGCTTCTTCCATCAAACTTGGACGTTGGCTTAGTGAAGTCACCAAGCATTCTCCTTGCATTATTATTATTATTTTCGGCTGCCATCTCTTTCTCTTGTTTGAAAATTTTCTAGAAGGTCTCTTCTGGATTGTTGTAATTTAGCTTCTCTTAATTTTCTCTTCAGAGTCCTTTCAGGTTGGATCAATCTCAACAAGAGTGCCTTTCCTGTTCCTCATATGAAAGAGAAGAAAACAAGAAAAGAAAGAGGAATCCTCTATGTCACAGTATAGAGATTCCTTTATGTTAGTAGAAAAAGAAGGGGGTAGAAGAATGAGGAAGAGAGTTCGGATTTTTGATGAAGAGAGGTGGAGAGAAGTGTTAGTAATTAATTAATTAAATAGAAGAAGAAAAGAGGAGGGAGAATTCGAAAATAATTTTGAAAAAGAGTTAGTGATTTTCGAAAATTAAAGATAAATTGTAATTAAAATTAAAACATGAAACAATTAATTAATTAAAAAGAATGTTTGAAAAAGGGATGAGATATTTTCGAAAATTAGAGAGGGAAAAGTAGTTAGGTAGTTTTGAAAAAGATAAGAAACAAACAAGAAGTTAGTTAGTTGATTGAAAAAGATTTGAAATCAAATTTTAAAAAAAGATAAGAAGATAGGAAGTTAGATAAGATATTTTTGAAATCAAATTTTAAAAAAGATAAAGTTTTTGATAAGATAAAAGATAAAAAGATTTTTTTTAAAAAAAAAAAGATATTTTGAAAAAGATTTAATTTTTAAAATTACTTAACTAACAAGAAACTACAAGATAAGATTCTAGAATTTAAAGATTGAACCTTTCTTAACAAGAAAGTAACAACTTCAAATTTTTGAACCAATCACATTAATTGTTAGCTTAATTTTCGAAAATTTAATAAAAAGATTTTGAAAATATTTTGAAAAATAATTTTTGAAATTTTCGAAAATTATAAAAAAAATGAAAAAGATATGATTTTTGAAAGAGATTTTGAAAAGATAAGATTTTTAAAGTTGAAATTTTGACTTGACTTGTAAGAAACAACTAATTTTTGAAAATTTTTGACCAAGTCAATCCCAAAATTTCGAAATTTTAGAGGGAAATAAGGAAAAGATATTTTTTATTTTTAAATTTTTAAAGAAAAACACAAAAATGACCCAAAACATGAAAATTTTGGATCAAGACACAAGATGCATGCAAGAACACTATGAATGTCAAGATGAACACCAAGAACACTTTGAAGATCATGATGAACATCAAGAACATAATTTTGAAAAATTTTTGATGCAAAGAAAACATGCAAGACACCAAACTTAGAAATCTTTAATGCATGGAAAATATGAATGCAAAAATGCACATGAAAAACAACAAACAACACAAAACAAAAAATCATCAAGATCACACAAGAAGACTTGTCAAGAACAACTTGAAGATCATGAAGAACACCATGAATGCATGAAATTTTCGAAAAATGCAAAAAATTTTTAAAACATGCAATTGACACCAAACTTAAAAATTGACTTAAGACTCAAACAAGAAACACAAAATATTTTTTTTATTTTTATGATTTTCTAATTTTTTTGGATTTTTATTATTATTTTTCGAAAATAAAGTTTAAAAAACACGAAAAATAAAAGAAAAATTTTGAAAAAGATTTTTGAAAAGAAAAGTACCTAATCTGAGCAACAAGATGAACCGTCAGTTGTCCATACTCGAACAATCCCCGGCAACGGCGCCAAAAACTTGGTGGACGAAATTGTGATCACTGTTCTTTGATTTTCATTTATTGTAGAATTGTGGAACTTAGGATTTTTGGCACGAGTGGACACAACTCCGTTCAACTAACCAGCAAGTGTACTGGGTCGTCCAAGTAATAAACCTTACGTGAGTAAGGGTCGATCCCACAGAGATTGTTGGTATGAAGCAAGCTATGGTCACCTTGCAAATCTCAGTCAGGCGATTCAAAGATAATTGGATTATTGGTTTAAATTTGATTAATGGAATAAATAGAAAATAAAAAGGGATAGAATACTTATGCCGATTCATTGGTGGGAATTTCAGATAAGCATATGGAGATACTGTATGCTCAAGGACGCCTGCCCTCCTACTGCTTCAACTCAATCCTTCTTACTCCTTTCCATGGCAAGCTGTGTATAGGGGTTCACCATCAGCGGTGGCTACTTTCAATCCTCTCGGGAAAATGGTCCTCTGCGGCTGTCACTCGCATGGCTAATAGTCTGGAGGCATCATCCATGGTTGATGGCTACATCCCATCCTCGCAGTGAAAACTAATGCTCACGCACTCTGTCACAGTACGGCTAATCACTGGTTGGTTCCCGCGCCTACTGGAATAGAATCCCTTGATTCTTTTGCGTCTATCACTAACGCCCAGCACTTGCGAGTTTGAAAGCACGTCACAGTCATTCATTACCGGAATCCTACTCGGAATACCACAGACAAGGTGAGACTTTCCGGATTCCCAGGATCCTACTCGGAATACCACAGACAAGGTGAGGACTTTCCGGATCCTCATAAATGCCGCCATCTATCTAGCTTATACCACGAAGATTCTGTTGGGGAATCTAAGAGATATGCGCCCGGCTAAGGTAGAACGGAAGTGGTTGTCAATCACGCGCGTCATAGGTGAGAATGTGATGAGTGTCACGGATCACATTCATCAAGTTGAAGTGCAACGTATATCTTGAAATAGGAATAAATAGAATTGAATAGGATATCATCTTAATGGCATTGAAACTTGAGGTACAGCAGAGCTCCACACCCTTAATCTATGGTGTGTAGAAACTCCACCGTTGAAAAAACTCCAGACAGCAGCATGAACTTGGCGTTCAATGCCAAGTTACGTCGTCAATTTCCGAATAAAGTATGGACTATTATATATTGCTGGAAAGCCCTGGATGTCTACTTTCCAACGCCGTTGAGAGCGCGCCAATTGGAGTTCTGTAGCTCCAGAAAATCCATTTCGAGTGCAGGGAGGTCAGATTCCAACAGCATCAGCAGTCCTTTTGTCAGCCTTTTTCAGAGTTTTGCTCAAATCCCTCAATTTCAGTCAGAAATTACCTGAAATCATAGAAAAACACACAAACTCATAGTAAAGTCCAGAAATGTGAATTTAACATAAAAACTAATGAAAACATCCCTAAAAGTAGCTTGATCTTACTAAAAACTACTTAAAAACAATGCCAAAAAGCGTATAAATTATCCGCTCATCAGTAGGCACAACTCAGGTTTTGGTACCAGAGAGTTTGAAATTCGCAATCGATGCGTACGCGTTGACCACGCTTGTGCGTGGGTATGCGAAATGGCAATGCGACGCATAAGCGTCAGCCACGCTTACGCGTGGGTCACAATTGTGCATTTGGAACAAAAGAGGCACAAAGTGGGCACAACTCTCGGGTTTTTGCACCAGAGAGTTGCGAAACCATGCCGACGCGCACGCGCATAGCATGCTTGCGCTTTTATGCTCTCTTTTTTTTTTCATACACATGAGGAGGGCCAATTCTAGCACAAATTGGTGGTAATGTATGCTAAAGGGGTCAAAAACATCAAAAATCTCATGTAGCACTCAACCTTAAGCATTTCTTCAACATCTCAATTCAAACAAACCATTATCAATGAACTTCTCATGAGCAATATGACACTAAAATCAAGCAAAAAGCAATTCAATTATGAACAAACTCACAAATCAAGCAATCACAAAAGCAACAAAGAATAAAAAAGTTATATACAATGAGCAAGAAACAAAGAGCGATCATACCATGGTGGGTTGTCTCCCACCTAGCACTTTTGTTTAACGTCCTTAGGTTGGACGGTCATGATCTCAAATCTCCTCGCCTTCGGGTGCGTCCTCGAGAAGGAACACCTCAACCTCTTTGTTGCTTTTCATTTTTTCTCCATGGTATAACTTTAGCCGATGGCCATTCACTTTGAAGATGTTGGGGCTTGAAGGGTGCCTTAGGTGGTAAACCCGATATGGTTTGGCCTTTTCTACTCTATACGGCCTTCCCACCTTGATCTTAGCTTTCCGGGCATCAATCATAACCTAGAGTTATAGAGGAGAACTAGTTCTTTGGCTCTAAATTCCCTCCATTATCCCTTCCTCCTTGATTATAGTTATCCCTCCAACCTTGATTGGGATTCTCTTGTCAACTTTGGGTGTAATTTCCCCCTTGGTTATAGTTGCCTCCTTGTTGGTGATACCCTTGGTTCGGGCGGTTATAGAAATTATGGGTAGCCGCTAGGGTATTGTCTTCTTGGAGACTTGGACACTCATCCGTGTAATGAGATTAGCAAGAGCAAATCCCACACACACGTTGGGGAACCAATTGTTGACTTTATTGTTGTTAAGGAGGTGGAGATTGTTGTTGATTAAGTTGGAGTTGCTTTAGAATGCTAGTCATCTCTCCCAAGGCTTGAGTAAGGGCGGTAGTCTCACCACTAGAAAAAACTTGGTTGATAGCTTTTGGATGATGGTTTCTTTGTCTAGCATGTTGGATGGACTCCGCCAAATCGGTGATTAATTGCCTTGCCTCTTCTGCTGTTCTATACTTTGTCAAGGAGCCATTGCTTGAAGCATCCAAGAGGATCTTGTCTTGTGGTTTCATTCCTTGGCAAAAATAGCTAATCAACACTTGAGTGTCAATCATATGGTTGGGGCATGAGTCAAGAAGCCTCCGAAATCGTTCCCAATACTCATATAGACTTTCCATTTCACCTTGGACAATGCATGAAATCTCTTTCCTCAATCTATCCGTCAAGTCCGAAGGAAAGAATTTATCTAAGAATTCCCTTCTAAGTAAGTCCTAATCGCTAACAATCTCATTGGGCAAAGTGTAGAACCACTCTTTAACTCTCCCCTCAAGAGAGAAGGAAAAAGCATACAACTATATAGCAACTTCATCGGAACCTTCCCGCCTAGTAGTAGAACATACACCTTGGAAGTCCCTAAGTGTCTAATAGGATCTTGGGTGGAGAGTCCATGAAACTTGGGTAAAAGATTAATCAAGGCGATCTTGAGTTCAAAATTAGCATTTAACTCCAGATGACGCACTTGAAGCGGTTGAAGAACAAAGTCCAGAGCACCGGCTTCCTTAAGAGTGACTCTCCTTGGAGCGGCCATGGTTTCGCTACCTAGATCAATAGAAGAGGTATTAGTAGTATCGATGGAAGAGTATATCATTCCTTCTTTGAATGACGATTCCGATTAAACCTCGGATAAGGTTGGTGAATTGGTAGAAACCCTTTCACCACCTCCAAAAGCTAACCTTCTCCGAGCTTGCCTAATATGGAGTAAAGTTTTCTCAATTTCGGAATCAAAAGTAGCTAAGCTCAGATCCAGTAGTGAACGCGTCATACAATGAAAGAGGCATAGAGCTCATGACGAGAAAATGCACTAAACAAAGATTAATCCTAACTAACAATTCAAACTACCAAACAATCAATGAAAATGCAAGTATTCACATATCCACATATTTACACTAACCAACAACATGGCACACATATGCAATTTTCTGGCAATGGTGCCATTTTGATGAGCTATATTTTGTCGGTATAGAAATTTAGCAAATAAGTTTATCGTGAGTATAGTCTAAACCAACAAGCTATAACGCATAAAACAAAGAAAATGTGTGTCCATAATCCAATTCAATAATCGAGAGTATTAATCCCGAGTCGTTCTCCCTAGGAGTTGTCCTAAGGTGCACATCTTTGGCTAGGAGTCTCTTGGTGTTTGAGGTTGAGCATGAAGAATGTAAACAAGCTTGCATAAAAGTAATGAACAAAAAGCAATGAAACTAAGGGACAGAAGAATTTGGAATCAAGCAAGAGTGAATAACAATCAATCAATATAAAAGCCTTGGTTAGGGTTCGGAATTGGAATTCCTATCATCATTATCTCTATCAAGTGTGATATCAATTGGTTATTGCTCCACTTAGTCAACCTTTAACTATGAAGGAAAGTCAAGTGGAAATAATCAACTTGAGTCTACAAGTCCTAGTCAAATCCTAAGGAAAGACTAGAGTTAGTGTCATTCAAGTCAATTAGCAATTTCCAATTATCAATCAACAAAAGCTTTGACAATTCAAGTGTCTCCAATTATCCAACTCCTAAGCCAAGAGTGAAATTCTACTCCATAGCTATAGTTGACATTTTCTCAAACAATTGGTGAACAACAATGGAAGACATCATGAAATTGAGAAAGGCAATAGAATTAAAACTATCTATTGCAAACAATTAACAACAATCAACAATTAACAACAATTAACATGAAATTCCTCAATTCATTAATAGAAATCAAAGTAACAAAGTCTAGATCCAAGATCCATAATGCTAAAACAACAAGAACACTAAATTGAGAGTAGGAGAAGAAGATCTACAACTAAAACAATGTAGAATTGAATCAAATTCAGATCTCACCAAAGAATCCAAGTACAGTTGAGATTGAGAAAGCCAAAAACCTAGAGAGAAGTTAGAGTTTCTCTCTCTAAAAGTGTAACTACCAAAAACTAACTCTCAAAATATCTAAATGTGTGAAAAGTGTGAATCTCCTTCAACCCTTGGTTCTTTTAATCATTTCCCGCCTGAATTCCACTCAGAATTGGGCCATGAGCTTCTCTGAAATTTCCAGGCACATTTTCATTAAAGAGGTCACGTGTGCGCGTCACGCGTACGCGTCGATGAGGTTTTGCAATCCACGCGTATGCGTCAAGCGTGCGTACGCGTCGATGATAACTCTGCTCAGCTACATGGAAGCGTCGACTTTTGCGGGCCAATCTCAAATCTGAGCTCCTACGCGTGCGCGTAGGTTGCGCGTGCGCATTGATGCCTGAACTCCAAAGCTCCACTTTTATGCTCCTTCCACTTATGCATACTTCCTTTCCCTCTTCTAGACCATTCTTGCCCCTATAAGCTCTGAAATCACTTAACAAATGGATCATGGCAACGAATGGTAATAATGGGAGATTAAAATATAGCTTATTTAGATCTTTAAAAGCATGTTTTCAACCATTAAGCAAAACTAGGAAGGAAACACAAAACTATGCATTTTATGTGGATAAGTGTGAAGGAAGTTAATGAAATCATCTAGATTACGCACAAAATATACCCCAAAATAGTGGCGCATCAATCGGCTCAGCAATTAAGTTCTGCATCTATGTGTCTGACTTCTATTTCTTAGAATTGTCCAAGTTGCTCCAGTGTTTTCTCTAAGTATCTCTACATATTGGGATCTTTGGCGTGGTAATCCCCATTTATCTAAGAGGTTATTACTTCAGAGTCATTAAACACAATGACCTTTGATGCCCTACATTTTTGGCTAGTTTTAAGCCAACAGTCATGGCTTCATACTAGGCTTGGTTGTTGGAGGAAGGAAATTCAAATTTTAGCAAGAGCTCTACCTGTGTTCCTTCTTCATTCTCGAGAATGACTCCTGCCCTGCTTCTAGCTTTGTTGAACTACCCGTCCACATATAAGCTCCAACTTGTTGGGCTTCCTTAGTGCTCGCTTGTGTATTCGGCCAGGAAGTTGGCCAAATATTAAGACTTGTTTGTTGTCCAAGTATCATATTTAAGATTGAACTCGGATAGGTCCACAGCCCATTATAGCATCCGACCTGCAATGTCTGTCTTCTAAAGGATATGCTTCATAGACTTATTAGTTTGGATTTTAATATTGCGGGCTTGGAAGTAAGGTTAAAACCTTCTAGAAGCCAAGACGAGGGCAAAGGAAAATCTTTCTACTCTTTGGTAGTTTAATTTTGCCCCCTACAATGCTTTACTTTTGAAGTAAACAGGTCGTTGTCCTTCTTTGTCTTCTTGAACAAGGGCATCGCTACGGCTTTATCTGCAATAGCCAAATACAACACGAGTTCTTCTCCTACTTTAGTTCGGGTCAGAATTGGTGGTTGACTCAAGAATTTTTTTTGAAGTCTTAGAAAGCTTGCTCACATTCTTGGGTCCCCTAAAACTAGTGTCCTTTCATGAGGATGGTGAACAAAGGTAAGGATTTCAAAGCTGACCCGGCCAGAAATCTAGACAAAGCTGCCAGCCTACCATTTAAATGTGGGACTTCTTTTAAGCAAGTCAGACTCTTCATTTCCATAATGACTTTGCATTTTTCCAGATTGACTTTGATGCCTCTTTGAGTGAACATGAATCCCAGGAACTTGCCAGCTTCTACTAGAAAGGTACACTTTATGGAATTTAATCTCATCCCATGCTGCCTTATTGTGTTGAATACTTTTGTTAGGTCAGACAACAGGCTATTTTCTTCCTTGGCTTTTACAAGCATATCATTGATGTAAACTTCCATCATTTTTTAAAGTTGAGAAGAGAATTCTTTGTTCATTAACCTCTGGTAAGTGGATCCAGCTTTTTTAATCCGAATTGCATTACTACATAACAATAATTAGCTATTGGGGTGTTGAAACAAGTTTTCTCTTGGTTCGATTTGTGCAACGGGATTTGGTTATATCCCAAATAATCATCCATAAAGGACAGGTATCTGTACCTTGAAGCCAAATTCACCAAAGTATCGATGCTAGGAAGAGGATATGGATCTTTAGGACAAGCCTTATTGAGGTCGTATAGTCGACACACATTCTCTATTTTCCATTTTTTTCTACACAAACACTATGTTTTCCAATCATAAGGGGTACTTTACTTCCTTTATGAATCCGACCTCTAAAAAATCTTGGACTTATTCTTGAACAACTTGTGCTCTTTTGAGGCCGAGCTTTCGTTGTTTTTGTTATACAGGTCATGAGCCTGGATAAACAGCAAGTTTGTGACTCTTGAGGTCGGAGTGAATTCTGGGCACATTGGAATTCTTTTACAAGAGCTTGATAAAATCTGCTTTCAATTCATTGTCCAAGTTGGCTCCTATGCTTGTAGTTTTTCCATCTTGGTCTCGATTTGCACATTTTTTATTTTCCCATCAGGTTGTAGTTTCATCTTTTCTCATGTTTGGACACCTCCAAGTTCAATGGTATTGACCTCTTTTCCTTTTGTACATCCACATGGTTAAAGCTTTTATTATAGCACCTCTTACAGTGGCTATTCCCTCTGGAGTCGAGAATTTCATACAGAGAAGAGGGATAAAGACCTACATCAAGTCGGTTTAATGTCGTCCGACTTATCAAGACATTGTAGGCTGAACCTATGTCAACTACAATGTAGTCTATACTCAAAATTTGGGATTTCATTTCTTTACCAAAAGTGGTGTGCAACAGAATGAAACCAAGAGGTCAGATGGGTAGGTCTTCCTACCCGAAAAGGGTGTCATGGTATGCTCTTAACTCCTTTTCTTCTAACCCCAACTTGTCGAAGGTAGGCTTAAACAAGATGTCAGTGGAGCTTCCTAGGTCTACCAAAGTTCTGTAGAGATTTGCATTGGCAAGTATCATGGTGATAACAATGGAATCGTCATGCCCTAATTTTATCCCTTGTGCATCTTCTTTTGTGAAGGAAATAGTAGGCAAGTCGAGAATTTCAGCCTATTTTCTGACCTGAAAGACTTCTTTTAAATGTCTTTTTCTAGAAGATTTAGTTATTCCTCCTTTGGTGATTCCTCCGACTATCATGTAGATGTGTCAATCAGAAATTCATGGTGGCTGATCTCGTAGACTCCTATCCTCCTCTTCTTTTTTTCTTTTTCCCTGATCGTCAGATCTTTCTATCAGGTACCTTCTTAATCGACCTTCTCTGGCCAAATTTTTTATTACATTTTTCAATTCGTAATAATATTTGGTAGAATGTCCATACTGATATTCGCAGTATTCCGTTTAACTTCCATCTTTCTTATTTTTGATGGGGCGAAGAGGTGGAATTTTATCAGTATGGAAAATCTCCCTGTAGATGTCGACAAGCGAAACTCGTAGAGGGGTGTTGTTATGGTACATTTGAGGCTTGTCCGAGCTATACTCACTTTTCTTTATTTTTTTCTCTTTATCCCAAGCTTGATAAGGATAGTTTTGTTTGGGAGAAGGTTCTCTTAGTCGGGCATTTTTCTCAATGTTGATTTACTTTTCTGCTCACTCTTGTACCTCGCTCAGGAAAGTCGGGTGTTTCTTTGATATAAGATTAGGAGAAAGGTCCTTCTTTGAGACCATTGACTAGCTGGTACACGAAATCGTAATACACAACTTCTTGCAGCTGACCAGCAAGTGCACTAGGTCGTTCAAGTAATACCTTACGTGAGTAAAGGTCGATCCCACGGAGATTGTCGGCTTGAAGCAAGCTATGGTCATCTTGTAAATCTCAGTCAGGCAGATTCAAATGGTTATGAGGTTTTGATAATTAAAAGAATGAAATAGAACATAAAATAGGATAGAAATACTTATGCAATTCATTGGTGGGAATTTCAGATAAGTGTATGAAGATGCTTTGTTCCACTGAGCCTTGGCTTTCCTGTTGCCTTCTTCCAATCATTCATACTCCTTTCCATGGCAAGCTGTATATAGGTGGATCACCGTTGTCAATGGCTACCATCCATCCTCTCAGTGAAAATGGTCCTCTACGATTTCCCGCATGGCTAATCAGCTGTCGGTTCTCGATCGTGTTGGAATTAGATCCATTGATCCTTTTCTGCACT
This sequence comes from Arachis stenosperma, assembly GCF_014773155.1. NCBI lineage: Eukaryota > Viridiplantae > Streptophyta > Magnoliopsida > Fabales > Fabaceae > Arachis > Arachis stenosperma. Next base: position 47,544,801 of record NC_080378.1, on the reverse strand, counting down.
TCACTGCGCCCCCAATCGTGAGTTTGAAGCTCGGCATAGTCATCCCATCCCAGATCCTACTCGGAATACCACAGACAAGGTTTAGACTTTCTGGATCTCAAGAATGCTGCCAATTGATTCTAGCTTTTACCACGAAGACTCTGATCACATGGAATGGATGGCTCTGTTGTTAGGAGAGGTAACCATGCGTCGTGGACCAGGAGGCCAAGAGATACACACTCAAACTCTCACAGATAGAACGGAGGTGGTTGTCAGGCACACGTTCATAAGGGAGGATTATTATAAGTGTCACGGATCATCACATCCATCAGGTTGAAGTACGAGTTAATATCTTAGAACAAGAATAAGCTTGACTTGAATAAAAAACAGTAGTAATTGCATTAATTCACGAGGAACAGCAGAGCTCTACACCTTCATCTATGATGTGTAGAAACTCCACCGTTAAAAATACATAAGAACAAGGTCTAGACATGGCCGAATGGCCATGCCTCCCAAATAACATGAAACAATCGAAAAAGGGTTCAAAGACCTGATCCCAAGATCAAAGATGATCAAAAGATGAAAATACAATAGTGAAAGGTCCTATTTATAGTGAACTTGTAACCTAGGGTTTACAGAAATAAGTAAATGATGCAGAAATCCACTTCTAGGGCCCACTTGGTGTGTGCTTGGGCTGAGCATTGAAGCTTTCACATCCATAGGCTTCTCTTGGAGTTAAATGCCAACTCTGATGCCAGTTTGGGCGATTAACTCCAGCTTTTATGCCAGTTCTGGCGTTTAACGCCAGAAAAGGGTCTCTGACCAGCGTTTTGACGCCAATTTGGGCCATCAAATCTCGGGTAAAGTATAGACTATTATACATTTCAGGAAAGCCCAAGATGTCTACCTTCCAACACAATTGAGAACGTGCCAATTGGGCTTTTGTAGCTGCCGAAAATCCATTTCGAGTGCAGGGAGGTCAAAATCTAACAGCATCTGCAGTCCATTTTCAGCCTCTGAATCAGATTTTTGCTCAGGTCCCTCAATTTCAGCCAGAAAATACCTGAAATCATAGAAAAATACACAAACTCATAGTAAAGTACAGAAATGTGATTTTTGCATAAAAACTAATGATTATATACTAAAAACTAACTAAATTATACTAAAAACTACCTAAAAATAAGCCAAAAAGTGTATAAATTATCCGCTCATCACAACACCAAACTTAAATTGTTGCTTGTTCCCAACCAACTGAAAACAAAATAGAATAAAAAGAAGAGAACATACAATGAATCTCACAATATCAATGAAACTTAGTCCCAATTAGATGAGCGGGGCTAGTAGCTTTTTGCTTCTGAACAGTTTTGGCATCTCACTTTATCCTTTGAAATTCAGAATGATTGGCATCTATAGGAACTCAGAATTTTAGATAGTGTTATTGATTCTCCTAGTTCAGTATGTTGATTCTTGAACACAGCTACTTTATGAGTCTTGGCCGTGACCCTAAGCACTTTGTTTTCCAGTATTACCACCGGATACATAAATGCCTCAGACACATAACTGGGTGAACCTTTTCAGATTGTGACTCAGCTTTGCTAGGGTCCCCAGTTAGAGGTGTCCAGAGTTCTTAAGCACACTCTTTCTGCTTTGGATCACGACTTTAACCACTCAGTTTCAAGCTTTCCACTTGGACCTTCATGCCACAAGCACATGGTTAGGGACAGCTTGATTTAGCTGCTTAGGCCAGGATTTTATTCCTTTGGGCCCTATCCATTAATGCTCAAAGTCTTGGATCCTATTTTACCCTTGCCTTTTAGTTTAAAGAGCTATTGGCTTTTTCTGCTTGCTTTTTCTTTTTCTTTCTTTTTCTTTATTATTTTTTTTGCCAACTTTTTTTTCGCAAGCTTTTTCCTTTTCACTACTTTTTCTTGCTTCAAAAATCAATTTTATGATTTTTCAAATTATCAATAACGTTTCTCTTTATTCATAATTCTTTCAAGAGCCAACAATTTTAACATTCATAAAATTTGCTATAAAAAATATGCACCGTTCAAGCATTCATTCAGAAAACAAAAAGTATTGACACCACATCAATATAATTAAACTAATTTCAAGATAAAATTTGAAATTCATGTACTTCTTGTTCTTTTTTAATTAGGAATATTTTTCATTTAAGAAAGGTGAAGGATTTATGGGACATTCTTAGCTTCAAGGCATAGACACTAGACACTAATGATCATGTAATAAAGACACAAACATAGATAACACACAAAGCATAAAAATTGAAAAACAGAAAGCTAAGAACAAGGAAATCAAAGAACGGGTCCACCTTAGTGATGGCGGCTAGTTCTTCCTCTTAAAGATCCAATGGAACGCTTGAGCTCCTCTATGTCTCTTCCTTGCCTTTGTTGCTTTTCCCTCATGGCTATTTGATCCTCTCTAATTTCATGGAGAATAATGGAGTGCTCTTGGTGCTCCATCCTTAGTTGCTCCATATTGGAACTCAAATCTCCCAAAGAGGTGTTGAGTTGCTCCCAATAGTTGTGTGGAGGAAGTTGCATCCCTTGAGGCATCTCAGGGATTTCTTGATGAGGGACTTCATCATGCTCTTGTTGAGGTCTATGAGTGGGCTCTCTTGTTTGCTCCATCCTCTTTTTAGTGATGGGCTTGTCCTCTTCAATGAGAATGTCTTCCTCTATGACAATTCCAGCTAAATTCCATAGGTAACAAATGAGATGAGGAAAGGCTAACCTTCCGGATACTCATTCCTTTTGAGCATGAAAGGGACCTCAGGGATCACCTTCTTCTTGGCCACAACTTCATAGAAGTGGTCTTGATGGACCTTTGAGATGAATCTTTGATGGTGGAATCGTTACTCCCTTTTGTTAGAGAGTTTGTTGAGATCTCCTTTCTAGGGGAGTAAGAGTTAGTTGCTAATTTAAGCAAGTAGGACTATGATAACCTCGTCGTATTTGACCTCTATGAGGTCCGGTAGGTGTCGATCAAGCCCTCATATGCTAATTAGGCTTTACTTGTCTTGGGTCTGGCTATGTTTTGGGTAAAGGTATGAATACTTACTATCTTAAAATATGGATTTTTGGCCATACTTACGATACACATGACAACTCTCCATGCTTTTCAAATATAGCTACATCAGCGCCATACATATTTTGAGTTCAATACGTGTGTTCCTGACAAAAATATAATTCCCGATGTTTTTTTCTTCCTTGGTTACTAAATGATCAACCCTGAAATATAAAGGGAGTAGAAATGTCATTATATCTAGATGCAATAATAATCAACCACATTGATAAACCACAATTTTATAGTTTATCTTGTATTGAATTTAGTGGATTTTATCAACTTTTCTCATATTTATTCACTAAAATAGCATGGTTTTGTAATTCTCCATAATTTGTGCTTAAGAGTGAAAACATGCTTTTTAGGCCTTAAAATTGTTAATTTTAATTCACTTTAATTCCATTTGATGCCTTGATATGTTTGTGGAGTGATTTCAAGTTTATAGGGCAAGGATTTGATTGGAGAAGTAAAGAGAAAATCATGCAAAGTGGAGAATTCATGAAGAAATAAGGGTTTGCAGAATTCATGGCAATGCGTACACATGACCGACGCGTACGCGTGAAAGTAAAATTTGCCAGGTGACGCGTATGCGGGGGTCACGCGTATGCGTGACAAGTAGCACATGACTCATTTAAAGGCAACACGCTGGGTCCAATTGTTGAGCCCATCCAGGCCTATTCCAACCCATTTCTGATGCTATTGAACCCAAGGATTGAAGGTGGAATAAACCAAGTAGTCATAATTTAGTTTTCATAATGTTTTAGGTTAGAATTCTAGAGAGAGATGCTCTCTCTTCTCTCTAGAATTTAGGTTAGTTTAGGTTAAATTTTCTTAGATCTAAGTTTTAATTCTTATTTTTAGTTCAACTCTTTTTATATTTTATTGTTCTATTATCTTAATCTTCTTTGTTTCTCTTGTTAATTTCTTTATATTGCCATTTTTACTTTCATGAACCCTTGTTGGATTTTGATTCTCTCTAATGAAATTTGATGTTTTATGTTTCTTTGATGCTTGTTTGAGTTGTTATTATTGTTTTCTTGCATTGGGTAGTTGTAGATTTTATTATTATTTCACTTTTATGATGCTTTCCTTTTATGCCTTCCAAGTGTTTGATAAAATGCTTGGTTAGGTTTTAGAGTGGATTTTTGTGTTCTTGGCTTCGGTTGGTAACTTGAAGACTCATGAGTGATCAAAATCTATTGTTGATTGGTATTTGAAGGTTGCTAGTTGGCTTGAAGTCCACCAAAGCTAATCTTTCATTAGAACTTGTGGACTAGAGTCAATTTTGCTCACTTGACTTTCCTTCAATTGTTAGAGGATAACTAAGTGAGAGCAAACTACACTTACCATCACAATTGATGATGATAATGAGGATAGGAATTTCAATTCTCACCCCTTGCCAAGACCTATCTTAGTTATTAGCTTTATTTTCTTGCAATATACATTTCTTGTTTATCAATAAAAAAACCCCAAAAATCTCCCAAAACCAATAATATGCACACTTTCCTGCAATTCCTTTGAGAGACGACCCGAGATTTAAAAAATCTTGGTTTTTATTGGTTTGCTTAAGTGGCAAACAAATTAAACTTTGATTGAGAGTTATTTGTCGGTTTGGAACTATACTTCGACGAGATTATTTTTGTGAAAATTCCGAACCGACAATTTCTCCTCTATCAAGTTTTTGGCGTCGTTGCCGGGAAATTATAAATGTGTGTCTTATTATTGGTTATTGTATATATGTGAATATTGTGAATAGTTGCTTTTGCTTCTTTTCTTGTTTTTGTTAGTTTTAGGACTTTGTTTGCTTATTTCTTATTAGTGTTAGTTTTTATTTTCTATCCTACTATGAATTCTCATCTCTTTGGCTATGAGTTTGGTTCTAACTCTATTGTAGGAAATGAGAATTACAATGAGGATATGCATCAAGGATGGGACAATCAAAGGTGGGAGGAGCCTCAAGCTTATGGACAACCTTCATCGCAACAACTTTTCCCAATATACTATGAGCAAGAACCATACCATGATGCATACCAATCTAATGGTTATGGTGGACCTCCTTGTGGTTATCAACCACCACCACCATATGTGGTGCACGAAATTGGAACTCGCACAACTGAATCGGCAAGTACATCAAGTCGTCCAAGTAATACCTCAGGAGAGTGAGGGTCGATCCCACGAGGATTGTATGATTGAGCAAGTAATAGTTTTCTTGCTGAACTAAGTCAGGCAAATAGAAAAGATGGTTGTTTTGGGAAACGCATAAAAAGAAATAGTAAAGGAAGAGTTACTGAATTGGTGTAGAAACAATGATGAAAAATTAGTTAAGCCCTCGGAGATGCTTGTTCTTCTGGATTGATACTTCTTACTGACTACTTTAACAATGAATGTTTCATTCAATGGCAAGGCTATAAGTGATTAAAGGCGGGGCTAGTGGTCATTAATCTCCTCTGATCCAAATCAAAAGCCAGTGCTATTGGTCATTCAATCTGAATGAGGGTAAAGCTCACGCAATTCAATCTCTGGTGATCCTACTCAAAATGCCACAGATAAGGTTAGATCTTCTGGATCGGAGAATGATGCTCAATGTTCTAGCCTTAAAGACACAGAGACCTCAATTACCCATGGCTAATGAGATTTTATGTCACTTATCCCAATTAGCCCAGATAACTTGTTGGAACTTGTGATGCATTCTCAAGCTGCAGCTCATACTATCCCGCTAAAGCTTCGCAAGAGCTCATGTAGAATGAGGCGTCATACTCTCGTTCCACCCCGAATTCATAGAGATTAAGAACGACAATACATTATAGAATGAAATCAAACATATAATCCTTAACCTAAGAGGTTTAGTTGCTCATAGCTTACAGAAAAAAGTGATAATGTGGAGAAGATGACAGCTCTCCTTCCAAAGGCGTGTCCCTAGAATGGATGCATCTTACTCCTTAAATACTAATCTAATAATAAATACTAGACCTAAAAAGATATTGTTTTTAATGAAAAATTACAAAAAGAAAATAAAATAAGCCTAAGAGGTGCTAAATCAACTTTGGGCCCATGTTGGTCATGTGCTTCGTATGCCTGGCGTTCAACTTGGGCTTCAGGGCGTTGAATGCCCATTAGGGGGGTGAGCGTGTTGTTTCCTTACTCCCAAGGTGGCTTTGAACTCTAGTCTTGGGCATTCAACGCTGGGCTTGCTCCTTTTTGGGCGTTGAACTCCAGTCTTGGGCATTCAACTTGGAGGCTGGTCCTTCTTGGGCGTTGAACTCCAGAGGTGGGCGTTCAATGCCCGTTTTGTGTATTCATTTCCAAAGAAAAGTATAAACTATTATATATTGCTGGAAATCCCTGGAAGTTAGCTTTCCAACGCCATTGAGAGCGCGTCAATTGGACTTCTGTAGCTCAAGATATGCTCGTTAGCATGCTATCCTTTCTTTGACTCTGAATTAGACTTTACCAAAACTTGCCAATTTCACTCAAATCACCTAAAATAATAAGAAAAACAAAAAAAAACTTAAAGTAGCACCCAAAAGGTTAATTTTGCACTAAAACATACTAAAACTTAATAAAATATAACGAAAAACACTAAAAAAAAGTACAAAAAGGGTATAAAATATCCACTCATCAATATGCCTATGAACCCCCTCCTCAACAATGTTATCAACCTTATTCACAAGCCTCATGGTGTGTGAAATTAGAACTCGCACAACTTAACTGGCAAGTGCATTGGGTCATCCAAGTAACACCTCAGGTGAGTGATGGTCGATCCCACGAGGATTGTCGGATTGAGCAAGCAATAGATATCTTGTTGGACTTAGTCAGGCAAATGGTGAAAGATTGTTGTTGGTGTAAACGCATAAGATAGAATAACAAAGAAGGTAATAAAAGGTTGGTGTAAGATCAATATGTTAAAACAGTTAAGGTCTTGGAGATGTTTATCTTTCCGGATCAATCTTCTTACTAACTACTTTAACAATGAATGTTTCATTCTCTGGCAAACTATAAGTAATTAAACCCTAATTCCTGAGCGATTTGATCTCCTCAGATCCTTATCAAACGCCAGGGTCAGTGGTCATTTAATATAAATTAGAGGGTGTTCTGTGGGTTACCTGAAACTGGGAGTTCGATCTCGGACAAGATCTTCTGGTCTTGGCCGAGGCTGCGGCGTCCAACTTGTTGGAGTGGGAGGTGCTGTAGGTTCTCGATTCACCGGGGGGTGGTGGTACCTGCAAGAGACTCTGATGCTTAAGTCAGTATGGGCTTTAGGCAGGTTTTTTGTAGAATTGGAGTATGAGTTATACTTGTGTGCTCCAATGTATTTATAGTAGTGTTGAGCGACCTCCTTTGAGATAAGTTTGTTTATCTTATCTTATCTTTTGTGGGTGAGATCTTATCTTGGGCCAACCGCCTCCTAGTGGTCGGTGTTCCTTTCGTTGGGCCTCTGCGAGGGTCTTCCAAGCTCTTTGTTGAGAGTTCTTTTTTAGTGGGTCGGCCTTTAAAGAGGTCGGTCCCTTGTCTTCGTCCAACCCGGACCTTACAGCTCGGTCCAGGGTATGAATAGTGCCCCTACTTGAGCTTCGATCTTTCACTGAGGTCATGCTTCCAAGCTTTGACCTTTTGTTGGGGAAGCCGTGTTCAAGCATCTGTCCGGTCAGTCCATTTCTCCTCATGCGAGTTTTCCTTCTTTAACGCTACTTTTTTAAAACGCGAAGCATTTTTTTGCCTTTTCTCCTTAATTACTGTGTCATTTTTTGAGGGCATTATTTTCTTTGGAGTATGTGAGCGCTTTTAAAGCCTATAGATTGGGCTTTTATTCCTTTTGCCGTTTCTTTTCCCTTTTTGCATTTTGTTTGAAATCAAAGAAGGTTTTTGTATTCTCTTCAGTTTCCTTTATTTCCTCTTACTTCATTTTTGCTTCTCACTTCTTTGCGAAAAACCTTTTTATCTGGTTCCTTGGATTTTGCCACAACCTTTTCGTCTGGTTCCTTCAATTTTTCCCCAAGCTTCCTTCTTCTCTGGAGTCTCTGAGGCACTCGTGGATCATTGGTGTTTCTTTGCTGTGCATCCGTTGCTGTTTGATGAGCGCATAATTTATACGCTTTTTGGCATTGTTTTTAGGTAGTTTTTAGTAAGTTCAAGCTACTTTTAGGGATGTTTTCACTAGTTTTTATGTTAAATTCACATTTCTGGACTTTACTATGAGTTTGTATGTTTTTCTGTGATTTCAGGTAATTTCTGACTGAAATTGAGGGATTTGAGCAAAACTCTGAAAAAGGCTGACAAAAGGACTGCTGATGCTGTTGGATTCTGACCTCCCTGCACTCTAAATGGATTTTCTGGAGCTACAGAACTCCAATTGGCGCGCTCTCAACGGCGTTCGAAAGTAGACATCCAGGGCTTTCCAGCAATATATAATAGTCCATACTTTATTCGGAAATTGATGACGTAACGTGGCGTTAAACGCCAAGTTCATGCTGCTGTCTGGAGTTAAACGCTAGAAAAACGTCATGATCCGGAGTTGAACGCCCAAAACACGTCATAACTCGGAGTTCAACTCCAAGAGAAGCCTCAGCTCGTGGATTGATCAAGCTCAGCCCAAACATACACCAAGTGGGCCCCGGAAGTGGATTTATGCATCAATTACTTACTCATGTAAACCCTAGTAGCTAGTTTATTATAAATAGGATGATTTACTAATGTATTAGACATCTTTGGTCTCAGTTTTGTTTTATTCTTCATCCTAAGAGGCTATTGATCACGTTTTAGGGGGCTGGCCATTCGGCCATGCCTGAACCTTTCACTTATGTATTTTCAACGGTGGAGTTTCTGCACACCATAGATTAAGGGTGTGGAGCTCTGCTGTACCTCAAGTATTAATGCAATTCTATTTTCTTTTATTCAATTCTATCTTATTCTTATTCCAAGATATTCATTCGCACCCAAGAACATGATGAATGTGATGATTATATGACCCTCATTATCATTCTCACTTATGAACGCACGTGATTGACAACCACTTCCGTTCTACATGCAACAGAGCTTGAATGTGTATCTCTTAGATTCCCCAACAGAATCTTCGTGGTATAAGCTAGATAGATGGCGGCATTTATGAGGATCCGGAAGGTCTCACCTTGTCTGTGGTATTCCGAGTAGGATCCTGGGAATCCGGAAAGTCTAACCTTGTCTGTGGTATTCCGAGTAGGATTCCGGTAATGAATGACTGTGACGTGCTTCAGACTCGCAAGTGCTGGGCGTTAGTGACAGACGCAAAAGAATCAAGAGATTCTATTCCAGTAGGCGCGGGAACCAACCAGTGATTAGCCGTGCTGTGACAGAGCGCGTGAGCGTAGTTTTCACTGCGAGGATGGGATGTAGCCTTCGGCCAGGTGATGCCTCCAGACGATTAGCCATGCGAGTGACAGCCGCAGAGGACCATTTTCCCGTGAGGATAGAAAGTAGCCATCGTCGAACGGTGAACCCCTATACACAGCTTGCCATAGAAAGGAGTAAGAAGGATTGAGTTGAAGCAGTAGGAAAGTAGGCGTTCTTGAGCCATACAACATCTCCATATGCTTATCTGAAATTCCTACCAATGAATCTGCATAAGTATCCCTTTTATTATATTATTTGATTTTCTAAATTCCATAATTTTATCTGCCTAACTGAGATTTACAAGGTGACCATAGCTTGCTTCATACCAACAATCTCTGTGGGATCGACCCTTACTCACGTAAGGTTTATTACTTGGACGACCCAGTACACTTGCTGGTTAGTTGAACGGAGTTGTGAATTCAACCAGTGCCATAATAATGATTTCATACAAGTACAAAAGAACATGGATCACAATTTCGTCCACCACTGTTGCTCCTTTCTTCATTGCAGGTTGGTATTTTGTTTTGTGCATTTTCTCGATCCCTTTCCTGGTTATGATTTCTCCATTTTTGGTGCTTCGTTTTCTGCTGCATGCTTCTATTTTCCTTTCGAAGTTTTGATTTTGCTTTGACTTTTGGTTTGAAAAAAGGTTGGAGCTTTACGCCTTTCTTGTTTGTTGGTAGGGCTAGGGTTTTTGGCTTTTCTTTTCTTCCTGTATTTGCATTGCCTCCAAAGGGTGCCTCTGGGTTTTGGTGGTGATATTTTTGATAAATCCTTGAGGTGCCCTTTATTTGTTATGTTTGCTTGCTTATTGTCTATTTTTTCCTCTCCTTATTTGTGACCGAATCGTTTTGCTTGTGATGCCCCTTTTGTTTTCTTGCTGTCGGTGTAGTTTTTATGTCTTCTTGTAAAAATATTGTTGAAATGTCTACAAAGATTCCTCCTGGTATGGATGACTGGTTAGATTCCATAGTGTTAGGGTGTGTGACTATAGCGGACCCAGAGTACTGTGAGAAGTTTAGGAGGTTCCATAGGATTTGCGAGAATAGGGAGGATGAGAAGAATTACGAGCTGTTGTCGCCCGACCTTGAGAAGAGGGTCAGTTTTCCCCCCTTAGGTCGGGCAGAGCGTCCCTTCTTTTATGCTTATGACTGCTTTTTTACCAAATTAGGTGTTACCCTTCCCTTTACTGCATTTGAGACCGATATCCTTTTCAGTTGTTGTGTCAGAAGCTGGGTGTCCGGCCTACCCTTTCTCTTTTTCTCTATTTGTTTGGGATGACCAAACCCAGGGCGGCCAAGAAGAAGGCTTCTTGGATCTCTTTCCGGGATACTCAGGGAAAAAAAGTCTTTTCTATTTTTGATGATTCCTTCCACAATTTTAAAAACTTCTATTTCAAAGTTTGGGCTGTTGACGATGTTCACCCTTTCTTTTTGGATGAAAATAAAGAACCCGCCTTCCCCCTTTGGTGGCAAAAAGATCTTGTAGTCCTTAAGTATCCATGGGAGAGTTTAGATGAGGTTGAGAGGGCCTTTGTGGGTGTCTTAGAGGAGCATTGGGGGGAGTCCCCTCACTTGGACACAAAGAAGTTTTTAGGAGATCTTGCTCTCCTTCGTTCTGAGCTAGGTAGTGCCCGACTTCTTTATAAAGCAGTTTTCTTGTTGTTTGTTTTTTCGTTCATCTATTGCATAACTGTTTCTGTGGTTCCTTTTATCCTTTTCAGAGATGGTTGCCAGTTTTGATTCGATGAAGTTTCTTAGGAAGACCAAGAAGATGGTAGCGGCCCAGAATATTCAAAAGAAGACATCAGAGGAGGGCTCTAGCCAGGTTCCTCCGAAGAAGCTGGAATCCGATCCTTAGGGTCCGAGGAAGGTCATCCCGACCCTTCGGGTTCCGGCGGCCTCTACTGATTCATCCTTGTCGACTTCTGGTCCTGCCTCCTCTCCTACATCGTCTGGCCCTCGTCCCAAGAGGCCGAGGACTACTGAGACTTATGATCTTAATGATAAGGACTTTGATGGCGTGGCTTTTGCTACAGAGCTTATCATTCCTCATGGCAAAGTTTCGATGGATGATGTGTCCATCCTCCACCACCTTGACTTCATATTCAGCAATAGTATTCGGATGGCTAATCTCGGCGCTGCTCTGTCTTGGGACTTCAAGAAGTTTCCTATCCATGCTATTAGTGCTTTTCTGGAGAAGGCCAAGGCTGATTATGATAGGGTGGAGGGTTTGAGGGTTGAGTTAGAGGCCAAGAATGTTGGGTTGGAGCTTATGGTAGAGAAGGAGAAGGCCTGGGCTACAACCGTAGAGGCTGCTGCAAATGTGGCTGAGGATATGGCGAAAAAGGCTAAGGAGAGCTACACTCGGACTTATGGTGAGCTTCTGGAGGCCAAGGAGAAACTCCAGTCTGCTTATGACGATTACGCTGAGCTTTAGGGCCATGTGGTGAGTGGTATGACTACGCTGTATGATAATTTGAAGGTCTAGGTCCGAGTTCTTGCTCTTGATGCCGACCTCTCCTTGTTTAGCATGGACAATATTCTAGAGGATGTCAAGATTGTGCCTGCTCCAAATGATGATGAGATTCCTACGTTGGATCCTTCTACCAAGTCTTCTGCAGCCCCTTCTGCCAAGGTGTCCCCGCTTGAGGCTGAGCCCGACGTGGAGATCCTGAATGGCCCAGACGGTGTTGTCGAGGCTGTTCTGATCTCAGTCATCCCTCCTACTCCTCAAGATGCAACGACCAGGGCGAAGCTGGACCCTTTGTGATTCTCTCTTTTATTTGTCCTTTTACTTTGTATTGATGCGGTCCGACTTGTAGACCTTTTGAACCCTTGGTTTTGTAACTATTTGCATAACTCTTCTGACACTTTATAGTTGCTTCTTAGCAGCTTTTGTTTTTAATCAAAACACTTTTACTCCTAGGCTACGGTAGGGGCAACCTTTGAGTCTTTAATGTTTTTATTTTTATGTTTGACTGTTCTGGTGGTGTGCTGGCCGATCCTGGCGAAGTGCTTTCACCTTTAGGTTGTTTTCTTAACTGTTGTATGACCTTATGTTTTGGTGATGGCATCCCTTCATGAGTTCTTATGTTCTAGGATTTAGGCTTTTGGAGCTTTCAGGGCTGGCATCCTTTGAGGTAGTGTTTGTTCTATGAACTTCTACCTTTACCTTTTTGGACTACAACTTTTATTTTTTTTTTGGCGATGTCGTCCTTTGTTGGTTGGTGTTGTGTAACGACCCAACTTCCAAAACGTCATGATCGTACCGAAAGTAAGGCGTTACCAACCTGCTTTCCTTTATTAACTATTTACTATTGAGCCTCTAGTTCGATATTGCAATCCAGTTTTAGTAAAAATACCAGAAAATTTTGTTTTTATTATTTAAAATCATATAGCCAGCATCACCAAGTAATAATAATCACATAATTATTAATAATAATATCTGTCATACAAAAGATTTCAAATAAAACTCACATACAAATCCTATCCCTCTGTATATAATAAAAATGTTAAGTAATAAGAGCGAGGGAACTTCTATGAAAGAAGCTTAACTCATAAGTAAATTCTATAATCATCCGCAGCTTCAAACTGGGTCTTCAAACCTGCGTCACTGAAAAGGTAGAGGATTTTGGGGTGAGAACAAACCACACGTTCTCAGTAGGGAATGGGAATGCCGTAAAAGTAATGAAATAGAATGCAAATAATTAATATACTCAAGGAAACTATATTTTTGTCAAACTCTTCTGAAAATACTATTCTTTTGGTTTTACTTTACTAATTATTTACCTCTTTCAAAAATCTAAGCTCAAAACAAATTCCAAAATATAAAACTGATCACTTTAAACATTTTTCAACCACATAGTTAATTTTCAATCACAACGTCAATTCTTAATCATCATCATACATTTACCTACTAAAAACACTAACAAAAGATTCAATTCAGCACACAAACAAGTCACAGCAAGGCAAACAGCACAATCACAGGGAAGTACAACGAGCAAACCCAATCAAATGCAAATGCACACACAAGGATGATGCATGTCTAGCCCTAGTGCAGGTAATGAGCTCATCTGTCGGTTACTAACCTGCTCCCGACGTTACCCAGCAACCTCTGTCTGGATAAGGCTTTCCTATTGGCTATACCCCTGTGTACAGGAAATAACCCCTCTGCCACAACAGGGTCCACTGCACGCAGGAAATAACACATCTTCCACTGCAGGGATGTACGCCGACACACCTTCTGTATACAGGAAATAACCCCTCTGCCACTACAGAAATGGAACAGGTGGTCACGGTACTTCTGTAGCAGGAAATAACCCCTCTGCCTTACAAAATTAAAATTGGATCTGTACCGTAGGAAAACGTTCTCAGTAATCATACCATTATCTATCTGACTGCCTCACTGTAGCAGATGATCATACAAGTATATCTGGAGTTGCCTTAATGCAACAAATGAATAAACACATCTCAGGGGTTGCCTCAAGCAACAAATGACCTTTCAACAGGTACTCTGCTTTTTTATTCTCTTTTGTAATCATAAATATGCAAGCGGGACAAAACCCACGTCCTTGCCCACAATCCCGTATACCAAATAATCTTTTCTTAAAAGAATCATTGAAGTTATTATCATTAGATAAGCCTTAAATATTGATTTTGGTTAAGTCCTTATTTTTATAAAAATTTGGACATAATCTCCTTTAAAAATAGGACTTAGCCACCCTTACGGGTCCCAACCAAACAATTTACCAAACTCTTTTCAACCTTTCCAATATCAATTTAATTCAGAAACAAGAAAATTCCAACATTGAATCAGCCATATAACGCTAAGGTTCATCTTTTAATTTTATGAACTCATAACTCTCACTCAAGCGTTCCCAACACCCTATCTTCTTTTCTGTTTTTAATGTAGCAAATGAACTCGGAATTGCGCAAACTTTATGTCCAGGCGTTCATCTTAAAATAAGCTTTCTAACAAACCAAAGATCATAATTTTCTGGTTTCTCTAGCCTTAGGAATAAAGGAAAAACCGAGACTGCTCTGCAGTGCGTAAAACCAGAAAAATAGCAGCAGCATGTGATATTCAATATTCAATATAAAATCCAAGTTAAATCCAATGACTTTAAAAATTAATATAGTTCAACTTCACTCATCCAAGTTTCTTTTCCAATTGGTTTCAGGTTAATATCATTTTTAATGAAGAAGTTATATAACCTAGAAGTTGGCTAATTTTCTGCAGAATCCTGCTTTAAAAGTTAATGAACTTATCTTCTTCCAAGTCCCATATCTTACTCATTAAAACATGGATAGCCCTGAAATTTAAGTCACATATGCTAAACATGCTTAGTTTTCACTTCCAATTGGTTGCATCTCAATATCATTCCAGATTTAAAAATTATAAAACCTCAAAGTTACTGACTTCGAAAACAAAGCCTGACTTTTACTGCATTAAACATCTTTCTTTGAAAATCCAAATCTTTAAAACCACAACTCTAACAATTCTAAATTTTTATGAAATTAAAGTATTAGGACCAAAGTTTCATTTAAAATTGGTTCCATTTCAAAATTCAAAATGCAGAATTTCCATTAAAGAAATCAAGTTGCTGCTGTGTTAAATGCTCAGCAGAAAAACCAGATTTGACATCCATGACTCAAAAATTCACCATAAATCATAAACTTAGTGAAAAAGCCTCAAATTCAGCAGTCCAGTTCCCTATATTCCCAAGCTCAATCCGGACTTGGTCTCACACAATTCCGATAATCACAGAAATAGTTATAGCTTTTCAAAGTTTCCGGCTTCTTTTAAACATAATGCAAAAAATCAAGTTTTACACTTTAACTTTGAAAAATCATAACTAGTTCTATAATTAATTCAAACTTCTCAAAATTGAGTCTCAACAACAACTTTTATTATACTTTACTCAGCATTTACTCTATTACCCTTTCTATTATCGTTGAATAACTGATTCACTTCCAAAGTCACTTTTAATTTCAAAAATCAGATTTTCAGCAACTAGTTCAACATTTTAAGATTCAATCTTCCAATTATTCCTTAAGCCCAACTTCAATTAATCACTAACTAAACTCATTACAATAAACCAACTCAACAGCAATAGTTTCAATTTGACCCATCAAAATACCAAAATCACAATAATCTCTCGTCAAACAATTTATAATTCAATCTCACAAAATCAACAAATTCAACCAAAGTTCCAATAAAAAATCTCAATCATTTCCAATCATAATTTCAGCCACACAACTCAACAAATTCAGTATAATCACATAGAGTCAGAACTTTTCAACAATTCCATCCATATCAGAGAAAACAATATCAATTACAACTTCAAACACTTACAACGAAGCCCAAAGACATTCACAGCCTTAACCTGAGTTCAATAATCCAAATTTCACAATCTCAAACTAAGCTTATTTCTATCAATTAATCTCTCATAACAACAAAACCAATTACATTCGCAGCAGTAATCCAAACTAAATTCATCAATTATCTATTCAACAGTTGTTCAATAATTATCTGGGCATATTTCAGTTTAATAAATTACACTAAATTAATAATTATTCACAACAGCATCTAAGTTCAATCACAGCTCAGAATATCCACAACGACTAACTAATTTCAAAAGCATTTCAGGTCATTCATGTTGATTAAGAAATTCTTAAATATTATTAACCATTTGCACTTATCCAATAACTTGGTAGGCATTCTAAATTAAAAACGTTAAATCCCCTACCTCGACTAGCCGAAATTCGATAATCAAACGCAACAAAGCCTTCTTTTATTTTTAATTCGCAGTGGCAACAACAACCTTGAACTGAACCAACAGCAGCGGCATTTCTGATCACTTCTCAGCAGTAGCAGTGGCATGAACTAATCGATTCAGAACCAGAATAGTACTATTGACAAGCACCAGCGACCTCGGTGGTAGCTGCGGCGGTGTAGAGTAACTTAAAGTGACAATTTTGCTTAATACTAACAATCTCAACGACAGGCTTCACAATAGAGACAAATTGGGTGATAAGGAAGAATCAAAAACAAGGTGAAGCTTACCAAAATAGTAGTGGTTCTAATGGTGGTTTCCTGGGCAGCTCGAATGTTGGTTCCCGGTGGCAGAAAGCTCCGGCAACTTGTAGAATTCAGAGGCAGAGGCAGAACAGGAGCTAAAGATGAGTAGTGACATGGATAAATTGCTTCAGAATCAGAACAGTATCCTCGGCAAGCTCCAACAACCTTCCCGGCGACAGCTACGGCGGCGCGGTGGTTCGGCGACGGCACTACAGCCCTTGTCAAGCTTTGGCGTCATCAACGGTGATGCTCTCAGTACCATCGCGTTCTGTTCGGCGACGGCCAAGCCTCCTTCCCAGCGATGGCGTTCGGGTTCCCTTCCTCACCGGCGGCTCTGATGGCAATAGCAAGGCAGAGCAACGGCGGTAAACCCTAGTGGCAGCAGCGATGGTCAGCGGCGCTCCTTGGATGACTACGCGTGCGATGGGTCCAACAGCGGTGAGGACAGCCGAGACGACGGCGACCGTAGCGGCTCAACGACCCCTCGGGAGCTCCGCCTCCTTTCTCGCGCGATGACGGCAACTGCTCAGGGGAGACGACGACGCAGGCAAGACGCGGCGGTGGCGGCGAGCTGGACAGCGCAGAGTGCGGCGGTCCGGTGGTCACGTCACGGCGGCAGCGGAGCAGCATCTCTTCCCTCTGTCTGTTTCTTTCTCAGTTGTGTGCAAGGTTCTGAAAACCGGACCGGACCGGCCGGTCCGACTGGTTGAACCGCGAACCGGGACTCATTACGGTTTGGTTTAACTTATAGAACCGTTAATTTAAAAACCGCCTAAAAACCGTTGAACCGGCCGAAAACCGGCCGGTCAGACCGAACCGGGACCCGGCCGGTTTTGCTGAAACGGTGCCGTTTTGGGTTTCGGATAAAAACACAAGGAAAAGCGTTTGGCGTTCAGTCTCCTCCTCCTCTCAAACTCACTCTCAAACAAAAAGAAAAAACCCTAGCAGAGTAGCAGTAGCCTCCCCCGCCGCTGCAAGGAAGGAGACACTGTCGCCGTTCGTCGCGCTATCGTCGTTCTTGAGCTCTGCAACCTCTGTTCACTCCAACTCCTCTCAACTCTCACTCTCTTAAACGAATCTATCTTCCCCCAAGAAGAAACCTTAGCTTACAATAGCTTCCGCCGCCGTCCGTCGCGCTCAGAAGCTTCTGTCTTTGTCTGGTCGTCGTCGTCGTGATCCAAGTCTCCAACTCCTCTCCTCATTCACCAATCACAGCTTCTTCCTCGTTCTCCGCATCCATCGTCTGGTCTACCTCTGCTCAGCCACGCTTCTGCCACCGTCCGTCATTGTGCTTGTCGCCTGGTCACCGTCGTCCGTCGCGCTCAACCACTTTTCCTCATACTCTGCCCAGACTGCTCAGACAGATCGAAGAAGGCAATGGCTTCTCTGCTCACTGCTGATGCTTGTTTTTCTTTTTGTTTTTTATTTTTCGTTCAGATATTATATTGATTATTGAATGATCGATTATTGAATGTTTAATTGATTATATATTGATTAGCTTTGCTCCATGCTGTTGTGATATACTCTGCTGTATTTTGTGCTCTGTTATGTTGTGATATACTCTGTCCAATTAAAATTTTGTTTGAGAACTAAGCTTTGCCATGCTTGATAAATTATGCATTTCTTGAAATCTGATTTTGACAATTTGAGTTGTTTATGAAGCATAGTTCACTGTTAATTAACATACTTACATACATGATGAAAGACCAAAAACAAGTAATTGGTTTTTGACTTTGTTATTAGAACATCACTGCTAATTGGTAGACGAATTGAAACTTGAAAGTGCTATTGGCTAAGCTCAATAAACAGTAGCGGGAAAGAGTGCAGTGTGTGATAATTAATGCTTCTAATACTCGGTCCAAAAAATAAAAAATAAACCCATATATAGTATATGTATACGAAATTTAATATCATCTGTAAAGGATTCCTGGTTGCTTCGAGAGTGCCTCGGCTTCTTGCTTAGTTAGCCTTGTTGAGAAGCCATGGACTACATGCTTGTAGGTGTATAGCATCTCTGCTGATTCTGATACTGATTGCAATGATGATTCAAACCAATTATGGTGATCATTGAAACTTGCTGGCATGGTGGACTTCTCCATGTGGACTATGTATGTTTTTTTGGATTGTTCTATGTTGTTTTCTGCTATGGTGTGTTTGGCACAGAAAATCAACAGAAGAGTCTGAAGAAACTTGAATTTCAGCATCTTTATTTTGTGACTGTGTTCTTGCCAACTGAATCTTTGGCTTGTGTCTTGTTTTTTTGATTTGGATATGTGGGAATGTTAAGGTATTTATTGTTGTTGATTTGGAACTCTTGAACTTTTATATATCATATGGGCAAAGATTCTTTTACGTGATAATTGGAGGTTACACAAAAAGGGTTGTTCTCAAAACAACTGAAAAATATGGAGTAAGTTATAGAAAATAATTAGGCAGTGTTGTTAAATTGAATTAATAATTATTTGTGTGTATGTGTTTAGATCCATGAAAAGGTACTACTTTTCAGGAAGTTATGCAAGCTTGAACAGACCATTGTGTTAATCTATTGTGTCACTGTGTTGCCTCTTCACATTATGTTATGTGTTTAGATATGCTTTTTTACTATTTAACTTTTGAGTTTGGATTTTGATAAGATCATATGTATTTGGTTGATGATATTTTATGTAGTATTTCAAAGATATTTTAAGATTTATATTAGACTATAATTATATTTTAGGATGTTTATTTATAATTTATTTTCTATTCTAAAACGATTTTTCCAGTTGAACCATCGGTTAGACCGGTTAGACCAGTAAACCAGTGAACCAATGACCAGAGCGGTTTGATGACCGGTTCGGTTTTCGGAACCTTGGTTGTGTGTGATGTTTACGTTTAGGAAAGGAAAGGAGGGAAACTAGGGGTGCGGCTGAGTGTGGTGAGAGAGTGAGGGTTAGGGTTTCTAATTTGGGAAATTAGGTTTCTGAGTTGGATTTGGAAATTAGGGTTAGAAATTAGGATTTTATAAAAGAATATGGATAGATATGAATAGATATTTTGATAAAATTGAAGGGTAGAATAATTTTAAAATCACATATTCTCTATTAAAAATATTTAGGAACATCATTTATCAACATATTTCTAAGCTCAATCAATTATTTCTCATTTACATTATAAAATGAACAAGTTAATTATATTTTGTAAAGTACAATTTAAATTCAAATATCAATTTTCTAGATTAAATCATACAAATCTCTATTAGTTTTCTATCTCTGAAACTTTAATTTCAATTTATAAAATAACCAATTATAATAAAAATTGTACATAAATATTAATTGACGTAAACTTAAAGTATTTATAAAAATTAATCTAATCATTTCTAATAAATTAATTTCTAAGAGTTCAAATTAATAACATAATTTATTCAAAATAGAATTTATTTAAATTAAATTATACAATGCTTTTCTTATTTTAAAATTACCAAAATTATAATTTCAATCATACCAAATATCTAATAAAGTTTATATAAAAATTTTAATTAATTTAAACTTCAATTATCATGAAACTCCATTTAATTACCTTTAGCAAAATAATTTTTCTTAAAATAAAATTATCAACAAATAAAATAAATCAAAAACAACTAATTATTTGATTTTCAAAAACTAGGGTTGTTACACAAAACCTAAGGTATTTATTTATAAAAATGTTACCATATAAAAATCTGATTATTTTACATTTACTAATTTTATAATTTAAACATAAAAATTAATTCAATAATTAGAAAATTGAATAAAATTCTAATTTAAATATCCAAACATCATTATTTTTAGATTTCTAAGACTTTAAATAGTAAATAAGAAACATAATCCAAAACTATAGAATTTGGATAAAAGCCTTAATTTGTTTCAAATCAAATTAATCAAAACTACCTTTAATTACCTTCAATAAAATAATTTTTGAAATTAAAACTGTAAATAAATATATATGACTTGAAATTAGTTCGTAATAACTTTTTTAAAAAATTAAATATAAAAATAAAAAATATTTCTAATCAATTGGAATTATATATGAAGATAAAGAATGTTTTGAATATAAATTTTTATCTTGCTTAAAATTAAATACTATTAAAAATAAATAAACTTAATAACATTTCTAAATAGTTAGGCGAAGTCTATGGTGTAGATACTAAAAACATCTATGCATATAGAAATAATGTACTTTGATTTTATGAGTGGTACTTGGTGTCTTAATGAGCGGATATTTTATAAACTTTTTGGCATCATTTTCATATAGTTTTTATAATGTTTTGTTTAAGTTTTATTGTATTTTCATAGGTTTTATTGTTAAAATTCACATTTTTGGATTCTACTACGATTTTGTGTGTTTTTATGCAATTTCAGGTATTTTTTAGCTGAAATTGAGGAGTTGGAGCGAAAGTCTAATTCAGAGGTAGAGAAAGCACTGCATATGCTGTCCAGATCTGACCTCCTTGAACTCGAAAGAACTTTTCTGGAGCTACATACGTTCAAATGGACCGTTCTCAATGGATATGGAAAGCTGACTTCCAGAGCTTTCCAAAAATGTATAATACTTCATACTTTGTTTTATAATTGAAGGCCCAAAACTGGCGTCCAACGCTAGCCTCCTACCTAGTCCAGGCATCCAGCGCCCAAAGGAGGAGACCACCATCCAAACGCCCAAATAGGACCTCTTAGCCACCGTTCAATGCCCTAGAGGTCTCATGGCACGAGGATCTCAATCAAGCTCAGCCCAAACACTCACCAAGTGGGCCCCAGAAGTGGATTTTAGCACTAAAGAGACTGTTTTACCCTTTCTTATGTAATCTTTAGTCATTAGTTTAGTATTTAAGGGATATTTTACATGAGGACATGGACTTTATGCCATATTTTCGTTTATCATTATTTTTTCTATCAGTATGAGTTTCTAAACCTCCTAGGTTGAGGGGAGGACCCTGTTGAGTTTAATGGATTAATAAAAGTATTAATTTTTCTCTTCAATCCGTGTTTAATTCAATTCTAAGATGTATCTTCATTCTTCAACTTGATGAATAGGATGACCCGTGATAATCATCTCCATTCTTCACACTAAGACCACGTGCCTGAGAACCACCCATGTTCTTCTTGGGTTCGTGTGAATACGTAACTGGAAAGCATCGAACCACCAACTTGATTATACATCTCTTAGATGGCTAATCCACGACTTCGTTAGAGACTTCTTAAGACACCAGTTTAGTCGAGGTTTGGGGAGATTATGGTCTCTGTTGTAGAGGCTAGAACCCAAAGGCACAGCGTTCTCTAATTCGGAAGATTCGACCTTGTTTGTGGCGTTTAGAGTAGGATCATTAAGGAGAATAGACTGCAGGAGCTTCACCCTCAATCAGAATGGATCCACACTAACCCTGGGGTTCAGATTTGGAGGAGATTGGCCACCGTGACGGTATGGCGTTGATCACATACAGCCTGCCATAGAAGAAATCACTCACAATTGAAGAAGACAGTAAGACCAGAGTTAATCCAGAAGGACACAAGATCTCCAAGCCTTAACCATCCTCTTATTATTATAAACAGGTCAACCTAGTTTAGATCTCCTTATTTTCTTTTATGCATTTAAACAATCAACCCACATACCTTTCTATTTGCCTGACTAAGATCTACAAGATAACAATAGCTTACTTCAAACCACAATCCTCGGGGGATATACCCTGACTCGCTCAGGTATTACTTGGACAATCCAGTGTACTTGCTGGTACAATTGTACGAAGTGTGGGGATTCGTGCACTAAGTTTTTGGTGCCATTGTTGGGGATTGTTCGAGTTTGGACAACTGACGGATTCTCTTGTTCCTTAGATTAGGTGTTGTCTTTAATTTTGTTAGAGTCTTTTATTTTATTTTTCTTTTTTTTGAAAAGTAAAAAACATTTTAAAAAAAAATTATTTTCTTTGTTTAATTTTGTTTTATTTTTGTTCGAGTCTATTGTTTGTGTTCTTGGTTGAATTTTCAAATTCCTTGAGTCTCTTTTAAAAAAAATTAAAATTAGTGTCATTTGTTTGAGTCTTGTGCTAATCGTAAGTTTGGTGCCTTCTTGTGTATTTTCTTTAATTTTTCGAAAATTTTGTCTTTGGTTTTCAAAATTTTTAAATTTGGTGTTTTTCGCATGTTCTTGTGTTCTTTGAATTCTTTGAATTTTGTTCTTGGTGTTCTTCTTGATCTTCAAAGTGTTCTTGTTTTTCTTTTTGTTTTGATCTTAAAATTTTTAAGTTTGGTGTCTCTTTGTGTTTTTCTCTAAAAATTTCGCACACTAGGCATTCTTAGATCTAAAAAATTTAAGTTCAGTGTCTTTTTGTTGTTTTTCTCTTTCTATATTAAATTCAAAAAATCAAAAAAATAACATATCTTTTCTTATCTTTTAATTAATTTTTGAAAATTTCAATTAAAATTTCAGATTTTAATTTCAAACTATTATCTTATCTTATCTTAGTTTATAAATCTTTTCAAAATAAAATCTTTTCAAAAATCATATCTTTTTCAAAATCTTATCTTATCTTTTTATCTTTCTTCAAAATTCAAAAATCTTATCTTATCCTATTTTAAAATTCAAATTTTAAAAATCAAACCTTTTCAAAATTCAAATCTTTTTCAAATCTTTTATCTTATCTTGTTTCAAATTTCAAAATTAAATTTCAAAATTAAAAATATAAATTTCAAACTTCAAATTTTAAATTCAAATCATTTTAATTTTAAAACTTATCTTTTCTTAACTTCCTTATCTTATCTTTCTTACCTAATTTATCTTATCTTTTCTATCTTATCTTCTTTTACATTTTAAAATTAAATCTTTTTCAAATCTTTTTCAATTCTTATCTTACCTTGTTGAATTTTTCAAATATTTTTAAAATTAAATATTTTCTAATCTTCTATCTTATCTTATTTTCATTTCTTTTCTTAATTAGTTACTTGTTCTCTCTCTTCTTTTTCTCAACTTCCTAACTAATTTTTCTCTCTTCTAATTTTCAAAATCTCTTCCTCTATTTCTCTCTCTTCTTTTTTGAAATTCATCAATTAATTTTCAATTCTTTTTAATTAATTAACTTATATTTTTAAATTTCATAAATAAATAAAATAAAAAAAATATTTTAATTCTTGTTTATCTTTTCTACTTCTAATTCGTCTCCTCTCTTTATTCGAATTCTTCTTCTACTTCTTCTATCTTCATTCTTCTTTCTCTTCTTTCTTCACATCTCACAAGGAGTCCTCTGTTCTTAAACATAGAGCTCCCATTCTCCTCTGTCCTTGATTTTTTCTTTTCTTGTTTATGACCAAGAACAGGGATAAAGAATCTCTCTTTAATCTTGATCCTAAATCTAAGAGGACTTTAAGGAGGAGCTTACAATAAGTTAAAGCACAACACTCCAAAAGAAGAGGCAAGAAAGGTTCTTGGTGACTTCAACTTGCCTACCTATGACTTTTATGGCAGAAGCATCTCTGTACCTACCATTGGAGCAAATAACTTTGAGCTTAAGCCTCAGTTAGTCTCTCTTCTACAACAGAATTGCAAGTTTCATGGACTTCACTGGAAGATCCACACCAATTCCTGTCAGAATTCTTGCAAATCTGTGACACTGTTAAGACCAATAGAGTGGATCCTGAGGTCTACAGACTTATGCTTTTTCCCTTTGCTGTAAGAGATAGAGCTAAGATATGGTTGTATTTTCAACCTAAAGAGAGCCTAGACTCTTAGGAAAAGCTGGTCAATGCTTTCTTGGAAAATTGTTTCCTCCTTAAAAGATGAGCAAAATCAGAGTGGAAGTTCAAACCTTCAGACAAAGAAAAGGTGAATCCCTCTATGAAGCTTAAAAAAGATACAAGCAACTGATCAGGAGGTGTCCTCCTGACATGCTCTCAGAATGGTCTATCATAGGAGTTTTCTATATTGGTCTGTCTGAGATGTCCAAAATATCATTGGACAGCTCTGTAGGTGGATCACTCCACTTAAAGAAAATGCCTGCAGAAGCAATAGAATTCATTGAGATGGTTGCAAACAACCAATTCATGTACACCTCTGAGAGAAACCTTTTGAACAATGGGATCTCTTAGAAGAAAGGAGTTCTTGAAGTTGACACTCTGAATGCTATATTAGCTTAGAATACGATCTTGACCCAACAGGTCAATATGATCTCTCAGCATTTGACTGGAATGCAAGCTGCAGTTGGCAACATTCAGGAAGCTTCTTCTGAAGTAGAAGCTTATGATCCTGATCAACCCACCATGGAGGACGTGAATTACTTGGGTGAACCCTATGGAAATACCTGCAACCCTTCATGAGGGAATCGTCATAACCTTTTATGGAAGGATCAACAGAAGCCTCAGCAAGGCTTCAACAATAATCAAGATTGAAGAAACTAGAATAGCTTCAACAACAGGCCACCATTCCCATCTTCTCAAGGAAATATAGAGACTCCTAAGTAGAGCCTTTCTAAATTAGCCATTCTAGTCTCCAGCCTCTCTAAGACCACTCATAGTTTTATAACTGAAACAAGATCCTCCATCAAAAATTTGGAGATACAGGTTGGTCAATTGAGCAAGAGGATCCCTAAGACCCCTCCTGACACTCTTCCAAGTAACGCTGAAGTGAACCCAAGAGAAGAGTGCAAGGCGATCACCACTGAGGTTAAGGCCGAAACTGAAGAGACTGGGAAGGCATTGAACGCCAGTGAGGAAGATCTCACTGGGCGTTCAACTCCTAAACTGGCTAAGAGCCTAGCATTGAACGCTAGTGAGGAAGCCCTCACTAAGCGTTCAACGCACAACCAGGCAACAAAGCTGGCACTAAACGCTAGTTAGGAAGCCCTCACTGGGCGTTCAACGCCCAAACAGACAGGGAAGCTGGCGTTGAACGCCAGCCAGAACATCCCTGCTGGGCGTTCAACGCCCAAAATGGTTACGGAACTGGCGTTCAATGCCAGTAAGGTTATACAACATGGGCATTCAACACCCAAAGAGCCATTAGAGCTGGCGTTGAATGCCAGTAAAGGCACACCCTCTGAGTGCTCAATACCTACTCAAGAAAACCCTATACAAGAACTAAAGGAAGCCAAGGCTCATATAGACACTATAGAGGTTCCTTTGCATGCACTCCTGTAGTGCATGAGTTATGATGATCACTCATCCTCTGATGAGGATGAAGATACTAGGGAAGAGCAAGTTGCTTGGTACCTAAGAGCTCTCATGAAGCTAAATGCCAAGCTATTTGGTACAAAGCCTATGGAGGAAGAACCTCTAATGCTTACCAAAGAACTCAATGCTTTGGTTCAACAGAAGCTACCTCAGAAGCTTCTAGATCCTGGACGCTTCCTGATTGATAAACCACTATTTTATGGTTTATCTTGTGCTTAATTGAGTGGATTTTATCAACTCTTTACCCACTTATTCATACTATTTGCATAGTTTTACATTTGCCTTCCTAATTATGTGCTTTGATTGAAAATATGCTTCTTTGGTCTTATATTTGTAATCCTCTTTTATTACCATTGGATGCCGTGATATGTGTGTTAAGTGATTTCAGGAATTACAGGGCATGAATGGCTCAGAGGATGGAAAGGAAGCATGCAAAAGTGGAAGGAATACAAGAAGTTGAAGAAATTGCTAAGCTGTCCAGCCTGACCTCTTTGCACTCAAACGACCATAACTTGAGCTACAGAAGTCCAAGTGAGATGGTTCTAGTTGCGTTGGAAAGCTAACATCTGGGGCTTCGCGACAATATATAATTTGCCATAGCTGCTCCGATGCCAGGCGACACGAACGCGTGGATCACGCGGCCGCGTGACCTGGCAGGAACACAACCCACACTAACGCGTGGACGACGCCTCCGCGTCACTCTTCCGCGACCTGTACGGACCAGAAAGCGCTGGGAGTGATTTCTGGGCTATTTTTGACCCAGTTTTCAACCCAGAATACACATATTAGAGGCTATAAAGTGGGGGAATGCATCCATTTAGATCAAGCTTTTCATAATTGATAATTTTAGGTCTTAGATGTAGTTTTTAGAGAGAGAGGTTCTCTCCTCTCTCTTAGGATTAGTATTTAGGATTTCTCTTAGTTTTAGGATTGCTTCTCAATCACAGGTTCAATATTTTCTTTTATTTATTTTTCCAATTTAATTTATGAACTTTTCCATGTTACATTTGATTTTCTATTTAATATATCTTGAGGTATTTCAGATTTATGATTGCTTTCTTTAATTTATTAATGTTCTCGATTTATCCAAATTATTTTCATTCAAATAGAATTTCTTCCCTTTTGACTTTGGTTGATTAATTGGTGACTCTTGAGTTATCAAACTCATTGTTGATTGAAAATTGGAATTCTTCAAGAATTAATTCGAGATCCAATAACTCCAACTTTTCCCAAGGAAAGACTGGGACTTGAGGATTCGAATTAATTCATTCACTTAACTTACCTTCATAGTTAGAGGTTAACAAAGTGGGAGAAAAATCCAATTCTCATCACAATTGATAAGGATAACTAGGATAGGACTTCCAGTTCTTCTACCTTGCCAAGAGATTTTATTATTGTTAATTTATTTTACTTGTCATTTAAATATGCTTGTGCCCATTGCCCAAACTCCAAAACCCCAATTTACAAACTCATAACCAATAATAAGAACATACCTCCCTGCAATTCCTTGAGAAGACGACCCGAGGTTTAAATACTCGGTTATCAATTTTAAAGGGGTTTGTTACTTGTGACAACCAAAATATTTGTATGAAAGGACTTTTGTTGGTTTAGAAGCTATATTTGCAACGGGAATTTATTCTGAATTCTAGACCACGCAAAAGTTCTCTCATCAAAATGGCGCCGTTGCCGGGAAATTGCAAACGTGTGCCTTATTATTGGTTATTGTAAATATTTTTCAAAAAAAATATATTTTTCTTTTACCTGTTTATTTGTTTCTTCTTTTTCCCCCTTATTTCTGACAACTACTATGAATTCTCACCCCTCTCATTTTGAGTATGGTTCTAATTTTGTTGCAAGGAATGGAAGCTATAACAGGAATATGCATCAAGGTCAAAGCAATCAAAGATGGACGGAGCCAAGAGGATTTGATCAACCCTTTAGGCAACAACACCTTCCAAGATATCATAGACAAAGACCATCCTACAATGCATACCAAGCTGATAGATATGGTGGACCGCCTAGTAGCTACCAACAAGCCCCACCGTATGCTCAGAGATCATCCTCACAACATAACTTTGAACCACCACACTCATAAGCCCCTTTCCACCATTCACCTCCATATGACCCCAATTCTCATTCACCACATCAACCACCATATGAACCATAACCAGAACCACCACCTCAATATACATCATCTCCATATCCTTATCAAGAGGAACCACTTCCGTGTTATGAACCTTTTCTCCCAACAAATGAACCCTCCTATCCATCCCAAACCTCCATGGAAAGTAAACTTGCCTCTATCACTAGTCTCACCTCTACTCTTCAAGCACTTATATCCCGCATGGGCCAACCCTCTACACCCAATATTCAACCCTCAAGCTCCACTGTACTTCCATCTCAACCACACAATGATCCACCCATCCCATCACCACCATCCATGGAAGGGCACCAACATCCATCAATCCAAGAGCAACATGATCCCACTGATACAATTGACATAGAACAAGAGAGAAGGGATCATCTTCGCGAATCCATACTTCATAAGGAGCTAGAGGAAGCACTAAAGGTGAAGG
This sequence comes from Arachis stenosperma, assembly GCF_014773155.1. Classification (NCBI taxonomy): domain Eukaryota; kingdom Viridiplantae; phylum Streptophyta; class Magnoliopsida; order Fabales; family Fabaceae; genus Arachis; species Arachis stenosperma. The sequence goes on along the minus strand of NC_080378.1, from coordinate 47,516,546 downwards.
TAGTAGACACCTTTGAAGTTGACAGTGAGGTTGAAAAACTAGTGAAAGAAGACAACAAGGAGGATTTTGTGCTTAAAGGTGAAGAAATAGTTGAAAAGAAAATCATTGAGGACGAATACGATTGCATATTTAAATACCTGGATCAAGAAAGAAATCAATTACCTTTCCGACGTTCGGACATTCAAAGAACCCCCATGGTTTCATGTGGGAAATCTACTGCAGAATGTAGCAGGAAGGAGAAATTGGGCACTCCGGTGGATAGTGAGCAGCACGATTTGATATTGGAAGAAATGGAGGAATCTGGAATTATTGAAAAAGAAGAGGAGGCAGTGGTTGAAGACTTAGGAGATGCTGAACCTCCATGGGAAAGTCAAGTTATAGAGCCTCCTTCAAAGACGTTTGAAACTGATGTTGAGGAGGGTGTACAACCTCCAAAGCATATCATGGTTGAAGACTTTGAAGGAAACGATCAAAAGATGGATTCAATCATTAATGAATTCTTATCTACATTTGAATCCTCTCCCATTGGACTTGACATGGAGATTAAAGAAGAAGAAGCACAACCTCCCATGCCCTTGGTGAAAAATGAAAAAGAAATTGAATCGGAAGAAATCCACCAAGAGGAAGAGGTTGAAATTGAGGAAAATTGCAAAGAGGTGGAAGTTGTCAGAGAAGAGCACAAGGGAGTGGAGCTTCCATGTTCATTCCAAACACCTCCCCCTAAGTTGTCATCATCCTTCACAACATTCAAGTGGGTAAAATTCATATCCCTTAGCTTTCTAATTCCACTTGAATATGGGCTACTGGAGACGGATGGTCAACTTAGAGCTCTTTGTGGCATTAAGAGAAAGAGGAAGATGATCAGTGGTAAGAATTGTCCTGCAAAGTTCACTATGGTTGGAAGCTCAAAGTTTAAATGCAAGGGTTGGTATAGAGCTCAGCTAAATGGGTCTAGGAAGTTGTTTGGCTACTTCAGTGAGAATTCAGACTGCTTGCCACCCGGATGGAACAATCTTGCTCAACAAGAAGACGGGTGCAACAACAAGATTTGGGATCCTGGAATCTGCTCTGACATTTGTCACCTCGGGAGCCTAAGAATCTGTTTGAAGCTTCTTAAGGGCTTTACATGCTTAGTTTGGGACCCCGGAGGCTACTGGAAGTACAAACATTGGTGGGGATTCCTGGATCAGTACAAGCATAAACCACCATAACAGGGAGCTCACCAAATGTCCAACTTAAGGACTTTAACTAAAAGTGCTAGGTGGGAGACAACCCACCATGGTATGATCATTTCTTTTTCATTTTTATCTAGTTTTATCTGTTCCTGAGTCTTATTTTATCTTACTATACTGAACCTAGAGTTTTGCATAACATTCATATTAGCATTGCATTATGCATTTTTCATGCATAAAAAAAAGGGGAAAACACGCACGCAACGCGGCAGCGTCACTGACGCGTCCGCGTCACTTGTGCGTTGTGAAGAAGAGAAATCGAACATAGAGTAACGCCAGAGCGTGGCTGGAGGCGTCCCAGTGGCACAAATCGTCCCACGCGACCGCGTCGCTGACGCGTCCGCATCACATGGGAACAATGGCCTCCTACGCGACCGTGTGCCCTGATTTTCGACGTACAAAGGGTGCACAACGAATTATTGTGCGAGAGTGGTGCTGGATTGGTGCTGGACGCACAATCTCTATCACGCGACCATGTCGTCGACGCGTCCGCGTCAATCCCTTCTCAAGCCCACTCACGCGATCGCATGCCCCACGCGATCACGTCACCCCAAATTTGGCAAAAATAAAAATTCGAACAGAGAGTTGTGCGAGCGCGAGGCTACCCTCGCGCCAGTAGCATAACCTGAGTCACGCGTCCGCGTGATCGACACGACCGCGTCGATTAATTTAAGCGCTAGTCGCGCAACCGCGTCCCCCACGCGTCCGCGTCGCTTGCGTCGCACAACTTTTTCAACGCAGCCAAATATCTTATCTTCTCTTCCCTATACCTAATTCTTTTCTTCCTTTCTTATTTCTTTTCTTCCTTCTTCTTCCTTTTCTTACTTTCTTCTTCTCATCTTTTTCACCTCCATTCTATTTTATTTAATTTATTTGCATACTTTCTTCCATTGCATTTTAATTTTGTGCATCTTTTTATTTTCTTTTCTAAATTTATTAATTTTTCCATTGGTGTTACTTGTTCATATTCAACTGTTGTGTCTTTTCTGGTATTATTTTGGTACTCAGTGACTTGTTTTACACTGTTGGGTAATATTGTTTAAGTCAATGCTATTCTTTTATGATATTTGTATTAATTTTGCATTGACATGAATTTATATTATCTTGCACTCTCTTTTCCATTGTTGCAAATTTTTGCACTCTTGCTTTGCCATGTACTTCTACTATTTTCTCACTTGCATGTTGTAGCTACCATGTAATTGAGACCCCTATTATCTGGCATTAACACCCATATTTTATTTATTTTCTATCTTTATTTTTGGGTTTTTTTTTTCTTTTCCCTCTTCTTTCAGGATGGCCACCACGAAGGGAGAGGAAAAGCTTCTTAATGGGAAGACAAACAAGTCCACCTGCACAATCTTTAGAGAAAGGCATCAGTTGGAGCAGCCCATCCACTTATCCATCTTAGCATGCACCGAGGACGGTGCAATCTTTAAGTGTGGGGAGGTCGACACCGATCTCCATGGGTTAGTACTTTCTTGTCTCAACACCAATGTTTAAATTTTCTTTGTAGCTAGTTGTTGCATTTATTTATTTGATTTTGTGCATATTTTACCACTTGGTTGAAGAAATATTTTCTTTTTCAAGAAATTTTTATAATATTTCACTAATTTAAATTGAAATTTTTTGTGTTAAATTTGTTTGAATTTGTATTTGGAACATGGTTTTTGAGCCAAAGAACACACAACCTGTGAGATTTTAAGCTTATTTACATGGTTACATTATTTAACCATAAATTTTTATTCTTGTGTGTTTTCTTCTCTATAATTGTAATCTTTGCTTTGTTTCATTCTATATGTCCAATATTTAATATATTTACATGCTTACATATGATTGAGGCCATTGTTTGATTCTAGCTCACTTATCCCAAAATTAGCCTACCTTTTACATCACCCTTGTTAGCCCCCTTGAGCCTTTAATTCTCTCTTATTCTATAAACCACAACACTAGCCTTAAGCAAAAAAACAAATTTAAAATCCCAAGTTGAATCCTTGGTTAGCTTAAGATAGAAATTGTGTAATTGTTTAAGTGTGGGAAACCTATTGGGAACATGGATGATAAAAACAAAGGGTAGGAAGCTGAAAAGAATGAAATAATTCAAAATAAAAATTTTGGGAAGCATGCTCATGTGAAATCAAAATAATTGAATTACCATGTGCATTAAAAAAAATTTATTCAGTATTTGAATAAAGGGGATACAAAAGAATTCCCCAAATGCAAAATAAAGCAATGCACATGGGACAAAATTAAAACTAATACATGAGCATGTAATACAAAAGTGGAAAAAAATTGGGTAGCTAGGTAAAGTATTTTAATTTATATAAAGTATGTGTACGTTAGGTGAGATTTTAGACTAATCAAGGATTCACTTTATAAAGCTCACTTGGCCATACATATATCCTTACTTTTACCTCAGCCCCATTACAACCCTGAAAAGACCTCATGATGTTTGCATTGGTATGCTAAATATTTGTTGATTGATTAGATGAGGAACAAAAGTTTAGAAAGCATGCTTAGAGAAGAGTAGAGAGATTGACCCTAGACACTTGAGAGATTTGAGCGCATATACACTACCAGTGAGGGTTCAATGCTTGATTCTATGTTCCCTGCTTTCATGAGCTATCTTCTTACAAGTTTACTTGTTTTCACTATATGATTTGAATTAGTGAAATCTGATTTATGTTTGTCTTGGAGAACTTATTTATTTTTAACCAAGTAGGTAGAAATATTTTGCATTTAGTTGCATTCATAGGTTGCATCTCATACATTCTATCATTCCTCTTCATCTCTTTATAGTTTCTCTTGAGCTTAGCATGAGGACATGCTATTGTTTAAGTGTGGGGAGGATGATAAACCACTATTTTATGGTTTATCTTGTGCTTAATTGAGTGGATTTTATCAACTCTTTGCCCACTTATTCATACTATTTGCATGGTTTTACATTTGCCTTCCTAATTATGTGCTTTGATTGAAAACATGCTTCTTTGGTCTTATATTTGTTAATATTAATCCTCTTTTATTACCATTAGATGCCGTGATATGTGTGTTAAGTGATTTCAGGAATTACAGGGCATGAATGGCTCAGAGGATGGAAAGGAAGCATGCAAAAGTGGAAGAAATACAAGAAGTTGAAGAAATTGCTAAGTTGTCCAGCCTGACCTCTTTGCACTAAAATGATCATAACTTGAGCTACAGAAGTCCAAATGAGATGGTTCCAGTTGCGTTGGAAAGCTAACATTCGGGGCTTCGCGACGATATATAATTTGCCATATCTGCCCCAATGCCAGGCAACACGAACGCGTGGATCACGCGGCCGCGTGACTTTGCAGGAACACAACCCACGCTAATGCGTGGACGACGCCTCCGCGTCACTCTTCCGCGACCTGTACGGACCAGAAAGCGCTGTGAGTGATTTCTGGGCTGTTTTTGACCCATTTTTCAACCCAGAACACACAGATTAGAGGCTATAAAGTGGGGGAATGCATCCATTCAGATCAAGCTTTTCATAATTGATAATTTTAGGTCTTAGATGTAGTCTTTAGAGAGAGAGGTTCTCTCCTCTCTCTTAGGATTAGTATTTAGGATTTCTCTTAGTTTTAGGATTGCTTCTCAATCACAGGTTCAATATTTTCTTTTATTTATTTTTCTAATTTAATTTATGAACTTTTCCATGTTACATTTGATTTTCTATTTAATATATCTTGAGGTATTTCAGACTTATGATTGCTTTCTTTAATTTATTAATGTTCTCGATTTATCCAAATTATTTTCATTCAAATAGAATTTCTTCCCTTTTGACTTTGGTTGATTAATTGGTGACTCTTGAGTTATCAAACTCATTGTTGATTGAAAATTAGAATTCTTCAAGAATTAATTCGAGATCCAATAACTCCAACTTTTCCCAAGGAAAGACTAGGACTTGAGGATTCGAATTAATTTATTCACTTAACTTACCTTCATAGTTAGAGGTTAACAAAGTGGGAGAAAAATCCAATTCTCATCACAATTGATAAGGATAACTAGGATAGGACTTCCAGTTCTTCTACCTTGCCAAGAGATTTTATTATTGTTAATTTATTTTACTTGTCATTTAAATATGCTTGTGCCCATTGCCCAAACTCCAATACCCCAATTTACAAACTCATAACCAATAATAAGAACATACCTCCCTGCAATTCCTTGAGAAGACGACCCGAGGTTTAAATACTCGGTTATCAATTTTAAAGGGGTTTGTTACTTGTGACAACCAAAACATTTGTATGAAAGGACTTTTGTTGGTTTAGAAGCTATACTTGCAACGGGAATTTATTCTGAATTCTAGACCACGCAAAAGTTCTCTCATCACTGATCCCTTGCACCATAGAAACCATGACCTTTGAGAAGGCTTTGTGTGACCTAGGGTCAAGCATAAATCTCATGCCATTCTCTGTAATGGAGAAGCTGGGAATCTTTGAGGTACATGCTGCAAACATCTCACTAGAGATGGCAGACAAGTCAATAAAGAAGCCCTATGGCTTAGCAGAGGATGTCTTGGTGAAGGTTGAACATAGGAAAGGATGAGGATGATTCTATCATCCTCGGAAGGCCATTCCTAGTTACTGCAAATGCCATGATTAATATGGCAAAGGGAGAAATAGTTTTCCAACTAGGAGAGGACTACATCTTGTTCAAGATGTCCAATCCCAATTCTCCCTCTGATAAGGAAGAGACAATGGTGCAACACTTAGTGTCCCAACCATCTCTTTCAATGCAAAGCTTTACTAAGCCCCTAAACATCAATTCTAAGTTTGGTATTGGGTAGCCATTAACAAGTTCTAAGAACAAAGGTATTAGGAAGAAAGTACTTAAAGGCTGGAAGGACAAGAAAGTCCCCACTGGAGGCCTCTCACCTGGCATGAGAGTTGTCTTCACCAAGAAACCAAATATACCACATACAGTGAGTTGTATCCTATCTCTAGAGCATGTGGAGTTCATTCATGAGAAGACAGGAAGAAAGTTCACTATAAGGGATGAAATTCTGAGCCCATACTCACCTCCGTAAGGAGCTAACCATCAAGCTAATGACGTTAAAGAAGCACTTGTTGGGAAGCAACCCAACCTTAATTAATTATTTCTATTTTCTTTCATTTTATTTTTCTTTAAGTTATTTTTTTAGGTTCATGATCATGTGTAGCAGTCAGAACAGAGATAGAAAAAAATTCAGCAGTGAAAACAGAACACTCTAGATGGAGTGTTGCTGGCATTGAACGCCAGCCAGGGAGCAGACCCTGGGAGTTCAACACCAATGCAGAGAGCAGAGATTTTGAACTTCCTAGCCTCTCAGGACCAGTGGGTCCCACAGCATCTTTACCTATGTAACACCCTACCACACAAAGCTTTACACCTAGGATGTAAAACAGAGGTGGCGAGGTATTACGACCTCTAAAATAAAATGTGTACATATAATAGCAGAAAGAATATAATAGACTAGGAGCCTTGAAAATAGGTAAAACAAAATCGCGAAATGAAAAGCACACTGCTCCGGAAACGGAATAACTTAAGTGTTAAGAAAAATATATCTATCAAATATAAGATAATAAAAGTAGGACTAGAGGGCCAAAGATACAAAATAACAAGCTCCTAACTTAGCCCGCGAAGCCAAGGTTGGCCGAAGAATAGTTACACATATATATTTACATATCCGAAACCCAAATGTACATAAACAAAATCCTACCTCTCGATAAACCTCTAAGAGGATCAAAAGAACAAGTTATGCAGAGAGAAAGCTAAATACACGTATATATATCACTGTACAAAAAAATAACCCAGTAACCACTTCGCTTCAGGGGTCCAGATGCCTAACGAGATGCCTCTCGACCTGCATCTGAAATATAGTATGGGGTGAGAAGCAGAGGTTCTCAATATGGTAAAGGTGCCACACACATAATATATAAGGTCCTGGGAATGCCAAAGGCAATCCTAGAACTCCGACACTCAGATTATAGAGCTTAAAGTATTAAACAGTAGCCATAAAAGGTGGTTTACTAAGAGTATCTGAACCTAACTTAACTTAATTCTAAATCTAAGTCCCGTACTGCCATTCCTCCATACCTCCATCTCCGTCAGCATTTCACAGACAAATAAATAGATAAAGGCAAGCACAAGAAGGTTACATGTACTGCGGGTAACAATATACATTTAACATGGCAAGTACACTTAGGCATACCCAGTTAATGCATAAACAAGTAATTCAAGTAGTATGCATAAGATGCATGTCTGTCTTATCGCTGATGAGGCTCATTTGTCGGTTATCCAGCCAATCCGACAAGTCCAAAAACCTTAGACTATCCCTCGATGTGTATCCCCAAGAGTCTATGCATAGCTTTTTCTCAAATAATCAATATTGCTCAATGGGGGTTAACATTCCTGGGAATTTATAAGTGCCCGGTCACCCTTACATCGTAGGGTCAATAGAGTATCGAATTTTTAACATGGTACACGTGATGGCAAGCCACGGTACTTTATCTAGGAAATCTCGTATCTCAGATCATTTAGTCATTCAAGCCAAGTTTCATACATAATCATTCATTTGAGTAATCCAGCCAAGTATCATATATGATCATCCGTAACATTTCATAATCTTTTCATCACTTTTCAGCTTTACTTCATCTCAAAGTTATCCCCCCTTCCTAGCTTCATCTGATTATCAGGTTTAACACTACTGTTTATGGCTAAAGGAATGAAAATAGAGGTTTAGAAGTTTGATATATAGTTTAAAATGCAGAAAACCATGTTTGCTGAAAGAGGTACCACGCGTACGCGTGGCTCACGCGTGCGCATGGGAGTGTAAAACTGCAGCTCGCGTGCGCGTTATTTTGTCATGCGTACGCATGGAGGAAAACTTCATGTCACACATGCGTGTGGGTCACGCGTGCGCGTGGGTCACGCATACGCATGGGACCAGTCGAGTACGCATCGCCAAAGATCCATGCCACACGTACGCATGGACCATGACCACACGTACATGTGGGTGTACGTTCTCTTAAAAAAATACATTCAGTAGCAGAGCTGCAGAATTATAGAAGGCCTCCTACATAGTTAAATATAAGTTACAAATTCCACACCAAAATTTCCAACGAGCATAACTCAATCATTTTAAATCAATTTTCTTCCATTCTTCAAACGACCTAAACTTCACGAATATAATTTTCATTTAAAAAAAAGTTAGAATCAATTTGGGATTTCGGAAGCAAAGTTATAGCCCGTCGAAGTTCAGTCCAAAATCAACTTTTGCAAAATTCTTCTAAACTCATTTTCATCCAAGATTTTTATTCCATGCATTACCAAACCTATCAATACCAACACAATACACCAACAATAATACTCAAATAAACTCTACATTAACTCACCAACCACAATTCAATAATATTACACAATTTCAAGTTCATCATGCTTCCTTCAATACACTTGTAATTATATGATCCATAATTTCAAATCACCAACACAATCTCCACCACACAATCAAATCACCAAATCACACCAAACATGTTCATCAATACATTAATTACACAACTGCATTCCAACTTATCCTATGGTCATCTAGCCTAAGTTTTCACAGAACATTATATATTAAATGCAAGAAACCTAAACCATACCTTGGCCGATTCCCACGTAACGATCAAGGCAATTTAATTAAAACCAATCACAGCCCCAAAACCTCAACTAAATAGCTTTCTCCAAGTTCTGGTATTCACAATTTCAAGCTCCAATTATTTATTCACAACCTAATACACATTTGACGAATCCATATTTGATGATGAATTTTGGTTAGAATTCAATGGATTTCATCATATAAACTTGCACTTATTCCCTTTAATAGCATGTTTTTGAATCTCCCTCCGAAATTGTGCTTGATTATGAAAATATGCTCTTTTGTGCTTACTTTGATCTATTTTTATTCCATTTGCCTTCCATTTGATGCCTTGATGTGTTTGTGAGTGATTTCAGGTGAATAAGGTAGGAATGTGATGGAGAAAATAGAAGAAGAGCATGCAAAGTGGAGGAAACATGAAGAATCAAAGGAGATGAGCTCAGAGACCTCTGCGTGTGCACAGCCTCTTGTGCGTTTGCACAGAAGCCCAAGCAGAGCACGTGGATCATTTCGAGCGTGTCGCGCGTCTCGTCAAGCATCGTCTAGTGTGCGTGCGCACAGCTACTTGTGCGTACGCACAAGTCTGTGCGTCCGCACAGGTGTCCGCACATGACCTCATTAGAAAAGCACGTGACTCGCAATTTCAGGGCTTTGGAGGCCCATTTCTGAAGAATTTTTGCTCATATTGGATGGGAAATGAAGGATACAACATAGCATAGCATTAGTATAGTTTTAGGAGTAGAATAGAATGTTTTTAGTTTTAGTTTTCTCTAAGTTTTCTTATCTTTTCCATTAGGGTTTCATTAGGGTTTTACATTCCAAGTGTTATTTCCATTTTTGATCATTGGGTTTTGCTAATCTCATTGTAAGTATTCTCTTGTTATTACTCTTTATAGTTACATTGTTATTACTCTTTCTTAAAATTCAAGTTATATTTTCAATTTTGCTTCTCTCTTGCAATTTCACCTTTTTGTTGATGAATTTAATGTTTGATGTTTTTTCTATGCTTTCTTATGCTATTCTTGTTGATTGAGATCAATTGTTGCTTTTGGTTTCAAGTCATTTCTCATTTTCCTCATGTTTAAGCTTTTTGTCCACCAAGTGTTTGACAAAATGTCAAACATGGTTTTAGGCTAAATTTTTGTCTCTTGGCTTGGGTAGAGTGAGCAATTTGGTTCCTAGAGTTGGAATGTCCAACATTTAGTGTCAATCCTTGGATTGTTAATTGTTCTTGTTCCAACTAACGCTAAGTTGTTGCTAAGGCAATTAGCAAGCAATTTAGGATTTGTGGGTTAAGAACACTTATGCTCATTTAACTTACATTCTGATGTGAGGGTTGATCAAGTGAGATTAATCCAACATAATTGGCATAGTTGTGGTTTCAACAAGGAAAGGATCCTTAGCTCACTCTAAGCCAAGACCCCTTTTTATGCTTTCAATTTTCCATACATTGCTATGTTAATTTCTTTTATACTTTACTTGTTTATATTACATAGTCAGTTCTTTAATTTCTTCATTAGTTCAATCATTACAATTTTGCATGTTCTTTTATTGCTTTATATGTTCATTTCTTCGTTAACAACCCCTTGATCACTACAACCGAAATTTGCGCACTTATTGCCTCTTAAGTGATTCCTTGGGAGACGACCCGAGAGCTAAATATTCTCAGTTTATATTGGTTTTGAGTTGTGACACATCTTGTGAATTTCCAAATTTGATCAGCGACCGATTATCGGGTTTGGGTCTATACTTGCAACGTTAATCCTATTTTAGTGTGAAAATCAAAACTTATGCTTTTGGCCGTCGTCAAATTTTTGGCGCCGTTGCTGGGGATTTCACTTTAAGTGCAATGAGTGCCATGATTTTTGGTTGTGTAAATATGCGAATAGTGTGAATAGTTGATTTTTGGTTTGCTACTTGGCATTGATTGTAGTTACTACTTTCCCTCCTTAGTTAGTTTTGGTAGTTATAGAGTGTTAAGTTAGTTCTTGCTTACTTGCCTACTTTTGTTTTGCCTTTCATAATTGCATGCTTTTATTGCCTCTTCAGTTGAATGACACGGTCGCTTCTAGACCCGAGCTTGGCCACTTTTGACTCGGAAATTGAAAGAACTTTTACTCGTATAAGACAAGCTTGGCGCCGGCTAGCTTTCGTGAATAGTAAAGCGGGCTCCCTTGAGGACCATTCCCATTCACTATCACCACCTATCCGTGACTATCATTCTCCAATCAACGAGGAGACTCTATATTCATCTGTGGATAGTTTTGAACTATCTTTGAGTGACTCAGGTGACACTGTCATGGCAGACCCACCTCGAAGGATTACCTTGAAGGAGGCCGGAGTTTCTGATCTTGCCTTGCACCCACTTTAGATTCTATATCCGGCCTTGGATCCGAATTTTAAGCTTAAGTCTAGCACAATCAACTTGCTCCCCAAGTACAATGGATTGCCTGGGAAAGATCCTCTGAAGCACCTTAAGGATTTCCAAGTTGCATGTGCAACTGTGAGAAGACATGCAGTGGATGAAGCCGCGGTGTTGGTCTTCGCTTTTTCTTTCTCCTTGGAAAGAAAAGCGAAGGAGTGGTTTTATACTATGCCGGGTGAAGTTAGATCCAATTGGGACTTGTTGTGAAAAGAATTTTTGGAGAAGTTCTACCCTCCCCAGAAGACAGACAAGCTGAGAAGAGAGATTTCTTGCATTGTGCAACGGGATGGGGAGACTTTGTATGAATATTGGGAGAGATTTAAGAAGTTGCTAGAAGCTTGCCCACACCACCAGATAGATAAGTTGGTTTTGATCAGTTATATCTGTCAAGGAATGCACCACCAAGATAAGCTTCTCTTGGATGCCGTGAGTGGAGGATCATTGACCAAAAACAAGACCACAGCAGAAGCATGGGAAGTTATATTGGACCTAGCGGATTCTACTTAACACTCTTGGGCTAGGAGTCCACAACCAAAAGCTGTGAGCGAGGTTTCTCCCTCCGAAGATGCTATTTTAACTAAGACCCTTAGTGAGATGACAATTTTGTTGAGGCAAATCACCCAAGGGCAACAAATCCCTCAAGCTTTGATAAATGAACCACCTCAACCTCCTAGGACCGAAGGACCATCAAGGATATGTGGTGTTTGCTCTTGTACTACTCATTACACCAATGAGTGACCTCAGATCCAAGAGGACACTACATTGGCAGTTGCTAACCCTTATCCACAAAGACCCAATTACACCCAAGGACCCTACCCACATATAGGTAATCAAGGCCAAGGGTGGAGGTATAACTCAAACCAAAGATGGAACCAAGCTTCCCAAGCTCAACCCAATTAAAATGCTCAAGTCTACTACCATCAACACCCCCAAGGCCAACCGCAATACCAACAACCATACCAACAACCCCCACAACCTCCATCTTAAGTGAAGTATCAACATCCAAACAGTAGATCCAATTCTACTCAAGTTAACCAATCCCTTCCCTCCAATCAATCCCACATGAATGACACAATCCATACCTTCATGCAAGAACAAAGAGAGTTCCATAAGAAATAAGATGCTTACATGGCTACAATAGCCGAAGCCCTTACCCGTTTGACTCTCCCTCCTCAAACCACACCAAGCACCCAACAAGCTTCAACCTCAAGTAGTTTACCGTCCCAACTTCAACCCAATCCTAAAGGAAGCATAAACGCCATTATTCTTAGGAGTGGTACTAAGTTGGATAAGAATGTGGCTATACCTCCAAAGTTGAATGAGGAGACCAACAATGAGGAGGTAGGAGATGAAGTAGAGGTGATGAGGAGTGGAGATGAAGATATTGATAAAGATGAAAAAGAACCACCAAAGGTCAAGGAGCCAAAGAGAAAGACCTTTCTTGAAGAGCCTTTGCCCATTCCATTCCCAACAATAGCTAAGAAAGTAAAGAAGCAAGAAGATCTTGACCCCACTATGGTGGAAGTTTTTGAGAAAGTTAAAGTTACCGTCCTTCTCTTTCAAGCCATTCAACAAGTGCCGAAATATGCCAAGTTCCTCAAGGCTATTTGCACTCACAAGGACAAGCTTGGCAACCTCAACAAAAAGCCGGTAGATGACTATATCTCTTCTTTACTTCCTGAAAAATGCAATGATCCCGGCCTATATTTGGTCGCTTGTTTGATTGGTGGGACTAAGTTCATGGACTGTATGTGTGATTTGGGGGCGTGTGTGAACATCATGCCACTCCCTATTTATGAGAGATTGAACTTAGTACCTCTTAAGAGATCCAGGGCGAGATTCGTGCTAGCCGACAAGAGTATTGTGTCAGTTGTGGGGTTTGCAGAAAATGTAATTGTCAATATTCAAGGATTTCTCTTTCCAATGGATTTTCACATCTTGGAGACCTCTCCTATTGACTCAACCAATCCATCATCAATACTCTTTGGACGACCATTCTTGAAGACGGCCCGTTTCAAGTTAGATGCACATTCGGGAGTCAACTCTTTTGAGTCGGATGGCAAGTTAGTCAAGTTCACTTTGGAGGAGTCTGATAAGCCCATTCGTGGAGCTTACTCTGTTTTTGGATGTGACATAGTTGAAGACAAGGTGAGTGAAGATGGCAAGGAGCAAGGAAAAGAGGATAGTACAAAAGACTCAATTTCAAAGGATCATGCTCAACCAAAGCAAGCCAAGGAGTTGGAGATTTTCCTCCCTGGGGAACTTCCTAAGTGACCAATGAAGCCATGCAAGTCCAACTTAGGACTCTAAACCAAAGTGCTTGGTGGGAGACACCCCCACCATCGTGACATTTTTTTCTAGCTCTATCTCTTGTTTATAGCTTTTTAAACTATTTGTTTTCTTGTGATATAATGCTTATCTTAGGTTTGTTTGATGATTTTGAGTTGTGTAAGTTGAATTACTTGTGGACTATGATTTTGTGCTTGTTTGGATGATATGGGGTTGGTATGTTGGTGTACTAAGGTTGGGAACCTTAGTTTTGAAGAGAAAAGAAAATTCTGAAACAGGGCATCTGTGTGTACGCACCAAACTGTGCGTGCGCACAACTCTGCGTTTTAGCCTTCTGTGTGGCCACACAAGCTTGTGCATATGCACACGTCTTGGCATGCCTGATGACCAGATAATTTATACGCTTTTTGGCATTGTTTTTAGGTAGTTTTTAGTATGATCTAGTTACTTTTAGGGATGTTTTCATTAGTTTTTATGCTAAATTCATATTTCTGGACTTTACTATGAGCTTGTGTATTTTTCCATGATTTCATGTATTTTCTGACTGAAATTGAGGGACCTGAGCAAAACTCTGATAGGAGGCTGACAAAGGATTGCTGATGCTGTTGGAATCTGACCTTCCTGCACTCGAAATGAATTTTCTGGAGCTAAAGAACTCCAAATGGCACGCTCTCAACGAAGTTGGAAAGTAGACATCTAGAGCTTTCCAGCAATATATAATAGTTCATACTTTATTCGTGATTAGATGACGTAAACTGGCGCTCAACGCCAGTTCCATGCTGCATTCTGGAGTCAAACGCCAGAAACACGTCACGAACCAGAGTTGAACGCCCAAAACATGTTACAACTTGGCGTTCAACTCCAAGAGAAGCCTCAGCTCATGGATAGATCAAGTTCAGCCCAAGCACGCACCAAGTCGGCCCCGGAAGTAGATTTATGCATCAATTACTTACTCCTGTATACCCTAGTAGCTAGTTTAGTATAAATAAGACTTTTTACTAGTGTATTAGTCGTCCTTTTGACCACGTTACATCTTTGGTCTCAGTTTTATTTTAGTATTCATCTTAGGAGACTATTGATCACGTTTTGGGGGCTGGCCATTCGGCCATGCCAGGACCTTTCACTTATGTATTTTTAACGGTGGAGTTTCTACACACCATAGATTAAGGGTGTGGAGCTCTGCTGTACCTCAAGTTTCAATGAAATTACTATTATTTTCTATCCAATTTGATTTATTCCTGTTCTAAGATATTCGTTGCACTTCAACTTGATGAATGTGATGATCCGTGACACTCATCATTATTCTCACCTATGAACGCGCGTGATTGACAACCACTTCCGTTCTACCTTAGACCGTGCGCATATCTCTTGGATTCCTTAATCAGAATCTTCGTGGTATAAGCTAGAATTGATGGCGGCATTCATGAAAATCTGGAAAGTCTAATCTTGTCTGTGGTATTCCGAGTAGGATTCCGGGATTGAATGACTGTGACGAGCTTCAAACTCCTGAAGGTTGGGTGTTAGTGAGAGACGCAAAAGAATCACTGGATTCTACTCCAACCTGATTGAGAACCGACAGATGATTAGCCGTGCTGTGACAGAGCATTTGGACCTTTTTCACTGAGAGGATAGGATGTAGCCATTGACAACGGTGATGCCCTACATACAGCTTGCCATGGAAAGGAGTAAGAAGGATTGGATGAATGTAATAAGAAAGTAGAGATTCGGAAGGAACATAGCACCTCCATGCACCTATCTGAAATTCCCACCATTGAATTACATTAGTAACTTTATCTTTATTTCTTGTTTATTTTATTTATCTTTTAATTATCTAATCCAATCACATTTGAATCAAC
Source organism: Arachis stenosperma (assembly GCF_014773155.1). Lineage (NCBI taxonomy): Eukaryota > Viridiplantae > Streptophyta > Magnoliopsida > Fabales > Fabaceae > Arachis > Arachis stenosperma. The sequence continues at coordinate 47,501,114 of NC_080378.1, read as the reverse complement.
CTGACTGAGATCTACAAGATGACCATAGATTGCTTCATACCAACAATCTCCGTGGGATCGACCGTTACTCACATAAGGTATTACTTGGACGACCCAGTGCACTTGCTGGTTAGTTGTGCGGAGTTGTGACTAAGTGTAATTCACGTGTGAGAGCTACCAAACTATTGGAGCCATTGTTGATGATCACAAATCCGTGCACCAAATTTTTGGCGCCGTTGCCGGGGATTGTTCGAGTATGGACAACTGACGGTTCATCTTGTTGCTCAGATTAGATAATTTTCTTTTCAAAAACTTTTCAAAAATCTTTCAAAAAATTTTTATTCCTATTTTCGAATTTTTTTTTAAAATAAATCATTCTATGGCTTCAAAATATTTAAGAATGAATTCCAGAGTTTCATGAAGCATGTTGAATCCTGGCTGGCTGCAAAGCCATATTCAAACTCCTTTGGAATTGGTCTTCAACTAATCACCACAATGCATGTAATTCCATCCTAAAGCTGACTGGCTATTAAGCCATGTCAAACCCTTTTGATTGGAGCTTTGGGCTAATATTGAAAGATTCTTGGAGTTCTTCTTAAAGATTTTGAATTTCTTATTTTCTTTTTCCATGTTTTTTGAAAAAAAATAAAAATACAAAAAAAATCATAAAATCATAAAAATAAAAAATATTTTGTGTTTCTTGTTTGAGTCTTGAGTCAACTTTTAAGTTTGGTGTCAATTGCATGCTTTAAAAATTTTTCTTGCATTTTTCGAAAATTCATGCATTCATGGTGTTCTTCATGATCTTCAAGTTGTTCTTGACAAGTCTTCTTGTTTGATCTTGATGTTTTCTTGTTTTGTGTTGTTTGTTGTTTTTCATATGCATTTTTCGTTTGTTAGAGTCCAAGCATTAAAGATTTCTAAGTTTGGTGTCTTGCATGTTTTCTTTGCATCAAAAATTTTTCAAAATTATGTTCTTGATGTTCATCATGATCTTCAAAGTGTTCTTGGTATTCATCCTGACATTCATAGTGTTCTTGCATGCATCATGAGTTTTGATTCATAATTTTCATGTTGTGAGTCATTTTTATGTTTTTCTCTCTCATCATCAAAAATTCAAAAATAAAAAAATATCTTTTCCTTATTTCTCTCCAAATTTTCGAAATTTTGGGTTGACTTGGTCAAAAAAATTTTAAAAATTAGTTGTTTCTTACAAGTCAAGTCAAATTTTCAATTTCAAAAATCCTATCTTTTCAAAACTTTTTTCAAAAATCAAATCTTTTTCATTTTTATCTTATTAATTTCGAAAATTTTAAAATTATTTTCAAAATCTTTTTCTTAATTTTATTTCAAATTTTCAAAATTACACTAACAATTAATGTGATTGATTCAAAAATTTGAAGTTTGTTACTTTCTTGTTGAGAAAGGTTCAATCTTTAAATTCTAGAATCATATCTTTTAGTTTCTTGTTAGTTAAGTAATTAATTTTTTTTGTGTGGCATGATTCTGGCGCACCAAGGAATGAATCTGGCAGCACCAGCGCGCACCACAGCACGATCCTGGCAGCACCAGCGCGCACCACAGCACAATTTCTGGCGCACCAATTTTTTCTGCCCTGCCCTCCGCGAGGGCAGGGCAGCGTTCTGCGCACCAAGACCGCACCAAGCCGCACCATGCAATCACCAAGCACCATTTTCTGCCCTGCCCTCCACAAGGGCAGGGCAGCCTCCTGGAAGCTATTATTTTGGGCCGAAAATTCAATTAAAATTCCCATTTAATTCATTTCTTCACCAAATCAAAAGCCCATCCAAATCCTAAAATCCAAGAATAGAAAGTGTATAAATAGGAGCTAGTTTGATGTAATTAGGACTTTTTAGCTTTGCTTTTGAATTTTGCACTTTCTTTGAGCTTTGAGCTTTTGCACTTTCCTTGGTGACTTCACTGAGATTTCAGAGAATTGGGGAGGAGAATTGATCTCTCTTCTTCCTCGTTCTTGCTTGGGCACTTTTTAATTTCCTTATTTTGAGTTTTGGGTGTGAAGAATTGAGGAAATTCTGTCTCAATCTCCATTCAAAATCTCTTTAAACATCTTTCTGCACAATTGAATTTAATTTCACTGTCCTTTACTGCTTCTTCTTCTATTTCTTGTTAATTGCTTTGAGCACTTGGATCTAGGAAGGTAATTGAGATCTAGGCTCTGCTACCTAGTCTCTTGAGCCCTGAGATCCCAATTTACTTTTGGTTCTTCTGTGAACCTTGCTGCACTTTAATTTCAATTTCTGTTTGAATCATAATTGCTTCTAATTCAATTTCTGTTCTATTGATTGTTGCAATTCAATTTCTCTTGTTTAAATTCTGAAATCCCTATCCTCAAATCCCTTTTACATTCAAGCAATTTATATTCCTTGCAATTTAAGTTACTGCAATTTACATTTCTTGCACTTTAAGTTTCAGTCATTTACTTTCTTGTTCTTTAAGATTCTGCAAGTTTACTTTCCTGCTCTTTAATTTACTGCAATTTTCCCTTCCCCCTTTACATTCCAAGCAATTTAGCTTCTGTTAAACACAAATCACTCAACCAATACTTGATTCGCTTGACTAAACCAACCACTAAACTAAAATTGCTCAATCCTTCAATCCCTGTGGGATCGACCTCACTCATGTGAGTTATTATTACTTGATGCGACTCGGTACACTTGCCGGTGAGTTTTGTGTCGGATCGTTTTCCGCACATCAAGTTTTTGGCGCCGTTGCCGGGGATTGAAATAGATTGACAATGATTAAGTGAAGTGGAGGTCTAGATTAAGAACTTTTTCTTTTATGTTCCTCTAACACACTAACTGTTTGAATTTTTGCTTAAACTAACTAAAACTTCATTCTAGCCATAGATTGAAGTTTTATTGATTTTCTGGATCTGTGTGTTTATTGTTGTGTGTTTGTATGTCAGGTACAGGAAGATCTTCCCATATCCTCTCTGAAATTGACCAAAGGACTCTTCGAAGAATAAGAAGAGCTGAAAGAGGAAAGAACGTTATTGGAGAGGAAGAATCTGAGGAGGAATTCCAAGAAATGGAAGGAGATCCATCAAATCCCAATCAACCAGAAGGAGGAACCAATAATAACCAACACCAAAGAAGAGTACTGGCTTCCTATACATTTGCAAATGCTAGACACTGTGGGAGTAGCATTCTTCCCCCCAATGTCAATGCAAACAACTTTGAATTAAAGCCACAACTCATCACTTTGGTTCAAAACAACTGTTCTTTTGGAGGAGGACCATTGGAGGACCCAAATCAACACTTATCCACCTTCTTGAGGATTTGTGACACTGTTAAAACCAATGGTGTGCCTCCTGACAGTTACAAGTTGTTGCTCTTCCCATTTTCTCTCAGAGACAAAGCCACTCAATGGCTAGAAACGTTCCCAAAGGAAAGCATCAACACTTGGGATGACTTGGTGAGCAAGTTCCTTGCCAAATTTTATCCCCCTCAAAGAATCATAAGATTGAAGACTGAGGTGCAGACATTCACTCAAATGGAGGCTGAGAATTTATATGAAGCATGGGAAAGGTATAAAGCTCTATTGAGAAAATGTCCACCAGAGATGTTTACTGAATGGGATAAGTTGCAAAACTTCTATGAAGGACTTACTCTAAAGGCTCAAGAAGCACTTGATCACTCAGCTGGAGGCTCATTACAACTCATGAAAACCACAGAGGAAGCTCAAAACCTCATTGATATGGTGGCCAACAACCAATATTTCTTTGCTCATCAAAGACAACGCCAACCATCACAGAGAAGAGGAGTAATGGAGTTAGAAGGAGTGGATTCAATTCTAGCTCAGAACAAGATGATGCAGCAGCAGATTCAACAACAGTTTGAGCAAATGGCCAAAAGAATTGATGGCTTGCAAGTAGCAGCAGTGAGCACCACAAGCCAACCACCAACCACATGGGTGCAAAGTGAAGAAACTCAAGAGGAGCAACAGCAAGAGCAAGTCCAATACATGCACAACCAAAATCCTGGAACAAATGAAGTCTATGGTGATACTTACAATCCTTCTTGGAAGAACCATCCCAACCTCAGATGGGGAGACAACCACAATCAAAACCAACAACCATGGCAAAGAAACTCAAGTCAGAACAATTGGAAAAACATAAACCACAACCCCCAGCCGAACACTAACCAAAATACATACAGAAAACCACAAAATAACTACCCCAATTCTAACCATTACCAACCCCATAACCACCCAACTAACCAAAGCACTTACCATCATCCATCAACATCCCAAAACTAACCAATCTCACAAGACTCACAGAGGATCACTAATCTAGAGCTGCTCATGGAAAAAATGATGAAGAACCAAGAATTGACAACAAAGAACCAAGAAGCTTCCATAAAGAACCTAGAGAGGCAGATTGGGCAAATCTCCAAACAGATTTCTGTTGAAAAACCATCAAGCTCACTACCAAGTGACACCATTCCCAACCCAAAGGAAGAATGCAAGGTTGTGCAACTAAGAAGTGGAAAGATGCTAGTGGATGGTAACCAAGGGGCAACCAAGAAACTTATGGAGAATGACAATGAGCCAACAAAGAATGCTGAAGCCATCAACAAGGACATGACAACCAAGAATGTCCCAGAAGAACTCACAGAAGAAAACAACCAACCACAAAATTTGAAGAAGGGAAAGCAGATCATGGAAGAACCGATTCCAAGACAACTTCAAGGGGAGAAAAACTTGACACCCCCAATACCTTATCCACAAAGATTCCACAAAGAAACAAAGGATCAGCACTTCCACAAATTTCTTGAGACTTTCAAGAAGCTGGAAATCAACATACCTTTGGCTGAGGCATTAGAGCAAATGCCTCTGTATGCCAAGTTTCTAAAGGAGCTCATCAACAAGAAGAGAAGTTGGAATGAGAAGGAAACTGTAATGCTTAGTGAAGAATGCAATGCACTCATTAAAAAGGGACTCCCTCCCAAGCTTGAAGATCCTGGAGGTTTCTTCCTACCCTGCACTATTGGAAACCTATTCATCAACAAGGGGATGTGTGACTTAGGAGCAAGCATAAATCTAATCCCATCTTCTTTAGTAAAAAAGCTTGGCATAGAGGAGGTGAAACCAATACAAATATCCTTGGAGTTGGTGGATCAATCAGTAGTATATCCTAAAGGGCTGATTGAGAACCTTTTAGTTAAGGTTGACAAGTTCATCTATCCGGCAGACTTTGTGATCTTGGATTCTTCAGAAAAAGGAAATGACTCCATAATACTTGGTCAACCATTTTTGGCCACTGCTAGAGCCATTGTGGATATAGAGCAAGGAGAGCTAACTCTCAGAATGCATGAGGAGAGCATCACCTTGAAAGTCTTCCCAGAATTACAAAGGAATGAAGAAACAAGCAAGACAAGTGGTGACTTCCTTCCAAAGCAAACAATCGACAAGGCAGTAGAACAGGAAAACAAGCATCTACAAGAAGAAAAAGGAACTCAAAAAGAAGCTGGGATAATAAACAAAAAGGAAGGTATCACAACTCAAGTCAATGTCAAAGGAAGCATATCAACAAGGAAGAAAAAGAAGAAAAACAAGAAAAGGGCCTACAAAGGGTGGAAGAATAAGAAAATCCCAACAGAAGGATTTGCCAAGGGTGACAAGGTGCAACTAGTGTATCAACACCTAGGGACAAAGGATTATTACACTGTCAACCAAGTACTCTCTCCTGAGCACATTGAAATTGAGCATCAAGGCACACAGAGAAAGCTTACAGTGAGAGGTGACAAGTTGAGACATCACCAACATCAACCACCCTAAAGGGAGTCCAATGTCAAGCTAGTGACAATAAAAGAGCGCTTCATGGGAGGCAACCCATGATTTAAGATTTCTGTCTTCTCTTTAATAAGCTATGATTTCCTGAGTATGATTTTGAACTTTCATATTTGATAAATGCACATTTAGAGCATGAGTCAGACTTCTAAGTTTAGTGTCCCTTAAGGCACACTTAATTTTTGCTTTTCAAAAAAAAAGGGAGCTATTCTTAGAACATATGCGTAATTCTTTTGATGAAGCATATGACCAAACACTAAGTTTGGTGTCCGCATGTGTAACAATGAAGATCATTTCCCCATCATGGAATCAAAACCATACAGAAAGGGATCATGCATCAATTTTTTAAAAAAAAAAAACAAAATATATATCAATTGTGAAGAATGGTTTGCATTGCTAAGCCGTCCCCTCAATAAAAGATAAGTTTGGTGTTCACCAACTTTGAGCATCTTTAATTAAGGGACACAATTGACCATAAAAAAATTTTTTTATATAATAAATAATAATAAACAAAATAAAACAATTCTTTTCCTTTAGTACAAATCAATTGCCAACGACTATATTGATGATCTAAGGCTAGTTGTTTTGGTTCATGCAGGAGAAAAAGATTGAGACAAAAGCAAGGAAGGGCCACGGCTAGGATAAGCTATGAGAGGATGGTCACATGTGCCTAGAAGAATGTGCTCATGGGGAACAGAATTTGCATGCATGCATCCTTGAACACCTAAATGCATGCAGCCAATGGGAGAAGGATCCTCGTCAAAGCCTCAACAATACATGCAGGCCGTCCATTTCATGCATCCCTTGGATGAACAACTCAATCTTAACCCTTCACGAGCACCAACGAGTCCCTCTCTCACTCATTATGGTTTTGTTGGAAAGCTTGAAGAATCCACCTATAAGTAGCCGTTGGCACCAACACGGTATACACACTCTCATTCAAGCCACTTTCATATGAAAGCCATAATCTCTTCCACTTCCAAAACCAACATAATTCCCTTATCTCACACAATAAAACCGAACCAAAACTCATCCCAAACACAACACATACTTTTTCTATTCTCACTTTTTCTTTCTTCTTATCTCAAATCCAATGGCCTCCTCAAGTTCAAAAAGAAGGCCGGGAAAGGAACCTATGGTAGCCGAACCTCCATTGTTTGATGCAACCAAATTTAGATCCCAATTCCATGAAGGGAAATATCATAGGTTCATGGAGACAAAGAATGTCATTTATGAGAAAGGCCTTGAGTTGAGAGATGGGGAATATCCCATCATGAGGCAAATCACTAAAGAAAGAAGGTGGGAACTTTTATGTGCTCCTCTTGTTGACATCAGTGCAGTTATGATCAGGGAGTTCTATGCAAATGCTGTAAAAGAAAACAAAGATAGTGCTCCTTACACAAGTTATGTCAGAGGAGTTGAAGTGAGTTTTAGCCCAGCTGCCATCACAAGGGCCCTCAAGTTGAGAACCATAACCTATGCAGAGCCCAGTTATGAAACCAGATTGCAGATAGAAAACAATCCTGATGAGATCTTGCAGGGGTTATGTGTGGAGAATACAGATTGGGAAAGAGATTCAAAGGGAGTTCCAAGTCACTTGAGGAGGATAAATCTCACTCCTGTGGCTAAGGGATGGTATGAAATAGTGAGGAGATCTATCCTTCCTACTGGAAATGCTTCTTGGGTCACAATCAAACGAGCACTCTTGACTTACTGCATCTTGCATGGAGGTGAGATCAACCTCGCACAACTCATAGCCGACAGTATTCAAGAGATGGCCAATAGCACAAGCAAATCAAAGGGTCTTGGACATCCAAGTACCATCCTCAGGCTATGTGACAAAGCTGGAGTAATCTTTGAAGATGAGGACACAGAAAAAGTGAAAAAGGGAAAAGGGATCACTAAGAAGAGTATGGAAGGAATAAATGAAGAAGATGATCCAGAGGGGGTGGTAGCTCCCAAACAAAGGAGATCACAAAGAGAGGAAGGACGAAATCAAGCTCATGATGCCATAGACATGAGCCAGTTACACAGGGCATTAGAAGAGCTATCTCAACAACTCATGCAGACTCAACAAGAACAAAATCAGGGGTGCCAAGAGAAATATCTAGAGCCCCATCCAGAGTTTATGGAGCAATATCTGAAAGACAAAGAGGAGAGAGAAGCTTGGCAGCGTCAAATGGAGGAGAGGCAAGAGAGATGGCAACAACAAATGATGACTCAACAGCAAGAATTTCAAGTACAGATTCTTGAAGGACAAAAAGAGCAATACAAAGAATTCAAAGAATCATATGATAAGCTGTATTTTAGTCAAGCTAAAGCAGGGGAATACAGTCACAACTTGTATCAATGGAAGAATATTCATCATACCATGGGAGAAGTGAGATATGCACAAAGAATGGAGAATGATGAAAACATGCAAGCAAGGTTGGAGTACTTGACCCATAACTTGCTAACACTCAATCCTCAGATCAAGCCATATGAGCAATGCCCTGAATTTGAAGCCAAGCAACAAGCAAGGTCTCGCCACTATACGGAGGCAACTTTTAAAAGATTGGAAGATGTTGGGCTCTCAGGACTCTTAGATTCTGTCTGGGGTAGAAGATGTCCTGGAGAAGAGATCCGAGATTATTCCAAGCTAGGGAAGAGAAAGAAGAAGAAGGGAGAATCAAGCAGCAGCCACGACCAATAGAAGGTGGCAAAGTTCTTTCATTCACCTTCTTTCACTCTTCTAATAAGGAGAAGCATGTCTGAAACATGACATGCCTCCACTGTTTATTTCCTTTTTATTTCTTTTTCTTGTACTTTCTGTTGTTCAATAAGTAGCTAGAGAAATGATTTGCATAATACTTGTCATTCATCACTTAGCTTTAATTTTGCTTTGTTTCCCATATGCTTGAATAAAAGAGATTTGGTTTGAATTGAAAAGTGGAATATCCAATGTTGCATAAATAGAATGAAAGTTAATGGTGGTATATGTGTTTGATTAAATGCATAACTCATGAAATAATTGTTGCATAATATCATTTTCATTCAAGTGTGAGTTAGCTTGCTGTTATAAAGACCCTTATCAATAAACCCTTGAGAACAAAAACAGAAAGAAAAGGGAGAAGAAAAAGCCAAAGTGGCAAGAAAAGAAAACAAAGAATAAAGGTTGGACACCAATAGCTTGGACCCTAGGACACATGCCTGTGGTGTTCTTGTACTAAGATATGATTGGATGAGTAAATTCTAAGGGGTATTTTAAAACCCGGTCACTTAGATCAACTGATTTGGGATGGCCAATTGAAAGTTCACAATAAAGAGCAACTTAGATACAGAACATTTAGTTATCCAAAGAGATGCTGGGCATCAATGATCCTAGGAAGAATTAGTGAGCCAAGTGTCTGTGGTGGAAAGATGTTGAGTAAAAGAAAGAAACAAATAAAGCCAAAGGCTATTACTGCAACATTTGACACCAAAACTTCCAAAAGAATAAGCTTGTTAAGCATTATAAGAAAGAAAAGCTAGCAAGGGAGTGAGTAAAGAGTAAGTCTTATAACAGCAAGTTTAGCAAACCTTTGATGAAAAATGTGTATTATGTAAAAGCAAACAATAACTTGAGTTATCATTGTCTGCATAAAGACCCCATAGATCAAGTTCTGCTATATGCCTAATAAGGATATGTGTCTTTTCTTATTCATTTCAATTTCTCTTAGTTTTGATGCTTGCTTGGGGACAAGCAAGATTTAAGTTTGGTGTTGTGATGACAAGTCATCATATACCCATTTTTCAAGCTAATTTCACTTGTTTTGTTAGCACTTATGCACTTTCTTGCATCCTAAGTAAGTGATTTGGAGTGAAAATGCATAACTTCTTTAAATCAAACAACCACCATGAAATTAATGTTAACTCATGAGGTTTAAGCTAAATTTAATTGATTTTTAATTGATTTATAAGCCTTGTGAATTTAGTGATACTTGGAGTGGTTGTTTTGGTTTATTGTAGGTGAAGAAAAGAAAAAAAGGAAAAGCGTGGCCTAAGGAAATGTGGCCCAAGGAAAAGAAAGTGTGGTCAAAGAGAGAAGAAGTGTGGCGCACAACATGAGGAAGGCAAGCATTGCCCTCCACCAGGGCACACTGCCCTCTAGGAGGGCAACATAAGGGAACAAGGCATAAAAGGCAACTCTGCCCTGCCCTCTACAAGGGCATAGCACAAATCTGTGCCTTGGAATCAAGAAGAAGAAAAGGTTGCCCTGCCCTCCACAAGGGCAGTATCAGGCTCACAAGGGGAGAAAATCAAAGGAAAATGTCTCCAAATGCTTGCCACAAGAGTTGAACACGGGACCATGAGGAAGCAAGGAACTAAGTGCCATCACCGTGCCAAGAAAGCCAAGGAAATTAAGTAGCGTGTGTTTCGGCCATGATTCGAACTTGGGACATCAAAGTGAAAACACTGCCCTGCCCTCCGCGAGGGCAGGGCAGCATTTTGTGTGGCATGATTCTGGCGCACCAAGGAATGAATCTGGCAGCACCAGCGCGCACCACAGCACGATCCTGGCAGCACCAGCGCGCACCACAGCACAATTTCTGGCGCACCAATTTTTTCTGCCCTGCCCTCCGCGAGGGCAGGGCAGCGTTCTGCGCACCAAGACCGCACCAAGCCGCACCATGCAATCACCAAGCACCATTTTCTGCCCTGCCCTCCACAAGGGCAGGGCAGCCTCCTGGAAGCTATTATTTTGGGCTGAAAATTCAATTAAAATTCCCATTTAATTCATTTCTTCACCAAATCAAAAGCCCATCCAAATCCCAAAATCCAAGAATAAAAAGTGTATAAATAGGAGCTAGTTTGATGTAATTAGGACTTTTTAGCTTTGCTTTTGAATTTTGCACTTTCTTTGAGCTTTGAGCTTTTGCACTTTCCTTGGTGACTTCACTGAGATTTCAGAGAATTGGGGAGGAGAATTGATCTCTCTTCTTCCTCGTTCTTGCTTGGGCACTTTTTAATTTCCTTGTTTTGAGTTTTGGGTGTGAAGAATTGAGGAAATTCTGTCTCAATCTCCATTCAAAATCTCTTTAAACATCTTTCTGCACAATTGAATTTAATTTCACTGTCCTTTACTGCTGCTTCTTCTATTTCTTATTAATTGCTTTGAGCACTTGGATCTAGGAAGGTAATTGAGATATAGGCTCTGCTACCTAGTCTCTTGAGCCCTGAGATCCCAATTTACTTTTGGTTCTTCTGTGAACCTTGCTGCACTTTAATTTCAATTTCTGTTTGAATCATAATTGCTTCTAATTCAATTTCTGTTCTATTGATTGTTGCAATTCAATTTCTCTTGTTTAAATTCTGAAATCCCTATCCTCAAATCCCTTTTACATTCAAGCAATTTATATTCCTTGCAATTTAAGTTACTGCAATTTACATTTCTTGCACTTTAAGTTTCAGTCATTTACTTTCTTGTTCTTTAAGATTCTGCAAGTTTACTTTCCTGCTCTTTAATTTACTGCAATTTTCCCTTCCCCCTTTACATTCCAAGCAATTTAGCTTCTGTTAAACACAAATCACTCAACCAATACTTGATTCGCTTGACTAAACCAACCACTAAACTAAAATTGCTCAATCCTTCAATCCCTGTGGGATCGACCTCACTCATGTGAGTTATTATTACTTGATGCGACCCGGTACACTTGCCGGTGAGTTTTGTGTCGGATCGTTTTCCGCACATCACCCACCTAACATATTCCCACCTTACCTCCTAATTAATCTTATAACACACTTTCCCAAAAACCCTTCACCAATCACCTCAACCTCTCTTCCCAATTACCCCCTTCACCACTCACATCCATCCACTCTTCCCCATAAACCCCACCCACCTTCAAAATTCAAAAATCTTTCCCACCCAAACCCACCCTAAATGGCCGAACCTACCCTCTCCCCCTCCCTATATATACCCCTCAATTCTACTTTATTTTCACACAACACCACCCCCTCTTCTATACCTTGGCCGAAACCTACACCTCCCCTTCTCCTCTATATTTTCTTCTTCTTTTTCTTCTCTTATTTCTTCTCTTGCTCGAGGGTGAGCAATATTTTAAGTTTGGTGTGGTAAAAGCATAAGCTTTTTTTTCCATTATAATTGATGGCACCTAAGGCCGGAGAATCCTCTAGAAAAGGGAAAGGAAAGACAAAAGCTTCCACCTCCGAGTCATGGGAGATGGAAAGATTCATCTCCAAAGTCCATCAAGACCATTTCTATGATGTTGTGGCCAAGAAAAAGGTGATCCCTAAGGTCCCTTTCAAGCTCAAGAAAAATGAGTATCCGGAGATCCGACATGAGATCCAAAGAAGAGGTTGGGAAGTTCTAACCAACCCCATTCAACAAGTCGGAATCTTAATGGTTCAAGAGTTCTATGCCAACGCAGGGATCACTAGGAACCATGATCAAAGTGTGAACCCGAGTCCAAAGAAATATCTTACAATGGTTCGGGGGAAATACTTAGATTTTAGTCCGGAAAATGTGAGGTTGGCGTTCAACTTACCCATGATGCAAGGAGATGCTCGCCCCTACACTAGAAGGGTCAACTTTAATCAAAGGTTGGACCAAGTCCTTATGGACATATGTATGGAAGGAGCTCAATGGAAAAGAGACTCCAAAGGCAAGCCGGTTCAACTAAGAAGACTGGACCTCAAGCCTGTGGCTAGAGGATGGTTGGAGTTCATTCAACGCTCCATCATCCCCACTAGCAACCGATCTGAAGTTACTGTGGATCGGGCCATCATGATTCATAGCATCATGATTGGAGAGGAAGTAGAAGTTCATGAAGTCATCTCCCATGAATTCTACAAAATAGCCGATAAGTCCTCTACTTTGGCAAGGCTAGCTTTTCCTCATCTTATTTGCCATCTATGTTACTCAGCTGGAGTTATCATAGAAGGAGACATCCTCATTGAGGAGGACAAGCCCATCACTAAGAAAAGGATGGGGCAAACAAGAGAGCCCACTTATGGAACCCAAGAGACGCATGAGAAAGCTCATCACCAAGAAATCCCGGAGATGCCTCAAGGGATGCACTTTCCTTCCAACAACTATTGGGAACTGGTGCGCGAAATTGTGATTCACTACACAACTTTGCACAACTAACCAGCAAGTGCACTGGGTCGTCCAAGTAATACCTTACGTGAGTAAGGGTCGATCCCACGGAGATTGTTGGTATGAAGCAAGCTATGGTCACCTTGTAAATCTTAGTCAGGCAGACTCAAATGGGTATAGATGATGAATAAAACATAAAGATAAAGATAGAGATACTTATGTATATCATTGGTAAGAGCTTCAGATAAGCGTATGAAGATGCTTTTCCTTCCGTCTCTCTGCTTTCTTACTGTCTTCATCCAATCCTTCTTACTCCTTTCCATGGCAAGCTTATGCAAGGGTTTCATCGTTGTCAGTGGCTACCTCCCATCCTCTCAGTGAAAACGTTCCTATGCTCTGTCACAGCATATGGCTAATCATCTGTCGGTTCTCGGTCAGGCCAGAAAAGAATCCAGTGATCCTTTTGCGTCTGTCACTAACGCCCCGCCTGCTAGGAGTTTGAAGCACGTCACAGTCATTCAATCATTGAATCCTACTCAGAATACCACAGACAAGGTTAGACCTTCCGGATTCTCTTGAATGCCGCCATCAGTTCTTGCCTATACCACGAAGATTCCGATTAAGGAATCCAAGAGATAAACACTAGAGCCTCATATGCTTGTAGAACAAGAGTGGTTGTCAGTCACTTTGTTCATGAGTGAGAATGATGATGAGTGTCACGGATCATCACATTCATCAAGTTGAAGAACAAGTGATATCTTGGACAAAGATCAAGCGGAATTGAATAGAAGAACAATAGTAATTGCATTAATACTCGAGGTACAGCAGAGCTCCACACCTTAATCTATGGTGTGTAGAAACTCCACCGTTGAAAATACATAAGAACAAGATCTAGGCATGGCCGAATGGCCAGCCTCCCAAAGTGATCAAAAGATCTCAAGAAAAAGGTTCCAAAGATCAGAAGATGAAAATACAATAGTAATAGGTCCTACTTATAGGAAACTAGTAGCCTAGGGTGTACAGAGATGAGTAAATGACATAAAAATCCACTTCCGGGCCCACTTGGTGTGTGCTTGGGTTGAGCAATGAAGCATTTTCGTGTAGAGACTCTTCTTGGAGTTAAACGCCAGCTTTTATGCCAGTTTGGGCGTTTAACTCCCATTTAGGTGCCAGTTCCGGCGTTTAACGCTGGGAATTCTGAGGGTGACTTTGAATGCCAGTTTGGGCCATCAAATCTTGGGCCAAGTATGGACTATCAGATATTGCTGGAAAGCCCAGGATGTCTACTTTCCAACGCCGTTGAGAGCGCGCCAATTGGGCTTCTGTAGCTCCAGAAAATCCACTTCGAGTTCAGAGAGGTCAGAATCCAACAGCATCTGCAGTCCTTTTTAGTCTCTGAATCAGATTTTTGCTCAGGTCCCTCAATTTCAGCCAGAAAATACCTGAAATCACAGAAAAACACACAAACTCATAGTAAAGTCCAGAAAAGTTAATTTTAATTAAAAACTAATAAAAATATACTAAAAACTAACTAAATCATACTAGAAACATACTAAAAACAATGCCAAAAAGCGTACAAATTATCCGCTCATCAGGAACAACTCAACACTTCCTTAGAAGATTTGAGTTACAATGTGGAACAATTAAGGGTAGAACATCAAGAGCACTCCATCATTCTCCATGAAATAAGAGAAGATCAAAGAGCAATGAGGGAGGAGCAACAAAGGCAAAGAAGGGACATAGAAGAGCTTAAGGACATCATTGGTCCTTCAAGAAGAAGACGCCACTAAGGTGGACTCATTCCTTGTTCTTATTTCTTTATTTTTCGATTTTTATGCTTCATGTCTATTTATGTTTTGTGTCTCTACTTCATGATCATTAGTATGTAGTAACTATGTCTTAAAGCTATGAATAAATTCCATAAATCCTTCACCTCTCTTAAATAAAAAAAATGTTTTTAATTCAAAAGAACAAGAAGTACATAAATTTCGAAAATTGTCCTTGAATTTAATTTAATTATATTGATGTGGTGACAATACTTTCTGTTTTCTGAATGAATGCTTAAACAGTGCATATTTTTGATCTTGTTGTTTATGAATGTTAAAATTGTTGGCTCTTGAAAGAATGATGAACAAAGAGAAATGTTATTGATGATCTGAAAAATCATAAAATTGATTCTTGAAGCAAGAAAAAGTAGTGAAAAAGCAAAGGCTTGCGAAAAAAAAAAATTTTGGAAGAAAAAGAAAAAGCAAGCAGAAAAAGCCAATAGCCCTTAAAACCAAAAGGCAAGGGTAAAAAGGATCCAAGGCTTTGAGCATCAATGGATAGGAGGGCCCAAGGAAATAAAATCCAGGCCTAAGCGGCTAAATCAAGCTGTCCCTAACCATGTGCTTGTGTCATGAAGGCCCAAGTGAAAAGCTTGAGACTGAGTGGTTAAATTCGTGATCCAAAGCAAAAAGAGTGTGCTTAAGAGCTCTAGACACCTCTAACTGGGGACTCTAGCAAAGCTGAGTCACAATCTGAAAAGGTTCACCTAGTCATGTGTCTGTGGCATTTATGTATCCGGTGGTAATACTAGAAAACAAAGTGCTTAGGGCCACGGCCAAGACACATAATAGTAGCTGTGTTCAAGAATCAACATACTTAACTAGGAGAATCAATAACACTATCCGAAATTCCAAGTTCCTAGAGAAGCCAATCATTCTAAACTTCAAGGGAGAAAGTGAGAGGCCAAAACTGTTCAGAAGCAAAAAGCTACAAGTCCCGCTCATCTAATCAGAATTAATATTCATTGATATTTTGGAATTTATAGTATATTCTCTTCTTATTATCCTAATTGATTTTCAGTTGCTTGGGGACAAGCAACAATTTAAGTTTGTTGTTGTGATGAGCGGATAATTTATACGCTTTTTGGCATTGTTTTTAGGTAGTTTTTAGTATGATCTAGTTACTTTTACGGATGTTTTCATTAGTTTTTATGCTAAATTCACATTTCTGGACTTTACTATGAGTTTGTGTGTTTTTCTGTGATTTCAGGTATTTTCTGGCTGAAATTGAGGGACCTGAGCAAAACTCTGATAGGAGGCTGACAAAGGACTGCTGATGCTGTTGGAATCTGACCTCTCTGCACTCGAAATGGGTTTTCTGGAGCTACAGAACGCCAAATGGCGCGCTCTCAACAGCGTTGGAAAGTAGACATCCAGAGCTTTCCAGAAATATATAATAGTCCATAATTTATTCGTAATTAGACGATGTAAACTGGCGCTCAACGCCAGTTCCATGCTGCATTCTGGAGTCAAACGCCAGAAACACGTCACGAACCAGAGTTGAACGTCCAAAACATGTTACAACTTGGCGTTCAACTCCAAGAGAAGCCTCAGCTCGTGGATAGATCAAGCTCAGCCCAAGCACACACCAAGTGGGCCCCGGAAGTAAATTTATGCATCAATTACTTACTCTTGTATACCCTAGTAGCTAGTTTAGTATAAATAAGACTTTTTACTAGTGTATTAGTCGTCCTTTTGACCACGTTACATCTTTGGTCCCAGTTTTGTTTTATTATTCATCTTAGGAGACTATTGATCACGTTTTGGGGGCTGGCCAATCGACCATGCCTGGACCTTTCACTTATGTATTTTCAACGGTGGAGTTTCTACACACCATAGATTAAGGGTGTGGAGCTCTGCTGTACCTCAAGTTTCAATGCAATTACTATTATTTTCTATCCAATTCGATTTATTCCTATTCTAAGATATTCGTTGCACTTCAACTTGATGAATGTGATGATCCGTGACACTCATCATCATTCTCACCTATGAACGCGCGTGATTGACAACCACTTCCATTCTACCTTAGACCGCGCAGATATCTCTTGGATTCCTTAATCAGAATCTTCGTGGTATAAGCTAGAATTGATGGCGGCATTCATGGGAATCCGGAAAGTCTAACCTTGTCTGTGGTATTCCGAGTAGGATTCTGGGATTGAATGATTGTGACGAGCTTCAAACTCCTGAAGGCTGGGTGTTAGTGAGAGACGCAAAAGAATCACTGGATTCTACTCCAACCTGATTGAGAACCGACATATGATTAGCCGTGCTGTGACAGAGCATTTGGACCTTTTTCACTGAGAGGATGGGATGTAGCCATTGACAACGGTGATGCCCTACATACAGCGTGCCATGGAAAGGAGTAAGAAGGATTGGATGAATGTAATAAGAAAGTAGAGATTCGGAAGGAACACAACACCTCCATGCACCTATCTGAAATTCCCACCATTGGATTACATGAGTAACTTTATCTTTATTTCCTGTTTATTTTATTTATCTTTTAATTATCTAATCCAATCACATTTGAATCAGCCTGAATGAGATCTACAAGATGACCATAGATTGCTTCATACCAACAATCTCTGTGGGATCGACCCTTACTCACGTAAGGTATTACTTGGACGACCCAGTGCACTTGCTGGTTAGTTGTGCGGAGTTGTGACTAAGTGTAATTCACGTGTGAGAGCTACCAAACTATTGGAGCCATTGTTGATGATCACAAATCCGTGCACCAATGCCCTCTGGTCGTAGCGCCAGCACAGTCTGTTCGTGCGCACTGCCCTTTTACTCTGATCTGTGCGTGCGCACACCTGTGTGCATACGCACAAGTCCCTTTTTGCGCTCCATCTATGCGGCTGCACAGACGTGTGCGCCCACACACTCTTTGTTAGCCCCTCTGGTGGGGGCGAGGGAACAACCTATGCGTTAGAACAACCTCCCCCATTCTCACCTTCTGTGTGTGCGCACGCACACCTGCTTTGTCCACGTATAAAAAAAACGTACCTCTGTGCGAGCACACACTCTTGTGCGCCCGCACATCCTTTTGCAACCTCTCTGGTTGTAGCATTCACACACTGTGTGCCTTCGCATTCTCTCTAAGTTTTCTCTTCTGTGCATCCGCACAGGCCCCTGTGCGTCCGCACAGGTCGCGATCTAGGGGTTAATGGGACGAGCTGCACTGTTGAAAGGCAGCCTTCTTTTCTTTTCCTCTCTTCTTTTTGGTTGTCCTCTTTGTCTCTTCTCCGCGTAGTCTCGCCGATCAGCCCGCTGCCAGCCACTGCCGCCGTCAGCCTACCACCGGCGACCACCATCCATACCTCTCTCTTACTTCTCTTCTCTTTTCTTCTTTTCTTTTCCTCTCTTCTCTTTTCTCTTTTCACTACCGGTGAGCTTTCTCCTCCGATGCTCTTTGATGAGGGAAAAAAAATTCCACACAAACTCACCAGCAAGTGTACTGGGTCACATCAAGTAGTAATAACTCACAAGAGTGAGGTCGATCCCACAGGGATTGATGGATTGAGCAATTTTAGTTAGGTGATGAATTTAGTTAAGCGAATATTTGGTGATTTGAGTGATTTTGATTAACAGAAGCTAAATTGCAAGTAAGTAAAGGTGCAAAAGGTAAATTGGACAGAAAAGTAAAGTGCAAAAGAGATAAATTGCAGAAACTTAAAGTGCAAGAAAATAAAAGAGCTTAAACTTAAATTGCAAAAAATGTAAATAACTAAAACTTAAAGTGCAAGAAATGCAAATTGCTTAATCTAAATTGCTGAAAAATGTAAATTGCTTGAAGAATTAAAGGGATTTGGGTGCTGGGATTCAAAATTTAACAAGGAAAATGCAGATTGAAGTAAATCAGAGAGCTATGAGATGAATAGTTTCAGCTCAGTAGCAAAATAGAAATGGAAAATTGCTTGAAGAAACAAACAGCAAAAAAACTTAGCTTAATTATGAAATTCTAGAAGAGGAATTGAAGATCGAAGAAGAGCAATGAGATTAGAAAATAGATCTAGATCTCAATCACTCCCTTGATCAAACAGAAAAGAAATTGTAGAAGAAATGAAAATAAAAACAGCAAAGAAGATCTAGATCCAATTCTCCAATTCTCAGAACTAGATGAAAGGGAACTACAGATGATTCTCAGATCAAGAAATTCAATGGAGTTCTTCAATTTGAATTCAAAAACCCAATGCAGAACGTAGAAGTTGCAGAAGAAAGAAAATGAAAACAGAAAGCAAACTAGATCTAATCCCAATTCCCAAATTCAAAACAAATGAAAATTAAAAGTAAAAAACTAAAAATGAGCTAAAAGGTCCCTTACAAATCAAATTAAATCCTATTTATACACTTTCTATTTTGATCTTCAGAGCTTGGAGTGGGCTTTTAAATTCTATGAAGAATTGGGTCCAAAATGGCTTGGTTCAAGTGGCATGGATCAAGGTGCATTTGATTAGCTCCCAGGGTAGCGCTCCGTTGGGTCTTGTGAGCGTAGCATTCATTTTCCTTTGGCCAAGAATGCTCCTAGTGCTCAATAAGTGAGCGCTACTCCTTGTTGCTTCAATGTGTGCCCCCTCTTCGATCCTTGGCGCTCCTTTTAGTGAGTGCTATGCTTCCTTAATTGAGCGCTATGTCTAGCGCTCCCTTGGGTGCTCCCCCTTTGAGCCTTGGTGTTCCCTCTTGTGAGGGCTGCGCTTTCTTTATTTCCTTGTGAGCATAGTGCTCACACTTGTGAGCGTAGCGCTCACTTCTTTGAGTGCTCCTTACTTTGGCCTTGCTTTCCTTGCTTCTAAGGCACGAGAATGCTCACACTTGTGAGCGTAGCACTCACTTCTTTGAGCGCCAGCCTTTGATGTATGCCTTCCTTGGTTTAATGCGCGCCCAGCTTCCCTTAGGTTAGTGCCCGAAAATGCTCACACTTGTGAGCGTAGCGCTTACTTCTTTGAGCGCTCCTTGTGAATGTTGGCCTTTGTTGAGCACTGGCCTTCCTTCGTTGTTCCCCTTAGTGCCTTGCCCTCCTTTCTTCATCTGTAAGAAACCAAACAAACTTTTCAAAGTATCACCAAATTCACAAGGTTTCTAAATCATTCATAAAATCAACTAATTCTAGCATAAACCCTATGATTTTGTGTCAAATAAATGATGGTTGATTGATTTAACATAATCATGAAAATCCATTCTAAATCACTTACTTATTGTGCAAAAAAGTGCATAAATCCTAATGAAACAAGTGAAAAATGCTTGAAAAGCTAGCATAAGATGACTTGTCATCACTCTTTCTGGCGAACCCAACCGCCGTGAAGTCGCAGTGGCTATAAGAAGTGCCAATGTTTCCCCCTAGTTCTTCAACCTCTATATCCAAGGTTTTTTTGTCTTTCCTTTCTTTTTATGTTTATATTTTTGCAATTACTTTCTTTTCCTTTGTGTTTGCTTAGATTAAATTTGTTGCTTTCTTAATTGTTTCTTTTTATTGCAAAGTGTTGTTGCTTGATTATTAGGTTGATTTTGATTAATTTTTTAGCTTAATTGTGAAGAACTTGCACATTGCATACTACATGTTTGATATAATGCCTCATTGAATATTTTGTTTGATTCATATGACTTGGCCATCATATGCTTTCAATTTATCTTTGGTTAGACATATTGTATGAATTGTGCAAATTCGTTTGTGAATTTTGATGTTGATCACATTGCTTTGCCAATGCATTTCATTGTTGGTATACTTTGATATCAACCACCCATTTTTCCAAGATTTGTGTACCTTGTTCATGGGTGACTTTATACGTAAATGCATTGTGTTGGAAGAATTAGAGTCTCATTGTTCACCTTTGAATTTAACTTGAGTAATCACTTTACAAATGTTCAACTCTTGATGATGTCTTGATCAAGCATCTTTGTCTTCCAATTAAGAGCATTGTACATGTGATTACCACATGTCGAGGATGAACAATTGGTAATTTCTTGTCGGTGCTTGCTTGAAGTTGCTTCCATTTCTTTGTTTCATATGTGCAACTTAAGCACTTAGTTGCGAAGTTTTGAACTTTGAATTGCTTTAAGAGTGTGATTGCCGTTGTGTGCGACCGGTGTGTATGTTCCAACCGCACGCACCATTGGAATATACACACCGCCATTCTTATGAATCACACTATTTTCAAACTTCCAACTAAGAATTTAGTTTCTTCACTTCATTAAATGCTTCCTCATTATTCTAAGTTGTTGTTGTCCTGTGACCTTGATATTTTCTATTTTCTTTCTTTGTAGGATGCGAAAGAAGGGTAAGAAATCGGTCGCTTTGCCGGTTGTGGAACCTACATCCCACGCATCAAGACCATACTGCATGGCTCGCCCGAGTGATAACCCGGACACCTTGATCAACCAAAGAGCCGAGTTCCTATATGACAAATTTGAGGAAAGGCCAATCTAATGGGAACGGATGCTTAAGGTTCCGATCAAGTACAAAACAATCATCGATGAGCGGATTGCCTCACTTCATTGGGAGTTCTTAGAGCAAGACCCAATTGAAGCGTCCGAGGGACATCATGTTCAAGGTCCCTAGAGGCAACAAGTACATCCCGAGGGGAGAATTGGAGAGATCAACAACCACCACACCCTCTGACAGGAAGACATCCACAGCACCACCACCAAGACTGCCAACTTCGTCAACTACTTTACCTTTTCTCTGTCCTCTTCCAGAATTATTCAAAGATATCTTGCACGATATCCACCACAAGGAGCATTTGGAGCAAAAGCGTTTTGAGTGGACAGCGGCAAGGCTAGAAGGAAGAGACACTGGCCCGCCTCCTAGAGCTTCATCCGTGATAGTGGGGGGCGGGGGGAGTATGATGCAATTGACCAACCCATTTTTGAGTCCACCAGCTGAAGGTGGCCCCTCTTTATCCTCCCGAAGCAAAAGCATGCACGGAGGACCGTGTACAAACTAAGTGTGGGGGAGGATAGATGATTCCAATGGGGTAAAAATTTCTCTTTTCAAAGCACTTTTGCAATGTTTCTTGTAGTACTTTTTCCTTATTTTGAGTAGTTTTATGTTTGTTTTATCCTGCTTGGTTGCTTGTAAATATTTCTTTATCATTTATGGATATTTAGTAGTTATTACTTGCATGTTGCATGTTAGAATGAATAAGTTGGTGAAACACCAAGGAATTTTCATGAAGTCTTTTCCTAGGGCATACCATTGAATTGAAGGAAATATTATGTTTGCCAACTTGTTTGGAGTAAATTGTTTGTAGAACATGGAAAAGAGCTCGAACAACATACCTTGTGAGTCTTGAGCTTTAATAGATGGTTGCATCTTTTCAACCATAATGTTGTTCTTGTGTGTGATCATAACTCCTTTTCGATTGTGATCATTGAATTGCATGATTCTTTATGTCCTGTATTTGTGTTTGAATGCATTTAGCATGATTGAGGCCATTTTTGTTGATAAACTCACTAACCTATATGGCCAACCCTTGCATGCACCTTTGTGAACCCCTTCGAGCCTATGAATCCCCTTTGTTCTAATGATAGCACAATACTCCCTTTAAGCGGAAAACCATTGATGTCCCCGAATTACTCTTTGATTAGCTTGGGTGGATTAGTGTGTAAAGTCTAAGTGTGGGGGAAATTTTGGGAAACATTGGTGATGGAGGCATAAGCTTATTGTGAAAAAATTTTGGCAATTAGGTAATACTCATGCATTTCATTAATGAAGACATGTATTCATAGTTCAATTTTGCAAAAAAAAATTGTACATAACAAAGTTTAAAATAAAGAGTTAAATAAAGGATGCATATGGCATGTTTGAAAGAAAAATGCATGAGTAAGGTGAGATAGAAAAAAGAAAAGGAAATGGGTAGATAGGTTATATTGTTAAGTGTATATAGGTGATATAGGAATAGGTGGATACTCAAGCTAATCAAAGAACTAATTCTTCAAGTCCACTTAGCCATATTTCATCCTATTTGAACCATAGCCCCATTACATCCCTCTAAAGACCTCATGATAATTGTTATTCATGCATTAAATACTAGTTGATTGTTAGATGACTTGCAAATCTTTGAAAATCATGATAAAAGGAGAATTGAGTTGTTAAACCCTAAACACTGAGCGGTGATGACAAGTCATCATATACCCATTTTCTATGCTTTTTCATACAAGAAATTGATGATTTGTGCTTAAATATTGAATGCTTTTTATACTTAAATGATATATTTTCTTGATATTTTAATTTTATAAATCTTGTAGGAAATAAGAAGAAAAAGAAGCAAAGAAGCACAAAAAAAGGAGAAAAAAAGAGCTTTGGGACACACTTTGAAGTTGGGGTACACTTTGGAGCCTTAGGCCACGCTTTTAAAAGCGTGGCCCATGACCAAATCAAGGAAGATAAGCAATCAGCGCACATTGCCCTGCCCTTGCCAAGGGCAGGGCAGAATCGTGATGCAAAATTGAGATTGGGAGCAAGAATTTGGCTAAGTCAAAATCTGGACGCTCACAGCATGACCATGCTTACTTCAAAGGGCTATAACTTGAGCTACAGACGTCCGATTGATGTGCTTCCAGTTGCGTTGGAAAGCTGACATTCAGAGCTTTCCAAAGATATATAGAAATCCATATTTGGCGTACAATTGAGGCAGGAACGAGAGGCATCTTTAAGGGCTAAAAACAAGCGAAAATAAACCAAAATGCTTCCACCAAGGCTCGAAGAGGGAGACACAAGGAACCCAAGGAAGTCTGCCCTCAAGGAGAGCAGAATGCCCTCTTGGAGGGCAATGTCGTGTTTTCTTCATGAAAATTCAAGGAAAAATTGCAACAACTTCCTCCACCAAGTTTCGAACACAAGACCTCTAGGAAGCCAAGCCTTAGGCGTGAATTAGGTGCCAAGAAGCACCAACGCGCGCACCAATTTTCTCCCATGGCAACACCAAGCGCGCACCAACTCACGTCCCTGGCGCACCAAACCTTTCCTGCCCTGCCCTTGGCGTGGGCAGGGCAGCATCATACGCACCAAGGAAAATTCTGCCGCGCCAAGCTCGCACAAGGCTGCACCAACACGCACCAATTCTCGCACCAAGCTTCATTTTTCTGCCCTGCCCTCCACAAGGGCAGGGCAGCCTCCTGGAAGTGTATTGGGCCAAAAATCAACCAAAATTCAATTTAATTCAATTCCTCTCCAAATTGAATCAAGGCCAACCAAACCCATTTTTCCTCAAATCCAAAGCAAGCAAAGCCCACATCATCACTCAAAGGCACATGGATCAATTAAATTAGGAGTTTCATTTTTGTAATTTGTTTTAATTTCATTTTCATTTTATTTTGTAAAGCCTATATAAGGCATCATTTCCATCTTTGTAGAGGCTGGCTCCATTAGGAATAGATAGCTCTCTCTTTAGTCTTTCTCTTGTTTTGAAATTTTGGATTGAGGTTGGAGGAATTCTGTTCCAATTGTTGATCTGAAATTCATTTGTGTTCTTCTGCATAATTGAGGAAATTGAGAAATTGGATCTGAAGTTTCTTTCACTGCTTTCACCTTTACTTCTTCTGCAATTGTTCTTGTTGGATCAAGGAAGGATTTGAGATCTAGACTTGTTATCTAGTCTCCTCCAATCCTGAGATCTTCAATCACTTTTAATTTGCTGCAACTTAAGCATTGCTTTTCTGTTCTAAATTCTTCAAGGCATTTTACTCTTCTGTTTGAGATTTACTTCACTGCAATTCAATTTTCTCTTTTATGTTTAATGCAATTTACCTTTGCTGGTTTAATTTCTGTAATCCCACATCCCTGACCCATTTAAGATTCAAGCAATTTACATTTCTTGTCATTTAAGATTTTGCCAATTTACTTTTCTTGCTCTTTAAGTTTCAATGCAATTTACTTTCTGCACTTTATAATTCCTGCAAATTTACTTTCTGTTGGCTACAATTCCACATAATTCACTAAATGTTAGCTTGACTAAACTAATCACCCACTAAAATTGCTTGATCCATCAATCCCTGTGGGATCGACCTCACTCTATGTGAGTTATTACTACTTGATGCGACCCGGTATACTTGCCGGTTGGATTTGTGTGTTGGAAATTCGTTTTTCCACAAAAACACCATCAAGTTTTTGGCGCCGTTGCCGGGGATTGATTAGATCAACAATGATTAAGTGGGTGAGAAGTCTAGATCAAGCAATTTCTTTAATTTTTTTCTATTTTAGATTGAAACCAAGGTGTTTGAGTTATTACCTCACTAAGAAATTCTTTCTCTGTGACATGAATTTCAAATTTCATTGATGTTTACAAAATACAAATGGAGTTCAACTCATCTTATGGTCAAACAAAATTTTATGGGATATCATCCACCATCACCAATATCTAATGATGGCTGGGAATATCACCAAGAGAATACACATTCTGAGCACTCCAACTCATGGAGATTTGCTTCAGAAACACAAGATGAGCAAGAGAACCATATGGGATATTTCCTTCTACCACAAAATAATGCAAGTCATGATTCTAATGGTGGCTGGGAAGGGAATTCTAATGCTCCATATGATATTCATCCAAAGATATCATCACTTGACCATGCTTCAACAGAAAGCCTCTTTCAAAACTCACCACCCACACAAACTTCCATGAACCAAAGCCTCTCAAAGCTTGAGACCATGTTTGAAAAATATGAGAGGGAGGCACAGATATCATGGAACGAGCAAGAAAATTCATTCAAAAACATGGAAATAATGTTAGCTCAAGTGGTGAGTGCAACAAGGAAAGAGGAAGGGCCAGATGAGGAAGCCTCTGTGTCAAGTAAAATTTCAATGAAAAAAGAGGTGGTGGAAATATTTGAACCTAAAACTCTACTTGAGATGACAAGAGAACCTGAACACTCACAGCCTTCACAAACTTCCCTGGACCAAAATACCTCAACACTTGAATCCATGATTGAAAGGTATGAAGAGGAGATAAAGAAAGCTTGGGAAGATCAACAAACCTCCTCCATGAAAGAGCTACTAAAGCAAATGTTGAGTGTAAAAGAGGAGGGGGAAGAACAAGCTAGTGAGGAGGATAATCAAGAACGTCCAAACTCAAGGGAAACAGAGAGGCACATGAAGGACAAGCTCATTGAACCACCAATTCAAAAGGCTCTGGATGAAGATCAAACTCCAAAAATCACACAGCAACCAATTCATGAATCCAAAGAAGTGAAGGCAACTAACAAGAGCACCAATCATGTCCCTGATCCAGCAAGCAAGATCAATCAAGCCATTTGCAAAAGGAAGCTTGCTGAGGAAAGGCCAAGACAAGGGACAGTAGCTGAATCTTCTCCCCCCTTGAGGTCATTCCTCTTAACCAATTGGAAGAAGAGGAAGAAAGTGAAGAACAACATGTCAAGCTAATGACACTAAAAGAGCACTTGTTGGGAGGTAACCCAACCGTAGGTATAATTTCTTATCTGCTTTGTTTTTGTTCTTTACTTTGTTTAAATTCAATAAATGGGCATATGGTTACATTCTAAGTTTGGTGTTGTCTTGCAACAACCTATTTTCTATCTTCATGGATGATTGCATCAATTTTACATGGAAGTGTCACACTAAGAATCTAAGTTTGGTGTGCCACTTAATTTTTTTTTTGCAAATCATCCAGCAACACCACTTGTTTACATAATCATAATGCCGCTGCAGTGTTATTGTTTTTAGTTAGACAATTTTAGTTTTCTTGATTGTTTTAGTCATTTCCTTGTTTTTAATGCTTTCTTTTATTAACTGTGTTTGTTAATACATCACCCAAACATCCTTACTCATGACAGATTCTTCACTTGGTGATTGTATTTAACAAATAACAGTTTCACTTGCTTAGTTTTAATTCAAATAAATTGACATATGATTGCATTCTAAGTTTGGTGTTGCTATGCAACAAAATTTGGTTCAAATACTTACAAGATACTTGCATCAATTCCAAGAGAAAGTGTCACACTAAGTTTTGTGTGCCATTTATATTTTTATGCAATGTATCATGCACACCAACTTATATTTGCAATCACTATGTCTCTGTCTCTTGTGCCTTGATTTTTATCTTAAATTTTGCTTGCTTAAAATACATGTGCTACTAACATTTCATTGTGTAAGACATTCATGATCCATCTTAGCCCCATAGCCATTGTTCTAATTATTGCTTGAGGATGAACAAGCATTCTGAGTTTGGTATGGGAAGAAGGAAGAATGGGAGGAAAATGACAACAATAGAGAAGATGGACTACAAGGTTGTAAAGTTCCTTTTCCTCTCATTTATTTCCAGCACTCTAAATTGCATGATTGTCTTTATATTCTCTTTAGGCATGTGTGGTATGACTAAGCATAGCTTGAATTTGATTTGAAACATGTTGTTGTGACATTATGACTACCAACTTGAGTTTTGTGAATCCAAAAGCAAAAAAAAGCATCATGATCATAAACAAACAAGGAATTAAAGAAGATTTTAGCATGTGCATACAAGTATTGGAAAGCTAGTATGATTGATTGTTGCTCAATTGCATTGGATTTTATTTAATTGAAGTTTTTCATCTAGTACATTTTGTGAAATCTTTTGAAATCATGAAAACCTTGAAGAAGCAAATACAATTAAAGCAAGAAAAGAAAAAAGGGAAAGAATGAGAAAGCTAAAGGCTCTGAGTACCAATGGCAATTTATTTGCTAAGTGCTTGTGGTGTTTATGTATCAAGCCAAATGCTTGAAAACAAAACACTTAGAAGTCAAGGCTAGGCTCAAGTGCAAAAGCACTCCCTCAAAGCTCAAGGCTCTGAGCATCAATGATTAGAGAGTCAAGAAAAGAAAAGAAAAAAATGAGCTTAATGAAGTCCTCTAATTAAATGCTTGTGGTGCTTATGTATCAAGTGGTAATACTTGAAAACAAAGCATTTAGAAGTCGTAGCTTTGTTATTAACTCATGGGGCAAAGCTCCCAAAAGGAGAAAAAAAAATCAAAAGCTTGTTTCAAGGAAGAATTATAAGAAAAAGATTTCATAAAATAAGTTAGATAGAAGCATCAATCATTTACATTTCTTTTGTAATTGTAGCATGCATAGAAAACTAGCTTGCCATGAACATTGAGTTGCTATTCTTCTCACCTTGGATTGTCAATTTCTATTGCATGATTCTTTTCTTGCTTGGGGACAAGCAAGGTTTAAGTTTGGTGTTGTGATGACAAGTCATCATATACCCATTTTCTATGCTTTTTCATACAAGAAATTGATGATTTGTGCTTAAATATTGAATGCTTTTTATACTTAAATGATATATTTTCTTGATATTTTAATTTTATAAATCTTGTAGGAAATAAGAAGAAAAAGAAGCAAAGAAGCACAAAAAAAGGAGAAAAAAAGAGCTTTGGGACACACTTTGAAGTTGGGGTACACTTTGGAGCCTTAGGCCACGCTTTTAAAAGCGTGGCCCATGACCAAATCAAGGAAGATAAGCAATCAGCGCACATTGCCCTGCCCTTGCCAAGGGCAGGGCAGAATCGTGATGCAAAATTGAGATTGGGAGCAAGAATTTGGCTAAGTCAAAATCTGGGCGCTCACAGCATGACCATGCTTACTTCAAAGGGCTATAACTTGAGCTACAGACGTCCGATTGATGTGCTTCCAGTTGCGTTGGAAAGCTGACATTCAGAGCTTTCCAACGATATATAGAAATCCATATTTCGCGTACAATTGGGGCAGGAACGAGAGGCATCTTTAAGGGCCAAAAACAAGCAAAAATAAACCAAAATGCTTCCACCAAGGCTCGAAGAGGGAGACACAAGGAACCCAAGGAAGTCTGCCCTCAAGGAGAGCAGAATGCCCTCTTGGAGGGCAATGTCGTGTTTTCTTCATGAAAATTCAAGGAAAAATTGCAACAACTTCCTCCACCAAGTTTCGAACACAAGACCTCTAGGAAGCCAAGCCTTAGGCGTGAATTAGGTGCCAAGAAGCACCAACGCGCGCACCAATTTTCTCCCATGGCAACACCAAGCGCGCACCAACTCACGTCCCTGGCACACCAAACCTTTCCTGCCCTGCCCTTGGCGTGGGCAGGGCAGCATCATACGCACCAAGGAAAATTCTGCCGCGCCAAGCTCGCACAAGGCTGCACCAACACGCACCAATTCTCGCACCAAGCTTCATTTTTCTGCCCTGCCCTCCACAAGGGCAGGGCAGCCTCCTGGACGTGTATTGGGCCAAAAATCAACCAAAATTCAATTTAATTCAATTCCTCTCCAAATTGAATCAAGGCCAACCAAACCCATTTCTCCTCAAATCCAAAGCAAGCAAAGCCCACATCATCACTCAAAGGCACATGGATCAATTAAATTAGGAGTTTCATTTTTGTAATTTGTTTTAATTTCATTTTCATTTTATTTTGTAAAGCCTATATAAGGCATCATTTCCATCTTTGTAGAGGCTGGCTCCATTAGGAATAGATAGCTCTCTCTTTAGTCTTTCTCTTGTTTTGAAATTTTGGATTGAGGTTGGAGGAATTCTGTTCCAATCGTTGATCTGAAATTCATTTGTGTTCTTCTGCATAATTGAGGAAATTGAGAAATTGGATCTGAAGTTTCTTTCACTGCTTTCACCTTTACTTCTTCTGCAATTGTTCTTGTTGGATCAAGGAAGGATTTGAGATCTAGACTTGTTATCTAGTCTCCTCCAATCCTGAGATCTTCAATCACTTTTAATTTGCTGCAACTTAAGCATTGCTTTTCTGTTCTAAATTCTTCAAGGCATTTTACTCTTCTGTTTGAGATTTACTTCACTGCAATTCAATTTTCTCTTTTATGTTTAATGCAATTTACCTTTGCTGGTTTAATTTCTGTAATCCCACATCCCTGACCCATTTAAGATTCAAGAAATTTACATTTCTTGTCATTTAAGATTTTGCCAATTTACTTTTCTTGCTCTTTAAGTTTCAATGCAATTTACTTTCTGCACTTTATAATTCCTGCAAATTTACTTTCTGTTGGCTACAACTCCACATAATTCACTAAATGTTAGCTTGACTAAACTAATCACCCACTAAAATTGCTTGATCCATCAATCCCTGTGGGATCGACCTCACTCTATGTGAGTTATTACTACTTGATGCGACCCGGTATACTTGCCGGTTGGATTTGTGTGTTGGAAATTCGTTTTTCCACAAAAACACCATCAAGCGAATTGAGTGGATACACATCCGGTGAGGGGTTCGATCGCTCAATTCTATGTTCTTGCGCCTTATATTGTATCTTCTTGCAAGTTATTTGATTGAATAATTTTGAAAATTTCGAATCAATTCTTTGGACACTGATCTTAATGCATGAACTCCTTGCATTGGCCCTCAAGCTTTCTTGTGATGGATTGGAATTTCACGGTTTGTTTCTACCAACTCTCGTCGTAGCGCTTTTTGCCTATTAGCCTTAGGATAATTGCATGCATTTAAGTAGTATATAGCATAAGTCATTTTCTCTTTCATCTATCTCCTTTGAGTGTGTTTGGCATGAGGACATGCTAGTATTTAAGGGTGGGGGAATTGATGAATCCATATTTGATGATGAATTTTGGATAGAATTGAATGGATTTCATCATATAAACTTGCACTTATTCCCTTTAATAGCATGTTTTTGAATCTCCCTCCCAAATTGTGCTTGATTATGAAAATATGTTATTTTGTGCTTAGTTTGATCTAGTTTTATTCCATTTGCCTTCCATTCGATGCCTTGATGTGTTTGTGAGTGATTTCAGGTGGATAAGGTAGGAATGGGATAGAGAAAATGGAAGAAGAGCATACAAAGTGGAGGAAACTTGAAGAATCAAAGGAGATGAGCTCAGAGACCTGTGCGTGCGCACAGCCTCTTGTGCGTCCGCACAGGAGCCCAAGCAGAGTGTGTGGATCATTTCAAGCGCGTTGCGCATCCCGTCAAGTATCGCCTAGTGTGCATGTGCACAGCTACTTGTGCGTACGCACAGGTTGAGAATTTCGCAAAGTGTGCGGACGCACACATCTGTGCGTCCGCACAGGTGCCCGTGCATGACCTCATTAGAAAAGCAAGTGACTCGCGATTTCAGGGCTTTGGATGCCCATTTCTAAAGTCTTTTTGCTCATATTGGATGGGAAATGAAGGATACAACATAGCATAGCATTAGTATAGTTTTAGGAGTAGAATAGAAGGTTTTTAGTTTTAGTTTTCTCTAAGTTTTCTTATCTTCTCCATTAGGGTTTCATTAGGGTTTTCCATTCCAAGTGCCATTTCGATTTTTGATCATTGGGTTTTGCTAATCTCATTGTAATTATTCTCTTGTTATTACTCTTTATAGTTACATTGTTATTACTCTTTCTTCTAATTCAAGTTATTACTCTTTTAATGTTTGATGTTTGTTCTATGCTTTCTTATGCTATTCTTGTTGATTGAGATCAATTGTTGCTTTTGGTTTCAAGTCCTTTCTCATTTTCCTCATGTTTAAGCTTTTTGCCCACCAAGTGTTTGACAAAATGTCAAACATGGTTTTAGGCTAAATTTTTGTCTCTTGGCTTAGGTAAAGTGAGCAATTGGGTTCCTAGAGTTGGAATGTCCAACATTTAGTGTCAATCCTTGGATTGTTAATTGTTCTTGTTCCCACTAATGCTAAGTTGTTACTAAGGCAATTAGCAAGCAATTTAGGATTTGTGGGTTAAGAACACTTATGCTCATTTAACTTACCTTCCAATGTGAGGGTTGATCAAGTGAGATTAATCCAACATAACTGGCATAGTTGTGGTTTCAACAAGGAAAGGATCCTTAGCTCACTCCAAGCCAAGACCCTTTTTTATGCTTTCAATTTTCCTTACATTGCTATGTTAATTTCTTTTATACTTTACTTGTTTATATTACATAGTCGGTTCTTTAATTTCTTCATTAGTTCAATCATTACAATTTTGCATGTTCTTTTATTGCTTTATATGTTCATTTCTTCGTTAACAACCCCTTGATCACTACAACTCATTGCCTCTTAAGTGATTCCTTGGGAGACGACCCGGGAGCTAAATACTCTCAGTTTATAGTGGTTTTGAGTTGTGACACATCTTGTGAATTTCAAAATTTGATCGGCGACCGATTGTCGGATTTGGGTCTATACTTGCAACATTAATCCTATTTTACTGTGAAAATCTAAACTTATGCTTTTGGACGTCATCAACATTCAAAACACATATATACCCAATTTAATTCCCAAAACACGAATTCAGAATATTTAGGTAGAATTATTATATCCTCACCTTACCCAAGCTTCATATAAGCAAGAATGAACGTTTTCCTCAAGCTAATTGGATCCTAAAACATCAAAAAGCAAAGAAATTCAATGTCCCTACAACATTTTCAAAAATTTGGGGGGAAGAGGATGCTGAGAGTGATTAAGCAGGTTACCAATGAAATTGTTTCGGTAGAAACATAGAGCTCGACGCGGTGGTCGGCGTTGCCGCAAACGGTGCTGCAATCGGAGCTCAGATCAGAAAGTTACGGCATTCAAAAGTTGACGCAGGGATTTTGTGCCCTTCTCTTCTCCTCTCTGCATTCAGCCCTGCTTCTGCTGCATTTTGAAGAAGAGAATGAGCTTTTGGCTCATTTATATGCTGGACCAGTTAGGCCCACAGCCCAGTTTGGGCCCTGTTCAACTGGTTTGGCCCGTTCGGTCCAATTTTAGACCGATTTCTTCGAAATTAGTGTCAAAATTCTTATTTCGATGAGCTCTATCCTAATTTGATATAATATTCACATTTCTAATCTTCTTTATTAAAAACTAATGTATCGACTAATTATCTACTAATTTAATGGGGTTTACAACCTACCCCACTTCTTCCTTCTTTCTTTCACACTTCCCCATACACTCTTCCCTATAAACACTAGCCCAATCACATCCATATCAATTTCCCAAAACCATAATAACTCCCACCAACCCCCACCCAAATCAAAATCAAATTTTCCTCCCATTTACCGGACTCATGACCGAACTCAACCCTAGCCCACTCTTATAAATACCCCTCTTCATAACCCTTCATACACCCACCTCTCATACACATTCACACCCCCCTTGGCCGAATTGCCTTCTCGCTCTATCTCTTCTACTTTCTTCTTCTTCTACTCCATTCTTTTCTTTTTTTGTTTTTGCTCAAGGACGAGCAAAGCTTTTATGTTTGGTGCAGGAAAAGCGTTGCATTTTACTTTCCATTACCACTTATTACACCCAAGGTTGGAGAACCCTCTAGAAAGTGGAAAGAAAAGGCAGTAGCCGCCATCTTTGAATCTTGAAAGATGGAGAGATTCATCACCAAATGCCACCAAGACCACTTCTATGAAGTAGTGGCAGAGAAAAAGGTGATCCCTGAGGTCCCTTTTAAGCTCAAGAAGAATGAGTATCCAGAAATCCGAAGAGAGATCTAGAGAAGAGGCTGGGAAGTCCTATCTAATCCCATCTAAGAGGTTGGGATCTTAATGGTGCAAGAGTTCTATGCTAATACATGGGTCACGAAAAACCATGACATTTGTGTG
Organism: Arachis stenosperma; assembly: GCF_014773155.1. Taxonomy (NCBI): domain Eukaryota; kingdom Viridiplantae; phylum Streptophyta; class Magnoliopsida; order Fabales; family Fabaceae; genus Arachis; species Arachis stenosperma. Next base: position 47,467,891 of record NC_080378.1, on the reverse strand, counting down.
AACCCAAATCCTGAGAATTGGAGCACTATGGTCCGAGGGAGAATCTTAGATTTTAGCCTGAAAAGTGTAAGATTGGCATTCTACTTTCCCTTGATGCAAGGAGACCCACATCCTTACATTAGGAGAGTCAACTTTGATCAGAAATTGGATCAAGTGCTCTTAGACATCTGTGTCGAAGGAGCACAGTGGAAAAGGGATTCCCAAGGCAAGCCCATTCAATTAAGAAGGCTTCACCTCAATCCCAAAGCTAGAGGATGGTTGGAATTCATCTAATGATTTATCATCCCCACTAGCAACCAGTCAGAAGTGACTATTGAAAGAGCCATCATGATTCATTGCATCATGATTGGGTGTGAGGTAGAAGTATATGAGGTGATTCCTCAAGAACTGTACAAGATAGCTGAAAAGCCATCCACCAATGCAAGGTTGGCATTCCCTCACCTCATCTGTCATATATGCAATTTAACTGGAATTGTCATAAAGGGAGATATCTCCATTAAGGAGGACAAGCCCATCACTAAGAAGAGGATGGAGCAAACTAAAGAGCATGCACAAGAGCCTGTGCAGCCACCCCAACATGAGATCCCTGAGATGTCTCAAGGGATTTATTTTCCTCCTCAAAGCTATTGGGATCAATGGCATACTTCCATGGGAAAATTGAGCTCTAACATGAATCAGTTGAGGATGGAGCATCAAGAGCATTCCATCATCCTCAATGAAATTATAGAAGATCAAAGGGCTATGAGGGAAGAACAACAAAGACAAATGAGTGACATTGAAGAGATCAAGCACTACGTTGGGTCATTGATGAGCGGATAATTTATACGCTTTTTGGCATTATTTTTAGGTAGTTTTTAGTATGATTTAGTTAGTTTTTAGTAAATAATTATTAGTTTTTAAGCAAAATTCACATTTCTGGACTTTACTATGAGTTTGTGTGTTTTTCTTTGATTTCAGGTATTTTCTGGCTGAAATTGAGGGACCTGAGCAAAAATGTTATTCAGAGGCTGAAAAAGGACTGTAGATGCTGTTGGATTCTGACCTTCCTGCACTCAAAATGGATTTTTAGGAGCTACATAAGCCCAAATGGTGCGCTCTAAATTGCTTTGGAAAGTAGACATTCTGGGCTTTCCAGAAATATATGATAGTCCATACTTTGTCTAAGTTTTGACGATGCAAACTGGCGTTCAAACACCAACTTCCTGCCCTATTCTGGCATTAAACGCCAGAAACAAGATAAAAGCTGGAGTTAAACGCCCAAACTGGCATAAAAGTAGGTGTTTAACTCCAAGAAAAGTCTCTACACATGAAAGCTTCAATGCTCAGCCCAAGCACACACCAAGTGGGCCCGGAAGTGGATTTATGCATCATTTACTTATTTCTGTAAACCCTAGTAACTAGTCTAGTATAAATAGGACCTTTTACTATTGTATTAGGGATCTTTGATCAGTTTTATGCTATCTTAGACTTTTATGGGGGCTGGCCATTCGGCCATGCCTGGACCTTCATCACTTATGTAATTTCAACGGCAGAGTTTCTATACCTCATAGATTAAGGTGTGGAGCTCTACTGTTTCTCGAGTATTAATGCAAAGTACTATTGTTTTTCTATTCACTTCAACCTTATTCTTATTCCAAGATATTCATTCACACACAAGAACATGATGAATGTGATGATCAAGTGACACTCATCACCATTCTCACTTATGAACGCGTGCCTGACAAACACTTCCGTTCTACATGATAACAAGCTTGAATGCATATCTCTTGGGACTCTAATCAACGATTCACATCATTTTTCCTCTGACAATGGGGCATCTGAATCTGAGATTAAAACCTTTGTAGTATAGGCTAGAAACAATTGGCAGCATTCCTGAGATCCGGAAAGTCTAAACCTTGTCTGTGGTATTCCGAGTAGGATTTGGGAAGGGATGACTGTGACGAGCTTCAAATTCACGATGTGGGGCACCGTTACAGTGCGCAAAAGGATTATTGGATCTTATTCCAACACGATCGAGAACCGACATCTGATTAGCCATGCGGTAGCTGTGCTTGGTATTTTTCATCCGAGACGAGAAATCCAACAGTTGATTAGTTGTACAGAAACCATAGAGGACCATTTTCACTGAGAGGACGGGAGGTAGCCATTGACAATGGTGATCCCCAACATACAGCTTGCCATGGAAAGGAGTATGAATGATTGAATGAAGATAGTAGGAAAGCAGAGATTCAGAAGGAATAATGCATCTCCACATGCTTATCTGAAATTCCCACTAATGAATTACATAAGTATCTCTATCTTTATTTTATGTTTATTTATCTTTTAATTATCAAAGATTTATAACCATTTGAATCCACCTGACTGAGATTTACAAGATGACCATAGCTTACTTCAAGCCGACAATCTCCGTGGGATCGACCCTTACTCACGTAAGGTATTACTTGGACGACCCAGTGCACTTTCTGGTCAGCTGCACGGAGTTGTGAAAAGTGTGAATCACGATTTCATGTACCAAGTTTTTGGCACCGTTGCCGGGGATTGTTCGAGTTTGGACAACTCACGGTTCATCTTGTTGCTCAGATTAGGTGACTTTCTTTTCGTTTTATTTTAAAAAAATCTTTCAAAACTTTCCTTCTGTTTTCGAAAAATTCTTCAAAATTTTTAAGGATGAATTCTAGAGTTTCAAATGATACTTTCATCATCACAAGAGCCTTTTTTATTTTCATCAATTTGACTATTGTATGTAATGTCTGCTGAAGCTTGGCTAGCCATGTCTAATCCTTTTAGACTGAAGCTTTAGACTAACATTACATGATTCCTGGAATTCCTATTAAAAAAATTTGAATTTCTTATTTTCTTTTTCCTAAATAATTCTCGAAAATTTTTTTTTATAAAATCATAAAAACCAAAAAAAAATATTTTGTGTTTTTGGTTTGAGTCTAATGTCAATTTTTAAGTTTGGTGTCAATTGCATGTTTTAATTTTTCTAAAAAAATTTTCGAAAATTCATGCATGGAATTCTTCATGATCTTCAAGTTGTTCTTAATGAGTCTCCTTGTTTGATCTTCATATTTTCTTGTTTTGTGTCTTTTGTTGATTTTCATATGTATTTTTGAATTCATAGTGTCTAAACATAAAAAATCTCTAAGTTTGGTGTCTTGCATGTTTTTCTTTTCCTGAAAATTTTTTAAAAATAAGTTCTTGATGTTCATCATGATCTTCAAAGTGTTCTTGGTGTTCATCTTGACATTCATAATGTTCTTGCATGCATCATTTGTTTTAATCCAAAATTTTTATGTGTTGAGTCATTTTGTGATTTTTCTCTTTCCTCATTAAATTCAAAAAAATCAAAAAATATCTTTTCCTTATTTCACTCATAAATTTCGAAATTTTGGGTTGACTTAGTTAAAAATTTTTAAAACTTAGTTTTTTCTTGTTAGTCAAGTCAAAATTTCAATTTAAAAATTCTGTCTTCTCAAATCTTTTTCAAAAATCAAATCTTTTTCATTTTTCTTCTTAATATTTTCGAAAATCTTAAAAATTGATTTTCAAAATCTTTTTCTTATTTTTATTTCATATTTTCGAAAACCTTGCTAACAATTAAGGATTTGATTCAAAAAAAATTTAAGTTTGTTACTTTCTTGTTAAGAAAGATTCAATCTTTAAATTCTAGAATCATATCTTTTAGTTTCTTCTTAGTCAAGTCATCAATTTTAATTTTAAAAATCAAATCTTTTTAATCTCTTTTTCAATCATATCTTTTCAAACATATCTTTTTCAATCAAATCTTTTTCAAATCATATCTTTTTCAACTTTTAATTTCAAAATATTTTTCTAACTTCTTATCTTTTCAAAACTTACTATTTCTTATCTTTTTCAAAACCACCTAACCACTTTCTCACTTTTGATTTTCGAAAACCATTAACCATTTTTTAAAATTCTTTTTAATTAACTAATTATTTTAAATTTTGATTTAATTTTCGAAAATTACCTCTCTCTCATCTCTTTCTATTTAATCACTAACACTCCTCCTCTACTAGCAATTCAGACTCTCTCATTCCTTATATGTTCGAATTTGCCTATATCTACCTCACCCTTCTATTCTTATTTTCCTCTGACACCTTAAGGAATCTCTATACTGTGACATAGAGGATTCCTCTTTTTTTCTGTTCTCTTCTTTTTCATATGAACAGGAGCAAGGACAAGAACATTCTTGTTGAAGTTGACCCTGAACCTTAAAGGACTCTGAAGAAGAAGATAAGAGAAGCTAAAGCACAACAATCTAGAGAAAACCTTGCAGAGAATCTCGAAAAAGAAGTAATGGCCGAACCCAACAACAATAACAATGCAAGGAAGGTGTTGGTGATTTTACTACACCAACTTCCAACTTCCATGGAAGAAGCATCTCAATCCCTACCATTGGAGCAAACAATTTTGAGCTTAAGCCTCAATTAGTTTCTCTGATGCAACAGAATTGCAAATTCTATGGACTTCCATCAGAAGATCCTTTTTAGTTCTTAACTGAATTCTTGCAGATCTGTGATACTGTTAAGACCAATGGAGTTGATCCTGAGGTCTACAAGCTTATGCTTTTCCCTTTTGCTGTAAGAGACAGAGTTAGAATATGGTTGGACTCTCAGCCTAGACATAGCCTGAACTCTTGGGATAAGCTGGTCACGGCTTTCTTAGCCAAATTTTTTCCTCCTCAAAAGCTGAGCAAGCTTGGAGTGGATGTTCAAACCTTTAGGCAGAAAGAAGGTGAATCCCTCTATGAAGCTTGGGAAAGATACAAGCAACTGACCAAAAAGTATCCTTCTGACATGCTCTCAGAATGGACTATCCTGGATATATTCTATGATGGTCTGTCTGAATTATCTAAAATGTCATTGGACCATTCTGCAGGTGGATTTATTCACCTGAAGAAAATGCCTGCAGAAGCTCAGAAACTCATTGAAATGGTTGCAAATAACCAGTTCATGTACACCTCTGAAAGGAATCCTGTGAATAATGGGACGCCTCAGAAGAAAGGAGTTCTTAAAATTGATGCTATAAATGCCATATTGGCTCAGAACAAAATGTTGACTCAACAAGTCAATATGATTTTTCAGAGTCTGAATGGATTGCAAGCTACATCCAACAGTATTAAAGAAGCATCTTCTGAAGAAGAAGCTTATGATCCTGAGAACCCTGCAATGGCAGAGGTGAATTACATGGGTGAAGTCTATGGAAACATCTATAATCCGTCATGGAGAAATCATCCAAATTTCTCATGGAAGGATCAACAAAAGCCCCAACAAGGCTTTAACAATAATAATGGTGGAAGAAACAGGTTTAGCAATAGCAAGCCTTTTCCATCATCCTCTCAACAACAGACAAAGAATTCTGAGCAGAATCCATCTAGCTTAGCAAATATAGTCTCTAATCTATCTAAGGCCACTCTCAGTTTCATGAATGAAATAAGGTCCTCCATCAGAAACTTGGAGGCACAAGTGGGTCAACTGAGTAAAAGGGTTACTGAAACTCCTCCTAGCACTCTCCCAAGCAATACAGAAGAGAATCCCAAAAGAGAGTGCAAGGCCATAACTGTGACCAACATGGCCGAACCTGGAGAGAGTGAAAAGGCAGTGATTCCCAGTGAGGAAGACCTCAGGGAATGTCCACTGGCCATTAAGGAGTACCCCAATGAGGAACCAAAGGAATCTGAGACTCATAAGAGACTGGTGCACGAAATTGCAATCACACTTTTGCAATCCCGCACAACTAACCAGCAAGTGCACTGGGTCGTCCAAGTAATACCTTACGTGAGTAAGGGTCGATCCCACAGAGATTGTCGGCTTGAAGCAAGCTATGGTTATCTTGTAAATCTTAGTCAGGATATCAGAAATTATCAGGATTGATTGTGAAAAGCAAAAGAACATGAAATAAGTACTTGTTTTGCAGTAATCGAGAATAGGTTGAGGCTTTGGAGATGCTCGGCCTTCTGAATCTCTGCTTTCCTACTGTCTTCTTCATCAAACACGCAAAGCTCCTTCCATGGCAAGCTGTATGTAGGGTTTCGCCGTTGTCAGTGGCTACCTCCCATCGTCTCAGTGGAAATGTTCAACGCACCCTGTCACGGCACGGCTATCCATCTGTCGGTTCTCGATCAGGCCGGAATAGAATCCATTGATTCTTTTGCGTCTGTCACTAACGCCCCGCCTTCAGGAGTTTGAAGCTCGTCACAGTCATTTAATCATTGAATCCTACTCAGAATACCACAGACAAGGTTTAGACCTTCCGGATTCTCTTGAATACCGCCATCAATTCTAGCTTATACCACGAAGATTCCGATTAAAGAATCCAAGAGACATCTACTTAATCTAAGGTAGAACGGAGGTGGTTGTTAGGCACGCGTTCATGGTTGAGAATGTGATGAGTGTCACGGATCATCACATTCATCCGGGTTAAGAGCAAGTGATATCTTAGAACGGAAGCAAGCATGATTGAATAAGAAACAGTAGTAATTGCATTAATTCATCAAGACACAGCAGAGCTCCTCACTCCCAACCATGGGGTTTAGAGACTCATGCTATAAGAAGTACACAAAGAAACGTGTAAAGTGTCATGAGGTACAGTTACAATGTCAAAAGATCCTATTAATAGTGAGCTAGTAACCTAAGGTTTACAGAAATGAGTAAATGACAGAAAAATCCACTTCCGGGCCCACTTGGTGTGTGCTTGGGCTGAGCATTGAAGCTTTCATGTGTAGAGACCTTTTCTGGAGTTAAACGCCAGCTTTCATGCCAGTTTGGGCGTTTAACTCCAATTTTTATGCCAGTTCCAGCGTTAAACGCTGGAAATTCTGAGGCTGAATTGCCACGCCGGTTTGGGCCATCAAATCTTGGACAAAGTATGAACTATTATATATTTCTGGAAAGCCCAGGATGTCTACTTTCCAACGCCGTTGAGAGCGCGCCAATTGGGCTTCTGTAGCTCCAGAAAATCTACTTTGAGTGCAGGGAGGTCAGAATCCAACAGCATCTGCAGTCCTTTTCAGTCTCTGAATCAGATTTTTGCTCAGATCCCTCAATTTCAGCCAGAAAATACCTGAAATCACAGAAAAACACACAAACTCATAGTAAAGTCCAGAAAAGTGAATTTTAACTAAAAACTAATAAAAATATACTAAAAACTAACTAGATCATACTAAAAACATACTAAAAACAATGCCAAAAAGCGTATAAATTATCCGCTCATCACAACACCAAACTTAAATTGTTGCTTGTCCCCAAGTAACTGAAAATCAAAATAGAATAAAAAGAAGAGAATATACTATAGACTCCAAAATATCAAAGAAACATAGTTCCAATTAGATGAGCGGGACCAGTAGCTTTTTGCTTCCGAACAGTTTTGGCATCTCACTTTATCCTTTGAAGTTCAGAATGATTGGCATCTTTAGGAACTCAGAACTTAGATAGTGTTATTGATTCTCCTAGTTAAGTATAATGATTCTTGAACATAGCTAGTGTATGAGTCTTGGCTGTGGCCCAAAGCACTCTGTCTTCCAGTATTACCACTGGATACATACATGCCACAGACACATAATTGGGTGAACCTTTTCAGATTGTGACTCAGCTTTGCTAGAGTCCCCAATTAGAGGTGTCCAGGGTTCTTAAGCACACTCTTTTTGCCTTGGTTCACAATTTTATTTCTTTCTCTTTTTTTTTCGAATTTTTTTTTTGTATTCACTGCTTCTTCTTGCTTCAAGAATCAATTTGATGATTTTTCAGATCCTCAATAACAGTTCCCCTTTTTCCCTCATTCTTTCAAGAGCCAACAATTTTAACATTCTCAAAACAACAAATTCAAAAGACATATGCACTGTTCAAGCATTCATTCGGAAAACAAAAAGTATTGTCACCACATCAAACTAATTCAACTAGTTTCAAGGATAAATTCGAAATCCTGTACTTCTTGTTCTTTTGTGATTAAAACATTTTTCATTTAAGAGAGGTGATGGATTCATAGGACATTCATAGCTTTAAGACATGAATTTTAAATTTTATTAATTATGAATTAAGAACAAGACTCAAAAATAGATATAAGATGAAACTAGAGAAAAGAAAATAGAAAACAAAAAATTTAAATAAGCTCCTAATGATAGAAGTTTTCACAGAGTTAGGACTCAACAACCTTGATTTTGAGAAGTGGATGCTCCCTCAAATTGAGGGGAGAACTTTTGGCGTTTCATCTCTTGAAGTTCACGCCCCTGCTTCTCTTGTTCCTTTAGCAATTTGCAGAGCATGCAGTTCTGATTCTGCTGTTCTTCCTTAAGTTGCTCCATAGTTTCTTGCAACTTGGTGATAGATGCTTCTAGGCTGGCCCAGTAGCCAATTTCAGGGAATTCAGGGAGGAACTCCTGCGCCCTCCTTTTGATAGAGTTGTCTTGCATTTGTCCTTCCATTGACTTCTTGGTGATTGGATGTTCAATGGGTATGAATTCATCTACTCCCATCTTTACCCCAGCCTCTTTACAGAGCAAGGAGATCAAGCTTGGGTAAGCCAGTTTGGCTTCAGTGGAATTCTTATTTGCAATTGTGTAGATCTCACAAGCAATCATATGATGAACCTCCACTTCTTTTCCAAGCATAATGCAATGAATCATCACTGCTCTCTTGATAGTGACCTCAGAGCGGTTGCTAGTGGGTAGTATGGAACGCCCAATAAAGTCTAGCCAACCTCTTGCAATTGGTTTGAGGTCTCCCCTCTTGAGTTGGTTTGGGACACCCTTTGAATTGGTTATCCACTTAGTCCCAGGGAGGCATATGTCCTCTAGAACTTGATCCAACCCTTTATCTGCTCTCACCATTCTCCTATTAAAGGATTCAGGATCATCTTGCAGCTGAGGCAATTTGAAGATTTCTCTTATTTTGTCCAGATGGAAGTACATAACTTTCCCTCTGACCATAGTTCTGTAAGTATGGTAAGCGGTTCCAGTCATTCTCTGCTTATCTGTTAGCCACAGATTTGAGTAGAATTCCTGAACCATATTCCTTCTAACCTTTATCTCAGGATTGGTTAGAACTTCCCATCCTCTGTTTTGAATTTGCTCTTGGATCCCCGGATATTCATCTTCTTTCAGATCAAATTTAACTTCCGGGATTACTGACCTCAGACCCATTATTTTGTGATAATGGTCTTCATGTTCTTTGGTTAAGAACTTCTCTTGATTCCAAAGATTCTTTGGATTATTCTCTTTCTTTCCTTTTAAATTGGTTTGTTTTCCCTTAGGAGCCATGATCTTGATGACTCTTGGCTTAGTGATCACGGAAAAGCACACCAAACTTAGAGGTTTGCTTGTCCTCAAGCAAAAGAAAGGAAAGAAGAGAGAGAGGAGAGGAGCAAATTCGAATGGTGTGGGGGAATGGTGAGGCCGAACGTGTTTTTATAAAGGGGGGAGGAGATTTCGAAAAAATTGAAAAGAGATTTGAGAAGATATGGAGAGAATTTGAGAAAAGGGTGAGTTTTTTGAATAAGATTTGGGGTTGATTTGAGAGGGATTTGAAGAATGATTTTGATTTGTGAGGATTTTAAGGTGAATGATTAAAGGTTGAGATGGGTTTATGTAGAAAAGTATGGGTGAGAAAAGGAAAGTTTGAAAAAATTTGATTGGAAAACAAAATCTTGGTCTCCCCACCTTTCTGGCGTTAAACGCCCAGAATGGCATCCATTCTGGCGTTTAACGCCCATTTGTTGCCCCTTTTGGGCGTTTAACGCCCAGCCAGGGCCCCTGGCTGGCGTTAAACGCCAGAATTCCTTTATCACTGGGCGTTTTGCTAAACGCCCAGGATGCTGCACACCTGGCATTAAACGCCCAGAATGGTGCCCATTCTGGCGTTTAACGCCCAAAATGGCACCATTCCTGGCGTTAAACGCCCAGAATGGTACCCATTCTGGCGTTTAACGCCCAAGATTCCCCTTACTGGCATTTTTTCGCCAGCAAGCTCTTTTTCTCTGCTTTTTGAGCTGAATCCTTCTGTAACTCTGTGAATTCCTTCATTTTTGATACTTGCCTTTGTAAAAACAAATCATATAACCTCCTAATGACTGGGTTGCCTCCCAACAAGCGCTTCTTTACTGTCTTTAGCTGGACCTTTACTGAGAATCACTCAAGTCTTAGTTTTGAGCATTCCTGCTCAAAATTGCTTTCAAGATAATGCTTGATTCTCTGTCCATTAACAATGAACTTTTTGTCAGAATCAATATCCTGAAGCTCAACATATCCATATGGTGACACTCCTGTAATCACATACGGACCCCTCCACCGGGATTTAAGTTTTCCTGGAAACAATTTGAGCCTAGAGTTGAAGAGCAGAACTTTTTGTCCTGGCTCAAAGACTCTGGTTGACAACTTCTTGTCATGCCACTTCTTTGCCTTTTCCTTATAAATTTTTGCATTTTCAAAGGCATTGAGTCTGAACTCCTCAAGCTCATTTAACTGGAGCAATCTTTTTTCACCAGCTAACTGAGCATCCATGTTTAGGAATCTGGTTGCCCAGTAGGCTTTATGTTCCAGTTCCACGGGCAGATGACATGCCTTCCCATACACCAGTTGGTATGGAGAGGTTCCTATAGGAGTCTTGAATGCTGTTCTGTATGCCCACAGAGCATCATCCAAGCTCTTTGCCCAATCCTTTCTTCGGGCTATCACAGTCCGTTCTAGAATTCTTTTTAGCTCTCTGTTAGAGACTTCAGCTTACCCATTTGTCTGTGGATGATACGGAGTTGCCACTTTATGGCTAATTCCATATCTAACCATAGCAGAGTATAGCTGTCTATTGCAGAAATGAGTGCCCCCGTCACTGATTAGTACTCTGGGAACACCAAACCTGCTGAAGATGTGTTTCTGGAGAAATTTCAGCACGGTCTTGGTATCATTAGTGGGTGTAGCAATTGCTTCTACCCACTTAGATACATAGTCCACTGCCACCAGAATGTAAGTGTTTGAGTATGATGGTGGAAATGGCCCCATGAAGTCAATTCCCCATACATCAAACAATTCTATCTCTAATATCCCTTGTTGAGGCATGGCATATCCGTGAGGTAAGTTACCAGCTCTTTGGCAACTGTCACAGTTACGCACAAACTCTCGGGAATCTTTATAGATAGTAGGCCAGTAGAAGCCACATTGGAGTACTTTAGTGGCTGTTCGCTCACTTCCAAAATGTCCTCCATACTGTGATCCATGGCAATGCCATAGGATCCTTTGTGCTTCTTCTCTGGGTACACATCTGCGGATCATTCCGTCTGCACATCTCTTAAAGAGATATGGCTCATCCCATAGGTAGTACTTGGCATCTGAAATTAATTTCTTTCTTTGCACTCTGCTGTACTCCTGGGGTATGAACCTCACAGCTTTATAGTTTGCAATGTCTGCAAACCATGGAGCTTCCTGAATGGCAAAGAGTTGCTCATCTGGGAAAGTCTCAGAGATCTCAGTAGAAGGGAGGGACGTCCCAGCTACTGGTTCTATTCAGGACAGATGATCAGCTACTTGGTTCTCTGTCCCTTTTCTGTCTCTTATTTCTATATCAAACTCTTGCAGAAGCAACACCCATCTTATTAGCCTGGGTTTTGAATCCTGCTTTGTGAGTAAGTATTTAAGAGCAGCATGGTCAGTGTACACAATCACCTTTGATCCCACTAGATAAGATCTAAACTTGTCAATGGCATAGACCATTGCAAGTAATTCTTTTTCTGTGGTTGTGTAATTTTTCTGTGCATCATTTAGAACACGGCTGGCATAATAAATGACTTGCAGAAGCTTATTATGCCTCTGTCCCAACACTGCACCAATGGCATGGTCACTGGCATCACACATTAATTCAAATGGCAATGTCCAATCTGGTGCAGAGATGACTGGTGCTGTGACCAGCTTAGCTTTCAGGGTCTTAAACGCCTGCTGACACTGTGTGTCAAACACAAATGGCGTGTCAGCAGCTAGCAGGTTACTCAAAGGTTTTGCAATTTTCGAAAAATCCTTTATGAACCTTCTGTAGAATCCTGCATGCCCCAGAAAGCTTCTGATTGCCTTAACATTGGTAGGTGGTGGTAATTTTTCAATTACCTCTACCTTTGCCTTATCCACCTCTATTCCCCTGCTTGAAATTTTGTGCCCAAGGACAATTCCTTCAGTCACCATAAAGTGACATTTCTCCCAGTTTAAAACCAGGTTAGTCTCTTGGCACCTTTTCAGGACAAGTGCTAGGTGATTAAGACAGGAGCTGAATGAGTCTCCATATACTGAGAAGTCATCCATGAAGACTTCCAGAAATTTCTCTACCATATCTGAGAAGATAGAGAGCATGCACCTCTGAAAGGTTGCAGGTGCATTGCACAGACCAAAAGGCATCCTTCTGTAGGCAAACACGCCAGAAGGGCAAGTAAATGCTGTTTTCTCTTGATCCTGAGGATCTACTGCAATTTGGTTGTAGCCTGAATAGCCATCCAAAAAGCAGTAATAATCATGACTAGCCAGTCTTTCTAGCATTTGGTCTATGAATGGTAAAGGAAAATGATCCTTTCTGGTGGCTGTATTGAGCCTTCTGTAGTCAATACACATACGCCACCCTGTGACTGTTCTTGTAGGAACCAGTTCATTTTTTTCATTATGAACCACTGTCATGCCTCCCTTTTTGGGGACAACTTGGACAGGGCTCACCCAGGGGCTATCAGAAATAGGATAAATAATCCCAGCCTCTAGTAATTTAGTGACCTCTTTCTGCACCACCTCCTTCATGGCTGGATTTAGCCTCCTCTGTGGTTGGACCACTGGTTTGGCATTATCCTCCAACAGGATCTTGTGCATGCATCTAGCTGGGCTAATGCCCTTAAGATCACTTATGGACCACCCAAGAGCTGTCTTGTGTGTCCTTAGCACTTGAATCAGTGCTTCCTCTTCCTGTGGATTCAAAGCAGAGCTTATAATCACTGGAAAAGTGTCACCCTCTCCCAGAAATGCATACTTCAGGGATGGTGGTAGTGGTTTGAGTTCAGGTTTGGGAGGCTTATCCTCCTCCTGAGGAATTTTCGAAAATTCCTTTGTTTCCTGTGGTTCTTCTTGATCAGGCTGAGCATCCTTGAAGATGTCTTCAAGCTCTGATTCTAGGCTTTCAGTCATATTGAACTCTTCCACCAAAGAGTCAATAATGTCAGCGCCCATGCAGTCATTTGGTGTGTCTGGATGCTGCATAGCTTTCACAGCATTCAACTTGAACTCATCCTCATTGACTCTCAGGGTTACTTCCCCTTTTTGTACATCAATGAGAGTCCGTCCAGTTGCTAGGAAAGGTCTTCCTGGAATGAGAGTTGCACTCTTGTGCTCCTCCATTTCCAGCACCACAAAGTCAGTTGGAAAGGCAAATGGCCCAACCTTGACAATCATATCCTCTATTATGCCTGATGGATGTTTAATGGAGCCATCAGCAAGTTGGAGGCATATCTTGGTTGGTTTGACTTCTCCAGTCAACCCAAGCTTTCTGATAGTGGATGCAGGTATTAGATTGATGCTTGCTCCAAGATCACATAGGGCTGTCTTGGTGCAAGCGCCTTCTAATGTGCATGGTATCATAAAGCTTCCTGGATCTTGAAGCTTTTCTGGTAAGCTTTTTAGAATGACTGCACTGCATTCTTCAGTGAGAAATACTTTTTCAGTTTCTCTCCAATCCTTCTTATGACTTAAGATCTCTTTCATGAACTTAGCATAAGAAGGTATTTGCTCAAGTGCCTCTGCAAACGGAATCTTTATTTCAAGAGTCCTTAGATAATCTGCAAAGCGGGCAAATTGCTTATCCTGCTCCGCTTGGCGGAGTTTCTGAGGATAAGGCATCTTGGCTTTATATTCTTCAACCTTAGTTGCTGCAGGTTTGTTCCTTACAGAAGTGGTTGAAGAAGCCTTGTTAGAGGGGTTACTGTCAGCACTCTCAGGTGTCTGATCCTCCCTTGGCGTCTGAACGCCAGGAATGGGTGAAGATTGGGCGTTAAACGCCAACTTCTCTCCCTTTTCTGGCGTTTGAACGCCAGAACTGGGCAAGGAATAGGCGTTTAACGCCAGCTTTCCTTCCCTCTCTGGCGTTTGAACGCCAAAAGTATTCCTCTCTGGGCTCTTACTGTCCTCAGAGGGATTTTGAACAGTGGGTTGGTTATCCTCTGTCAATTGTTCCTTATTTGGCCTTTTGCTCTTTTGAGCAGTGTTTTCCAGTGTCTTCCCACTCCTCAGTTGAACTGCTTGACATTCCTCTGTTATCTGTTTAGATATTTGCTATTTTGCTTGATTCAACTGCAGTTCTATGTTCTTGTTAGCAACTTTAGTTTCATGGAGCATCTCCTTAAATTCTGCTAACTGTTCTGTCATCAGGTGCAATTGTTGATTAAGCTCAATCATCTGTTCTTGAGGATTAGGGTCAGTGACTACTGTCATGACTTCCTCTTTTGGAGAGAACTCATTGCTAGAGTACAAATATTGATTTCTAGCAACAGTGTCTATAAGCTCTTGAGCTTCTTCAATTGTCTTCCTCATGTGGATAGATCCACCAGCTGAGTGGTCTAAAGACATCTGAGCTTTTTCTGTAAGCCCATAGTAGAAGATGTCTAACTGTACCCATTCTGAAAACATTTCAGAGGGGCATTTTCTTAGCATACCTCTATACCTCTCCCAGGCATTATAAAGGGATTCATTATCCTCTTGTTTAAAGCCTTGGATGTCCAGCCTTAGCTGTGTCATCCTCTTTGGAGGGTAAAAGTGATTCAGGAATTTGTCTGATAACTGTTTCCATGTCCTTATGCTTGCTGTAGGTTGGTTATTCAACCACCTTTTAGCTTGATCTTTTACAGCAAATGGAAACAGTAATAATCTGTAGACATCCTGATCTACCTCTTTATCATGTACTGTGTCAGTAATTTGTAAGAACTGTGCCAGAAACTCAGTAGGCTCTTCCTGTGGAAGACCGGAATACTTGCAATTTTGCTGCACTATGATAAGGAGTTGAGGATTTAGCTCAAAGCTGCTTGCTTTGATGGGAGGTGTACAGATGTTACTCCCATATGCAGCTGTAATGGGGTTAGCATATGACCCCAGAGTCCTTCTGGACTAATCAATCCCACTTAGGTCCATAGTGGATAAAGGGAACTGATATGGATTACAAATAGATAATTTTGTTTTCTTTTTTTAATTAACCGAAAAATAAAATAAAAACAAAAGGAAAATAAAACAAAAAAAAATTCGAAAATTAAAAGAAAATGAGATCAAAGCAAATTGAAAAGTGAATCAATTAGTTAATCAAAAAGATTTTGAGATTAGCAATTAGAAAGATATGATTGAAAAATTTTTATGAAAAAGATTTGATTTTTGAAAAGAGGAAAGAGAAAAACAACAAAGTGACACCAAACTTAAAATTTTTAGAAAATCAAACACTAATTTTCGAAAATTTTTAAGGGAAAAACATAAAGAGGACACCAAACTTAGAATTTTTACGGATCAAAAAGGGACTAAGGACATGCAAAATCGAAAATTAAAAGAAAAGAAAAAGCATGCAATTGACACCAAACTTAAAATATGAAACTAGACTCAACTAAAAGACTCTAAACCAACAAAAAATAAAACAGTCCTAATCTAAGAAACAAGATAAGCCGTCAGTTGTCCAAACTCGAACAATCCCCGGCAACGGCGCCAAAAACTTGGTGCACGAAATTGCAATCACACTTTTGCAATCCTGAACAACTAACCAGCAAGTGCACTGGGTCGTCCAAGTAATACCTTACGTGAGTAAGGGTCGATCCCACGGAGATTGTGGCTTGAAGCAAGCTATGGTTATCTTGTAAATCTTAGTCAGGATATCAGAAATTATCAGGATTGATTGTGAAAAGCAAAAGAACATGAAATAAGTACTTGTTTTGCAGTAATCGAGAATAGGTTGAGGCTTTGGAGATGCTCGGCCTTCTGAATCTCTGCTTTCCTACTGTCTTCTTCATCAAACACGCAAAGCTCCTTCCATGGCAAGCTGTATGTAGGGTTTCGCCGTTGTCAGTGGCTACCTCCCATCCTCTCAGTGGAAATGTTCAACGCACCCTGTCACGGCACGGCTATCCATCTGTCGGTTCTCGATCAGGCCAGAATAGAATCCATTGATTCTTTTGCGTCTGTCACTAACGCCCCGCCTTCAGGAGTTTGAAGCTCGTCACAGTCATTCAATCATTGAATCCTACTCAGAATACCACAGACAAGGTTTAGACCTTCCGGATTCTCTTGAATACCGCCATCAATTCTAGCTTATACCACGAAGATTCCGATTAAAGAATCCAAGAGACATCTACTTAATCTAAGGTAGAACGGAGGTGGTTGTCAGGCACGCGTTCATGGTTGAGAATGTGATGAGTGTCACGGATCATCACATTCATCCGGGTTAAGAGCAAGTGATATCTTAGAACGGAAGCAAGCATGATTGAATAAGAAATAGTAGTAATTGCATTAATTCATCAAGACACAGCAGAGCTCCTCACCCCCAACCATGGGGTTTAGAGACTCATGCTGTAAGAAGTACACAAAGAAACGTGTAAAGTGTCATGAGGTACAGTTACAATGTCAAAAGATCCTATTAATAGTGAGCTAGTAACCTAAGGTTTACAGAAATGAGTAAATGACAGAAAAATCCACTTCCGGGCCCACTTGGTGTGTGCTTGGGCTGAGCATTGAAGCTTTCATGTGTAGAGACCTTTTCTGGAGTTAAACGCCAGCTTTCATGCCAGTTTGGGCGTTTAACTCCAATTTTTATGCCAGTTCCAGCGTTAAACGCTGGAAATTCTGAGGCTGAATTGCCACGCCGGTTTGGGCCATCAAATCTTGGGCAAAGTATGGACTATTATACATTGCTGGAAAGCCCAGGATGTCTACTTTCCAACGCCGTTGAGAGCGCGCCAATTGCGTTTCTGTAGCTCCAGAAAATCCACTTCGAGTGCAGGGAGGTCAGAATCCAACAACATCTGCAGTCCTTTTCAGTCTCTGAATCAGATTTTTGCTCAGATCCCTCAATTTCAGCCAGAAAATACCTGAAATCACAGAAAAACACACAAACTCATAGTAAAGTCCAGAAAAGTGAATTTTAACTAAAAACTAATAAAAATATACTAAAAACTAACTAGATCATACTAAAAACATACTAAAAACAATGCCAAAAAGCGTATAAATTATCCGCTCATCAGAGACCATAGAGATTCCATTGAACTTCCTTTTACCATTCATGAGCTCTAATGACTATTCATCTTCTGAAGAAGATGAAGACATTGTTGAAGGGCAAGTTGCCCAGTATTTAGGAGTAATCATAAAGCTAAATGCCAAGCTATTTGGTAATGAGACTTGGGAGGATGAACCTCCATTGCTCAATAATGAACTGAATACCTGGGTTCAGGAAACTTTACCTCAAAAGAAACAGGATCCTGGTAAATTCTTAATACCCTGTACCATAGGCACCATGACCTTTGAGAAGGCTCTGTGTGACCTAGGGTTAGGTATTAACCTCATGCCACTCTCTGTAATGGAGAAACTAGGATTCTTTGAGGTACAAGCTGCAAGAATCTCACAAGAGATGGCAGACAAATTAATGAAATAGGCTTATGGACTAGTAGAGGACGTGCTAGTGAAGGTTGAAGGCCTTTACATCCCTGTTGATTTCATAATCCTAGACACTGGGAAGGATGAGGATGAATCCATCATCCTTGGCAGACATTTCCTAGCCACAGCAAAAGCTGTGATTGATGTTGACAGAGGAGAGTTAGTTATTCAATTGAATGAGGAGTACCTTGTATTCAAGACTCAAGGTTCTCCTTCTGTACACATGGAGAAAAAGCATGAAAAGCTTCTCTCAATACAGAGTCAAACAAAGCCCCCACATTCAAACTCTAAGTTTGGTGTTGGGAGGCCACAACCAAACTCTAAGTTTAGTGTTGAGAGGCCACAACCAAACTCTAAGTTTGGTGTTGAGAGGCCACAACCATGCTCTGATTATCTGTGAGGCTCCACGAGAGCCCACTGTCAAGCTATTGACATTAAAGAAGCACTTATTGGGAGGCAACCCAATTTTTATTTATCTATGTTAAATTTCCATTTTCAATTATTATTTTATGTTTTCTTTAGGTTGATGATCATGTGAAGTCACAAAAACAACTGCAAAAATCAAAGCAAATTCATAAATAGCATTAAAAATAGCACATCCTGGAGGAAGAACTTAATGGCGTTTAAACGCCAGTAAGAGTAGCAGAATGGGCGTTAAACGCTCAGTCTGGCACCATTCTGGGTGTTTAACGCTAGAATAGGGCACCAGACTGGCGTTTAATGCCAGAACAGGGCAACAAGCTGGCGTTACACACCAGAAACAGGCAGCAACCTGGCATTTAACGCCAGAATTGCACTCTAAGGGCGTTTTGCACGCCTAAATGGAGCAGGGATGAGAAATCCTTGACCCTTCAGGATCTGTGGACCCCACAGGATCCCCACTAACCTCAACTCATTCTCTCTCCCTCCGACCTTTTCATAACACTATTCCTGAAATACCCCTCACCAATCATATGCATATCTCTTCCCCAAAAACCCCACCTACCTCCAAATTTAAAATCCTTTCCCTCCCAAAACCCAACCCCAAATACACGAATGGTGCACGAATTTCAATCCGTACAACTAACCAGCAAGTGTACTGGGTCGTCCAAGTAATACCTTACGTGAGTAAGGGTCGATCCCACGGAGATTATTGGTTTGAAGCAAGCTATGTTTATTTTATTATTCTTAGTCAGGATATTAATTAAAATTATCAGTTGGAATTATTAGATTGGAAAAATAAAAGAGAATAAAATCGTTACTTGTTGTACAGTAATGGGAAATATGTTGGAGTTTTGGAGATGCTTTGTCCTCTGAATTTCTGTAATGTAATATTCAACTCAATTGTTTGTAAAGCACATCTACGGCAAGCTGTATGTAGGGTGTCACCATTGTCAGTGGCTACCTCCCATCCTCTCAGTGAAAATGGTCCAGATGCTCTGTCACAGCACGGCTAATCAGCTGTTGGTTCTCGATCATGTTGGAATAGGATCCATTGATCCTTTTGCGTTTGTCATCACGCCCAGCAATCGCGAGTTTGAAGCTCGTCACAGTCATTCAATCCCGGAATCCTACTCGTAATACCACAGACAAGGTTTAGACTTTCCGGATCCTCAAGAATGGCCGCCATCAATTCTAGCTTATACCGCGAAGATTCTGATTAAAGAATCTAAGAGAAGCTCATTCAATCTGATGTAGAACGGAGGTGTTTGTCAGGCACGCATTCATGAGTTGAGGAAGGTGATGAGTGTCACGGATCATCACCTTCTCTATAATTAAGCGCGAATGAACATCTTAGATACGAGCATACAAACGTTTGAGTGGAGAAATAGAAACAATTGCATTAATTCATCGAGACGCTGCAGAGCTCCTCACCCCCAACAATGGAGTTTAGAGACTCATGCCGTCAAAGTGTATAAAGTTCAGATCTAAAAATGTCATGAGGTACAAAATAAGTCTTTAAAAGTTGTTTAAATAGTAAACTAGTAGCCTAAGTTTACAGAAAATAAGTAAACTAAGATAATTGGTGCAGAAATCCACTTCTGGGGCCCACTTGGTGTGTGCTGGGGCTGAGACTAAAGCTATCCACGAGCTGAGGCTTTTCTTGGAGTTGAACTCCAAGTTATAACGTGTTTTGGGCGTTCAACTCCGGATCATGACGTGTTTCTGGCGTTTAACTCCAGACAGCAGCATGTACTTGGCGTTCAACGCCAAGTTACGTCGTCTATCTTCGCGCAAAGTATGAACTATTAGATATTGCTGGAAAGCCCTGGATGTCTACTTTTTAACGCCGTTGAGAGCGCGCCAATTGGACTCCTGTAGCTCTAGAAAATCCAGTTCGAGTGCAGGGAGGTCAGAATCCAACAGCATCAGCAGTCATTTTTCAGCCTAACTCAGATTTTTGCTCAGCTCCCTCAATTTCAGTCAGAAAATACCTGAAATCACAGAAAAACACACAAACTCATAGTAAAGTCCAGAAATATGATTTTTGCCTAAAAACTAATAATATTCTACTAAAAACTAATTAAAACATGCTAAAATCTACATGAAATTACCCCCAAAAAGCGTATAAAATATCCGCTCATCAACGAACATAACCTTCCCCTCACTCCTATATAAACCCCTCTTCCCTCCTTCAATTTCACACCTCACAAACACCTTATACCCCCTTGGCCGAATTCACTCTCTCCCTCCATCTCCTCTATTCTCTTCTTCTTCCCCTTTTTTCTTTCTTCTTTTACTCGAGGATGAGCAAACCTTTTAAGTTTGGTGTGGTAAAAGCATCGCTTTTTGTTTTTTCATAACTATTTATGGCACCTAAGGCCAGAGAAACCTCTAGAAAGAGGAAAGAAAAGGCAAAAGCTTCCACCTCCGAGTAATGGGAGATGGAGAGATTCATCTCAAAGGTCCATCAAGACCACTTCTATGAAGTTATGGCCAAGAAGAAGGTGATCCCTGAGGTCCCTTTTATGCTCAAAAGAAATGAGTATCCGAAGATCTGACATGAGATCCGAAGAAGAGCTTGGGAAGTTCTCCCCAACCCCATTCAATAAGTCAGAATCTTAATGGTTCAAGAGTTCTATGCCAATGCATGGATCACTAGAAACCATGATCAAAGTATGAACCCAAATCCAAAGAATTGGCTCACAATGGTTCGGGGGAAATACTTAGATTTCAGTCCAAAAAATGTAAGGTTGGCGTTTAACTTGCCAATGATGCAAGAAAATGCACGCCCCTACACTAGAAAGGTCAACTTTGATCAAAGGTTGGACCAAGTCCTCATGGACATATGTGTGGAAGGAGCTCAATGGAAAAGAGACTCAAGAGGCAAGCCAGTTCAATTGAGAAGACCGGACCTTAAGCTTGTGGCTAGAGGATGGTTGGAGTTCATCCAACGCTCTATTATTCCTACTAGCAACCGATCCAAAGTAACTGTGGATCGAGCCATCATGATCCATAGTATCATGATTGGGGAGGAAGTGGAAGTTCATGAGATCATACCTCTAGAACTCTACAAGATGGCTGACAAGTCCTCCACTTTAGCAAGGTTAGCCTTCCCTCATCTCATCTGTCACCTATGCAATTTAGCTGGGATTGTCATAGAAGGAGACATCCTCATTGAAGAGGACAAGTCCATCACTAAGAAAAAGATGGAGCAAACAAGAGAGCCCACTCATGGACCTCAACAAGAGCATGAGAAAATTCCTCATGAAATCCCTGAGATGCCTCAAGGGATGCACTTTCCTCCACACAACTATTGGGAGCAACTCGACACCTCTTTAGAAGGCTTGAGTTACAACATGGACCAACTAAGGGTGGAGCACCAAGAGCACTCCATCATTCTCCATGAGATTAGAGAAGATCAAATAGCCATGAGGGAAGAGTAACAAAGGCAAAGAAGAGACATAGAGGAGCTCAGGCGTTCCATTGGATCTTCTAGAGGAAGAACTAACCGCTATCACTAAGGTGGACCTATTCTTTGATTTCCTTGTTCTTATTTTTCTGTTTTTCAAATTTGATGCTTTATGTTTGTCTATGTTTGTATCTTTATTACATGATCGTTAGTGTCTAGTATCTATGCCTTAAAGCTATGAATAATTCCATGAATCCTTCACCTCTCTTAAATGAAAAATGTGCCTAATTACAAAAGAACAAGAAGATCTTAGATTTCAAATTTTATCTTGAAATTAGTTTAATTATTTTGATTTGGTGGCAATACTTTTTGTTTTCTGAATGAATGCTTGAACAGTGCATATTTTTTATAGTGAAGTTTATGAATGTTAAAGTTGTTGGCTCTTGAAAGAATGATGAACAAAGAAAAATGTTATTGATGATCTGAAAAATCATGAAATTGATTCTTGAAGCAAGAAAAAGCAACGAAAAAAATGGCAAAAAAAAAAGAGAAAAGAGAGAAAGAAAGAAAAAGAAAAAGCAAGCAGAAAAAGCCAATAGCCCTTTAAACCAAAAGGCAAGGGTAAAGAGGATCCAAGGCTTTGAGCATTAATGGATAGGAGGGCCTGAAGGAATAAAATCCTGGCCTAAGCGGCTAAATCAAGCTATCCCTAACCATGTGCTTGTGGCATGAAGGTCCAAGTGAAAAGCTTGAGACTGAGTGGTTAAAGTCGTGATCCAAAACAAAAAGAGTGTGCTTAAGAACTCTGGACACCTCTAATTGGGGACTTTAGCAAAGCTAAGTCACAATCTAAAAAGGTTCACCCAGTTATGTGTCTGTGGCATTTATGTATCCGGTGGTAATACTGAAAAACAAAGTGCTTAGTGCCACAACCAAGACTCATAAAGTAGCTGTGTTCAATAATCAACATACTGAACTAGGAGAATCAATAACACTATCAAGAATTCTGAATTCCTATAGATACCAATCATTTTGAACTTCAAAGGATAAAGTGAGATGCCAAAACTGTTCAGAAGCAAAAAGCTACTAGCCCCGCTCATCTAATTGGGACTAAGTTTCATTGATATTTTGGAATTTATTGTATATTCTCTTCTTTTTATTCTATTTTGTTTTCAGTTGCTCGGGGACAAGCAAAAATTTAAGTTTGGTGTTGTGATGAGCGGATAATTTATACGCTTTTTGGCATTATTTTTAGGTAGTTTTTAGTATGATTTAGTTAGTTTTTAGTAAATAATTATTAGTTTTTAAGCAAAATTCACATTTCTGGACTTTATTATGAGTTTGTGTGATTTTTTGTGATTTCAGGTATTTTCTGGCTGAAATTGAGGGACCTGAGCAAAAATCTAATTCAGAGGCTGAAAAAGCACTACAGATGCTATTGGATTCTGACCTCCCTACACTCAAAATAGATTTTTTGGAGCTACAAAAGCCTAAATGGCGCGCTCTGAATTGCATTAGAAAGTAGACATTTTGGGCTTTCCAGAAATATATGATAGTCTATACTTTGTCCGAGTTTTGATGATGCAAACTGGCGTTCAAACGCCAACTTCCTGCCCTATTCTGGCGTTAAACGCCAAAAACAGGATAAAAGCTGGAGTTAAATGCCCAAACTGGCATAAAAGCTGGCGTTTAACTCCAAGAAAAGTCTCTACACATGAAAGCTTCAATGCTCAGCCCAAGCACACACCAAGTGGGCTCGAAAGTGGATTTTTGCATCATTTACTTATTTCTGTAAACCCTAGTAACTAGTCTAGTATAAATAGGACCTTTTACTATTGTATTAGGGATCTTTGATCAGTTTTATGCTACCTTAGACTATTATAGGGGCTGGCCATTCGGCCATGTTTGGACCTTCATCACTTATGTATTTTCAACGGTGGAGTTTCTACACCTCATAGATTAAGGTGTGGAGCTTTGCTGTTCCTCGAGTATTAATGCAAAGTAATATTGTTTTTCTATTCACTTCAAGCTTAATCTTATTCCAAGATATTCATTCACACACAAGAACATGATGAATGTGATGATCAAGTGACACTCATCACCATTTTCACTTATGAACGCGTGCCTGACAAACACTTCAATTCTACTTGAAAATAAGCTTGAATGCATATCTCTTGGGACTCTAATCAATGATTCACATCGTTTCCCCTCTGACAATGGGGCATCTGAATCTGAGATTAAAACCTTCGTGGTATAGGCTAGAAACAATTGGCAGCATTCCTAAGATCCGAAAAGTCTAAACCTTGTCTGTGGTATTCCAAGTAAGATCTGGGAAGGGATGACTGTGACGAGCTTCAAACTCGCGACTGTGGGGTGCAGTGACAGTGCACAAAAGGATTATTGGATCTTATTCCGACACGATTGAGAACCGATAGCTGATTAGCCATGCGATAGCTATGCCTGGTATTTTTCATCCGAGACGAGAAATCCGACAGTTGATTAGCCGTACAGAAATCGTAGAGGACCATTTTTACTGAGAGAATGGGAGGTAGCCATTGACAACAGTGGTCTCTAACATACAGCTTTCCATGGAAAGGAGTATGAATGATTGAATGAAGACAGTAGGAAAGCAGAGAGTCAAAAGGAATAATGCATCTCCACACGCTTATCTGAAATTCCCACTAATGAATTACATAAGTATCTCTATCTTTATTTTATGTTTATTTATCTTTTAATTATCAAAGCTTCGTAACCATTTGAATCTGCCTAACTGAGATTTACAATATGACCATAGCTTGCTTCAAGCCGACAATCTCCGTGGGATCGACCCTTACTCACGTAAGGTATTACTTGGACGACCCAGTGCACTTAATCGTCAGCTGCACGGAGTTGTGAAAAGTGTGAATCACGATTTCGTGTACCAGTCCTCAAGCAGGAGCACAAGCTGCCACCATTAAAGGTGGATTTGTTCTCTTAATCTCCTTTTCTTATGTTATTTTTCTGTTTTCTATTTTCTGTTTTGTTATATTGTTTGTTCTCTTGCTCTTATTGCATGATCATTTCCATTTATGTCTTAAAGTTGTAAAATGTTCCATATATCTCTCACCTTGCTTAAAAGGAAAATTTTATTTGAAAAAAAATTGAGAGATACATGAATATCAAGTTTATAATAAGAATAGTTCAATTATTTTGATGCGGTGGCATTGCTTTTTGTTTTCTGAATGTATAAATAAATAGTGAATATTTGAAGTTGAAATTAAGAATGTTAGCTCTTGAAAGAATGATGATAAAAGTAAAGTATTATTGATAATCAGAAAAATCCAAAAAATTGATTCTTGATGCAAGAAAAAGAAGCAAAAATAAAAAAAAAGCATGTTGCAAAAGAAAAAAAATAATATACGCATGCGAAAAAAATAATAAAATGGCAAAAAAATAAATAAAAAGCAAAAAAAGCCAATAGCTCTTTAAACCAAAAGGTAAGAGCAAAAGGCTAGTAGCCCTTTAAATCAAAAGACAAGGGTAAAAGGATCCAAAGATCCAAAGAGTGTGCTTAAGAACTCTGGACACCTCTATCTGGGGATTCTAGCAAAGCTGAATCACAATCGCAAAAGGTTTCACCCAGTTAAAGTGTCTGTGGCATTTATATATCTGGTGGTAATACTGGAAAACAAAGTGCTTAGGGTCACGGCCAAGACTCTAAAAGCTATGTTCAAGAATAAAAAAGAACTAAACTAAGAGAGTCAATAATATCATCCGGATTATAAGTTCCTAGAGATGCCAACACTTCTGAGTTTCAATGGAAAGTGAGATGCCAAAACTATTCAGAAGCAAAAATCCATTAAGTCCCGCTCATCTAATTGAAACTGAGCTTCATTGCAAACTCTGAAATTTATTGTATCTTACTCTTCTATTTATCCTACTGTGTTTTTAGTTGCTTGAGGACAAGAAACAGTTTAAGTTTGGTGTTGTGATGAGCGGATATTTTATACACTTTTTGGCATGATTTTCATATAGTTTTTAGTATGTGTTGTTTAGGTTTCATTATATTTTTGTAGGTTTTAGTGTTAAATTCACATTTTTGGATTTGATTATGAGTTTGTGTATTTTTATGCAATTTCAGGTATTTTCTGGCTGAAATTGAGGAGTTGGAGCAAAAGTCTGATTCAGAAGCACAGAAAGCACTACAGATGCTTCTGGATCTGACCTCCTTGCACTCGCAAAAACTTTGCGGGAGCTACAGAAGTCTAAATAGAGTGTTCTTAATGGCTATGGAAAGCTGACTTTCAGAGATTTCCATCAATATATAATAGTCTATACTTTAATTAAGAATTCAGGCCCAAAACTGGTGTCCAACGCCAGCCTCCTGCCCTAGTCCAGGCGTCCAGCGCCCAAAGGAGGAGACCAGCATCCAAATGCCCAAAGAGGATCCCCTAGCCAGCGTTCAACGCCCTAAAGTCCTTGTAGCACGTAGATCTTCATTAAGCTCAGCCTAAACACTCACCAAGTGGGTCCTAGAAGTGGATTTTAGCACTAAAAAACTGTTTTACCCTTTCTTATGTAATCCTTAGTCATTAGTTTAGTATTTAAGGAATATTTTACATGAGGACGAGGACTTTATGCCATATTTTTGTTTATCATTGTGTTTTCTATCAATATGAGTTTCTAAACCTCCTAGGTTGAGGGGAGGAGCCTTGCTGAGTTTTATGGATTAATAAAAGTATTACTGTTTCTCTTCAATCCGTGTTTGATTCAATTCTAAAATGTATCTTCATTCTTTAAATTGATGAATGGGATGACCCGTAAGAATCATCTCCGTTCTTCATACTATGACCGCGTGCCTGATAACCACCCGTGTTCTTCTTGGGTCCGTGTGAATACGTAAGTGGAAAGCATCGAACCACCAGTTGATTATACATCTCTTAGACGGCTAATCCACGACTTCGTTGGAGACTTTTCGAGACACCAGTTTAGCCGAGGTATGAGGAGATTAGGGTCTCTGTGGTAGAGGCTAGAACCCAAAGGCCCAGCATCCTCTGATCTAGAAGATTCGACCTTGTCTGTGGCGTTTTGAGTAGGATCATTAAGGAGAATGGACTGTAGGGGCTTTACCCTCAATCAGAATGGATCCACACTAACCCTAGGGTTCAGATTTGGAGGAGATTGGCGACCGCGACCGTATAGCGTTGATCACATACAGGCTGCCATAGAAGAAATCACTCATAATTGAAGAAGACAGTAAGACCAAAGTTAATCCAAAAGGACATAACATCTCCAATCCTTAACCATCCTCTTATCATTATAAACAGGTCAACCTAATTTAGATCTCCTTATTTTCTTTTATGCATTTAAACAATCAATCCACCTACTTTTCTATTCGTCTGACTAAGATCTACAAAATAACCATAAATTGCTTCAAACCACAATTCACGTAGGATCAACCCTGACTCGCTCAGGTATTACTTGAATGACCCAGTGCACTTGCTGGTACAGTTGTACAAAGTATGGGGATTCGTGCACCATGTCTGTAATTACTGTTGTCTTTTATATTGTGTAATAAGGATACTATAATTTTTAAAATTTGTCTGTTTAAATATAACATTAGTTATGTTATTAAAATTTTAATGACATTCTGATTTTGGTATACATTGGGCCAAATAGAATCATGCCGTTGGGCCTATTAAGTTGTCCCTTGATTTTTTTAAACGATGGAATATTTTATTCGGCTCAATGCAAAAATTCTTAATCCTATTGCATACAAATATATATTTATTAATTTGGTGAATAATTAAGATATATGATTTATACGGTTAGAACCTTAGGTTTTACAAAATATATATAGTTTGTAAATAATAATATCCTTTTATTTTACTTTTACATGGGAAAAATTAATTTTAGTTAAGTTAAGAATATATTTGATAATTTAATCAATATTTATATATTAACTAATATTTATATTATTATTGTACAACTTTATTTGTATTTAATTCTACAGAATTAAGAATATATTACTTTAGGATAAAGCTCAAATTTAAAATGCAATAAAGTATTTAACCGTTAAACATATATTCTAAAATAGGTCTATTGATACAGAAAAGAACTCAAAATAAACAAAAGACAAGAATTGAAATTGAATAAAAAAATATCTTAAAATTAAAATAGAATACAAAGAATAGATTGAAATTGAATACAAAGAGAATCACTTGACTTTTAATTCATTTTCTTAATGCAATAAGAAAGGAACTTACTCAACCTAACTTATGCACCCTATACTTTGAGAATTGAATCGAAGAGACACATTCAACCTCCTGTCCA
Source organism: Arachis stenosperma (assembly GCF_014773155.1). Taxonomy (NCBI): domain Eukaryota; kingdom Viridiplantae; phylum Streptophyta; class Magnoliopsida; order Fabales; family Fabaceae; genus Arachis; species Arachis stenosperma. Next base: position 47,440,103 of record NC_080378.1, on the reverse strand, counting down.
ATTCATTGATGCAACAAGAGAGACTTACTCAACCTCACTTGTCTACACCATGAAACCAAAAGAGATTTTTCACACCTTTAATCACTTAATATCATGATTATAATAGTTTAGGAGATATTTATAATTTTTTTAAATTAAAATAAAATAAACCATAAACCATAAGCCTATAAATATAAAATCCAATTTAGTAACTAAATAAACAAAATCAAAATATATCAAATTAAATTGAGTATTCTAAAAATATAAACTAATAACTTTTAAATAATACTTGAACAGAAGAACTCTTTATATCACGAATATTTAAAGTACGTATCACCTAGTTAATATATAATTTTAATATAATTTTTCGTAAATATAATTAGAAAATAAAATTTTTTATCTTTAAAATTTAGTAACTCTATGACCATTTTATATTGTTGAAAGGAGTGTGACATTATAAAGTCTACTTTTATAATAAAAAAAATAATTGTTAGATGAGTAAATTTGATAAAGAAACCAAATAATATGTTGCATTATTTTATTTTGCACTTGATACTGTTACTGTGCATAGTCAGACAAAAGAAAAACAAAGAAAGTTATGCTTGGCAGATTTATTAGTCCAACTGAATGCATTGTTCAATATTTTATTCGGACTATTATGTGACAAAAAAATGAATGTCATTAAAATTTAAAAATATAATTAACATTATATTTAAATACACAAAAGTTAAAAGTTGCAGTACTCTTATTGCACATCATGAAAGAAAACACCTGTAGCGACATCAAATTTCACTAGTTCCAAAAAAAGACGCCAAATGTCACTAAAAATGCAAAACACGCTACTTATACATGTATGGATGTCTTTTGGCATCTACACGTGCCTGTTAAGCAGCTAGTTTTATAATAATTCAATTTTTTCAGTTAAACCACAATTATACATGTTGACCTACTAAATTAGTAAATCAATTCGGTTTTCAAAACCTTGCTAACTCTTATTCTCTCATATGACATTGAACCCACTACTTAGATAAAAACAAGCACTAGGACAAAAAAAGATGCTAACTTCTTTTGTTAAATTAGATTTTCAATTATCATATTTCTTGAGTTCATATGTATAATTTTATATTTTGTCTTTTTAGAAAGTTACACACGGAAAATATGTTTTTCCAAGAAAAAATTGAAAAAAAAGGGGACAAAAATTAAATTGCCTACAAGTCTGCAACCTTCTAGTATCTATTTAATATTTCTCTATTTTCTATACTGTAATTAAAGTTTATGTTTTTCTTCACTAATTACTATGTTCGGTGGACAGACTAACCTGCCCTACCTACAACCCTACCCGGCCCATTTTTATATTTGTATTTTTCCTACTTTTGTTAGATTAGACTTTCCATTATAATGTTCTTGAGTACCTATAATTTCATATTTTCTTATAAACGAAACACAAGGAAAACAACATATATTTTAAAAAAAAAAAAGAAGCTGAGAAAAAAAATGGGTAAGAAAGAGTGAACAGCCTACAACATTGTATGTTTCTATAAAATAATATTTCGAGTAAAACACTTTAATAACCTAAACATGAATCAAAATTATGTGTATCCCCAAATGAAATTGTGTAACGTGCAAAGGCTTACTTTTATATAAATTGAATTGACTTATATCGATTTAGGGTTGATAGTAGTAAATCAAAGTTAATAAATTTGATTTAGTTGGCATGGTGGTAAATTGAGGTGACTCCATTCGATTTAGCATGGCAAGAAAGTTCTTCCAAAGTAATTCGAAGCAAGTACATTCGATTTACTGCTGGAGGTAGGTGCATACATGTAAATCGGATGGATGTGATTCAATTTATGTGTTTTATACCCCCAAATACATAAATCTAATGAGGCTAATTTGATTTATATGGGAGATACGTGTATATACAAATAGAGCTTGGTCAATTCGATTTACTATGACTTCAACCTATATAAATAAGGGGTGAAAAAAATATCATCCAAAAATTTATGAGACATTTTAAAAATATTCATGAGTTATCAAAAATGGAGGACAGAATATTGCATGGAATTTGAATTTTTTGCATTGATTTTTATATAAAATACTCATATCATTCTAAAGGGACGAGTACATTTCAAATTTTTATAGTACTGAAGAGACTGAAGATTGATGGTTTAGAGGTTATAGTAAACTCTCGTTGTAAGTATAGTTACTAAACCAAGCAATCAACCTTTCTTACAAACGTTTTGGTTGTCACAAGTAACAAACCCCTAAATAAATTGATAACCGAAGTATTTAAACCTCGGGTCGTCTTCTTAAGGAATTGCAGGGAGCTATGTTCTTATTATTGGTTATGAGTTTTTTAAATTGGGGCTTTTAAGAATGAAGAACAATTATGATGAATGATAGGTAAAATAAATAATTGACTGTAAAATAAACTCTTGGCAAGGTATGAGAAATTAGAAGACTTATCCTAGTTATCCTTATCAATTGTGAGGAGAATTGGATTTTTCTCCCACTTTGTTAACCTCTAACTATGAAGGTAAGTTAAGTGGATGAATTAATTCAGATCCTCAAATTTCAGTCTTTCCTTGGGAAAAGTTAGAATTATTGGATCTCGAATTAATCCTTGAAGAATTCCAATTTTCAGTCAACTATGAGTTTGACAACTCAAGAGTTACCAATTAATCAACCAAAGCCAAGAATGTAGAAAGCTAAATTAAAACCATATATCTGAAAACATCTCAGTAATGTATATTAAATAAGAAAATCAATCCTGACATGAAAAGTTCATAAGCCAATTGGACAACATAAATCAGATACAAATGAGAGCATCAGAGTAAATGGAAGTAAAAGAGAAACATGAATTATTGAACCTGGTATGAAGAAACAATCCTAATCCTAATAGAAATCCTAATCCTAAATCCTAAGAGAGAGAAGAGAACCTCTCTCTCTAAAAACTACATCTAAAACCTAAAAAGTGAATTATCAAAAGCATAGTGAGTCTCTGCAAGTTCCCTAACTTTAATCTATGTTTCTGGGCTGAAAACTGGGTTGAAATGCGGCCCAGAATCTCTGCCAGCGATTTTTGTAATTCTGCAGATCACGCACGTCACGCGTCCGCATCGTCCACGCGTTCGCGTCACTTAGCATTTCTCGTACCACGCGTGCGCGTCGTCCACGCTTTCGCGTCGTTCGTGCAGCTTCTAATCCGCGCGGTCACGTCAGGCACGCGAACGCGTCACTCTGATTTCTTCCATTTCGCGTGGTCGCGTGAGCCATGCGACCGCGTGACTTCTCACTGGTCATCTCCTCAATACACTTATATGTAACTAGGGAGAGAACAAACAGAATATGGATATCCCTGAGAACAATATTCAATCATACTTTCAATTATAGCACTATAACTCAGAGATAGTTCAATACAACCTCCTGATGTCTTCCTTAGATGATGATGTATGGTTCCTTCCTAAGATTGATTGACTTCCTGTAAAACTATTAGAAGTTTCTTTTTTCCCCAAGCACTTAGAAAGTAGTTAGCATACATGTATGTCTGTGAATTTCTGAACTTAATTTGGTGTGTGAACACCAAACTTAGCTCTTTTCCTAATGTAACAAATTGAATACATGCAGAAACCTCATGTGCTTTTATTCAGTATGCATTAAAAATTAAACATTCGTCAAGGAGTTTCTCTGTTTGTTAGAGTAGATGCTTTATCAATGAAGGGTTGCAACGCGCTCTTCAGGGTGAGTCTTTTGGTGGAACACCAAACTTAGAGTTTCACATTCACCCTTGGAAGGTTTTGGTGTGCAACACCAAACTTAGCTCCTCACAATACGGAGAATTCTACTTGAGTCCTTTATTGAGACAACAATGAAAAGAGACTACCTCAGGTTGGATTGCCTCCCAATAAAGCACTTTTTTAGCGTCGCTAGCTCGACGGTGGCTTCTCTAGTTGAGATTATACTTCTGTTTGGGGTCTTCCCCCATGCTACCCATGTAGTGCTTGAGTCTTTGCCCATTCACAGTGAATGTCCTCTTTCAGCTTTCTTCCATGATTTTTATGTGTCCATAAGGTGAGACTTTTGTGACTAGAAAGGGCCCGGACCACCTTGATTTGAGTTTCCCAGGAAAGAGTCTCAGTTTGGAGTTGTAGAGAAGCACATGTTGTCCTTCTTCAAAACTTCTTGGTGCCAGGTTGAGATCATGTCTCCTTTTCGCTTTTTCCTTATAGAACTTGGTGTTTTCATAGGCTTGAGACCTAAACTCTTCCAGTTCTTGCAGCTGCAAGATACTCTTTTTACCAGCAGCAGTGCTGTCCAGGTTTAGTATCTTGAGAGCCCAAAAGGCTTTGCGCTCCAGCTCTAATGGTAAGTGACAGGCCTTTCCGTACACCAGTTGATATGGGGACATCCCAATTGGTGTTTTGAAGGCTGTCCTGTATGCCCAAAGAGCATCATCTAGCTTTTTTGCCCAGTCCTTTCTTGATGCCCCTACAGTCTTTTCCAAGATTCTTTTTAACTCTCTGTTGGATATCTCGGTTTGCCCACTTGTTTGGGGATGATAAGGTGTGGCAACCTTATGCTTCACCCCATACCTTAGGAGTAGGGTCTCCAATGGTCTACTGCAAAAATGACTCCCTATGTCACTGATGAGGGCTCGTGGGACTCCAAATCTGGTGAAGATATTCTTTCTATGAAAGTTTATGACCACCTTGTTGTCATTTGTTGGGGTTTCCACAGCCTCCACCCACTTAGATACATAGTCCACTGCCACCAAGATACACTTGTTCGAATATGAGGTTGGGAATGGTCCCATGAAGTCGATCCCTCATACATCGAACAGTTCAAGTTCTAAGATATATTACTGTGGCATCTCATTTTTCTTGGGCAGATTTCCAGCCCTTTGACACTCATTGCAGCTCTTCACCAGTTCCTTGGCATCCTTGAAGATAGTGGGCCAGAAGAATCCACATTGCAGTACCTTTGCTACGGTTTTTTCTCCTCCAAAATGACCTCTATAGCTAGCACTATGACAATTCCACAGGACCTCTTGTCCCTCTTTTTCTGAGATGCACCTCCTAAGGATCCCATCTGAGCATTTCTTAAAGATATAAGGCTCATCCCAAATGAAATATTTAGCATCATTGATGAGTTTTCTTCTTTGATGCTTGTTGATTCCAGGAGGCAAGTCACCGGCTGCCTTAAAATTGGCAATATCTGTAAACCAGGGTGCCTTGTGAACCAACATTAGCTGCTCATCTGGAAAGAACTCATTCACACTTATATCATGTGTAGAACCTTTCTCACAAGGGATTCTTGATAAATGATCTGCTACCTTATTCTCCACGCCCTTTTTGTCTCTAATCTCAATATTGAATTTCTGCAACAATAAGATCCATCTGATTAGTCTTGGTTTTGATTCTTATTTGGCAAATAGATATTTAAGTGTCGTGTGATCAGTGAAAACAATCACTTTAGAACCAATGAGGTATGATCTAAATTTGTCAAATGCAAAAACTATTGCCAGCAACTCTTTTTCGGTAGTGGTATAGTTTCATTGAGTGTCATTGAGAACCTTGCTGGCATAGTATATGACATGCACCAAATTTTCTTTTCTCTATCCTAACACTGGCCTAACTGAGAAATCAGATGCATCACACATCAGTTCGAATGGCAATTTCCAATCAGGTGGGGTGATGATAGGAGCTGAGGATAACTTATTTTTCAAGTTTTCAAATGCGAGCATGCACTTCTCATCAAAGATAAACGGTGTATCTGACATAAGGAGATTGCTTAAGGGCTTGGCTATCTTTGAAAAATCTTTAATAAACATTATGTAGAAGCCAGCATGCCCCAAAAAGCTCCTAATTGCCTTGACATCACTCGGTGGAGGTAATTTTTCAATTAGCTCCACCTTAGCTCTGTCTACCTCAATACCTTGGGTAGAAACCTTATGGCCAAGGACTATTCGGTCTGTCACCATAAAGTGGCATTTTTCCCAATTCAAGACTAGATTGGTCTCTTGACATCTTTTTAATACCAAGGCAAGATGATTTGGGCAATTAGGAAAGGAATCTCCGAATACTGAGAAGTCATCCATGAAGACTTCAATGAACTTTTCTATCATATCCGAGAAGATGGAAAGCATGCAGCGTTGAAAAGTTGCAGGTGCATTACATAACCCAAATGGCATGCGCCTGTAGGCAAACACTCTATATGGGCAAGTAAATGATGTTTTCTCCTGGTCTCTTGGATCAACCACTATTTGGTTATATCCTGAATAACCATCTAGAAAGCAATAATATGCATGTCCTACAAGTCTTTCCAGCATCTGGTCCATGAAGGGAAGTGGGAAGTCATCTTTCTTATGGCTTCGTTGAGTTTTCTGTAATCAATACATATCCTCCATCATGTGACAGTTCTTATAGGGATTAGCTCATTCCTTTCATTGGGTACTATAGTGATTCCTCCTTTCTTGGGGACCACTTGGACGGGACTGACCCATGGGCTATCCGAAATTGGGTAGATTACTCCTCCCTGCTACAGCTTCATGACTTCCTTCTGTACCACTTCCTTCATAACTGGATTCAGCCTCCTTTGGGGTTGAATTGAAGGTTTGGCATCATCTTCCAATAGTATCTTATGCATGCATATAGCCAAACTGATTCCCTTAAAGTCGGCAAGTGTCCATCCAATGACATCCTTATGCTTTTGTAAGACTTGAAGCAACTCTTCCTCTTGTTCTCAGCTGAGGGCTGAATTTATAATCACTGAATAGCTTTCATTCTCTCCTAAGTATGCATACTTGAGAGTGGGCGGCAGTGCCTTTAGCTCAAGTTTGGGTGCTTCTTTTCTTTCATCCTTCCCTTCTAGTGTGCCTTGAACATGCACTTCAGCTGTTGCAGCCTCTTTGCTTGATGATGATTCCTCTTCTTCTATTAACTCCTCAAGTTTTTCTTCAAGAGTCTCTTGCACCACAGCATCCACCGAGTCCAACCTCATACATTCTCCCAATGAATCTTGTGGGTAACTCATGGCCTTGAATACATTGAATATCATTTTCTCCTCATGTAGTCTAAGGACAAGTTCACCCTTTTAGACATCAATGATGGCTCTGACAGTGGCTAAGAATGGCCTTCCCAAGATGATAGAGGTCTTGGCTCCTTCCTCTATGTCCAATACTACGAAGTCTACTGGAAAGATAAAGTCTCCCACCTTCACCAACAAGTCTTCTACTATTCCGTGAGGAAACTTGAATGATCGGTCTGCTAGTTGCAAGGCCATTCTTGTTGGTTTAGCCTCCTCAATTCTCATTTTCTGCATCATTGCTAAGGACATCAGATTTATGCTAGCTCCTAGATCACATAAAGCCTTCTCCACTATGATTTCCCCTATGATGCAAGGGATTTGGAAACTCCCAGGATCCTTTAATTTTTGGGGCAATTTATGCCGGAAGATGGCACTGCATTCTTCGGTGAGTACCACAGTTTCGTTGTTCTTCCAACTTCTCTTCTTGGTCATCAACTCCTTCAAAAACTTGGCATAGAACGGCATTTGCTCTATTGCTTCAGCAAAGGGTATGTTAATTTGTAGTTTCTTGAAGATTTCCAAGAACCTTGAGAATTGGTTGTCCTCTCCCTTCTTTTTTAATTGCTGGGGGTTTGGGGCTTTTGGGAAGTATGGTTTCAGCACTTCTCCCTCTTGATGTGGCTTAGGAGTGGAGACTTGAATTTCCTCTTGTCCCTTTTCTTTTTCATCTAAGTTCTTTTTTTGTGGTTTCTTGTAGGTCTCCCTCGATTCCTTTCCATTTATGAGGGTGATAGCCTGACACTCCTCCCTTGGAGTTGAATTAGTGTTGCTATAAATGTTGTGGCCAAGGGCTTACTTGAATACGTAACCAATTTGTGTTTCAAGTTTCTTGATGGCAGCATCTTGATTCTGCATATTGGATCACACTTCTTCCCAAAAAGCTTTACTGTCTTGAATTTCCTTACATATGCTTTCAAGTAGAGTCTCAATTTTTGAAAGTCTATCTTCGGTTGGTGATGGTGGGTTGAGGTTAGGTGGTTGAGAAGGGTGATTAGGTGGGTGTTGATAGGATCTCTGTTAGGTATGTTGGTGAGTTGCATTGTTGTTAGGATTATGGTTGTGGCGTCTCTGGTCTTGGCCTTGGTCTTGTTGGTTTCTCCACCCAAAATTAGGGTGGTTTCTCCAACCAGAATTGTAAGTTTTAGAGTATGGATCATGGGTCTGTCTGGGAGAGTTTCCAACATAGTTGGCTTGTTCCTAGTCACCTTCTTCTCCTGCATTCACTCCTTCTTGAGCTGGTGATGAAGTGATGACTGCTGTAACTTAGTTTTTTTCCACCTTCTTAGTAAGATCTGCTAGTTGCTTGGTGATCATCTTATTTTGAGCCAGTAATGCATCCATGTGGTTCAGCTCTATTACTCCTCAAGTGTTACTCCTTTCAGAAGCATAGAAGTAGTCATTCTCAGCGACAGTCTCAATGACATCTATGGTTTCTTCAGTGGTTTTCTTCTTGTTTAGAGAGCCCCCTGATGAATGGTCTACAGCCTTCTTTGACTCATAAGAAAGACCTTCATAGAAAATGTGCAGTTGAACCCATTCATTGAACATGTCTGGTGGGCACCTTCTTGTTAAGTCCTTAAACCTCTCACATGCCTCATAGAGAGTTTCACCATCTTGTTGCCTGAAAATTTGTACCTCAGCTCTTAGCCTATTAATTCTTTAAAGAGGGTAGAATCTTGCCAAAAATTTGTTTACCACATCTTTCCAATTTGTTAAGCTCTCCTTCAGGAAGGATTTCAGCCACTTAGATGCTTTGTCCCTGAGTGAGAAAGGGAACAAAAGTAGTCTATAGACATCCGGATGAACACCATTAGACTTCACAGTGTCGCATATTCTCAGGAAGGTGGTTAGATGTTGATTGGGGTCTTCTTGGGTACTTTCTCCAAATGAGCAGTTGTTCTGAACAAGGGTGATGAGCTGGAGTTTTAATTCAAAGTTGTTGGCATGTATGGTGGGCTTTTGGATGCTACTTCCACAATTTCCTGGGTTTGGATTGATGTAAGAGCCTAGAACTCTCCTCTCTTGCCCAGCATGATTCACAGGGCCTTCTCTGGCATGGTTGTGAGCTTCTTCTTCATGGTTATTTTCCAAGTTCTCCTCCATGTTTGTTTCAAAGTACTCTTCCTCTTCCTCAGCACCAATAACTCTTTTCCCTCATGCTTTCCTCCTTAATCTACGGAGGGTCCACCCAGGTTCGGAATCAAAGGAAGTTGAAGCTCCGCTTCTTCTCCCTGTCATACAACTAACAGAGCACACAGCAAGAAATAAAATGAAGTGATTATTCTTGTTAGAGTGATTGTTAGTGTGAGTAGTGCAAATTATCAAACAGTTAGTAGGTTAGTGAGCAGAATTGTAAGTAAATTCAAAGAAAAAGAAAACAATGAGGGGATGGGAGATGAGGAAGAAATTTAATTGAAACTAAAAGTAAATGACTAGGCAAATTAAACAATAAAAAGAAAATGCTCAATCTAGTGAACTTCCAACTTAATCATTGTCGATACAAAATCAATCCCTGGCAACAGCGCCATAAACTTGATGCACGAAAACTTATCTCTCAACAAATTTCCCTTCGGCAAGTATACCGAATTGTAGTCAAGTAAAAACTCACAATAGAGTGAGGTGGAATCCCATAGGGATTGATTGATCAAGCAACTTTAGTTGGAAGAATGTGCTAGTTGAGCTAAACATAAATTTAGTTGAGATTTGCAGAAATTAAATGGTGGGAAAGTAAATTGCAGAAAATAAAGTGCAGAATCTTAAATGGGAATTTGGGAAAATGAACATGGAAATAAATGGCAGAAAGTAAAGAGAATGGGTAAGATCAGAGATGGAGGATTCATTGGGCTTAGGAGATGTTGCATTCTCCGGATCAAGTTCATTCTCATCTCTTCCTCAATCAATGCATTCATTGATCTCCTTGGTAATCTTAGGTGATTGGATCCCAATTCCTTGGCAATCCAATCTCTCTAAACTTGAACAATTTTCCAATTCCTTTATTTAATTGCTCATGGGAAGAGATGAAGTATGGTCATTGATTATACCACATGTATTTCCAAATCAAAGTGTTGGGAGGATTACATATCACTATATCCGTCCAAACCCCAATTTGGTCCAACATGAGAAAGCATTTCTAGCATGATCTCCTCATCCCTTTTCCAAGGCTAAGAGGAGATCCAATTATGGAGAGTTTCTTTTCCAAGACAACTTACCAATTGAATTAAGATCGAAAGCTTTCTAGTAAAATAAGATAAAAGAAAGAGGAAGAAGAATGAAAACTATAATTGATCCATCAAATTACAACAGAGCTCCCTAACCCAATAAAAGGGGTTTAGTTGGTCATAGCTCTGAAAATGGAAAATGGTAGGAAAGAGTACATGCTTAACAAAACTAGAAAATGCTGAAAGTAAATATACAGAGTGTAGTTCCCCAAAAGTGCCAAGCTTCCCTATAGTTCAAAACTACTCCTATATATACTACTCTTCTTGATCTTCTAGTGAGTTCTTCAAGTCTTGGATATGGGCCTTTGATCTTGATTGAAGCAGTTACAATCTTCAGTGGGCTCGGCTTTGTTTGCAGAAAAGTGTGAGTTAGGCATGGGCGTTAGTGGCGTTAACGTTAAGTGAGGATGTGGGCTCGAGAACGTTAGTGACAATCACCTTTTCCACTAATGTTCCAACTCAAAATGATCAACGTTAACTTCAACGTTAGTGGCAATAACGTGACCACTAACGTTGCCTCTTGGTCCTTCGCAAACGTTATTGGGACTCACCTTTTCCAATAATGTTGCCTTTTGCCACCCTTTCCCTACGTTAGAGTTCACATTAGTATAACTAACGTGACTCTTAACGTGGGCATGCCTAAGCTTCCAGAGCATTAGTGACACTTACCTTTGTCACTAATGCTCCAAACGCCCCTCCTTCCCACGTTAGAGTTCACGTTAATTAGATTAACGTGGCCACTAACGTGGTAGTAATTGCCATCTCCAACATTAGAGACAAAGGTGAGTGTCACTAACGTTGGCTTATCATGCTTAGCTCCACGTTATTCCTCATGTTAGTGGTCTTAACGTGACCACTAACGTGGGCACTCTTGGGTTGGTCCAACGTTAGTGACAAAGGTGAGTGTCACTAACGTTGGTGATTGGTTCTTCACCCCACGTTAGAGTTCACGTTAATTGGATTAACGTGACTCTTAACGTGGCTTTATTGTGCCTTTGTGGAACGTTAGTGGCAATCACTTTTACCACCAACGTTGGAGCTCCTCTTCCTCCTCTACGTTAGCTACCACGTTACTGTAGTTAACGTGGCAACTAACGTGGGCCATGGCTTCGAAGGCGTTATTGGCGATCATTTTTTCCATTAACGTTACAGGCTTATCCCCATTCCACGTTAGTGGTCACGTTAATTAGATTAACGTGGCTGCTAACGTGGCTCCTTCTTGCTTCTTTTGTCCTAAAATCAAGCAATTAGAGTGCATCAAAGCTCTGTTCCAAGTCATGAGATTATGCATCATCAATTATATCATTCAATTCCTGCCTAATCCTCATGAAATCATGTAAAGTTCACAATAATTGCTTGAATCAAGGTGTAAGTGTATTTTCATCCAAAACTTGCTTATTTACTAAGAAAATACATGAAACTACCCTAAAACAGTAAAGAAAAGGTAAGTGAAACTGGCCAAGATGCCCTGCATCACCCTTATGCTTATATATGTTCTCTTGAAAGGTTGATTGGTTTTGTCCTAAGCATTTACATCCATAATAAGTAGTTGCATTTAGATAATTTGCATATAGTTTAGCTGCACTAGATGTCATACCCCTTGTTTCCTTGTTGGTTTAGCATGAGGACATGCTAAGGTTTAAGTGTATTGAATCTAGAGTATTTTGTCAACCTTTTCTCACATTTACTCAATGAAATAACATAGTTTTGTGATTGTCTCTTAATTTGTGCTTAAGTGTGAAAACATGTTTTTAGACCCTTAATTTGATAATTTTAATCTCCCTTTAAGTCCACTAGATGCCTTGATGTGTTTGTTAGTGATTTCAGATTGAAAAGGGATAGGAATGGATCAAAGGAGTGAAGAGAAAGCATGCGAAGTGGAAAAATCATGAAAAACCAAAGATTAGGGACACGCCCAAGGACGCGCGCGCGCACCAGACGCGTACACGTGCTGTACGCGTACGCATCGATGCCCACGCTGACACCTTTAATGAAATCGCAACCAGCGATTTCAAGGGGACTTCTGGCCCAGTTTTGAAGCTAATCTTTGCCGGAAAAAGGCTAAAAAAGACCAAGGACTGAAGGGGGAAGGCATCAATCAATCATTGAATCATTCATTCACAAATTAGTAGGTTTTAGATGTAGTTTTTAGAGAGAGAGGTTCTCTCCTCTCTCTAGGTTTTAGGGTCTTAGTTTTATTCCTCTTTTGATTTCTGAATTCTATCTTGTTTTAATTGAGTTTCTCTTCCACTCTTAATTGTTCTGGCATTGTAGTTTATTTGTTTCCCTCATTGATTACTTTATGTTACCAATTTAGTTTATGAACTCTCTTGCAAGATTCAATTTTCCTATTAATTCAATTTGAGGTATTTTATGTTTATTGCTTCTTCCTTCATTTGTTTTCATTGATGTTTGCAATTGGTTGCTTAGATTTAATATTCTCCCATTAATTTTCTATGTTTTCATTTTATGCCCTCCAAATGTTTGATGAAATGCTTGAGATGATTTTAGCTTAGACTTTTATGTTCTTGGCTTGGGATGGTAACTTAGGAACTCTTGAGTTACTAATGTCCAAGTAATTGATGATTGGTAGCCATTGACTCTAGTTCTCACTAATTGAATTAGTGGAGAGTTAGGACTTATGGACTTGGATTGATATAGCTCATTTGACTTTCCTTTACTAGTTAGAGGATGAATTAATGGGGTTGATCCTTGCCAATTCTCATGTTGTGGTTAGTGATAAGGATAGAGATCCTTGACCACCAAACCTTGCCAAGACCTCTTTATCATTTGATTTTCATTACCATTTACATTTCCTGTTTCTCATCCAAAACCCCAAAACATACTTTTCCAAAACCAATTATAAGCACACTTCCCTGCAATTCCTTGAGAGATGACCCGAGGTTTGAATACTTCGGTTATTACTTTTAAGGGATTTGTTACTTGTGACAACCAACTTTTTGTATGAAATGATCCTTTGTTGGTTTGGAAACTATACTAGCAACACGAATATATTTGTGAATTCTAGACCACACAAAAGTTTGTTCATCACTACCTTATGCATCCTTTCAAAATCAAAGATTTAATAAAAATCCAAAATCCTTTCTAAGAGAGAAAATTGTTATTTCTTCAAAAATCCAAAAGCCTTTTTAAAAGTTTTTCCTAAACAGTATAAAGGACCAAGTTGTTCCAAGCATAGGTTCATTAAGTCTATGCCGAATTAGTTTAGTTTTTCATACTTTTCTAAACCAAAAACATAACCAAACACGGCCATCGGCCCATCTCATAATCAACCATGGCCCTGGGCCCAAACAATCCAAACAACAGTCAATCTACCACAATTCAACCAATTTTTTAGTCACAACCACAAGTAAGAAGATTCAAACACAATCAAACAGTTGCATCAAGTAAATCAATTAACAGTTAAACAAAGTTAATCACATAGGCAAACTAAGTACAATATGCACATCCAAATAATGTCACATAGATGCATATGATGAATGCCTGTCTTAGTGGTTGATGAGTCTCATCTGTCGGTTATAAAGCCAACCCGACAAGTCCTGGTAGCTAACCATTGGACTGTCCCTTTGTCGTGCATCTCCAACACGAGTTATTCACAATCATAATCATAATCACACAACCCCCACACTGGTGATTATCCATGGGGGCGAGCTCATCTAGAACTTTCAGTGTCCGGCCACACTTATGACATAAGGTCAGCAGAGTATCGGGTCTTAACCTAGAGCACGTGGTGGCTAGCCACTGCTTTTACCCAGGGAACTCGTATCTCAAATAATTGGAAGTGCAGCAATCACTTTATCAAGTCAATCCTCATTCACATTCATCCTCAACCATAATTTAACATTAATACAGCCACCATCCAACATCATCAAACTCATAAAATCATCACTGAAGCCATAAATTACTTTTTCTCAAATCTCTTTACTTTGAAATCAAAATCAATTCCTTCTAGCCTTAACTTTAAACTCCACATTTCTCATATCATTACAGGCTCACAAGTCACTTATTCTCAAAAGTAAATTTCTCTTTTTAAAACAAAGTCACCTTCCTCAACATCTTTCCATAACATTTCAAAAACCACACCAAATCAAAATTCTTTTATGAGAGATTCAAAATCATTCATCTTAAAACAGGATTTGGTGACAAAAGTTTCTTAACAGAGTCTCAAGTCTTTAGGGGAGAATAACATAATTCATTTCCTCAAATTCGATTAAAATCTTTAAAACCTTGGATTCCCGTTTTGAGTAATAAAAATAGAATCTAAGCCATACCGAGACGTGTAATCAATTACTCGGAACACATTTTAAAAATTATTTCTTTTACTTAAACAAAACCAACTCCAATCCCATGATTAAATCTAAAGCGTTTCAAACTGCTTAAAAATTATTTTAGTCTTGAAAAATTCAGAATTCAAAGAGTACTCTAAACTTTTCCGAAAACATTGTAAAATTAGACTTGTCAATAAACATTCAAGTTCTTTCAAAGTCACTGAAACTCCTCCAATTAAAATCTTCAAGTCAAATTCAAAGACATAAACCCTTTTCATATTTAAAACAGCCTTAAAGCATAAGTTTCTTCTAGATGACTTGCTCCCAAAAGAGATATAATACTTTTCTAAAGAAACAAGACTGACTCATAATTTCCTTTTTAATAATTTGTTTCAAAAGCATAAGTCATCCCTTTCTTAAATAATCCAAGTAAAATAGCAAAAGTCTTTAACTTATAATTTTTTCCAAACGACATTTCAATAAAGTCCGGATTCCATAGGCATTTTGGCAGCACCTCACCTAAAGCTTGGACCTTGCCACCCTCTCCGGGTCCCAACCAAACCATTCCGCAACCCTCTTCAATGGGTTCAAAACTAAATTAGTTTAAAATCAAGTTTTTTCCAAAATTGCATCATTTTCAGATTTAAAGAACACCAATTCAAACTCAAATCAGTTTCCAATAGGATAAACTCGATTTCAAAGCTTTTACAAAATAACTTTAAAGAAGCATTTCAAGAATAGTCTGTTTCACAAAACCAAACAATAACCCAGCCAAACAAGCATTAATATTCATCCAAGATAACCAGCAATACATAAGACTTATACAATCACTCAAAGATATATTTTCTCACATCAATATCCATATATAATAATTCCAATTCATAAAGTGTAGTTTTCTGAAAAGGCCCCTACCTCGACACGTTGAAACCATAACCCAAATGCGTGAATTGAACTCTTTTCGTCTCGACTTGAATCGACAGTAACCAAAACATCAGCTCTGCTTGCTTTTTCAATAGCAGAAACGGCCTCAAACGCCACATACAAACTCGGTTTCTAATTCCTAAGACCATTAACATCTTAAATACTTTAATACACGTAATAGAACACTAACGTAGAGGTTTTTGAAGCAGAAATACTTACTAAACTAACAAAACGAAGCAGTCGCGGTCTCCAAGCATAATATGCAAGCATCGATGCATAACCCTATGACAGACAACTCCGCAATACCTCAGCATAAATTAATAGAACAGCGACAAAAATTTTTCTCAAACCAAAAACGCTTACCAAGACAGAGGATTCAGCGGCGATTTCTGATGGCAGAGACGGTGAAGGCAAGGCACGGCGACACCCAGACGGCGGCAGTACGCGATGATGGAGGTCCGCGAAGACAGCAGCGCTAGCTTCGAGGTGAACTGATGCAATCTCCCTCACTCCTCATGGTTTTGTTTCGACGGCGACACCAGGTTAGACCAGCGGCGTCGACGAGCTGGCGAGGTCTCCCCCTGAAATGCAGTAAAAGTAAAAAGTAACAATTCTGGTGAAAGAGTCAAAGTGTCTAAAAAGGAACCCCCTTGTAGTACAAAACTCTTCTCTATTTATACTAGTCCTAAAGCTGATTGAGAGGCCTTCAATCATGCTTGTTGGGTTAGCAAATTAGGCTTTGTTCTTGTTGGATTAACTAGCTCATGAGTGGAGTTGCTGCCCTTAAAGGAAAATAGAGAAACCAGAGCTTGTTCACTTCAATTCTGGCCCATTGAACGGGCGTTATTGGCAAACACGCCAGTGTTAATACACGTTGTGAATTTTCTGGGCTGGGGCTTGGTGATGGGCATTGCCAGCCCAAGTTATTGCCAGCAACGTGACCTTCTTCTTCTTGGATTCAACTTTTGATGCTTAAAGTTGCCTATGGCTTAAGCTTCAATCCTCTGCTTTAATATAGACTATTATACATCATTGGAAAGCTCTGAATGTCTTCTTTCTACTAGAACTAAAAGCACCTCAATTGGATCTCTTTAGCTCAAGTTATACATCATTGAAGAGGGCAAGGTCAGGCTGCTAGGATTGCAGGTGTTGTTGGCAAACACACCTTCCTCCCAGCACGTTGGCAACATGGATTGCCTCCTTCCCTGGGCTAAAACCTTTGTGGCATGCGTTGTTGCTGGACACACCTTCCTCCTAGCATGTTGGCAACGTGGATTGCCTCCTTCCCTAGGCCAAAACCTTTGTCGCAGGCGTTGTTGCTGGACACGCTTTCCTCCCACCACGTTGGCAACGTGAGTTGCACTCCAATATTGCCTAAGTTGCTGGCATTGCCAATGACCACGCCCTTGCTCCATCAAGTTAGCAACATGTGATAAACTATTATTTTATGATGTATATTGTATTTAATTGAGTGGTTTTATCAAGTCTTCACCCACTTATTCATATAATTTGCATGTATTTACAATTCCTTCCTAAAAATATTCTATGATTGAAAAATTGCTTCCTAAAGATCTTTTAATTGTATATTTTTATTCTCCTTTATACCATTCGATGCCGTGATCGGTGTGTTAAGTGTTTCAGGCTTCGTAGGGCAGGAATGGCTTAGAGAATGGAGAGGAAGCTTGCAAAGATGGAAGGAACACAAGAAATTGAGGAGATGACCAGCGAGAAGTGACGTGGGTGCATGGCTCATGCGACCGTGCAAAATGGAGGAAATCGCAGTGACGCGCTCGCGTGCCTGACGCGACCGCGTGGGTTGGAAGCTGCACGAGTGACGCGAATGCGTGGATGACGCGCACGCGTGGCATGGAAAACGCTGAGTGACGCGAACATGTGGACAACGCGATGATGAGTGGATTTTTGACGGTTTAGAATTTCACAAATGAAATCTCGTTGTAAAGTATAGTCTCTAAACCAACAATAATCTCTTCATAAAAAAATTTTGTTTGTCACAAGTACAAACTCCTAAAATTTATAAACCGAAGTATTTAAACCTCGGGTTGTCTCTCAAAGGACTTGCAGGGTAGTGTTCTTGTTATTGGTTATGAACTTGTTTATTTTGGGGTTTTAGATGAGAAACATGAATAGTAAAGGGTAATGAAATTTTATTAACAAAATGGTCTTGGCAAGGTTTGGTTGTCAAGGGTCTTCATCATTATCACTAGCCACAAGTATGGTAGTTGCAAAGATTAATCCCACTTAGTCATCCTTAAATCAATTAGCAAAGAAAAGTCAAGTGAGTTATATCAATCCTAGTCCATAAATCCTAGCTTTTCACTAATTGGATTAATGAAGGCTAGAGTCAATGGCTATCAACTATCAATCAATTGGACACTAGTAATTCAAGAAATCCTAAGTTACCTTCTCGAGCCAAGAACATAAAATTCTATTCTAACATTCTCCCAAACATTTAATCAAACACTTGGAAGGTACAAAGAAAAGTATAGTAAATCACAACAAGAATGAATTCTTACAACAATTGAATGCAAAGAATTAACAACAACAATCAAGAAAATCACAATTATCATGAATTACCTCAAATTGCATTATTGAAAGAAAATAAAGGAACAACAATCTATCCAAAACAAAATAAGGAATTACAATTATTAAAGCACATAACTAGAAAGAGGAAGATGAGAAAAGTAAGAATTGGTAAAGGAGAAGTGAATTAAAGCATGAATTAAACCTAGATCTAAGAGGAGAGATTAACCTAAACCTAATCCTAATCCTAGAGAGAAGTGAGAGCTTCTCTCTCTAGAAAACTAACTCTAAACTAAAACTAACTCCTAGTGAATCAATCTATGCCTTTCCCTTTCATCCTTGGTCCTTTTAATCCTTTCTACCAGAATTCTGGCGCCAAAATGGGTCCAGAAACTCTCCAAAATTGCCAGGCACTTGTTGCTTTAATGAGATCACGTGTGGACTGCGACGCGTGCGCGCACGGTACGCGTGCGCGCACGGTACGCGTGCGCGTCCTCGGCCGATTCCGCAATGTGCGCGCGAGCGCCTTGTGCGCGTGCGCATGCTTGGTCGAATTCTTTTCTTTGGCTTTTTATGCTTCTCTCCATTTGTATGCTTCCTTCCTTGCTCCTTTGATCCATGCCTAGCCTATTTCAATCCTAGAATTACTAGCAAACACATCAAGGCATCTTAATGAATTAAGGAGGAATTATAATTCATCAAAATAAGGCTTAAAAAGCATGTTTTTACACTTAAGCACAAATACGGGAGAGATTACAAAATCATGCTAATTCCTTGGCTAAATGTGACAGAAGGTTGATGAAATGCTCTAAATTCAATACAAGATAAACCCTAAAAATGGGGTTTATCACTCGGTCGCGTGACGTGCGCGATCTGCAGAATTACAGAAGTCGCTGGCATAGATTCTGGGCCGCATTTTAACCCAGTTTTTGGCCCAGAAACGCAGATTAGAGCCAGAGAACATGCAGAGACAAAGGAGAACATTCATTCCGCATAATTTTTAGTTTTTAGATCTGATTCTACTCCTCCCCTAAGTTTTTCTCTTTACGTTCATAATTTAGGATTTGAAGATTTTGGCTTTGGTTATTGAGAAGAGTCTGATGACATGTCATCATATACCTATTTTTCTATGCTTTTTCATACAAGAAATTGATAAATTGTGCTTAAATATTGAATGCTTTTATACTTAATTGGTATATTTCCTTGATCTTTTAATTTTATAAATCTTGTAGGAAATAAGAAGAAAAAGAAGCAAAGAAGCACAAAAAAGGAGAAAAAAAGAGCTTTGGGACACACTTTGAAGTTGGAGCACACTTTGGAGTAGGCCACGCTTTTAAAAGCGTGGCCCATGACCAAATTAAAGGAGAATAGGCAATCAGCACACACTGCCCTGCTCTTGCCAAGGGCAGAGCAGTATTGTGATGCAAAGTGAGGTTGGAAGCAAGAATTTTCGCTAAGGTAAAATCTGGGCGCTCAAAGCATGACCATGCCTCCTTCAAAGGGCTATAACTTGAGCTACAGATGTCCAATTGATGTGGTTCCAGTTGCGTTGGAAAGCTGACATTCAGAGCTTTCCAACGATATATAGCAATCCATATTTGGCATAAAATTGAGGCATGAATGAAAGGCATCTTTAAGGGCCAAAAATAAGCGAAAATAAACCAATATGCTTCCACCAAGGTTCGAAGCTGGAGCCTCACCCCAAAGCAAAGTAGCGCTCATTTTTCTGCTCTGCCCTCTTGGAGAGCAGGGCAATGTCGTGCTCTCTTCATGGAAAATCAAGGAAAAATTGCTCCTCAAGTGCTTTCACCAAGGTTCGAACACAAGACCTTCAAGGAAGTAAAGGCAAGGAGCTTAGGCGCGCACACAACTTGGCACGGCCAGCACCAAGCACGCACAGGCAGCACTTGGCGCACCATGGCAACTCTGCCCTGCCCTCCACAAGGGTAGGGCAGCATCCTGACGCATCACACACACCAAGCACGCACGCAATGAAGCCGCATGCACCATTTCCTGCTCTGCCCTCCACAAGGGCAGGGCAACCTCCTGGGAGCAAATAATCATGGGCCAAAAGTTCAATTTCATATAAATTCAATTCCTCACCAAATTGAATCAAGGCCATCCAAGACCCATTCTCCCTCAAATCCAAAGCAAGCAAAAGCCCACTCAACATGACTCAAAGGCACACAGAGAAGCTAGATTAGGTTTTTCATTTTTGTGAATTTGTTTTTAATTTCAATTTCATTTTCATTTTGTAAAAGAAGCCTATATAAAGGGCATCATTCTCATTTCAGAGGGGAGGTTGGCTCTAATAGGAGCTCAATTAGAAAGAGGCTAGCTCTACTAGGGAGCATTAGGATTTGAGAGCTCTCTCTTAGTTTTCATTTTCTGTTTTGAATCTTGGGTGGAGATTGGAAGAAATTCTGTTTTCATTCTCCATCTGCAACCTCTCTTGTTCTTCTTCTGCAAACTTTCAAGTGAATTGTGATTTGAATCAAAGTTTTCTTCATTGCTTTCATCTTTAATTTTCCTGCATCTTGTTTGCTGTTGGATCAAGGAAGGGATTGAGATCTAGACTTGTTTTCTAGTCTCTTTGATTCCCTGAGATCTTCATTTGTTTCTTTAAATTTCACAATTAAGCTTAATTACATTCTGTGTTGCTTCTTCAAGAAATTTTCCATTTCTGTTTAAATCTGCTGCACTTATTTCATCTTTTACTCCTCTGCTTGATTGCTCTTTACATTTTCTTGTTGAATTTTAAATCCCCTACACCCAATCCCCTTTACATTTGATGCAATTTACATTTCTTGTCATTTAAGATTTTGTCAATCTACTTTTCTTGCTCTTTAAGTTTCCTGCCACTTTACTTTCTGCAATTTAAATTCCCTGCAAATTTATATTCTGTTACTCAACTTCACACAATTCATTAAATGTTAGCTTGACTAAACTAATCACCCACTAAAGTTGCTTGATCCATCAATCCCTGTGGGATCGACCTCACTCTAAGTGAGTTATTACTACTTGATGCGACCCGGTACACTTGCCGGTGAGTTATGTGTGTTGGAAATTCGTTTTTCCGCAAAAACACCATCAGAGTCTACCTCCGGAACTGGTCATTCTAGTTTGTTTATCTACTTTCTATTTACTCTTTCATATTATTAATTTATCCAAAGTTGACATTGGATTAATTTTTAGAGTTCATTAATACAAGACTATTTTATTTTTAATTAATCCCTTTGATTATTGTTTAGCATGTCTCTTTTTATTTTTCCTCTTAATTTTGTGAAGTCTACATTTATGATAATGGAGTAGTTCCCCAACTTGATTGGGAGTTGATTAAAAGGAGAACCTTGAGTTGGAACACTCAAGAGTACAATTGTAATTGGTCCGTTGTTGGTTGACTTGTTAGTCACTAGCTCTAATCCTTCCCAAGGGAGAGGATTAGGACTTGTGAATAGAAGTTGACTTTTAACTTGACTTTCCTTCATTCGTTGAAGGTTAACTAAGTGGAAACAATTACTAATTATTAATTGGCCTTGAGAAAGTTCCAACAAGGATAGAACTTCTGATTAATCTTCTCCTGGTCAAGATTTTATTTAAATTACATAAACTCTCTAATTTAATTTCCTGTTTATCAAACTCAAAACCATTTTGGAAAACCTCTGATTAGTAAAATAGCACATCTTCCTACAACTCGTTGGGAGACGACCTGGGACTTATACTCCCAGTATTTTATTTATAAAATTTGTGACAACTCTTTTCTAAATTGACAAGTGCATTTTTGCTGGTTAAGAGCTGTACTTGCAACGCCATTTTTCTTAATAATTCTTAATTTGCCAATTTCCGCCACGTCAATGTACTAACTTCATTCTCCTTGCCAAGCTTCCTGGCATTGCCATTACACACGTCAATGATCCTTCAAGTTGGCAACGTGCTCGTGGTTGCCTCCTAGCTCCATGCATTGCTGCGTTGCCATTGGACACGCCCTTATAACTCCAAGTTAGCAATGTGCTAACCTCTGCCTCCTTACATCAAGCTTGCTATGTTGCCATTGGACACGCCTTTGAATGCTTGCGTTGGCAACGTGCTCGTGGCTTCATAATCACCATCCAGAGCTGCCTGGCGTTGCCATTGAACACGCCAATGATAGCCAGCATTGGCAACGTGCTCAAGTAGCTTCAGAATCACATCCAAGGCCTCTTGCCATTGTTGCCAAACATGCCAGTGATAGCCTGCGTTGGCAACATGCAAGACTCTGCCTCCTTGCCAAGCTTGCTATATCCCCAAGCTTTCTTGCTCTAATTCTTGCTCCATTGCCCTCTTGCTTCATTACCTATCATTAACCAAAAAAATTTCCTCAAAGTTTGCCATTCTATGCAATCAATTTAAAGAGATTCATTCACATTAACTCATTTATAAGCTCCTTGAATCATTTGCATGAATTTGGCCAAAATTACCCTAGTATTTGGTATTTTAATGCATGGAGGTAAAACTCATCAAAGTGTTTGTTTATTTCAAAGATAATGAATGAAACTAAGCTAAAACTAACTAAACTAACAAGCTAATATACCAAAGATGCAAATGCATCACAACACCAAACTTAAAATGTTGCTTGTCCTCAAGCAAAAGATAAAAGAACTTGGTAAAAGAACTTGATAAGAGAATTTAAGATGCAAGAATTGAATGTCATAGCAGAGAAGACTTCTTTTTATGGAGTTTGTCATCATTCTCATTAGTGTAGTTATTTGTTTTATGCAAATAATCAAGGCTCATCTAAATCTTCTGGTTAAGACACTTGCTTCAGTACTAATTTGGTTAACCTTGTTAGACTCTTTCATTGCCTTATCATACAATCCTTTATCGTGGAGTTTTCTTTTACTTTTCCGTTGATAGTTCTAAGAATTGGAGATCTGATCTTAAATTTCTTTTCTGTTTTGTTAAGAGAGCAATTGAGATCTAAATTTTCTTTCTGTTTTTGTTACTCTTCTACAATTGTCAATTTCTCTTTTAGGATTTTAAAGTTGATCTAAGTTTTCATTCTATTTTAATTCTTCTGTAATTTCACTTTTTTATTTTGGTACTGAAGTCCTTATTTGAATTCTGTCATCTGAGAGTTCTTTAGTTTACTGCACTTTACATTTTCTAGTTCAATTTTGATTCCCAATACCCAGATCCCTTTATTCGTCATAATTTAAGTTTCCTGTCAATTTAGATTCAGCAATCTAAATTACTTGCACTTTAAGTTTCAGTTATGTACCTTTCTTGCAATTTAAGTTTCAGCTCTTTTAATTTCTTGCATTTTAAGTTTCTGCAATTTACTCTTTCAACAATTTAAGATTCTACCAATTTACTTTATGCATTTTATTTTCCTTGCAGTTTCACTTCTGTTAGTCAAATTTCACCCAAATCTTTAAATATTTGCTTAACTAAATTTATCACCATACTAAAGTTGCTTAATCCATCAATCCCTGTGGGATTGACTTCACTCCAGTGAGTTATTACTACTTGATGTGACCCGGTATACTTGCCGGTGAGTTTGTGTGAAATCGTTTTTCCCTCATCAAGTTTTTGGCACCGTTACTGGAGATTGATTTAGATTAATGATTAAGTAGGGTGATAATCTAGATTAAGAATTTTTTCTTTTGTTTTGTTAAGCACACTAACTATTTGAGATTTTGTCTCTATTAATCTTAATTACACTCAAGGAACAGAGTGCTCTTTTTGTGTTTCTTATTGTTTTGGTTGCATGCCAGGAGGAAGAAGAGGTGACTCCACTTTTTTTTATTCTGAACCAGAGAGAACATTCTTGAGATTGAGAAGAGAAGCAAGAGGGAAAGGCGTAATTGGAGAAGAAGAATCAGAGGAAGAAAATCAAGAGATGAAGGGCAACCCCCCTAATCCACCGGAAGAGGTGGCTAATAACAATGGGCAGCTTCAAAGGAGAGTTCTAGCCTCCTACACCTTCCCCAATGCAAAAAACTATGGAAGCAGTATACTCACTCCAAATATTCATGCCAATAACTTTGAGTTGAAGCCTCAGCTTATCACTTTGGTGCAGAACAACTGTTCTTATAGAGGAGGCCCCTTGGAAGACCCAAATCAACACCTAGCCATCTTTCTGAGGATATGTGACACAGTTAAGACAAATGGTGTACACCCAGACATCTATAAGTTGCTGTTGTTTCCATTTTCCTTAAGGGATAAGGCAACTCAGTGGTTAGAAGCATTTCCCAAATAAAGCATCAACAACTGGGAGGATTTAGTGAGCAAGTTTTTGGCTAAGTTCTACCCACCTCAGAAGATCATAAGATTGAAGACAGAAGTGCAAACATTTACCCAAATGGATGGAGAATCATTTTCTGAGGCTTAGGAGAGATACAAAGCCTTGATTAGGAAGTGTCCACCATAGATGTTTAATGAATGGGATAGACTTCAGAATTTCTATGAGGGATTGTCTCTAAAAGCTCAAGAGGCTTTGGATTATTCTGCTGGAGGTTCAGTGCAACTAATAAAGATAGCTGAGGAAGCTCAGAATCTAATAGACACTGTAGCCAATTACCAGTACTTCTATGCTCATCAAAGGCAATGCCAACCAGCTCCAAAGAGAGGTGTATCAGAATTTGAAGGTTTGGATACCATCCTGGCACAAAACAAGGTGATGCACCAACAGATTCAACAACAAATGGAGATGATGGCAAAAAGGATAGATGGTATTCAAGTAGCTGCAGTGAACACAACAAGTCAACCATCACCTACATGGGGACAAAATGAAGAGAGCTATAAAGAGCAGCAGCCTAAGCAAGTCCAATACATGCACAACCAAGGAGCTGGACAAAATGAGTTCCATGGAGATACTTATAACTCATCCTGAAGGAATCACCCGAATTTGAGGTGGGGGGATAACCAAAACCAACAGCCTTGGCAGAGAAACTCAAACCAGCACAATTCCAGAAATACAAACCATCAAGACCATCAAAACACTAACCAGAACCAATACAGAAAACCACAAAATAATCAACCCCCCATCTAACTACTACCCACCAAATAACCCAGCAATTAACCAAAACAACTATCATCCACCCTCAACATCCCACAATCAACCACAACCACCCCAAGAAGCTCAAAGGATCTCTAACTTGGAGATGATGATGATGGAAAAGATGATCAAGCATCAAGAATTAGCCAATAAAAACCATGAAGCTTCATTGCGGAATCTAGAAAGGCAAACTGGATAATTGTCCAAGCAAATAGTGGCTGAAAGAGCACCCAATGCACTACCAAGTGACACCATTTCCAATCCTAAAGAAGAATGTAAAGCAATCCAATTGAGGAGTGGAAGAACTTTGGAGAATGACAAAGAAGCTAACAAGAGGCCTACAGAGAATGACAAGGACAATAGCAAGGAAGAGGTAACAGCAAAAGGAAAAGACCAAGAGGAGTCCAGAAAGAAAGAGGAAGAACATCAAGCCTCAAAGAAAGGGAAACGAGTCATAGAGGAGCAACCACACGAACAGAAGAAAATGGAGAATCCATACACTCCTCCCCTTCCAAACCCTCAAAGGTTCAACAGAAAGCTAAAGGACCAATAATTTCCCAAGTTCCTAGAGGTTTTTAAGAAGCTGGAAATCAATATTCCACTTGCTGAAGCCTTGGAACAGATGCCTCTATATGCAAAATTTCTCAAGGAGCTTATCAACAAGAAGAGGAGTTGGGATGAAAAAGAAACTGTGATCCTCACCCAAGAGTGCAGTGCTGTGATTCAAAAAGGCTTGCCACCAAAACTTAAAGATCCTAGAAGTTTCTTTCTATCTTGTATCATTGGCAACCTGTCAATTAGGAAGGCTTTATGCGACTTAGGCTCAAGCATTAATCTGATGCCACTCTCCATGATAAAAAGGTTATCTATTGAGAAGTGAAGCCTACAAGAATGTCCTTACAACTAACTGATAGATCACTTATCATACCCACTGGAGTTGTAGAGAACTTGTTGGTAAAAGTTGGGAGATTCATCTTCCCTGCTGACTTTGTTATTTTAGACATGGAAGAAGAAGAACATAACTCAATCATCTTGGGTAGACCTTTCTTGGCCACAGCAAGGGCTATTATTGATGTAGAAAAAGGAGAAATGATCCTCAGGGTGCATGATGAACAAATGATCATTACTGTTTTCAAGGCCATGCAATATCCTCCTGAGAAAGCACAGCACATGAGGGTGGAAATGATAGAAGAACTGATGGAAAAAGCATTTGAAGTAACCAGTCAAAAAGAACAAGGAGAAGAGATAGAAGCAGCTCAAGATGCCTTAAAGGAACAAGTGATTGAAGTCTCTTCTAAAAGTAAGGCAGAGGAGAAGCCGAATCAAGAATTGAAACCTCTTCCTCCACACCTTAAATATGCATTCCTTGGTACAACAGATAGCTTCCCAATGATCATCAACTCTACCTTAAGTGAAGAGGAAGAAGAAAAACTCCTTGCTGTATTGAGAACTCACAAAGATGCACTAGGATGGACCATTGATGACCTGAAGGGTATAAGTTCTACCATATGTATGCACAAGATACTCTTGGAGGAAGATTCTAAGCCGGTAGTGCAACCCCAAAGAAGACTAAATCCCACAATGAAAGAAGTTGTCCAGAAGGAAGTAATGAAGCTCTGGAATGCTGGGATTATCTATCCAATTTCTAACACTTCATGGGTAAGCCCAGTACAAGTGGTACCAAAGAAAAGTGGGATGACTGTCGTTGTTAATGAGAAGAATGAGCTCATTCTAACAAGAACAGGGACTGGGTGGCGAATGTGTATTGATTATAGAAGGTTGAATGATGCCACAAGCAAGGATCATAATGGATTATAATGGATTAATCTCACTTAGATAACTCTTACATCAAAAAGTATGTCAAGTGAGCATAGTTGTTCTTAATCCACAAATCCTAACTCACTTGCTAATTGCCTTAGCAACAAGTTAGTGTTACTGGAAACAAGAACAATTAACAATCCAAGAATTATCACTAAATGTTGGACATTCCAACTCTAAGAACCCATATGCTCATTTTTCCCAAGCCAAGACATGAAAATTTTACCTATAATCAAACTTGACATTTCCACAAACACTTAGTGGGCATAAGCACAAATCATGACAAATTTGAGAAAATGCTTGAAACTATGAGCAACAATCAAAATCAACAATACTAACTCAAACAAGCATATAACAATCATCAATCATCAAAATCATCAACAAGAGATCAAAATTGCAAAAACGTATATATATTAACACTATGACTTTAACTACAAGAAAGAGTATCAAAATTGTAACTATAAAAAGGAGTAATTAAGAAATACTTACAATGGAGGCAAGCAAAATTCCAAGATTAAAAATGGAAAATGGAACTTGAAATGTAAACCCTAATAGAACCCTAATGGTGTTGAGAGAAAACCTAAAGAAAAACTAAACCTAAAGCCTCCTACTACTATCTACAAACTACTCCTAATGATATGCTATCCTTCTCCAATGTTTGACCCTTACAATATAAGCTTTGGCAATCAGAATTAGGCCACCAAGCCTCTCAAAACGCAAGTCACGTGCGTTTTTAATAAAGGCATGTGCAGGTACTTGTGCGTACGCACATATGTGTGCGCACGCACACTTGGCCGAAATCTCAGGTTGTGCGTACGCACAAAAGGCTGTTCACACGCACCCTTCATGATATTTTGGATGATTGTGCGACGCGCAAGATGCTGTGCGCTCGAACACTTTGCTTTTCTCTGCTGCCTGTGCGAACGCACAAGAGGCTGTGCGCACACACACATCGTGATGCTCTTCTCCTTTGTTTCCTCATGCTTCCTCCTCTTTGCATGTTTCTCTTCCATTCTCACCAAGTCATTCCTACCTTATACATCTAAAATCACTGACCAACAGCATCAAGGTATCGAATGGAAGGCAAATGGAATAAAATAGGTTAAATTAAGCATAAAAGAGCAAGTTTTCACAACCAAGCGTAATTTAGGAAGAATGCTCAAAAGCATGCTAATTAAAAGAATAAGTGTAGGTTTATATGTTGAATTCCTCTCGATTCTAACCAAAAATTATCATAAAATATGGATTCATCAATTTCCCCACACTTAAACACTAGCATATCCTCATGCTAATCACAGTCAAAGGAGATGAATGAAAGGGCAAACAATTTATTTAATGTACTACCTATATGCATGCAACTATTCTAGATATTACCTACTAATACCTATTCTACTGAAAGTTGGTAGAAACAAACCATGAAATTCCAATCAATCCCAAGAAAGCCTTAAGGCCAAAGCAAAGAGTCAATGCACTATGATCAATGTCCAAAGAATTGAATTGAGATTTTCAAAACTAACAAACAACTTGCGAGAAGATACAATATAAGATATACGAACATAGAATTGAGTGATCGACCCACCCCCTCACCGGATGTGTATTCACTATAGTCGCTCATTGTTTAGGGCTTAATCACTCAATTCTCCTTTAATCATGTTTTTCAAAGATTTGCAAGTCATCTAACAATCAGCTAATACTTGATGCATGAAAAAAAATATCATGAGATCTTTGGAGGGTTGTAATGGGACTAGGGTTAAGGTAGGATTAATATGGTTAAGTGGGCTTAGTGAATTAGATCTTTGATTAGCTCAAGTGTCCCACCTAATCCGATATCACCCTATGTACACATAACAAAACAACCTACATTCCCCTTTATCCCCTTTCTCGCATTCACTATGCATTTTTCTTTCCAAAATACAACATATGCACTTTTCATTTAACTTTTTATTTCGTATGCTACTATGCACAAGATTTGATTTGATTTTTTTTAAATCAAAATTTCATTGTTTTTGTCAACAACAAGAGATGCATATGTTTTGAACAATGAATGCATGATTGTTTACCCTTTTTCCAAATTTTCACAATGAACACCCCATGTAACTTCATCACCAATGTTTCCCAACAATTTTCCCCCCACACTTTGAGTAGCACACACACTACTCCACCCATGCTAATCAAAGAAGCAATCCAAGGACATCAATGGTTTTTCGCTTTAGGGAGAATAATGTGCTTAGAATCAGAACAAAAGGAGATTTAAAGGCTCAAAAAGCGGTTACAAAGGTGAATGTAAGGGTTGGCCATGTGGGTTAGTGAGTTCAATATAAAAAATTGCCTCAATCATACTAAATGAATTCAAACACCAAATATAGGACATAAAGATTCAAGCAAATCTAAGATCACAATAAAAAAGTAGTATAACATACAAGAACAAACTTTATGGTTGAAAATGTACAACCATCTATTAGAGCTCAAATCTCACAAGGTATGTTGTTCTAGCTCTTTTTCTATGATCTATGAAAAGAATACTTCAAGCAAGTTGAAAAGCAAATTTTCAAATTCAATCAATGGCACGTCCTAAGAGAGATTTCCTAAAAATTTCTTGTTGTTTTTCCAACCTTATTTACTCTATAGTGTAACATACAAATATTTACTACCATAAAACTTTAAGAATAAAATATATACAAGCAAACCAAACAAAGTGCAAAAAGAATAAATTACAAAAAGAAATCTAGAAGGTATTGCAAAGTGTTTAAGAAAAGAATTTTACCCGCCTCAAAGGTACCGATCCTCCCCCAAAATTAATTAATGCACGGTCCTCTGTGCATGCTCATAATCTGGGAGAACGATAACTTGGGGGCTCCACCTTCAACTGCTGGTCACTGACATGGGTTGAGGACTTCCACTATCTTCCTCCACAACTAACTCTGATGAAGCTTTGGGAGTTGGGTCAGGGTCTCTTCCTTGTAGTCTTGCCGCTACCCATTCGAAACGCTTGTGCTCAAGTCACTCCATATCGTGGATATCATGCAATATGTATTGGAAGAAGTCTGGAAGAGACTGGAAAAACAGTAGAGGAGTTGATGAAGTTGGTGGATTTGATGATGGTGCTTTAGGTGCTTTCCTCTTGGAAGGTGTCTTCTTTGTCAATCCATCTAAATCTCCACTTAGAATGAATTAGTTACCAGTTGGGATCTTAAACATGATGTTCGTAGGTCACCTCTCCACCCCCGCTAATATAGCAAATCGCATCACAAGGAATCCTATCATCGCCATAACCACAACTATGGTAATTATCATGAGTTAATCTCTCTTAGTTAATCCCTAACATCAAGGAATAGGTCAAGCAAGCATAATTGACCTTAATCCATAAGTCCTAGCTAACTTACCAAACTAGTTAATAAAAAGCTAGCTTTAATGAAAACAAGAGTCAACTAACTCCCCAAGAATTACCACTAAATGTCGGACATTATGACTCTAGTATCCTAGGAACTCAAATCCCAAGGCAAGGTGTCAAAATCTACTCAAAACTCAAAATTGGCATTTTCACAAATACCTTGTGTGCATAAAAGTAAAACATGGAAAATTGCAATGAAAAATAGAAAACTATAAGCAACTATCAACAATATCAATAAGAGACAAGCAATCAAGCATAAAGAAAGCATAACACATAAAATTCATTAATCAAAACTTCAAGAAACTCAAAATTGCAAATATGAACAAAGTAACTTGAACCAAAGTAAATGAAAGTAAAAGTGGTATAATAAAAGAGGAAATTGAGAGTACTTACAATTAAAGAAGCAAAATCCAAAATCAAAGCTTGCTATAAAATGTTACAAATGAGATGGAAATGAAACTCTAAGAGAGCATTCTACTCTATACTACTTCTACTCCTATGGAAGCTTCCTAAAACTAAATTAGAACCTAAAACTATGTCTATAGCCTAATGCCTTCATATGTGTTGAATTTCCCTTGATATAGCATCAATATCTAGCCTTCAAGCCTTCCAAAATGAGCCAAAAGCCCTCAGAATTTGCGCAGCACGTGTTTTATTAATAAAATTACGTTCAGGGTCCTGTGCGTACGCACAGGTACTTGTGCACACGCACACATGCAAATCTCTTCTTGTGAACACGCACAGATGCTTGTGCGTACGCACACTTCGCTGTGTGTGCTTTTCCTTGTTTTCTTCATGTTTTCTCCCTTGTACATGCTTTCTTCCATTTTTGCCTAGCCAATCTTGCCTAAATGACCTAAAATCACTCGCAAAACATATCATGGTATCGAATGGCATGAAAGTAGAATTAAATTGCTAAATTTAAGCACAAAATTGCATGTTTTCACATTTAGGATCAAATTAGGGATCAAACACAAAAGCATGCTATTTTAGTGAATAAGTGTGAGTTTATGTGATAAAATCCATCCAAATTGATTCAAAATATATCATCAAATATGGACTCATCAATTTCCCCACACTTGAACAATAGCATGTCCTCATGCTAAACCAACAAGGAAAATATTAAACGGGGTAATCAACTTATTAAATGCAACTATCTGTATGCATGTAAATATGTATAGTATCTATAGTTCCCTATGAAGATTGGTGTAAACAAACAAACAAATTCCAACCAGGAGTATTGCCAAATAGGGTTAAGCAAAGAATTAATTCAATGCAATCAAAATCTAGAGAATTGATTTAACTCATCAAAATGAAGCAACTTGCAAGAATACATGATAAGAAGTGTGGAAACATAGAGTTGAGTAATTGAACCCTCACTAGGTGTCTATACACTCTAATTACTCGGTGTCTAGGGTTTAATCACTCAAATCTTTTCCTAACCATGCTTTCAAGGATTTGCTTTTCATCTAACAATCAACAACCAAGTGATGCATGAATGCAATTATCATGAGGGCTTCATATGGTTGTAACGGGGTTAGGGTCAAGGTGGGATAGATATGGCTAAGTGGACTAACTTGATTGGATCCTTGATTAGTTTAAGTATCCGACTCAACCTTTATCAATCTAATACAAAAATATGCAATCCGAACTTCCTATCATTTCCTTTTTCACAAACATTTATGTATGATTTATCATTCACATCACATATGCATTTCTTATTCATTTTTCTTTTCTTTGGGGTAACTTTCATTCCCCTTTTTATGATGAAGATAATGATTTTTTTTTCTAATTGCATATGGTTTAATGGTTCATACATGAGTGTTCCCATTTTTCCAAAATTTTCAATAAGTACCCAATACAAACTTTTTTTATTTACTACCAATGTTTCCCAAACTTTCCCCACACTTAAATGAAACACACTCTTCAAGGTAAACCATGGTTTTTCACTTAAAGTTGTGATGTGCTAATATCAAGAACAATGGTTTAAATAAAGCTCAAAAGGGGTTAACAATGGTAAACGCAAAGGGTAGGCTATATGGGTAAAGTATGCTTAATCAAAGATGGCCTCAATCATGCTCAATGCAACACAAAACATCAATCATTGGAAATAAAGAATCAAGCAAAACTAAGATTACAATCATAGAAGAGATATAACACGCAATGAACAAAATTAGTGGTTAAAATGTATAACCACTCAATATAAGCTCAAAAACTCACAAGGTATTTGTTCTTTACTCTTCTATATTCTATAGAAATCATTCAAACAAGTTTCAAAAACAATTTTCCAAATCAATTCAATAGAATGCCCATTAACAAGATTCTTGGAAGTTTTGTAGTTTTTCACCAAAAATTATTTCCTATATGTATATGCATGTATGTATGTTGTGATGGATGCAATTTTTTTCAAAATTGCCTAGTTCTTTTCCTAATTTTCAACAAACAAAAAAGTAACATGAACAATTAGGATCAAAATAAACTAGGCATATGCTATTTACATCATCCAATCACAAACAAAGTCTATACTATATACCAAACAAAATGAAATGCAATATGTATATATACCCAAAAATGAAAGTGCAATACTAACGATAACTAAAAACAACTAATATATATATACCAAAGTACCAAAATGTAACAAAAGATAAAATACTGTAAATATCTACAGAAGCATAATAAAACTGAAATAAACTAAATGAAAAGTGTTCAGGAGAGAATGTTTACACCCAAAAAATTAGTAGATCCTCCCCCACACTTAGATGATGCACGGTCCTCCGTGCCAAATAATCGGACCGGGGTGATCAACTCTAAGGAGCTCCATCACCTGGCAGTGGTGGGTGGTGATGATGCTGAAATACAATCATGGCTCCGGAGGGCTCTGCGGTGGCCTCAGCTGCCGACTCCTCAGCTACCATCTCTAGTATCTGGTCGGCTCCAGCTGCCGGCTCCTCAGCTCTCAGGACTGTAGTCACCTCAGCTGTGCGCTCCTCTGCTCTCTGGTCAGTGGGCTTGATTGCCTGGCCAACTTTAGCTGCTGGCCCCTCCAGAGCTGGCTCCTCAAGCTCTGGCTCAGACTCTGGTGTATCCGGAGGAGGTGGCCCAGGGTCTCTACCCTCGAACTTTACCACAATCCACTGAAAGCGGTGAGCGTTGTGGTGCTTGAAACGGTGGAGGGTCTGAAGGATCTCCCGACCCTGCTCATAAGGTGTCTGAGGTCGAGGTGTAGGTGCTAGAGGTACTGAGGGTGCTGATGACTCTGTTGATGATGGTGGCTCAGTCGTCTTCCTCTTCTTCTGTGCTGGCGGTCCATCAGATTCGTCGTATGGTAAGAATAGATGGGTGCTTATGAAAATAGATGTCCGGTCTGTCGGGTGTCTCTCCACCTCAGATAAGGCAGCCAATCTGGTGATCTTCGACGGGAAGGAAATATTGTACTTCTGTTGTTGGTTCACCTTCCACATTGAATCTCTGATAAGAGGAAGAACAGAGATCCTCTTCCCCTCTAGAATAGCCCAAAGTAGAACGGCCACACGGACGCGGATATGAGTGGCATGCGTGCTCGGCAGGATATAGTAAGCGATAATCTGCTGCCAGATCCTCACCTCAGGAGTCAAGTCGGAGCACGCAATGCTCAGCGAGACCGCATTCTCTCCTATCTGGCCTCAGGTTGGCCAATCTTCTTCAGAACCACGTCTAATGAAAGCTTGCCAGATGTCATGTCCTTCACTATCTGAGGATAAACATCTCGAGCGTGAGGAATATGCGGTATCTACAAGAAGGATTCCAAAGCATGGTCGAAGGAGTCCACTGTGACACCTCTCTGAAAAACATTTGTGGCATCCCTCTTAAGCAGATTTCTGTAGAATTCTTTGACTTGGTGTTCATTTATTACCATCGGATCGAATTCTACAAATTTCCAATAGTAAAAGTCCAATCTGGTATGTATTAGGTCCGTATATTTCTCAGGGACATTTAGCTTCCTCTCGTAGTGAAAGGCACGCTTTTCTAATTTTCTATACTATTCTTTGGCTATTTCATTGATGAACGTGTCTGGTTGAGTAATCGGAGGCGTAGGAGGAGGACGAACCAAAGGATTGGCTTTCTCCGTTCCTTTGCGAGGCATCCTGAAAAAGACAAAAATAGAATACACTCAGGAGAAACAAATAAAATTCACAGAAAGAAGGAGGATATAGTCAAGCAATGCATATTAGAGCCACAAAGGTAAACAAAAATTCAATTAAGGGAAAACATGTATAAAACAGTCAAATGCTCAAAAAGAAATGTATTTTCCCTCAATCAAACAACCTAGGTTAAATAAAAGAGAATTAACAATAATTAAAGGACATATATGACTTAGGTATAAAAATGCAAGTGAATTGAATTGAAAGAAATTGATTATTGCAATTTGCCATTGAATTGAAAAGATCAGCAAAAATTGGCACAAAAGACAATAATCAATGTAACAGTAAAAGCATGCACTTCTTCATGTTGAGACGATAAGAAATGATCACATATACATAACTTCTTGTTCAAAGCAATGCTTGATTGAAAAACAGATTGTATTGCTCAAAAACATGAATGAACAAGTGGCTATGTATGTGGTCATCCAGTTTTAACAACTTCATGAATAGGCAACAATATCAATTCACTAAACACAATCAGGTCATGCACTTAGAACGTACCAAACGGAATGATCACAGCTGTAATTTTAAATTCAATTTGATCTTTCAGCAAAATCAGCAACTAAGTACATGACTAATAGAGCATCCACTAAGTACAAAATAATCATAGTGGCAAAGTCAAGTTCAGTTTGATGTTTCAGCATAAGATTGCACAAGGTGCATAGATGAATTCAAGCTCAGGCAGCATCCAAGATTACAAAAAATTTGCACAGGTATGAAACAAAATGCCAAATGAAAGCAAAATCCAAGGTCTATGCTGATCAGACATAGAAATCAGACAAAAAACTTCATTCAAGCAATATATCAAGCATGTTTTGTTCATCATTGAAAAACAGCATTCACAGTACAAAGTAGCAGTAGAGCAGTCCAGAAAAATCAGAAATAATCAGCCAACATCAAATATTCACTCCAAAACACAGAAGTTATCTAACCTATAGCCTCCTAATCACTAAACAAAATTTAAAACAGAATTAAAAAGCAAGTAAAATAAAGTAGTAGAAAAATGAAACAGGGCAGGGAATAGGGAAGTAGAACTTGCATTGCAGAAGAAGGAAGAAGAAGAAAAAATGGACGGAGAAGAAGAGTAGTGGCAGATGTCGTGGCGGCACAGAAGCTCGCCGCCGCTAGTGGCTGGCCGGACTGGGTGACGCGAATGAAGACTGGGTGCGGGTCTGTTTACTTTCACGCACAGAGGGAAGAAATGGAAAAGAGGGAGAGAAGAAATGGAAATGGAGAAGAGAAAGAAGAAGGAAAGAGAGAGAGGGTTGGCGATGGTGGTCGCCGGTGGTGTAGTGGTTGGACGGAGGTGGTGGTTAGGTTGCTGGGTTAAGGGTTAGTGTGATTGGAGTTCAAAGAAAAGAAGAAAAAGAAGAAGAAGAAGAAGAAAATGTTGGGGTGGGGTTTGTGAAGCGCGACAGTCCCCATTTCGAATTAACGTTTGAAACGAACCTGTTCGTACGCACAGGGTAGTGTGCGGACGCACAGAAGGAAAGAATGAGGTGTGTGCGCGCACACAACAGCGTGTGAGCATTGCAGACAGAAGGGCCATCGCAACCTGTGCGGACACACAAGGCCTTGTGCGTGCGCATAGAAGAGAAAAAGGTGATGGTGTTCACACACACAAGGTGTGCGTGTGCTGTGGCCAGAAGGGGTGTTGATGGTTGTACGTGCGCACAGGCCGGTGCACACGCACAGGGAAGTTCTCTCTTTTTTTTTTGAGAAAAGGGTGGGGTGTGCGCTCGCACGCACGGTGTGCAGGCGCACTCGAAGAAAAGAAGGGGTGTACACACGCAGAAGCCGTGCGCGTGCTGTGAACAAAGCGGGTGTTTAGGGATGTGCATGCGCACAGGGCTGTGCGGATGCACAAGGACGGAAAAACAGGGAACTGTGCGTGTGCACAAGGCTGTGCGTACGCACAGGACTCTGTTCCTGCAACAAAAATTATGCCTCTAAGGTATCAATCATGACATCCCAAACAAGTTTTCAAGTCCCAAAACATCATAAAACTCCAAAAACACATTATTCTACTAAAATTACCTAACAAACATCAAAATAAAACTAACCAACTAAGCAAAATAACCAATTATTCAAGCATTAAAAATTAAAAAAGAGAAAGTTAGAAGGATATTACCATGGTGGGGTGTCTCCCACCAAGCACTTTGGTTTAAAGTCCTCAAGTTAGACTTTTGAGGAGATCTTTGCTAGGGTGGCTTGTGTTTCCACTCCTCCTTGAATCTCCAATCATGTTTGCTTTTGATTTGACCTCCGGGGTCCCAAATGATTTGCATCAAACTCAAGAGAGATTTCAAGCTAGCAACTAGGATCCATGAGTGTTGACTTCTAAAACTAATGCCTGGATCCCATATTCTAGTATCTTTATCACCATCTTGTTGGTTTTCACTTGTGCATTTGGATGAACAACCTTTTGAATCACCTTTGAAGTACCCAAACAATCCTTGGAATCCTCTTAATGTATTTTGCACCATTTATGCCTTGAATTCCTTTTGTAACCAACATCCAATTCTTCATTGTTTAACACACCAAGAAGTACCATAAGTTGACAATCCGTTTCCAAGAGGGCAAATTGATACAGGCCTATAAAGCCATTAAAGAAATTGTTACCCACTCAATTTGTCCTTGGTTTGGAATTGCTTCCTCACCCACTTCTTCCTCCTTTTTCCCATCAGTTAAGTCATAGCAAGGAGGTTGCGAGAAGTCTACCTCCATGTTTCTATCAAACTCAATGGGAAGAGGCTTATTAGGATCATCGAGGGGATGGACCAAGGCGGACAAAAAATCACTGATGATGGAATCCTCATCTTGATCAATCTCTCTCAATTCTCCCTTTCCTTCCTCCGGTTCACATACTTCCCTTTCTTCCTCCTGTTGCACTTCAAGCTCTAACTCTTCTTTTTTTTCCTTGAGGCTCCATGTTATCCTCCTCTGTACACTCCTTTGTTGCTCCTCCATATTCCTCAAGGGGAACGTCTTGATTGCTTGAGCGTAGTGAGGCTAGGCAATTTACCGCTTTGGCTATAGTAGCTATGAATTCACCTTCCTTCCTTCGGAACTCTTCTTGCTCTTGGAAGAATGCTTGAATGTCTTATTCTTCTTGGGGCAAGGATTGGAAAACTTCACATTGAGCTAGAAGAGAAGGTTCAAAAGTTGGGAGAAAGGTTGTATATGTGGGTGGTAGTTCATGTGGGTGGGGATATTGAGGTGGTGCATAAGGGGGTGATGGTTCATATGGTTGATGGCAAGGTGTATAGACATTGGGATCCCATGGAGGTGTATGGTATGGTTTTTGAAGGTTGTGCATGGGGTATCTTTCATAGTTGGAATTGGTGTGAACATTAGTGGGGGCTTGGGGGAGGATTTGGCTCGTTGTAGTATGGGGAAGATTCCTCCTCCCTTCATCGCTTCTCTCACTCCTTGATGCAATTCCAATTCGAATTCATCATACCCTACAAAACAATCACAACCAAGCTCCAAGCAACAAGTGTGATATCTCATAAAGAAAGTAAGAAATAAAAATAAAAGACATCAACAAATAAGAAGAATAAACATTCACATATTAACAAAAACAACCAAACAACCAATAAGTAGGATATTTACACTATCAACATATTTACAATAACCAAAAGATAGCACTCAATTGCAATCCCCGGCAACGGCGCCAAATTTAACAAGAGATCAAATTACATGGGTTTGGATTTTCGCACTAAAAATAGGATTGATGTTGCAAGTATAGTCCAAACCCAACAATTGATCATCAATCAAATGTTCACAATCCAAAACAAATATAAACCGAGAGTAATTCAACCTCAGGTCATTCTCCCTAGGAATGTAATTGAAGTGTTATACTTTCGGTTGTTAGAAACAAAAGGGGTTTTGGAATGAAAGAACTAAAAGATTAAAAGAGCTTAAGGAATTAAAGAACTAAACAATGATCAAAATTGGAATTAGTGCAATTAACAAGGAAATAGGATCAAAACTAGTGAAAATGCTATAAATACATAAAAAGAACCGTGACTTGGGAATGAGGATCCAAGGAATCCTATCATCGCCATAACCACAACTATGGTAATTATCATGAGTTAATCTCGCTTAGTTAACCCCTAACATCGAAGAATAGGTCAAGCAAGCATAATTGACCTTAATCCATAAGTCCTAGCTAACTTACCAAACTAGTTGATAAAAATCTAGCTTTAATGGAAACAAGAGTCAACTAACTCCCAAAGAATTACCACTAAATGTCGGACATTATGACTCTAGTATCCTAAGAACTCAAATCCTAAGCCAAGGTGTGAAAATCTACTCAAAACTCAAAATTGGCATTTTACAAATACCTTGTGTGCATAAAAGTAAAACATGGAAAATTGCAATGAAAAATAGAAAACTATAACCAACTATCAACAATATCAACAAGAGACAAGCAATCAAGCATAAAGAACGCATAAAATATAAAATTCATCAATCAAAACTTCAAAAACTCAAAATTGCAAATATGAACAAAGTAACTTGAACCAAAGTAACTGAAAGTAAAAGTTCTATAATTAAAGAGGAAATTGAGAGTACTTACAATTAAAGAAGCAAAATCCAAAATCAAAGCTTGCTATAAAATGCTACAATGGAGATGGAAATGAAACCCTAAGAGAGCATTCTACTCTACACTTCTCCAACTCCTATGGAAGCTTCCTAAAACTAAATTAGAACCTAAAACTATGTCTATAGCCTAATGCCATTATATGTGTTGAATTTCCTTTGATATAGATCAATATTCAGCCTTTAAGCCATCCAAAATGGGTTAAAAGCCCTCAGAATTCGCGCAGCATGTGTTTCATTAATGAAATCACGTGCAGGGTCCTGTGCGTACGCACAGATGTGTGCGCACGCACACTTGGCTGAATGTTGACATGTGCGAATGCATAGGTACTTGTGCGCATGCACACATGCAAATCTCTTCTTATGCGCACGCACACACGCTTCTGTGTATGCACACTTCACTGTGTGTGTTTTTCCTTGTTTTCTTCATATTTTCTCCCTTGTACATGCTTTCTTCCACTTTTGTCTAGCCAATCTTGCCTAAATGACCTGAAATCACTCGCAAAACATATAACGGCATCGAATGGCATGAAAGTGGAATGAAATTGCTAAATTTAAGCACAAAATTGCATGTTTTCATATTTAGGATCAAATTAGGGATCAAACACAAAAGCATGCTATTTTAGTGAATAAGTGTGTGTTTATGTGATAAAATACATCCAAATTTTGTCAAAATATATCATCAAATATGGATTCATCATCGGACATGGGTGGCATGGGTGCTAGGAATTATATAGTCGGCCACAATTTGATGCCAAATACGCGCCTCGGCATTCAAATTGGAATAAGCAATGCTAGTGGGAACAGATTTTCCTTCCATGCTATATTCCCAAGATGTATCGGGACAGCCAATTTTCTTAAGAATGGGAGCCAAGGACATCCTCCCCTTCAACAAATCCGCTTTGATCCTTGAATAAGCATCCTTAGCAGGCGGAATATGGGAAATCTTCAAAAGAGCTTCTAGAGCCTTGTTGGAAGTATCTAACGTCTTCCCTCGGAGGAATACGGACTCCGCTTCCCAAGCATGAGAGTTCGCATAAAACTCCCGCACCATAGACTCATTTACTTCAATGGGGTCTTGTTCAAGAAATCCCCAATGAAGTGAGGCAATCCTTTCATAGATGCGCACTGCATATTTGTCCGAAATCTTGAGCCTCTGCTCCGAATGGATTGCTCTTTTTTCAAGCTTAGAATATTGGAGGTCGGCTCTATGATTGGCAAAGGTGTTCGGTTCGTCGCTATGAAGATAGGAGGGACACGAAAGAGCATTCTCCGGGTCCACTGGTTGTGGAACCGGCGCTTTGCCTTTCTTACGCATCCTAACAAGGAGAAATAAAGAAATAGATATCAAGATCATATGGTAACAACAAAAAAAGATCGATGAGAAAGCACAAACAATGTCAAGAAAAATTAAGATTCTTAATTGAGAAGCTTTCAAAATAGTGTGGTTTAAGAGAAGAAAATATGTGCATTCCAAGAGTGCACGCAGTTAGAACACACATACCGGTCAGATAAAACGGCAATCACACTACGAAACAATCAAAGCTTAATGTTTCTCAATCAAGTGTTTAAGTTGCAAGTGTAAAGAATTAAGATGTAAGCAAACTTAAATAAGCACAAGATGACTTAATTGAATTCGTTGTGAAAATGGGTATTGGGGTTGTGGACATGAAAGTTCATTATTAAAAAGGGTGCACAACAATAATAACCATTTACGCAAAGTGAAATGTCATTTGTGCATCTTGAGGGTGTGAGAATCACATATACAATGTGCTTAAGTTAGAGCAAAAGATGTTTGATCAAGACATCAAGGAATAAA
Source organism: Arachis stenosperma (assembly GCF_014773155.1). Classification (NCBI taxonomy): domain Eukaryota; kingdom Viridiplantae; phylum Streptophyta; class Magnoliopsida; order Fabales; family Fabaceae; genus Arachis; species Arachis stenosperma. Next base: position 47,399,219 of record NC_080378.1, on the reverse strand, counting down.
CACTTGTAATGTGATTACTCAATTCAATTGCTAAGATGAACAATGAAAAATTTGAATTCAATTAAGATCAATGCATTCACAACAAGTCACCCATTAACAAAGGAATAAAAATCATGTAAGACATGGGTGTTTGGAACTTCAAGTTCAAGAAACAAGGGAATGAATTGGTAAATTCAAGTTGATCATCATCAAAAATCATATTTGGAGTTGCACAAATCATAGAATATGCCAAACATGAGATAAGTTGAGAGCATATGATGGCCATTTCATATGAATCAAACAAAAGTTGACTTAGGCATTTCATCAAACACTTAACGTGCATTGTGCAAACTTATCACATTTAAGCTCAAATTCAATAAATAGCAACCCATCAATTCAGAGATCAAACACTTGCAATACAAAGATAACCAAAGAAAGCAATAAACTCAATCTACTTTATGCACTAAAGATAAAACAAGCTCAAAAGTTAACATGAAAAAGAAATAAAAACCTGAAAATGGAAGGATGAAGAAAGCAAGATGAGAAGATGAAACAGTGGCACTTATGATAGCCACTGTGAGCTCACGGCAGTTAGCTTCGCCGGAGATACACCAGAATTCCACGGAGGGCAGGGAACTCACCGGTGGAAGAGAAAGAAAAGAGAAAGAGAAGAAAGAAAGGAAGAAGAAAGAGAGAAGAGACAGAAAGAGAGGTGGCGGTGGTTGACGGCGGTGGGACGCTGGCGGCAGGGTCACCGAAAGAGGTCTGGGAAGGGCGGCGCAGCAACAGCAGCTAGGAGAAGAGAAATAAGTTGCTAGATCAACAGGGTGTTTGCCCTATTTAGCGCCCAGATTGGGGCTTGTGCGTACGCATACAGGTCCATGCGTACGCACAAGAATCAAAACATAAGGGAATGTGGACGCAAATAGCTTGCGAACGCTCCCAACAAATGGGGTGTAACAAGGTGTGCAGACGCACCAAGCTTTGCGCTCGCATAGACGACTGAAAAAAAAATTTACATGGGGAAGGGACACGTGTGCGTGCACACACAGGTCTGTGCGCATGCACAGGGGCGAATTATGGCAGGGGTTCATGCACACAGGAAACAGAAGGGGTGCAAGCTCGTGTGCGGGCACACAGAGAGAGCAAGAAGGGGATGTGTGCGTACACACAAGCAGGTGTGCACGCATAAAGACAAGAAAAATAGGGGAGCGCCCACGCACAAGGCGTGCAAGCGCTGTGAACAAAGGGCGCAATAGCTGGTGTGCGTACGCACAGGGGTGCGCACGCACATGACGCGAAAAATAGAGGTTGCGTGCATACGCACAAGTGTTTGCGCACGCACAAAGCCCTGTTTTTGCCAAAAAAAAATTTCAATTTCTAAGGTACTCAACCTTATCTATCAAAATTTCAACCTCAAACATACAAACATTCAAACATTCATGACCCATAAGCAAATTAACCTATCTATCTCAAAGACATTTAAACCAATCCAAAGTGAATCAACATGACAAAAAGCAATTAAGTCAAAGAAATATAAACAAAAAGAGAAGGGTTAGAACAATGTTACCATGGTGGGGTGTCTCCCACCTAGCATTTTGGTTTAACGTACTAAGTTGAAAATGCATGAGTTCAATGATCAACAATTGGAACCTCCCTAAGGAGGAAGATTTCCAACTCCTTGGCATGCTTGGGTTGTGTGTGGTCCAATGATTTAGGCTCCTTGACAACATTTTCTTCTTCATACTCCTTACTAGGCTTAACCACTTGATTTTCAATTAGGTCACAACCAAAGATAGAGTAGACTTCAAGAGTGGGCTTCTTGGATCCATCCAAAGTGAACTTCATTATTTTCCCCTCGGCCTCAAATGAGTATGCTCCGGAAAATATATCCAACTTGGATCAAGATGTCTTCAAAAATGGTCTCCCAAGGAGAATAGAGGATGGCTTGTCTGAATCAATTGGAGGGGTTTCCAAGATGTGAAAATCTACCAGAAATAGCAACTATTGGATATTGACCAATACAATCTCTGAAATTTCTACAACCGACACAATACTTTTGTCCACCAACACAAATCTTGCTCCGGACCTCTTCAATGGTGACAAGTTCAACATCTCATAAATAGGGAGGGGCATAATGCTTACACAAGCTCCCAAATCACACATGCAATCTGTGAACTCCATACCACCAATCACACAAGTTACCAAACACAGACTGGGATCATTACACTTTTACAGAATGAGAGATGAAATATAGTCTTTTACCGAACTTTTGTTTAACTCACCAATCTTATCCTTATGTGTGCAAACATCCTTCAGGAATTTGGCATACTTTGGCACTTGTTGAATGGCTTGAAAAAGGGGAACGGTAACTTCCACGTTCTTGAAAATCCCCACCATATTGGGGTCAAGGTCTTCATGCTTCTTAGCCTTTTTAGCCAATAATGGGAAAGGAGTTGGCATAGGCTCTTCAAGAGGGTTCTTCTTTTTGGGCTCCTTGACCTTTAATAGTTCCTCTTATCCTCTTGCAACATTTTCCTTCTCATCTCCAGTCACCTCCACTTCTTCTACTATTTCTTCATTGTGGCGTTCCTTGCTCAAACTTGTAGGTTCGAGACCAACTTCATCTAACTTGGTACCACTCCTAAGGGTGATAGCATTAATGCTTCCCTTTGGGTTTGGTTGAGAAGGTAGACCGCTAGAGGTAGAAGCTTGATGGGTATTTTGAGTCTTTGAAGGAGAAAGAGTCAAACAGGATAAAACTTCGGCAATGGTTGCCATGTACATTTCTTGCTTCTTATTAAACTCCATTTTCTATTGCATGAAGCTTTGAAGTGCATCATTCATATGAGGTTGATTTGGAGAAGGAGGTTGATTGTTTTGAGTGAGGTTAGGCCTAGTGTGTGGTTGTTGATATCTTGCTTGATGTAAACAATGAGGTTGTTGATTAGGTTGGGCATGAGGTGAACTTTGTGGTTGATATGGTGGGTAGTGAGGTTGTGGTGGTTGATGGTAAGGTTGTTGGCTTGGGATGGTTGGTTCCACCTTTGATGGGAGTTATCTCTCCATCCTTGACTTTGGTTCCCTCCATTGTGATGAGATCCTTGATTGTCTTTATTGTAATTGGATCTTTGTGGATAAGGATTTGCTACCGCCAATCTGTTGTCCTCTTGGATTTGAGGGCACTCATCGGTGTAGTGACTGTTGCAAGCACAAATACCACAAGATCTAAGAGGTCCTTCAATTCTAGGAGGTTGGGGTGGAGAAGATAGCAACATTTATGAAATTTGTTGGCCTTGAGCGATTTGCCTTAACAACATCGTCATCTCACCAAGCATCTTAGTCAAGATAGCATCACCGAAAGGTAAGACTTCACTTATAGCCTTTGATTGGGGATTTCTTGTCCTTAAATATTGAGTCGAATCCACCAAGCCCACAATGACTTCCCAAGCTTCTTCAGCAGTCTTGTTCTTAGTGAGAGATCATCCACTTCAGGAGTCAAGAAGGAGCTTGTCTTGAGGGATCATCCCTTGGCAAAAGTAACTAATGAGCACCAATTCATCAATGCAGTGGTGTGGACAAGCTTCCAACAACTTTTTGAAGCTTTCCCAATATTCATAAAGGGTTTCTACATCTAAAGGCATGATGTAAAATATTTCCTTTCTTAGACGATCCATCTTCTAAGGTGGATAGAACTTCTCAAGAAACTATTTGCGCAGCAAATCCCAGTTAAAAATCACCTCCTTAGGTTGGGTGTAAAACCATTCTTTCGTCTTTCCCTCTAGGGAGAAAGGGAAAGCAAAAACCATGACCGCTATCTCATCCGAGCCATGTCTTCTGGCCGTAGAGCACACAACTTGAAAGTCTTTCAAGTGCTTGAGAGGGTCTTCTCCCGGTAACCTATTATATTTCGGAAGAAAGTTGATCATACTCGTCTTGAGCTCAAAGTTGGCATCATGATCCGGATACTAAACTTGTACTGGTTTCAAGGTGATGTCCGGGACTCCGACCTCCTTTAAAGTAATTCTCTGCGGTGGCTCCGCCATATTATTGTCACCTAATTCACTCAAAGAAATTTCAGCACTTCCAACAGAAGAATACAAGGTTCTCTCGTTAAGTAAAGAATGAGGATCACGGTTAGAAGGTGATGGTGAATTGGTTTGCTCTTCAAGAGAGTCTCATTCACTATGCACAAATGCTAACCGGTGCCGAGCTTGCCTAAGATGTGTTAAAAGTCCTTTCTATTTCAGGGTCAAAAGGGGCCATGTTCGGGTCTGGAAACGACCGTATCATTCAAGTGAGGAATCAATGAAAACATGCAATTACCAAAAGCAAAATAAGACTAAGAGAATAAGCAAAAACAACCTAATAGTCAATAACTGCTAAAACTATTTAGATAGAGGCGCCAACTACCAATTAGTGTCAAGTAACAAACAAAAATCAAGTATTCACACTATTCACATATTCACAAAAACCAAAACTATAGCACTCATTGCACTTAGGTCACTGGTAACGGCGCCAAAAACTCGGTGGTCGCCCCAAAGCGGGTTAGGGATTTTTCCTCAAAAATGGAATTAGCGTTGCAAGTATAGCCCCAACCAACAATCGGCCAACACCAAAGTTTAGAATAAAAAATGGTCACAAATCAAAATAGATTTAAACCGAGAGTTTTAATTCCCGGGTTGTCTCCCAAGAACTAGTGATCAATGAGTGCACAATTTAGGTTGTGAAGGCAAAAAAGATTTTCAATAAAGAGATTAACAATTAAAGGAATAAAAGAACACTCAAAATGGCAATTAAAGAACTAATAAAGGGATTAAATAACTAGCTATTTAATATGAACAAGTAAGATATAAAAGTGATTGATGTATGTGTGTGTGTGTGTGACTCAAAGCATAAATGAAATCTTGGCTTGGGGTGAGCTAAGGAATCATTTCCTTGTTGCAACCACAACTATGACAATTGTAATGGATTAATCTCACTTAGTTAACTCTTACATCGAAGAGTAGGTCAAGTAAGCATAGTAGTTCTTAATCCACAAATCCTAACTCACTTGCTAATTGCCTTAGCAACAAGTTAGTGTTAGTGGAAACAAGAACAATTAATAATCCAAGAATTATCACTAAATGTTGGACATTCCAACTCTATAATCTATATGCTCATTTTCTCTAAGCCAAGAGGTGGAAATTTAACCCATAATCAAACTCGACATTTCCACAAACACTGGGTGGGCATAAGCACAAATCATGACAAATTTGAGAAAATGCTTGAAACTATGAGCAATAATTAATCAAAATCAACAATACTAACTCAAACAAGCATATAACAATCATCAATCATCAAAATCATCAACAAGAGATCAAAATTGCAAAAAAAAGTATATATATTAACACTATGACTTTAACTACAAGAAAGAGTATCAAAATTGTAACTATAAAAAAGAGTAATTAAGATATACTTACAATGGAGGCAAGCAAAATTCCAAGATCAAAAATGGAAAATGGCACTTGAGATGTAAACCCTAATAGAACCCTAATGATGTAGAGAGAAAACTTAAAGAAAAACTAAACCTAAAGACTCCTACTAGTATCTACGAACTACTCGTAATGATATATTATCCTTCTCCAATGTTTGCCCTTTGCAATATGAGCTCTAGTAATCAAAATTAATCCTCCAAGCCTCTCAAAATGCAAGTCACATGCATTTTTAATGAAGGCAAGTGCAGGTACTTGTGCGTACGCACAGATGTGTGCGCACGTACACTTGGCCAAAATCTCAGGTTGTGCGTACACACTAGAAGCTGTGCGCACACACCTTTCGTGATATTTTGGATGATCGTGCGACGCGCAAGGTGCTATACACTCGCACACTTTGCTCTGCTCTGCTGCCTGTGCGTATGCACAAGAGGCTGTGCGCACGCACACATCGTGATGCTCTTCTCCTTTTTTCTTCATGCTTCCTCCTCCTTGCATGCTCCTCTTCCATTCTCACCAAGCCATTCCTACCTTATACATCTAAAATCACTTACCAATAGCATCAAGGTATCGAATGGAAGGCAAATGGAATAAAATAGGTTAAATTAAGCATAAAAGAGAAAGTTTTCACAACCAAGCATGATTTAGGAGGAAAGCTCAAAAGCATGCTATTAAAGGGAATATGTGTAGGTTTATATGATGAAATCCTCTCAATTCTTACAAAAAATTATCGTAAATATGGATTCATCAAGTAGTATCCTCACACCCAATGTACATGCAAACAATTTAGAACTCAAACCTCAGTTGATCACGCTGGTTCAAAATAACTGCCAATTTGGAGGAGTTCAAAAAGACCCCAATGAGCATTTGTCTATTTTTTTAAGGATGTATGATACAGTGAAGACAAATAAGGTCCATCAAGATACATACAGATTACTTCTATTCCTTTCTCCCTAAGGGATAAAGCATACAAATGGTTGGAGCTTTTCCCCAATGAGAGCCTCACTACTTGGGATGAAGTGGTAAATAAATTCTTGACAAAATTCTATCCTCCTCAAAGGATCATTAAACTCAGAACAGAGGTGCAGACATTCAGGTAATAGGATGGAGAGACACTGTATGAAGCATGGGAAAGGTACAAAGACTTGATGAGAAAATGCCCCCAAGATATGTTCAATGAATAGGTGCAGCTTTAGATCTTCTATGAAGGTGTATCTCAAGAACCAAAGATGGCATTAGATCATTCACCTGAAGGCTCACTCCACACAAAGAAAACCCCTCGAAGAGGCAATAGAACTCATTGAGGTTGTGGCCAACAACCAATATTATTATGCTTCTAAAAGGAGCAATCATTCAAGGAGGGGAGTGATGGAACTGAATCACATGGATGCTTTATTAGCCCAAAACAAGCTGATCACACAACAACTAGCAACCCTTACTAAGCACATGGAGGAGGCACAAATGTCATCCATCAATACCCAAGCACAAAACCAAACCATACCTGAAGGAGCCAAGTTAGAAGAAGAATGTGAATGGGAGAAAGCAAATTTTGTAGGCAATTCCTCTAGGCAACCTTATGATCCTCATGCAAAGATCAATAATCCTGGATGGAAAAACCACCCAAACTTTGGGTGGAAAGGCCAACAAAATCAAAACCAAGACCACAGAACACAAAACCCCAACCATTCTAACAATTTTAACCACCAATCCTCCAATCAGAAGCAATAGCAAAACTCACACAATACCACTTTTCAACCTCACCATCAACCATAAAATAGCCATTTCCAACTTCACCATCATGAAAACAACCATTTCCAACCTCCAACATACCCTAACCCACCATCACAATCTCGCTTTGAGGATAGACTTTAAAGAATAGAGATCATGCTTGGAAAACTTATGGAGGAGTCAAGGGACATGAAAGCATTTAAAGAGGAAGTAAGATCCAACATGCAGAATCAAGGAGGCTCAATTCAGAAACTTGAAGCACAAGTTGGGTATCACTCCAAACCCATGCCCACTAACACATTCCCTAGTGACAATATGACTAACCCAAGAGAAGAGTGTAAAGCCATTACACTGAGAAGTGAAAATATAGTGAAGGAAGCATCTTCAAAGGAACCACAAGAAGAGGAAGTTGATAAGAACACAAGCAACAAAGAAGAAGAGAAAGCACCTACAACCACTCCACCAAAGGAGAAAGAAATCTTGAAGCCTTATGAGCCAAATGCTCCTTACCCCCTGATGATTGGATTTTTGACGGTTTAGAATTTCACTAATGAAATCTCGTTGTAAAGTATAGTTTCTAAACCAAACAATAATCCTTTCATACAAAAAGTTGTTTGTCACTAGTACAAACCCCTAAAATTTATAAACCGAAGTATTTAAACCTCGGGTCGTTCTCCCTAGGAATTACAATAAAGTTTCTTGATATTGGTTGTGAGTTATTTTGGGGTTTTTAAGATTATAGACAAGAATTGTAAATGGCAAGAGAAATAAACTAACAACTAACAAAGCTCTTGGCAAGATATGAGAACTAGAAGTCCTATCCTAGTTATCCTTCTCAATTGTGATGAGAATTGTGTATTGCTCCCACTTAGTTAACCTCTAACCATGGAGGAAAGTCGAGTGGATGAATCAATTGATTCCTCAAGTCCTAATCAACTCCTAAAGGAAAGACTAGCTTTAGAGGCATTCAAATCAATTAGCAACTTCTAATTATCAATCAACAAAGGAATTAGACAACTCAAGAGTCACTAATTACTCTACCTAGGCCAAGAGGGACAAAACCTACACTATATCTAGAAGAGACATTTCATCAAACACATAGAGTGCAATACAAGTAAACATTATTAAATGCAAGAATTAAAGGAATCTATAACTACAAAAACAAGAGATCAACAATAGGAAAGCAATGAAGAACAATTATTATGAATTACCTCTTATTTGAATTGAAAGAAAATGGAAGTAGCAATAGTGGATCTACAACAAAGTATAAGAACAATATAAAGGAATTACAACAAAGGAGTAGAAGAATGATGAATGTAACAACAATGGATTGGGAAAGTAAAAGTAGAAGAGAGAATGAATCAAAACCTAGATCTAAGAACTAAACCTAATCCTAATTCTAGAGAGAAGTGAGAGCTTCTCTCTCTAAAACTCTAGACTAATCCTAAGTATGTTCTATATGCTTCCTACTTGATTATTGATTATGATGATGATGCCTTCCCCTTAATCCTTCATCCTTTTATTCCTTTCCCTTAGCAATTGGCGCCAAAAATGGGTTCAGAAACCCTCTCAAATCGCCAGGCACGTGTTGCATTAGTGAGGTCATGTGCCGTCATCGACGCGCGCGCGCACGGTACGCGTGCGCGTCCCTGACTTGCTTCGCAATGTGCGCGCGAGCGCCTTGTGCGCGTGCGCGTGCATGGCCTAGACCAATTCTTTGGCTTTTTGTGCTTCTCTCCACTTGCATGCTTCCTTCCTTGCTCCTTTGATCCGTGCCTAGCCTATTTCAATCCTGGAATTACTAGCAAACACATCAAGGCATCTTATGGAATCAAAGAGGAACTAGAATTCATCAAAATAAGGCTTAAAAAGCATGTTTTTACACTTAAGCACAAATACGGGAGAGATTACAAAACCATGCCAATTCATAGGTTAAATGCAAGAAAAGGTTGTCAAAATACCCTAAATTCAATACAAGTTAAACCCTAAAAATGGGGTTTATCAACCTCCCCACACTTAAACCTTAGCATGTCCTCATGCTAAAATAAGAAGGAACTAAGGGTTATGACATTTATTGAATGCAACTAAACTACATGAATCTTATCTAAATGCACTTATCTAAGCAAATGGAAATGCTTAATTCAAACAAGTCGATTCCCAAGAGAGCATGTGTAAGCACAAGAGCTAGGCAATAGGAATTAAGTCCAAACTACAATTGGATTGAATTATCAAAAAGAGTTCAAACTTGCAAGAATATAGATAATATGGGTGAACACATGTGATTGAATTTTTGAACCCTCACCGGATGTGTATCCGCTCTATTCACTCAAGTGTTTAAGGGTTAATTCACTCAATTCTCTTCTAATCATGCTTTCCAAAATTTGATTTTCTTCTAACAATCAACACTTATTTAATGCATGCATACATTCATCATGAGGTCTTTCATTTAGGTTGTAATGGGGTTAGGGTCAAGGTAGGATCATTTATGGTTAAGTGGCCTAGGCTTTGAATCTTTGATTAGCATAGACCTTCCCTCCTAACCTATATAATGACCTATACAATTAAGTACTAATCTAACTACCCATTCTTCACTTTTTCACACACTCATGCATTTTCTTTTTATTTCACTACACTTATGCATTGACTCTTATTGAGCTTAACTTGGGGCATTTTGTCCCCTTTATTGCTCTTCTTTTTTTTTCTTTCTTTTTTTTTCTATATACATTCTTTTCTTTTCCTTTCTCCTTTTTTTTTTCTTTTTCACGTTTATTTCTTTCTCTTTTCATTTTTTTTTCTTTTTTTTCTTTCAAACTATACACAAGAACATCAATGCATAAGGTCTATACATTTAATCAATACATGAGTATGTTCCCAATTCCTAAACATGAAAGTGTACTACCCTTTTTATCCTATCCAATGTTCCCAAGCCTCACCAACTTGAATAATAAACACTCTCACTAGCCTAGGCTAATCAAAGATCCAAACAAGGACTTTTCATTGGTTTTCCGCCTTGGGCTTGTAATGTGCTAAAATGAGAATAAGTTGGTTAATCGTAGGCTCAAATTGGCTAACAAAGGAATATAAAAGGGTTGGCTATTTGGATAAGTGGGCTAATGAAATGATGGCCTCAATCATATAAATGCATAAATACAAGAAATAAATGGATATATAGAATCAAGCAAATCAAGGATCATAACCATAGAAAGAGAGCAATTTTACACAAGAATGGAAGATAAATGGTCATAAAATATAACCACATCAATAGGCTCAAGTCTCACAAGCTTGTGTTCTCAATTCAATACATGATTCACAAAGTATGAAATTCAAGCAAGTTTCATAAAGATATAGCTTATTCAATCAATTGGGTTGGTGCCCTATGCCCTATAATTAAAATTCTTGGGAAATCTCAATATTTGACTAAGCATTGTTGTGATTGAAAAATCCAAAAATTTCCTTAGTTTACCCTTTCCTTTTACTTAAAACCAATTTTTTGTGCAAAAAAGGTGACACTAAGTTTGCAATTCAAAGTATGATTTCTAATCACAACCACAAACTAAAAGGAAGATAAGCAAGAATGCATAAAGAAAAATCCAACTAAAAGTATGAAATCTAAAAATATCCAAAAGCATCAAGATGTCTAAAATCCAAAATAAGCAATAAAAGTATCCAAAGTAAACTAAAAATGCATCAAAATATATACAAAAGATGTGCAAAACACAATAACTAGGAGAGTAGCCGAAAAGTTCACCGGTCCCCAAATAATGCTACCGGTGCCCTCCCCACACTTAAGATCAAGCATCGTCCTCGATGCTAAATCGGAGGATCAGTGGGAGGTACAACGATAGGCTCTGGTTGTGGCTGTGGGACTGGCTCCGCATGAGGCTGAGCTGTCTCTGTGGTGTCCGGAGCAACTGGAGGGGCATCCTGCTGAATCGGTGCCTCCGCATCCTCCTCCTGATGATCCTGCTCATCGGAGGCCGGAGAATCGGGAAGCGGAGGTAACTCAGCGCCAAGAGAGATGAGCGCCTGATCCATCCGATCCAGTCTGTGTCTGACATGGAGCCTCTCGCGCTCTAAAAACTGAAACAAACACTGGACCAGTAGGTAAGTAGGCTCAGGTACCGAAGGTGTAGTTGTCGATGAAGATGGAGCTGCTGGTGTAAAAGCAGATGGGGCTGCTGAAGGTCTGGCTGTCCCGACCACCGCTCTAGCTCTAGATCGGCGTCTAGCCGGGGGTCTCTCAGTCACCCAAGTGCCCCAAAGAATAGTGACCTCCTTAGCACCGTCCTCTGGCGGCGGTGGTATCATATCATCATCGTGGCTAGGAACATCCGCCAGTGATGCCATGCTGGTAATCAAGACAGGAAAAGGCAGGAGGCCACGAATATGGGCTCGCCACATGCTCTGTCGGATCAATCGGGGAAAATAACTTCCTTTCCCTCCATAACACAGCCAATCAAGAGTAACATCTCCATAGGGATCTCAGAAAAGTGAGTGGTGGACAAGACGTAGTGAGCGAAGATCATCTGCCAAGTCTTGGCCTCCTTGTTCAAGTGTGCAAAGAGCATCCCTTTGGGCTTTGTGTTGCCCGAGTCCATGACCCAAGTGGCATCTGGTAACCCAATCACGTGCCTCAGCGCCTCATAGTCAAAGGTCATGGTATGGATAGCTATCTCTGCCTGCTGATGGGCACACAAGTCATCAGTAATGTGCCGACACTGTAATGCCTCCTCTATCGTAGTCTCGGTGATCATAACCTCTCTACCCCTCACCTGAACTGAATCCAAAGTCAGACGGAAGAAGTTGAAGTAGAATTCCTTCACCCAAGATATATTGATATCCCCCAAATCTCTGTCAACGAAATCGATACCCAACTCAAGGATCCGGCTAGTAATGGACCGTCGGACATCATTGGGTAGGAGCAATTTCTTCTTAGTGTTCAACTTTGTTGTTCGATATTTGGAAAATCGAAGCTCACAGTAGAGATTGGGAAACTTAGTCGGATCGGTAGAAGGTAACTGCTGATTTTCTTTTTCTTCGTCGTTTAAAGGATTCTTAGCATAATGCTTGTAGATGGAGGGAATGGAGGGGGTGGAGTGTTTTCTCTTCTTGGAAGAGGTGGCAGTGGCTATAGCCTTTCCTTTATCCGACATCCTGAAAAATGTGATAGAATATAAGCAATGCAACACTTAGCATGTAACAGAGAAGGCATGTTCAGGATATCAATTGGCTAATAAACAATCATGATGTGAACTGAACTTGAAAAGAATTGGTGAACAAGTAAGCATAAGTGAACAAGTAAATAAGAATGTAATGTTCACTAAAGTTAACAACTCCTATTCATTAAGCATAAAATCATCATACTTTAGAAAGAATGGTTAAAGATGGTTAAAAGTGAGTAGAAGTTAAATGGTTAAAGAAATTAGTGAGTTAGAAAAGTGGATTAGTGGTATGACGATATTTAGGCTCAATTAAAAGAGAAGTTGTGGTTCATGTTCACAATGAATGATGCAAATCCGGGGAGTTGAAAGGAGACGGAAATTGGCCCAAATTACAATAGAGATTAAAATGAAAACAACTTTCTTGAAAATTGGGCAGCATTCCGGCTTAAAATTGGACGTTTCCGGATAGCAAAATAGCACGGATAGCATAGAAAACAGCACCAATTAAGCACAACGGCAATCAGATAGCATTTAGCAACACAATTTGCACAAAATAGTACCCCAAAAAGCAGCATACATACCCAAGGAAACAGACAGCAAATAGGCACATACGGAGCACTTATCAGGCCTAGAATCTTCTATCCAGTCCTAGCTACCTAACCGCAATTATTTCTATCTATCCTAACATGCAACATTTGAATTCAAACTAACTATCAGACAATAACAGTACTAACAGAAATGATCAATCAAAAAGAAAAACAGAAAAAAATAGGAATTGAGCAGGAACCTGGGAGCTGGGCGTAATGGGAAGGTGAACTAGGATAGGGGCAGGGGCAGCAGACTCAAGGAAGTGGCGCCGCCGGGGTTGGCCGGCTGTGGTGGCAACGGGGGAATGAGAGACTGAGGAAGGAAGGTCGGCGATGGTGAAAGAGGAGGGCGATAGGCGAGTGGGAGATGGAGGAAGAGAGAGTCGCTGGCGGTGATGATGGAGTGGCAGCGGAGATGGTGGTTTCGGTGGTTGGGTGTTTGACCGAAGGGAGGAGGAGAGAGTGAGTGGAGGAGAGAGAGAGAGATTAGGTGGTGATGAGAGAAGAAGAAAGGATGGCTGTCCAGTGGTGGCCGCCGGCGGAGTAACAGCGGCGGTAATGGCAGAAGAGAGGAAGAAGATGAAAATGGAAGTTGGGGAGGGGAAGGGTTGAAGGTGCGCGACTGCCCTTTTTTTTGCTTAGGTGGTGTTTGTTCCCCTTTTTTTTTTTTGGTTGCCCTTTTTCAGTGGCTTTTTCTTCTTCTTTTTCTTTCTTTTTCATGGCCAAAGACATTTATTCATCAAGATCCATAGACAGGATAGAAGGAATGCTTGCAAACATGGGTCAGGACATAAGTGAGTTGAAAAGCTTTAGGGATGATGTGAGATCTACCTTAAGGAACCATGGTGAAAAACTCAAGAGGATGGAGTCTCGAGTAGGAGAGCTATCTCAACAGGCCCCCAAGTCAACTGCAGTGTTCCCTAGTGACACAGAAAGGAATCCTAAAGGGGAACAAAAGGGAGTGAGATGGGAAGAATGCAAGGCCATCACCATATTGAAGGAAGTCTCAGAAGAAGAAGGAATCAGACCCTCAGAACAGGAGCCAGAAATCTTGAAGGAAGGTGTGGAAGAAGCTAAGCAGGAAAGTGAAACTGAGCAAGCCAAGGAACTGCAAAATAAAGGCATGCTGGAAACATACCAACCAAAAGCACCATTTCCTCAGAGGTTAGGAGGAGGTGAAAAAGGGAAAACATATTCAAGGTTTTTAGAGACATTTAAGTCTCTCCATATCAATATTCCCTTTCTTGAGATTCTCCAGCAGATGCCTACACATATCAAGTATTTGAAGGAATTGCTGAGCAAGAAAAGAGTTTTGAAGGGAGGACAAACTGTAATAATGAACAAAGAATGCAGTGCCCTCATCAAGAAGGACATAGTCTCTAAGAAAACAGACCCAGGAAGTTTTCATATCCCCTGCATCATAAGGGAAACAAAAATTGACAGAGGATTCTGTGATCTAGGAGCTAGCATAAATGTGATGCCTCTGACTCTTATGAAGAGGCTACAACTGAATGAGGTGAGATCCACTGATGTAATCATACAACTGGCTGACAAAACTCAGAAGCAAGCTGAAGGGGTAGTTGAGAATGTGCTGGTGAAAGTGGGAAATTATTTCTTCCCCACAGACTTTGTCATTTTGGACATGGAGGAAAGCTACCTACACCCTATCATTCTGGGAAGGCCATTTCTAGCCACTGCTAGAGCGCTCATAGATGTAGAACAAGGAGAGCTAATTTTGAGAATACATGATGAACAGCTCATTTTCCATGTTTTCAAACCTGCATCTGAGCCTGAACCAGAACCTGAAAAGCCTAAGGATGATAGTAGCCATCTGTGTTTGGAGGAAAGCAACCCAGCAGCTGAAACTCTGAAATAGTCCTTGGAAGGCAAACAAGAATTGCAAGAGTTAAAGCCACAAGAATCAATAGAAACAGCTCAGAAGGATCCTCCTGGCATAAGGGTCAATGAAGAAATCCTCAAGAAAGAGGGAAGAATTGTAAAGAAATTGCCAAGAGGGTGGAGAAACAAGAAAATTCCCACTGAAGGTTTCTCTCCGGGAGATAAAGTGATATCAAGTCATTATCTGCCAATCCCACCTGGCCTCAAAACCATTCCTTCCCAGCTCCCTCAAGTGTTCACAATCAGGAAAGTTCTTTCTATGGAACATTTGGAAATCATGAAGGAATCAAATGGGGACGTTTTCATAGTGAGAGGAGAGGACATCAAGCACTACAATCCACCCTAACAAGGGACAACCGTCAAGCTAGTGACGTTAAAGAAGCGCTTCATGGGAGGCAACCCATGTTTTAGTATCCTTACTCTTTATTGTTTTGCTTTGCATCTAATAAAGCATGGTTTCTTATGCATGAACTTGAATCCTCAGGACAACTGTTGATAAGGTGCACTAAACATTGCATGTAAAATACAATTGGTCTCTAAGTTTGGTGTGCCTGAAGGCACCCCAAATCTTATTCAAATTGTATTCAATCTTTCATTCAAGGTGCACAACCAAACATTAAGTTTGGTGTTCCTCTTTGAACACAGTTAATGAAAAGCAAGAAGTTCCTCTGGATTTAGAAATTCATGACAAGTATACCATTTGCATGTTTTAATACTTTGATTTCAATTACTTTAGGTAGTAAAATTGTTTAGGATCAAAGAGCCAAAGTGACTATGATTTATTAGAATTATGCACATTCATTAAGGACAACCAACATGGATTTCATGTCATCAGGAGACATTACCAAACACTAAGTTTGGTGTCCAGTAATAAGTGTGCATACATACAAGGGTCACGGCTATAAGCTCATGAAGTCAATCATTGATTTACAATTCAAAAAGAAGGAAAAACATGTGCAAGTACTATTCATTATTCACATGGACCGAAAAAAAATGATAGCAAAGTTGTTTGTTTGTGCAGGTACAAAAGGAAGGATAAGAATGGATGAAAAAGACAAAGGGGGAGGTACGGTGCTTGGTCAAAAAGGGAGTTCACAAGTCTTTGAAACTAACACATGGGAAAAGGAAGTTCTGCATGAAAAGATAGCTACATGTACAACTTAATGCACCCAGAATACTTCCAAGAAAGTGAAAAGCAATTCGTCTTTCTCCCTAATTCATATATTTACCATCAAGCCATCCTTCACAAATCACCCTAGCCGTCCATTTTTCACTTGCATGCACTATAAAGAACCACTTGGGGAACGAGTTCCACACCACCAAATCTCCTTCTTGCACATATTCTTTCATCATAGCATAACTACCTCTTGCCGAAAACAACCTCACCACACTTCTAACAACATTTTCTTACTTCACCTTGTCAACCTTAGCTTGTCACTTGCCAAAACTAAAGAACCAATGGCAGCCTCATCTGGCCACAAAGAAGAAAAGACAAGCAGCCAATGGAGGAGGAAAGGGAATTGATGCATGGAAATACAAATCAGTTTTCCATGAGATTCAGGCCGAATGGATGAAACCTAAAAGGATACTAGCTGAGATTCCCTTTGACCTTGGACAGGAGGAGTTCCCAAGTGTTTGGGAGAAGATCAAAAAGAGGAAGTGGGAGCTCCTGACTAAGCCAATCACTAGAATCAACATCAACCTGGTGAAGGAGTTTTATGCAAATGCAGTGAGGGAGGATCCAACCGAGGAACCCACATACAAAAACTATGTGAGAGGGGTGGAAGTTGACTTCAGCCCCAAGGCAATCATGAAAACTCTTGGCCTGAAAAACATACGTTTCAGCCAAGCAAGTTATGAGGATAGGATGATAGGAGAACCTGACTATCTGACTATTGCTGAAGACCTTTGTGCCATCAGAGCTGAATGGGTGAGAAGAACAAAAGGGGCTCCAAGAATCTTGAGAAGGGGAGACCTAACACCTGAAGCTAAAGGGTGGTATGAAATAGTTAGGAGATCCATCCTACCCACTGCAAACTCTTCAGAAATACTCCCTAAAAGAGCCGTCTTGCTACATTGCATTATGATGGGAGGAGAGATCAAAGTTCATAAACTCATTGCTGAACAGATACAAGGGTTTAGTGAGAAAAGTGACCCTGACTCCTGGCTCCACTTCCCTAGCACCATCATCAGACTATGCATCAAGGCCCAAGTACCACTTGAAGATGCAAGACCTAATTGGCTACATCTTGGAATGGCCATGACTGCTCACAGAATGACTCTTGGCCCAATTGCTCCAAGACATACAAAAAGAAGAAATGAAGAAGGGCAACAAGCAGAAGGGGAGCAAGAAGCAGAGCAAGAAAGAGAAGAAGAGCAAGGAAATCCAGAAAGAAGGCAACAAGTTCCCAGAGACCCCATGGATATGAGCAGAATGCAGGAAATCATAGAAGGAATGTCTCAACAATACATGAGGTCTCAAGAGAAGCAAGAGGACTTTCACCTAAAAATGATGGACATGCAAAGGAACTTTGAATCAAGATTCCTAGATCTGCAAAGGGAACAGAATTTACAATTACAGGAATCCCTCAGCCACATAGGCCAACACCAAGATGACAATATCTTGGCAATCAAGGAAGCCACCACTTTGCAGAATGCAAGATATGCAGTTCAAGCTGACTACAACATCAGTTCTCAAATCAAGCTTAACTACATAGGGGAACATCTACACAAGATGGACCCAGCATTCCCAGCTTTTGATGAGTATTTCAAGGGGAGAAAAGAAGGAGAAATGAACAAGGCAGTGATCCTTGAAGAAAGAGTGGAAGAAACAATGAAAAAAGCTGGATTCTGGACAAAGCTCATAAGAAAAGACAAAGGAAGTACAAGTGGTCAAAAAGAGGCAAGAAGCAAGAAGAAGCAGGACCCCAAGAATCAAGAAGAACCAAGCAACAAATGAGAGGTGGTCTTGTTCCTTAATAATCAAATAATAGTTTGTGAATTGTCTTTATGAGCTTTCTTTCATTTTAAGTCATTTAAGTTTTATGTGAAATTTCTAGTATGTTTGTTTGTTTACTGCTTTGAATAAAGTGAATGTCTAGATGTTTGGATATAACTTCACCTTCTTAAACAAATGCTTGCCATGCTTGTTCTGTTTCCAAAAAAAAAATAAAAAAATAAAAAAATAAAAAATAAAAAAAAATCAAAATCAATAAAGGAAGCTTGAATATCACATGTGGAGTTTAAGTTCCAGTTTAAGCTTAAACTGGAACTTAAGCTGCCAAGCCATATAATGCTGGGAACTATCAGTGGCGTTTAAGCTCCAGTTTAAGCTTAAACTGGAGCTTAAACGCCAAAATCATGAAAGCTGAGGAAAAGCTGAAAGTGGCGTTTAACCTCCAGTTTAACCTTAAACTGGAAGTTAAACGCCAGAAATGAGAAATGCACCAGGGAGCCATTTCCACGTTTAAGCTCCAGTTTAACCTTAAACTGGAGCTTAAACGTGTTCGACCAAAATTCTCCTCCAGGGTTGCTTTCTTCATTTCCACGTTTAAGCTCCAGTTTAAGCTTAAACTGGAGCTTAAACGTGTTCGACCATTCCACCCTCCAGGGTTGCTTTCTTCCATTTCCACGTTTAAGCTTCAGTTTAACCTTAAACTGAAGCTTAAACGTGCTTGAGTTATACCACCTCCAGGAGTGTCCAACGTTTAAGTTCCAGTTTAAGCTTAAACTGGAACTTAAACGTGCTTCCACAAAAGGCATCACTGGAAGTGTCTGGCGTTTAAGTTGCAGTTTAAGTTTTTTTTTTTTTGTTGCTTCCTTGCCTAGCCTCTTCTTCCCTGAAGTCATCCAAACAACTGCATCAAAGTCTTGCAAAATTTTATGAGAAATCTTCCATTCATAGCATTCAAGTAATATAACTAAAAACTCATGGAATTTGCATCAAAATCATACTGTTTGGATGGTTCATTGCTTTGTTATTCATTTAACCATTCTTGGTTACTTTAAGCTCAAGAAAATGCATAAAACAACTAAAACTAACAGAAAAATGCTAGTGAAACTAGCCTAAGATGCCTTGGCATCACACAACACCAAACTTAATACTTGCTTGTCCCTAAGCAAGTTCTGAGTTATTTGAGAAGAAAGTATGAAACAGAAAGCAATTACATTGGCTATATTAGCAAGCATTTGAAGTTCATCAGAAGGGTTTTATGCAGAAAGTTGCAGCATCACTTTTTCATTCTTATCAGGTAAGATTATCACTTTTTCATTGCATCCATCAAACACTGCTATGGCCTCTTGTTATTCTTATGTCCTTGGCACTTTTCCCTTCTTTGTTTTTCTTTTTCTTAGAGCTCATTTGTTCCTTGTTTGCTCAGTGTCATGTGTTGCACAAGCCTTTGGCATTTTCTTTTTCTTATCAGTGCACTACACATATCCACTACAGGCATTTTAGTTCACATTTCTTCTTGAGACATTGGTGCCCAGCACCTCTTTGTGTGACTAAATGTTTTGTATTTAGGTTGCTCTTGATAATGGACTTTTGGTTGATAATCCCGGGTTAGTTAACCCAAGTTACCAAGTGTTGAAACACTCCTCAGAACCTATTCATCCAAGCATATCCTTAATACATAAACACCACAGGCATTTGTCTCAGAAGTTCAAACCATTGGTGCCTAGCTTATTTTCTCAAATTTTTTTTTTTTTGGAAACAGAACAAGCATGGCAAGCATTTGTTTAAGAAGGTGAAGTTATATCCAAACATCTAGACATTCACTTTATTCAAAGCAGTAAACAAACAAACATACTAGAAATTTCACATAAAACTTAAATGACTTAAAATGAAAGAAAGCTCATAAAGACAATTCACAAACTATTATTTGATTATTAAGGAACAAGACCACCTCTCATTTGTTGCTTGGTTCTTCTTGATTCTTGGGGTCCTGCTTCTTCTTGCTTCTTGCCTCTTTTTGACCACTTGTACTTCCTTTGTCTTTTCTTATGAGCTTTGTCCATAATCCAGCTTTTTTCATTGTTTCTTCCACTCTTTCTTCAAGGATCACTGCCTTGTTCATTTTTCCTTCTTTCCTCCCCTTGAAATACTCATCAAAAGCTGGGAATGCTGGGTCCATCTTGTGTAGATGTTCCCCTATGTAGTTAAGCTTGATTTGAGAATTGATGTTGTAATCAGCTTGAACTGCATATCTTGCATTCTGCAAAGTGGTGGCTTCCTTGATTGCCAAGATATTGTCATCTTGGTGTTGGCCTATGTGGCTGAGGGATTCCTGTAATTGTAAATTCTGTTCCCTTTGCAGATCTAGGAATCTTGATTCAAAGTTCCTTTGCATGTCCATCATTTTTAGGTGAAAGTCCTCTTGCTTCTCTTGAGACCTCATGTATTGTTGAGACATTCCTTCTATGATTTCCTGCATTCTGCTCATATCCATGGGGTCTCTGGGAACTTGTTGCCTTCTTTCTGGATTTCCTTGCTCTTCTTCTCTTTCTTGCTCTGCTTCTTGCTCCCCTTCTGCTTGTTGCCCTTCTTCATTTCTTCTTTTTGTATGTCTTGGAGCAATTGGGCCAAGAATCATTCTGTGAGCAGTCATGGCCATTCCAAGATGTAGCCAATTAGGTCTTGCATCTTCAAGTGGTACTTGGGCCTTGATGCATAGTCTGATGATGGTGCTAGGGAAGTGGAGCCAGGAGTCAGGGTCACTTTTCTCACTAAACCTTGTATCTGTTCAGCAATGAGTTTATGAACTTTGATCTCTCCTCCCATCATAATGCAATGTAGCAAGACGGCTCTTTTAGGGAGTATTTCTGAAGAGTTTGCAGTGGGTAGGATAGATCTCCTAACTATTTCATACCACCCTTTAGCTTCAGGTGTTAGGTCTCCCCTTCTCAAGATTCTTGGAGCCCCTTTTGTTCTTCTCACCCATTCAGCTCTGATGGCACAAAGGTCTTCAGCAATAGTCAGATAGTCAGGTTCTCCTATCATCCTATCCTCATAACTTGCTTGGCTGAAACGTATGTTTTTCAGGCCAAGAGTTTTCATGATTGCCTTGGGGCTGAAGTCAACTTCCACCCCTCTCACATAGCTTTTGTATGTGGGTTCCTCGGTTGGATCCTCCCTCACTGCATTTGCATAAAACTCCTTCACCAGGTTGATGTTGATTCTAGTGATTGGCTTAGTCAGGAGCTCCCACTTCCTCTTTTTGATCTTCTCCCAAACACTTGGGAACTCCTCCTGTCCAAGGTCAAAGGGAATCTCAGCTAGTATCCTTTTAGGTTTCATCCATTCGGCCTGAATCTCATGGAAAACTGATTTGTATTTCCATGCATCAAATTCCCTTTCCTCCTCCATTGGCTGCTTGTCTTTTCTTCTTTTGTGGCCAGATGAGGCTGCCATTGGTTCTTTAGTTTTGGCAAGTGACAAGCTAAGGTTGACAAGGTGAAGTAAGAAAATGTTGTTAGAAGTGTGGTGAGGTTGTTTTCGGCAAGAGGTAGTTATGCTATGATGAAAGAATATGTGCAAGAAGGAGATTTGGTGGTGTGGAACTCGTTCCCCAAGTGGTTCTTTATAGTGCATGCAAGTGAAAAATGGACGGCTAGGGTGATTTGTGAAGGATGGCTTGATGGTAAATATATGAATTAGGGAGAAAGACGAATTGCTTTTCACTTTCTTGGAAGTATTCTGGGTGCATTAAGTTGTACATGTAGCTATCTTTTCATGCAGAACTTCCTTTTCCCATGTGTTAGTTTCAAAGACTTGTGAACTCCCTTTTTGACCAAGCACCGTACCTCCCCCTTTGTCTTTTCATCCATTCTTATCCTTCCTTTTGTACCTGCACAAACAAACAACTTTGCTATCATTTTTTTTCGGTCCATGTGAATAATGAATAGTACTTGCACATGTTTTTCCTTCTTTTTGAATTGTAAATCAATGATTGACTTCATGAGCTTATAGCCGTGACCCTTGTATGTATGCACACTTATTACTGGACACCAAACTTAGTGTTTGGTAATGTCTCCTGATGACATGAAATCCATGTTGGTTGTCCTTAATGAATGTGCATAATTCTAATAAATCATAGTCACTTTGGCTCTTTGATCCTAAACAATTTTACTACCTAAAGTAATTGAAATCAAAGTATTAAAACATGCAAATGGTATACTTGTCATGAATTTCTAAATCCAGAGGAACTTCTTGCTTTTCATTAACTGTGTTCAAAGAGGAACACCAAACTTAATGTTTGGTTGTGCACCTTGAATGAAAGATTGAATACAATTTGAATAAGATTTGGGGTGCCTTCAGGCACACCAAACTTAGAGACCAATTGTATTTTACATGCAATGTTTAGTGCACCTTATCAACAGTTGTCCTGAGGATTCAAGTTCATGCATAAGAAACCATGCTTTATTAGATGCAAAGCAAAACAATAAAGAGTAAGGATACTAAAACATGGGTTGCCTCCCATGAAGCGCTTCTTTAACGTCACTAGCTTGACGGTTGTCCCTTGTTAGGGTGGATTGTAGTGCTTGATGTCCTCTCCTCTCACTATGAAAACGTCCCCATTTGATTCCTTCATGATTTCCAAATGTTCCATAGAAAGAACTTTCCTGATTGTGAACACTTGAGGGAGCTGGGAAGGAATGGTTTTGAGGCCAGGTGGGATTGGCAGATAATGACTTGATATCACTTTATCTCCGGAGAGAAACCTTCAGTGGGAATTTCTTGTTTCTCCACCCTCTTGGCAATTTCTTTACAATTCTTCCCTCTTTCTTGAGGATTTCTTCATTGACCCTTATGCCAGGAGGATCCTTCTGAGCTGTTTCTATTGATTCTTGTGGCTTTAACTCTTGCAATTCTTGTTTGCCTTCCAAGGACTGTTTCAGAGTTTCAGCTGCTGGGTTGCTTTCCTCCAAACACAGATGGCTACTATCATCCTTAGGCTTTTCAGGTTCTGGTTCAGGCTCAGATGCAGGTTTGAAAACATGGAAAATGAGCTGTTCATCATGTATTCTCAAAATTAGCTCTCCTTGTTCTACATCTATGAGCGCTCTAGCAGTGGCTAGAAATGGCCTTCCCAGAATGATAGGGTGTAGGTAGCTTTCCTCCATGTCCAAAATGACAAAGTCTGTGGGGAAGAAATAATTTCCCACTTTCACCAGCACATTCTCAACTACCCCTTCAGCTTGCTTCTGAGTTTTGTCAGCCAGTTGTATGATTACATCAGTGGATCTCACCTCATTCAGTTGTAGCCTCTTCATAAGAGTCAGAGGCATCACATTTATGCTAGCTCCTAGATCACAGAATCCTCTGTCAATTTTTGTTTCCCTTATGATGCAGGGGATATGAAAACTTCCTGGGTCTGTTTTCTTAGAGACTATGTCCTTCTTGATGAGGGCACTGCATTCTTTGTTCATTATTACAGTTTGTCCTCCCTTCAAAACTCTTTTCTTGCTCAGCAATTCCTTTAAATACTTGATATGTGTAGGCATCTGCTGGAGAATCTCAAGAAAGGGAATATTGATATGGAGAGACTTAAATGTCTCTAAAAACCTTGAATAGGTTTTCCCTTTTTCACCTCCTCCTAACCTCTGAGGAAATGGTGCTTTTGGTTGGTATGTTTCCAGCATGCCTTTTTGCAGTTCCTTGGCTTGCTCAGTTTCACTTTCCTGCTTAGCTTCTTCCACACCTTCCTTCAAGATTTCTGGCTCCTGTTCTGAGGGTCTGATTCCTTCTTCTTCTGAGACTTCCTTCAATATGGTGATGGCCTTGCATTCTTCCCATCTCACTCCCTTTTGTTCCCCTTTAGGATTCTTTTCTGTGTCACTAGGGAACACTGCAGTTGATTTGGGGCCTGTTGAGATAGCTCTCCTACTTGAGACTCCATCCTCTTGAGTTTTTCACCATGGTTCCTTAAGGTAGATCTCACATCATCCCTAAAGCTTTTCAACTCACTTATGTCCTGACCCATGTTTGCCAGCATTCCTTCTATCCTGTTTAATTGATCTTGAAATTGTTGGTTCGGATTAGGTTGGGCAGGTTGATTATTTTGGCCATGATATGGTGGTTGGGAGTAAGTGTTTTGTGTGGCTTGGTATGATCTTTGGTTGGAGTTTTCGTATGTGGAATTGTTATGTTGGTTGGGGTTGTAAGGTTTGTGGTTTTGTGGTTGGGTTTGCTGGTTTCCCCACCCAAAGTTTGGGTGGTTTTTCCAGCCTGGGTTGTAAGTGTTGGAATGTGGATCATATGGTTGCCTTTGTTGATTTCCCACATAGTTGGCCTCTTCCCAATCACCTCCTTCAGTGCTTACCTCCTCTTGATCTTGTGTGTGTATTGCAGCCACTTGATTTGTTTCTAATTTCCTGGTGAGCTCTGCTAGTTGCTTGGCAAACACCTTGTTTTGGGCTAGAATTGTATCAACATGGTTCAGCTCCATGACTCCCTTAGTGTTGTGTCTCTCTGAAGCATAGTAGTACTCATTCTCAGCCACTGTCTCAATCACTTCAATGGCTTCTTCCACAGTCTTTTTCCTGTTCAATGAACCTCCTGATGAATGGTCTACAGCCTTCCTTGATTCATAAGAAAGTCCATCATAGAAAATATGCAATTGCACTCAGTCATGGAACATGTCTGGTGGGCATTTCCTTGTCAAATCCTTGAACCTCTCCCATACCTCGTAGAGAGTTTCATCATCTTGTTATCTAAAAGTCTGAACCTCAGATCGAAGCCTATTGACCTTTTGTGGGGGGTAAAAACGTGCCAGAAACTTGCTTTCCACCTCATCCCAGGTTGTTAGGCTCCCCCTTGGGAATGATTCCAGCCACTTAGCTGCCTTGTCCCTAAGTGAAAATGGGAACAAGAGCAGTTTATAGGCATCTTCCTGGACTCCATTGGACTTCACAGTGTCGCAAATTCTCAGGAATTTTGTGAGATGTTGGTTTGGATCTTCATTAGCACTCCCACCAAATGAACAATGATTCTCCACCAGTGATATTAGCTGTGGTTTGAGTTCAAAATTGTTGGCCTGAATGGGTGGTTTCTGAATGCTGCTACCACAATTCCCAGAGGTTGGGTTTATGTATGAACCAAGAACCCTCCTCTCGGGAATGGCATTGTTTCCATCAGCTCTCTCATGGTTGTGAACTTCTCTATCCATGTTGAGATCTAGAGCTTCCTCAAAATTGTCCTCAGATTCTCCTTCAGATTCTTCTTCTCCCAGTACTCTCTTCCCTCTTGCTTTCCTTCTAAGTTTATGAAGGGTCCTCTCTGGTTCGGTATATGGATGAGTTGATGTCTCTCCTCTCCTACCTGTCATACAAGAACACAGCACAGGCAACAAACAAGTGAAATACTCTTGGTTAATGGAAGAGTATGGTTAGAGCAGTTGAGGAATTAATTCAAATAGTTAGTGAGTCAGTGAGTTAGTTGCTTGAATTTAAAGGCATAAAGAAAGAAAGCAAGTAACAGAGTGCAGAAATTAAAATTCAACAAGTAACTTGAACTGAATTAACAAAACAAGAAAAATGCTCAATCTAGTTAACTTCCAATTTGAGAATTGTCAATCGAAAACCAATCCCCGGCAACGGCGCCATAAACTTGATTTTAGGAAATTGCACGATCGGCAAAAATTCCTTCCGGCAAGTGCACCGGTTATCGTCAAGTAAAAACTCACAATAGAGTAAGGTCGAATCCCACAAGGATTGGTTGAGTGAGCAATTCGGATTAGAAGTGTGTTCTAGTTGAGCGGAATCAAGATTTAGATGAGAATTGCGGAATGTAAAATTGGCGGGAAACGTAAATGGCAAGAAATTGAAATTGCGGAATCTTAAATTGCATGAATTAAAGAGCGAGAAGCTAAATTGCTGAAATTAAAAAGGGATTGGGGTGATTGCATGAATTTAATTGCAGAATGTAAAGAGAAAGTGGTAGATCAGAAATGGGGAATTCATTGGGTTTCAGGAGATATTGAGATCTCCGAATCAAAACATTTTTTTATCCCTTCCTCAACCAATGCGTTCATTGAATTTTGCTTGGCAATCTTATATGATTGGATCCCAATCCCTTGGCTCACCAATTCTCTCTAAAAACAAACAAATTCCCAATCCCTTGGTTTAAATGTTCATAAGAAGAGATGACGCTCGATCACTGATTATACCACACAGTTTCATGAACCACAATTTGGTAGGATTACATGTCACAATATCCATCCAAACCCCAATCCAATTCACTGTGAGAAAGCTTCTCTAGCATGAATCCTCCATTCCTTTCCCAAGGTTCCGAAGGATTCCAATTATGGATAGTTTCTTTCCCAAGACAACTAACCAATGGACTTAGATCGATAAGCTTTCTAACAAAAATTCAAGAGAAAAGATTGAAGAAGAAGATAAAAACTATTATTGATTCATTGAATTACAATAGAGCTCCCTAACCCAATGAAAGGGGGTTTAGTGAGTCATAGCTCTGAATTCAATTACAAAAAGTATGAAAACTAGAAAAATGATCCCCCGTCTCCTAACTAACTTAAATTCTATCCTATTTATACACTTTCTAAATTGAGCTTCTGTTGTGTTTCTTGGGCTTTGAGGCCTTTCCCTGATTTCCTTTTGCTTTGGGTTTATGATCCATAATCCTGATGAGGCTGCTGATCCAATTCTGTAACATTCATTGACCCAACTTAGTGATAATCAAGTAATGACACATGACTCAACAAATTGAAATTCCAGACTCATCAATTCTTCAGTCCCAATCCCATAAACCATGATATTCAATTGGGTTTCATACCAGAGCACGTTTAAGTTAATGTTTGTGCTCAAATGCTAACTTAAAACTGCAATATCTTTGGCCCAGAAACCTTTTCAAATAGTGGTGTTTAAGTTGCAGCTTAAGCTTAAACTGCAACTTAAACGCCAGACACTTCCAGTGATGCCTTTTGTGGAAGCACGTTTAAGTTCCAGTTTAAGCTTAAACTGGAACTTAAACGTTGGACACTCCAGGAGGTGGTATAACTCAAGCACGTTTAAGCTTCAGTTTAAGGTTAAACTGAAGCTTAAACGTGGAAATGGAAGAAAGCAACCCTGGAGGGTGGAATGGTCAAACACGTTTAAGCTCCAGTTTAAGCTTAAACTGGAGCTTAAACGTGGAAATGAAGAAAGCAACCCTGGAGGAGAATTTTGGTCGAACACGTTTAAGCTCCAGTTTAAGGTTAAACTAGAGCTTAAACGTGGAAATGGCTCCCTGGTGCATTTCTCATTTCTGGCGTTTAACTTCCAGTTTAAGGTTAAACTGGAGGTTAAACGCCACTTTCAGCTTTTCCTCAGCTTTCATGATTTTGGCGTTTAAGCTCCAGTTTAAGCTTAAACTGGAGCTTAAACGCCACTGATAGTTCCCAGCATTATATGGCTTGGCAGCTTAAGTTCCAGTTTAAGCTTAAACTGGAACTTAAACTACACATGTGATATTCAAGCTTCCTTTATTGATTTTGTTGCTTCCTTGCCTAGCCTCTTCTTCCCTGAAGTCATCCAAACAACTGCATCAAAGTCTTGCAAAATTTTATGAGAAATCTTCCATTCATAGCATTCAAGTAATATAACTAAAAACTCATGGAATTTGCATCAAAATCATACTGTTTGGATGGTTCATTGCTTTGTTATTCATTTAACCATTCTTGGTTACTTTAAGCTCAAGAAAATGCATAAAACAACTAAAACTAACAGAAAAATGCTAGTGAAACTAGCCTAAGATGCCTTGGCATCAGTGCGCGACTGCGCAGTGTGCGTCGCGTGCTAGGGTTATCTCATTTTTTTGAATCGACGCGCGCGCGCACCTTGCGCGTTCTCGTGCTTTGAGGAAAATGGAGATCCACGCGTGAGCGTA
Source organism: Arachis stenosperma (assembly GCF_014773155.1). Classification (NCBI taxonomy): domain Eukaryota; kingdom Viridiplantae; phylum Streptophyta; class Magnoliopsida; order Fabales; family Fabaceae; genus Arachis; species Arachis stenosperma. The sequence goes on along the minus strand of NC_080378.1, from coordinate 47,371,507 downwards.
CAACGCGCTTGAGCGTGGATGATCAAAATAGGCAAGGACGCGTGCGCGTACCATGCGCGCACGCGTGCTTGGAGTTGGGCTAGGGGCTTAGAGTTGGCCCAAGTCAGGCCTAACTCTTTGGAAAATGGCCTGGAGGTTGCGCTACTAGACCTGCGCGCACGCGGCATATACGCGTCCGCGTAGTTTTGGCAGATTATGCAACGGTGCGTGCGCGTACAGTGCGCGCACGCGTATATGGGATTGGGCCTGAGGCTTAGAGTGGGCTTGAGGCACGCCCAACTCTCGAGTCAGAAGCCTAGAGTGGTGGCAGCATGTAAGGGGCGCGCGCGGGGTGAGTGCGCGTGCGCGTACGTTGATAATCTTTGATAAGGCGCGCTAGCGCAATGCGTGCGCTCGCGTCTGTTCTTTCTTGGGCATATGAGCGTGCACGCGGCATGTACGCATCCGCGCGAGTTGAGTTGGGCCAGGGGCTTAAGGATGGCCCAGAGCTGGCTCAACTCTCTGTGGCTTGGCTCAAAAATTTGCAGCAGCGGATCGACGCGGACGTGGCAGGTGCGCGTCCGCGCGAACTTCCATGTTCTCATAATCGGCGCGCACGCACGTAGTGCGCGTCCGCGTGGGTTGCGTTGGGCTCAGGGCATGATGTTTGCCCAAGAGAGGCCCAACTCTCGGGTACGTGGGCGATGATGTATCAGCTAAGGGATGCGTGCGCGTACATGGTGCGCGCGCATCCACCCCCTTTTTTTTCAGAAAAATTTTGCTGGGTGCTCCCCATACTGTTCACAACTCTTTATTCAATCAACCATCATACAATTCACAAAAAATGCAATTTGATATTATTCATCTACTACTAAACACAACATACATGTGGCTAAGCTAACAATTAAGTTGTACAAACAAATTTGTATGAAACATCTACCTACAATGGCAACTCAAATCACTTAATAAGCAAATTTAAAAGAGAGTGGAAAGAGTTTACCATGGTGGGGTGTCTCCCACCTAGCACTTTTAGTTTAAGTCCTTAAGTTGGACATTTTGAGATGCTTGTTGTCATGGTGGTTTATGTTTGTACTCATCCTTGAATCTCCAAGGATCCATGCTCCTCAATTGGTTGACAGAATTTCCAACCGTCTTCATCAAGCTTGGGCAAAGTTCTATCCAAGATATGAGTCCCTATAGTTGGTCTTCACATAGCGAACCGGGATCCCATATCTTATCTTCACACCCGTCTGTTAGTTGAGTTCCATGATATTCCCGTACGGGTGGTTGACATAAGGGTGATCGACACATAGAATTCTCTTTATTCCACCAATGCTTCCTTCTAGACCCAGATACAGTGATTTCCATTCCATCCTCATTCCTATACCCTAGAGTCTTGGCCTTTATGATTTTTATATCGAATTTCCAACCACTACACAACTCTCTCTTATTCCTAACTCCACAAAGAGCTCTAAGTTGACCATCATTTTCAATTAAACCATATTCAAGTGAGAAAGTGAAGCTTAGGGATAAGAGTACCCACTTGAATGTTGTGATGGATGGTGCTTTGGGAAGGGAGACCTCCTCACACTTAGACAATGCAAGGTCTACTTCTTTAGGCTCTTCTTTGGTTGCTTCCACCTCTTCGCAAGCTTCTTCAATTTCAACATTTTCCCTTTTTCCACTTGGCTTGGTGTTGTCTTCAAGAACTTCATCTTGCCCAGTGGGAGGTGATTCAATTTGGGATAGGAATTCATTGATGAATGACTCCATCTCTTGATCAACCTCTTCATATTCTTCAATTTCAATATACACCATGCCATTTCCGTCTTCCTTGGGCGGTTGTGCGCACTTTTTTATAATTTCAACTTCATGTCCGATGGGAGAGGTTTCCATTGTAGAGAGAAATTCGTCCATGATTGAATCCATCTCTTGATAAGCTTCTTCCAAATCTCCAACGACGGTATGCCTTGGAGGTTGCGCACCCTCCTCAACATCGATATCAAGCTTTTTGGAAGGGTGCTCCATGATGCTACATTCCCATGGACTTTCAACATCTCCTAAATCTTCAACCACTTCTTCCTTTTCTTCAATGATCATAGGCTCCTCCAATTGTTCCAACACAAAATTTGATTCTCCCTTCTTTTCCACCGAATTTTCCAATTTCTCCTTCATGCTTTGCTCTTCTTTTGACTTTTCACATGTGGTCACGGAAGTACCTTGAGTGTTATAACATTGGTAGGCTAAAGAGTGCACTACCTTAGTCAAGTTGGTCACAAACTCAAGTGTATCTCGCTTCATGGCTTCTTGTCCTTGAAGTAACAAAGTGAGAGGATCGTCTATTGGGGCTTGTGGTGGGTAAGAAGGTTCATTATTTTGGAGAGAGGGTTCATAATAGGTAGGTGGTTCTTCTTGGTGAAATTGTGGAGGTGTTGTGCATCGAGGTGGTTTTTGGTAGTAGTGATCTTGGAATTTTGGTTCCATGTATGGCTCATATGGTTCGAAAGTTGGATGGTGTGGTGAATATGGATTGGGTTCGCATGGGAGCGTTTGGTGAAAATAGGCTTGTGAGTATGGTTGAGAGTTATGTTGAGGGTATGGTTCAAAGGCATATGGTGGTGGTTCTTGAAAGTCACAAGGTGATTCACCATAGCCATTGGATTGATATGCATCATAGAATGGCTCTTCTTCATAGTGCATTGGCGGAGGTTGTTGCCATGAAGATTGATCATATGCACATGGCTCCTTCCACCTTTGATTGTCCCATCCTTGATACACATCCTTATTGTAGCTCTCATTTCCTACAACATAGTTGGAACCAAACTCATAGCCAAAGTGAGAATTCATGGTGGAAAAGCAAAAATAAAACTAATAAAAACTAGAAAACAAGCAAAAAAACAAACTATTTACACTATTCACATATGTACAATAACCAATAACATAACACCATTGCAACTCCCCGGCAATGGCGCCATTTTGATGATTGAATTTTTGACGGTTTAGAATTTCACTTATGAAATCTCGTTGTAAAGTATAGTTTCTAAACCAAACAATAATCCTTTCATACAAAAAGTTGTTTGTCACTAGTACAAACCCCTAAAATTTATAAACCGAAGTATTTAAACCTCGGGTCGTTCTCCCTAGGAATTACAATAAAGTGTCTTGATATTGGTTGTGAGTTATTTTGGGGTTTTTTAAGATTATAGACAAGAATTGTAAATGGCAAGAGAAATAAACTAACAATAACAAAGCTCTTGGCAAGATATGAGAACTAGAAGTCCTATCCTAGTTATCCTTCTCAATTGTGATGAGAATTGTGTATTGCTCCCCTAGTAACCTCTAACCATGGAGGAAAGTCGAGTGGATGAATCAATTGATTCCTCAAGTCCTAATCAACTCCTAAAGGAAAGACTAGCTTTAGAGGCATTCAAATCAATTAGCAACTTCTAATTATCAAGCAACAAAGGAATTAGACAACTCAGTCACTATTACTCTACCTAGGCTAAGAGGGACAAAACCTACACTATATCTAGAAGACATTTCATCAAACATAGAGTGCAATACAAGTAAACATTATTAAATGCAAGAATTAAAGGAATCTATAACTACAAAACAAGAGATCAACAATAGAAAAGAACTAAACCTAATCCTAATTCTAGAGAGAAGTGAGAGCTTCTCTCTCTAAAACTCTAGACTAATCCTAAGTATGTTCTATATGCTTCCTACTTGATTATTGATTATGATGATGATGCCTTCCCCTTAATCCTTCATCCTTTTATTCCTTTTCCTTAGCAATTGGCGCCAAAAATGGGTTCAGAAACCCTCTCAAATCGCCAGGCACGTGTTGCATTAGTGAGGTCATGTGCCGTCATCGACGCGCGCGTGCACGGTACGCGTGCGCGTCCCTGGCTTGCTTCGCAATGTGCGCGCGAGCGCCTTATGCGCGTGCGCGTGCATGGCCTAGATCAATTCTTTAGCTTTTTGTGCTTCTCTCCACTTGCATGCTTCCTTCCTTGCTCCTTTGATCCGTGCCTAGCCTATTTCAATCCTGGAATTACTAGCAAACACATCAAGGCATCTTATGGAATCAAAGAGGAACTAGAATTCATCAAAATAAGGCTTAAAAAGCATGTTTTTACACTTAGGCACAAATACGGGAGAGATTACAAAACCATGCCAATTCATAGGTTAAATGCAAGAAAAGATTGTCAAAATACCCTAAATTCAATACAAGTTAAACCCTAAAAATGGGGTTTATCACCCCCAAACATTGAGAAAAGACGGAAAGGATAACCAATTCTCCAAGTTCTTGGAGATATTCAAGAAATTTTAAATCAACATACCCTTTGCTGAAGCATTGGAGCAGATGCCCCTCTATGCTAAGTTCTTGAAAGAACTTATGACCAAAAAGAGGAACTGGAGAATCAAGGAAACAGTGGTGCTAACGGAAGAGTGTAGTGCCATCATCCAACAAACTACCTTAAAAGTTAAAGGATCCTGGGAGCTTTCAAATCTCCTGTGTCATAGAGGACATCACTATTGAAAAAGCTTTGTGTGATTTGGGAGCCAGTATTAACTTGAGCAATCCAACTACACTAGAAAGGAAAAAAGAGGAGGAAAAAGCACCTAAGTTGGAGCTGAAAACACTACCCCCAAATCTCAAGTATGCTTACCTGGGAAGTAATGAAACCTATCCTGTGATCATCAATTCCACCTTAAGTGAGGAGCAAGAGAAGGAGGTTCTTGAAGTTCTAAAAAGGCATAAAGATGATATTGCGTGGACTCTTTCTGATCTGAAGGGAATAAGTCCCTCTATGTGCATGCACAAGATACTCCTGTAAGAAGATGCCAAGCCCTCTATTCAACTACAAAGAGGTTAAATCCAGCATTGAAGGAGGTAGTGCAAAAAAGAGATATTAAAGCTATGGCAGGCAAGGGTTATTTAGTCCATTTTAGACAGTCCTTGGGTAAGTTCGGTCCAGGTACCTAAGAAAGGAGGCATCACTGTGGTGCCTAATGAGAGGAACAAACTGATTCCCACAAGAACTGTCACTGATTGGCGAATGTGCATAAATTACAAGAAGCTTAATGATGCCACTAGGAATATCAATTCCCACTCCCTTTCATGGACCAATTGCTAGAAAGGCTTGCTAGGCATGAAAATTATTGCTCCTTGGATGGCTACTCAAGCTACAATCAGATTATAATTGATCCCAACGACCAAGAGAAGACATCCTTTACTTGCCCATATGGTGTTTTTGCATATAGACGCATGCCCTTTGAATTGTACAATCCACTAGCCACATTCCAAAGTTACATGTTATCTATCTTCTCAAACTTGATTGAAAAGGTTTTTCAGTCCTAATTGCTTACACCACCTAGCCTTGGTGCTAAAGAGATGCCAAGAGACTACCTAGTTTTAAACTAGAAAAAATGCCATTTTATGATAACTAAAGAGATAGTCCTTGGTCATAAAATCTCCAATAAAGACATAGAAGTTGATAGAACTAAGGTAGAGGTAATTGAGAGATTACCTCCACCTAGCAATGTGAAAGTAATTAGGAGATTTTTGGGCATGCTGATTTTTATAGGAGGTTCATCAAAAGACTTTTCAAAGACTGCTAAGCCCTTAAGTAACTTACTTGTCTCTGATGTACCCTTTGTTTTTTACGAAGAATGCATGCTTGCCTTTAAGGATCTTAAGAGCAAGCTTTCCTCTGCACCCATCGTAACTCCACCTGATTGGGATTTACCCTTTGAGCTAATGTATGATGCCTCAGACTTTGCTATTGTTCAAAACACTCATGCATTCATTGTTCAAAATATATGCATCTCTTGTTGACAAAAACAAGGAAATTTTTATTTTGCAAAAAAAAAAAAAAACAAATCAAATCTTGTGCATAATAGCATATGAAATAAAAAGCTAAATGAAAAGGGCATAAGTTTGTATTTTGCAAAGAAAAATGCATGAGTGAATCTGAGAAAAGGGATAAATGGGAAGTTAGGTTGTTTTGTTATGTATATATAGGGTGATATAGGATTAGATGGGACACTTTAGCTAAATAAAGATCTAATTTACTAAGTCCACTTAACTATATTAATCCTACCTTAACCCTAACCCCATTACAACTCTCCAAAGGACCTCATGATATTTGTTTTTATGAATCAAGTATTAGTTGATTGTTAGATGACTTGCAAATCTTTGAAAAACATTAAAGGAGAATTGACTGATTAAGCCGTAAACACTGAGCGAATAGCGTAAATACACATGCAGTGAGGGGTTCGATCGCTCAATTCTATGTTCGTATCTCTTATATTGTATCTTCTCACAAGTTGTTTGTTAGTTTTGGAATTTTCAATTCAATTCTTTGGACATTGATCATAGTGCATTGACTCTTTGCCTTGGCCGTAAGGCTTTCTTGGCATTGATTGGAACTTCATAATTTGTTTCTACCAACTTTCAGTAGAATAGATATTAGTAGGTAATATCTAGGATAGTTGCATGCATATAGCTAGTACATTAAATAAATTGTTTGCCCTTCCATTCATCTCCTTTTATTGAGATTAGCATGAGAACATGCCAGTGTTTAAGTGTGGGGGAATTGATGAATCCATATTTTACAATAATTTTTTGTTAGAATTGAGAGGATTTCATCATATAAACCTACACTTATTCCCTTAAATAGAATGCTTTTGAGCTTTCCTCCTAAATTATGCTTGGTTGTGAAAACATGCTCTTTTATGCTTAATTTGATCTATTTTATTCCATTTTCCTTCCATTCGATACCTTGATATTGTTGGTGAGTGATTTCAGATATATAAGGTAGGAATGACTTGGTGAGAATGGAAAAGGAGCATGCAAGGAGGAAGAAGCATGAAGAAACGAAGGAGAAGATCATCGCGATATGTGGGTGCGCACAGCCTCTTTTGCGTACGCACAGGTAGCAACGCAAAGGGAAGTGTGCAAGTGCACAGCATCTTGCGCGTCACACGAACATCCAAAATATCACGAAGGGTCCGTGCGCACAAGTAGCTGTGGATGCCTTCATTAAAAACACACGTGACTCGCGTTTTGAGGGCTTGGAGGCCCGATTCTGATGACTAGAGCTCATATTGCAAGGGGCAAACATTGGAGAATAAGAGCATATCATTAGGAGTAGTGTGCAGATAGTAGTAGGAGGCTTTAGGTTTAGTTTTTCTTTAAGTTTTCTCTCAACACCATTAGGCTTCTATAAGGGTTTACATTTCAAATGCCATTTTTCATTTTTGATCTTGGATTTTTCCTTGCCTCCATTGTAAGTATTCCTTAATTACTACTTTTTATAGTTACAATTTTGATACTCTTTCTTGTAGTTAAAGTCATAGTGTTAAAACATATACTTTTTGCAATTTTGATCTCTTGTTGATGATTTTGATGATTGATAATTATTACATGCTTGGTTGAGTTGCTATTGTTGCTTTTGATTAATTTTTGCTCATAGTTGCAAGCATTTTCTCAATTTTGTCATGATTTGTGTTTATGCCCACCAAGTGTTCGTGGAAATGTCACTTTTGATTATGAGTTAAATTTCTACCTCTTGACTTGGAAAAAATGAGCATATGGGTTCCTAGAGTTGAAATGTCTAACATTTAGTGATAATTCTTGGATTATTAATTGTTCTTGTTTCCACTAACACTAACTTGTTGTTAAGGCAATTAGCAAGTGAGTTAGGATTTGTGGATTAAGAACAACTATGCTCACTTGACCTACTCTTCAATGTAAGAGTTAACTAAGTGAGATTAATCCATTACAATTATCATAGTTGTGGTTGCAACAAGGAAAGGAACCCCTAGCTCATCCCAAGCCAAGATTCCATTTATGCTTTGAATCACACATATACATCAATCACTTTTATATCTAACTTGTCCATATTGCATAGATAGTTCTTTGATTCCTTTATTAGTTTATTACTTGAAATTTTGAGCGTTTTTATTCCTTTAATTGTTCATCTTTTTATTGAAAATCCCGTTTGCCTTCCCAACCGAAATTGTGTACTCATTGATCACTGGTCCTTGGGAGACGACCCGGGAATTAAAACTCCCGGTTTATATTTATTTTGAATTGTGACAATTTGTTATTCTAAACTTTAGTGTTGGTCGATTGTTGGGTTGGGGCTATACTTGCAACGCTATTCCATTTTTTAGGAAAATTCCTAACCCGCTCTAGGCCACCCACCAAGTTTTTGCTGCCGTTGCCAGGGAACTAAGTGCAATGAGTGCTATAGTTTTGGTTGTTGTGAATATGTGAATAGTGTAAAAACTTGATTTTTGTTTGTTACTTGACACTAATTGGTAGATGGCGTCTCTATCTAAAGAGTTTTAGTAGTTATTGACCATTAGGTTGATTTCGTTTATTCTCTTATTCTTGTTTTGCTTTTGGTAATTGCATGTTTTCGTTGATTTCTCAGTTGAATGACACGGTCGCTTCCAGACATGAGCTCGGCCCCTTTTGACCCTGAAATATTAAGGACTTTAACACATCTTAGGCAAGCTCGGCGCCGGTTAGCATTTGTGCATAGTAAATCGGATTTTCTTGAAGAGCAAACCAATTCACCATCACTTTCTAACCGTGATCCTCATTCTTCACTTAATGAGGGAACCTTTCTTTTGTCGAAAGTGCTGAAATTTCTTTGAGTGAATTAGGAGACAACATTATGGCAGAGCTATCGCGGAGAATTACTTTAACGGAGGTCGGAGCCCCGGACATCACCTTGCAACCGGTACAAGTTCAGTACCCAAATCGAGATGCCAACTTTGAGCTCAAGACGAGTATGATCAAATTACTTCCAAAATATAATGGGTTACTGGGGGAATACACTCTCAAGCAGTTGAAAAACTTTCAAGTTGTGTGCTCTATGGCAAGAAGACATGGCTCGGATGAGATAGCGGCCATGGTTTTCGCTTTCCCTTTCTCTTTAGAGGGAAAGGCGAAAGAATGGTTTTACACCACAACCTCGCTACCCACCATATCAACCACAAAACCCATGTCATGCCCAACCCAATCAACAACCACATTCTTAACATGAAGCAAGATATCAACCACCACATACTAGGCCTAACCTCACTCAAAACAATCAACCTCCTTCTCCAAATCAACCTCATATGAATGATGCACTTCAAAGCTTCATGCAAGAGCAAAGGGAGTTTCATAAGAAGCAAGAAACGTACATGGCAACCATTGCCGAAGCTTTATCCTGTTTGACTCTTTCTCCATCAAACACTCAAAATACCCATCAAGCTTCTACCTCTAGCGGTCTACCTTCCCAACCCCAACCAAACCCAAAGGGAAGCTTTAATGCTATCACCCTTAGGAGTGGTACCAAGTTAGATGAAGTTGGTCTTGAGCCTAAAAGTTTGAGCAAAGAACCCCACAATGAAGAAATAGAAGAAGAAGTGTAGGTGGCTAGAGATGAGAAGGAAAATGTTACAAGAGGCGTGGAGGAACTATCAAAGGTCAAGGAGCCCAAAAAGAAGAACCTTCTTGAAGATCCTACACCAATTTCTTTCCCAACGTTGGCTAAAAAGGCTAAGAATCATGAAGACCTTGACTCCAATATAGTGGAGATTTTCAAGAATATGGAAGTTACCATTCCTCTATTTCAAGCTATCCAACAAGTGCCAAAGTATGCCAAATTCCTGAAGGATGTTTGCACACATAAGGATAAGATTGCCGACCTAAACAAAAGTCCGGTAAATGACTCTATTTCTTCTCTCAGTCTGAAAAAGTGTAATGATCCCGGTCCTTTTTTGGTAACTTATGTGATTGGTGGCATGGAGTTCACAGATTGCATGTGTGATTTGGGAGCTTGTGTAAGTATTATGCCCCCTCCCTATCTATGAGAAGTTGAACTTGTCACCGTTGAAGAGGTCCGGAGCAAGATTTGTGTTGGCGAACAAAAGTATTTTGTCGGTTATAGGAATTTTGGAAAATGTATTGGTCAATATCCAAGGGTTGCTATTTCCAATAGATTTTCACATTTTGGAAACCCCTCCAATTGATTCGGACAAGCCATCCTCTATTCTCCTTGGGAAACCATTTTTGAAGATGTCTCGATTCAAGTTGGATGCATTTTCGGGAGCTTACTCATTTGACGCCGATGGAAAAATAGTGAAGTTCACTTTGGATGGATCCAAGAAGCCCACTCTTGAAATCTGCTCTATCTTTTGTTGTGACCTAATTGAAGATCAAGTGGTTGAGCCTAGTAAGGAGCGTGAAAAAGGAAATGCTGTCAAGGAGTCTAAATCATTGGACCACACACAACCCAAGCATGCCAAGGAGTTGGAAATCTTCCTCCTTGGGGAGGTTCCAAAGGATGATCATTGAACTCATGCAAGTCCAACTTAGAACGTTAAACCAAAGTACTATGTGGGAGACACTCTACCATGGTAACATTGTTCTAACCGTTCTCTTTTTGTTTATAGTTCTTTGACTTAATTTCTTTTTCTCATGTTAATTAGCTTAGGATTGGTTTAATCTTTTGAGTTAGATAGGTTAATTTGCTTATGGGTCATGATTGTTTGAATGTTTGTATGTTTGGGGTTGAAATTTTGATTGAGCTAAGATTGAGTACCTCAGAAATTGAGAAAAAAATTTTGTAAAAACAGGGCTTTGTGCATGCACACACACTTGTGCGTACGCACGCAACCTCTATTTTTCGTCTCGTGTGCGTGCGTACCACACACTGTGCGTACGTACACCAGTTGTTGCGCCCTCTGTCCATCGCAAACTCACGCCTTGTGCGTGGGCGCTCCCCTGTTTTTCTTGCGCTTTGTGCGTGCGCACCTGCTTGTGCGTACGCACACATCCCTATTCTCGCGCTCTCTGTGCACCCACACAAAGGTGTGCGCCCTCACACCAGCTTGCACCCGTTTTGTTGGGAGCGCTGGCACAGCCTATGCGCATGAACCCCTAACAAAATTCACCCTTGTGTGTGCGCACGGACCTGTGTGTGCACGCACACATAACCCTTCCCCAAGAAAAAAATTTCAATCATCTGTGCAAGCGCACAGCTTTGTGCGTACGCAAACCTTGTTACACCCTCTGTTGGGAGCGCTCGCACGCTATGTGCGACCGCATCCCCTTCTGTTTTTCTTCTTGTGCGTACGCATGGACCTGTGTGCGTACACACAAGCCCCGTTCTGGGTGCTAAACAGGGCAAACACCTTGTTGATCCAACAACTTAATTCTCTCTCCTAGTTGCTGCTACTGCGTCGCCCCGCCCGCCCAGGCACCTTCCGGCAACCCTGTCGCCGTCAGCCACCGCCACCTCTCTTTCTCTCTCTTCTCACTTTCTTTCTTCTTTTTCTCTTTTCTTTCTCTTCCACTAGTGAGTTCCCCGTCCTCCGTGGAACTCCGGTGTATCTCCGGCGAAGCTAACCACTGTGAACTCGTAGAGGCTATCACAAGTGCTACTATTTCATCTTCTCATCTAGCTTTCTTCATTTTTCCATTTTCAGGTTTTTATTTCTTTTTCATGTAAATTTTTTAGCTTGCTTTAACTTTAGTTGAATTAATTAGATTGAGTTTATTGCTTTCTTTAATCGGCAAATCACTATATTAAGCCATGGGGAGGAAATATTTACACAAATCAGCCAAATCAAAAACTGGTTCATGAATCAACCAGTCCATATTTCTATATAGTTCGAATCAATATAATTCGAACTTCTTTTCCATGTAATTCGAATCACACTGATTCGAATTACACACACATGCACACACCCACTAATTCGAATCAACCTGATTCGAATTACACACACAGAGTAATTCGAATTAGGGTGATTCGAATTACACCCAAGAAAGCGTTCCTATGTAACCCTGTCCCGACACGAGCTCTCCGCTCAAACCGACGCATATCCGGAACATCGTCAACACGATCCATCTCAGGCACTCGTCCGACACCCCTCTGTGTCGCCTCGACCGGAATAGGCACGGCTCTCGGATCCCTAAGGTACATCTCAGGTGAAAAGAATCTCTTACCATGCTGAACCCACCAATCCAAGAAGTCATGTGAAGGACCTGGATCTGCCACAACATCAAACTAGAGAACATGATCCGCACGGTTGTCCCAATGAAGATGCCAGAACTACAAGCTATATGGGAACCAGATCACCACCTCTGCCATCCTTCGACATTAAGAAGTCGATGTTTAGTGCGGGTTGGGACCAGGGCTGTACTCCACCAAACTGCGGTAGCACCCGATCAATCTGGTGCCACTCTATGACGGTGAAATATATCAATGCCGTCACACACCACCATAACGCCGTATGCCGAGGCTCCAACACCTCCGGATTTACAACTTGAAGGACGTCAGGAGAGCTATACGGCATCCAAATAAACTGCAATTACATAACATCAACATTAGGCCATACGGTGATGCTAAGTATGAAAGGTTACTTAATTAAAAATAAGGGGTTCGTATACTTACATCCACAGCTTGTAACAGGTCTATCCTCGGCCTACACATCTGCACTCGAGGTCCCTTCCCGCTAGCAGAAGGATTGTGACCTGACCACTTGCAACTCACATTGGTGGTATAACGAAAGCAAAATATCACCACATAGTATAACATTATAAGCGAACATGGAATAAAATAATTTAAGACGAAATATAAAAAATGATAACAGTACCTCGAGGCTAAGGGCCAGCCGAACGTATCATACCCAGCAGGTCTAAACCTAGGAAAGCGCTAGAAGATCCAAGACTGAAGTAGTTGTAACGAACCGGCTAACTTCACAACATGTCTGTTGGCCACTCAGCACATGCACAGGTACAACCACGCGAGTGCTGCCGACCCCCAGCTGTAACCACCCATTTCCCCAAGCATAGCCACCTAAGGTATCCACCCAATGTGAATACGGTTACCGAACTTGTTGGCAAACAGCTAAGTGCCTAACAGCATCATGATATAGACCCGAGCATGGCGCCTAACTGTCCCTCGTCGGCTCCCTCAGGGCACTCTCCAAACGTCTCCTGGAACCAGCTGCAGTTTACTGCAAACTTCTGGATTTGGTTCGCAGGAGGTAACACACCAAGCAACTCCTGGAACCACACCCAAGCTAGACGGCCACCCTAGATGTATGTCTGGAAATCCGTCAAGCAACCACTGACATGACGTCCGTCGACCGACAACCCCAACTGGTACGCCACGTACTACAGTGTGATCGTGCACTCCCCGAACGGCATGTGAAATGTGTGCGTCTCCGGACGCCACCACTCGACGAAAGCACTACAAGGGGCTCATCCAATCTGAACCATCTCTCATTCAGTCTCGCAAGATGGTATAATCCCGCCATCTGCAAGTACGGAACATACCTTGCGTCAAGTCGCATGCCTTGCTGCCGTCGCATGCTCGAGATGCATCGCTGGGGCTGCACATATAATGGACCAAATAATTAAAATCACTTACAAAACCACTAACAGAAACCACTAACATAAACCACTTGCAAAACCACTAATATAAACCACTAACAAAACCACCAACAAAACCACAAACAAAACCACTAAGAAAACCACTAAAATAAACCACTTGCAAAACTACTAACATAAACCACTTGCAAAACCACTAACATAAACCACTAACAAAACCACTGACAAAAACCACTCACAAAAACCACAAACAAAACCACTAACGTAAACCACTTGCAAAACCACTAACATAAACCACTAACAAAATCACTAACAAAACCACTAAGAAAACCACTAAAATAAACCAATTGCAAAACCACCAACATAAACCACTTGCAAAACCACTAATAAAACCACAAACAAAACCACTAACAAAACCACTGACAAAACCACATACATTGTCACTAACAAAACATAAAAAATGAGTGACATACAATGTTACCAACGTCACTTACCATCAAAACCACTAACATAATGTATATAAACAAACGAATAAGTTACTTAATCCTACTTTTAAAAAAAATATTACATACTAACCTTGTCGTTGATGACCCCGGCTATATGAACAACTCCATCCAAACAATATAGTCTGTCCGGATTATCCACCATGGGCTGAATATCCTGCTCGAGCCTTTGTTGGACCGAATCTAGGTCGTTTTTCTAGGATTTGGTGGGTTATGATCATGAAAAAGTGGTTCGAATGAGGTTGGTTCGAACTCCTTTTATTGCCGAAGCAAATGTAATTCGAAACAGACCAATTCGAATTACTACTAGAGCCAAAAAATGAATAATTCAAATAAGCCAAATTTGAATTACTTAGGAACGCGTGTGTGGGTGTAATTCGAATCACCCTGATTCAAATTACTCTGTGTGTAGTTTGAATCAGTATTATTCGAATTACATGTAGATGAAGTTCAAATTAGGTTGATTCGAATTACATGTAGATGAAGCAGGAGACATTTCTATATAGTTCGAATCAACCTAATTTGAACTTCATCTACATGTAATTCGAATCATATTGATTCGAACTACACACACGCACACACCCACTAATTCGAATCAACCTGATTCGAATTATACACACACAGTAATTCGAATCAGAGTGATTCGAATTACACCCATGCACGCGTTCCTAAGTAATTCAAATTTGGCTGATTTGAATTACTCATTTTTTGGCTCTAGTAGTAATTCAAATTGGTCTGTTTCAAATTACACTTGCTTCGGCTATAAAAGGAGTTCAAACCAACCTCATTCGAACCACTTTTCCATTATCATACCCCTCCAAATCCCAGAGAAAACGACCCAGATTCGCTTCAACAAAGGCTCGAGCAGAATATTCAGCCCATGGGGGATAATCCGAACAGACTATATCGTTTGGATAGAGTTACTCATATAGTCGGGGTCATCAACAACGAGGTTAGTACGTAATATTTTTTTTAAAGTAGGATTAAGTAACTTATTTGTTTGTATGTCACTGATTTTTTATGTTTTGTTAATGACAATGTATATGGTTTTATAAGTGGTTTTGCAAGTGATTTATGTTAGTGGTTTTGCAAGTGATTTATGTTAGTGGTTTTGTTTTAGTGGTTTTTGTGAGTGGTTTTGTTAGTGGTTTTTCTTAGTGGTTTTTGTCAGTGATTTTGTTAGTGGTTTTGCAAGTGGTTTATGTTAGTGGTTTTGCAAGTGATTTATGTTAGTGGTTTTGCATGTGATTTATTTTAGTGGTTTTCTTAGTGGTTTTGTTAGTAATTTTGTTAGTGGTTTATGTTAGTAGTTTGTTTTAGTGGTTTATGTTAGTAGTTTGTTTTAGTGGTTTTTGTGAGTGGTTTTTGTGAGTGGTTTTTGTTAGTGGTTTTTTTAGTGATTTTGTAAGTGATTTTTAATTATCTGGTCCATTATATGTGCAGACCCAGCGATGCATCTCGAGCATGCGACGGCAGGAAGGCATGCGACTCGACGAGAAGTACATTCCATACTTGCAGATGGCAGGATTATACCATCTTGCGAGACTGAACGAGAGATGGTTCAGATTGGATGAGCCCCTTGTCAGTGCTTTCGTCGAGCGGTGGTGTCTGGAGAAGCACACATTTCACATGCCGATCGGGGAGTGCACGATCACACTGCAGGACGTGGCGTACCAATTGGGGTTTCCAGTCGACAAATGTTATGGAAGTGGTTGCTTGACGGATTTCCAAACATACATCTAGGGTGGTCGTCCAACTTCGGTGCGGTTCCAGGAGTTGCTTGGTGTGTTACCTCCTGCGAACCAAATCTAGAAGTTTGCAGTGAACTGCAGCTGGTTCTAGGAGACGTTTGGAGAATGCCCTTAGGGAGCCGACGAGGAGACAATCAGGTGCCATGCTCAGACCTATATCATGATGCTGTTAGGCACTCAGCTGTTTGCCGACAAGTGCGGCAACTGTATTCACATTAGGTGGCTATCCTACGTGGCTAGGCTTGAAGATATGGGTGGCTAAAGCTAGAGGTCGGCAGCACTCGCGTGGTTGTACCGATGCATGTGCTTAGTGGCCAACAGACATGTTGTGAAGTTAGCTGGTCCGTTACAGCTACTTCAGTCTTGGATCTTCTGGCACTTTCCTGGGTTTAGACCTACTGGGTATGATACGTTCGGCTGGCCCTTAGCCTCGAGGTACTGTTATCATTTTTTATATTTCGTCTTAAATTATTTTATTCCATGTTCGCTTATAATGTTATACTATGTGGTGATATTTTGCTTTCGTTATACCACCAATGTGAGTTGCAAGTGGTCAGGTCACAATCCTTCTGCTAGCGAGAAGGGACCTCGAGTGCAAATGTGGAGGCTGAGGATAGACCTGTTACAGGCTAGGGATGTAAGTATACGAACCACTTATTTTTAATTAAGTAACCTTTCATACTTAGCATCACTGTATGGCCTAACGTTGATGCTATATAGTTGCAGTTTATTTGGATGCCGTATAGCTCTCCCGACGTCCTTCAGGTTATGCATCCGGAGGTGTTGGAGCCTCGGCATACGGTGTTATGGCGATGTGTGACGGCATTCATATATTTCACCGTCATAGAGTGGCACCAGATTGATCAGGTGCTACCGCAGTTCGATGGAGTATAGCCCCGGCCCCAACCCACCCTAAACATCGACTTCTTGATATCGAAGGATGGCAGAAGCGGTGATCATTGGTTCCCATATAGCTTGCAGTTCTGGCATCTACTTTGGGACAGCCGTGCGGATCATATTCTCCGGTTTGTTATGGCAGACCCAGGTCTTTCACATGACTTCTTAGATTAGTGGGTTCAGCATGGGAAGAGATTTCTTTCACCTGAGATGTACCTTGGGGATCCGAGAGCCTTGCCTATTCCGGTCGAAGCGACACAGAGGGGTGCCAGACGAGTGCCTGAGATGGATCGTGTTGATGATGCTTCGGATAGGCGTCAGGTTGAGCAGAGAGCTCGTGTCATGACACGAAGGAGCCAACATGAGTGGAGGTGGCTCGACCAGGCCATGGAAGAAGGTGACGCTATGGGTAGGGATGCATGCAGATGACGCAGTCGTGGAAGACGACGCAGGGCCCGTCCTGGAGTTGACGATCATGGTGGTCATGGTGAGGATGATGACGATGGTGATCAGCATGGAACTGGTGGGGGAGAGGATGGAGGACATGATGTTGGACGGGGCGCCGGGATCCTTGCTGTGATAGGGGGCGTTAGTCCTCGTCCTGGAAGTAATGGTGGAGAGTGGTACGGGTCTGGTGTGGGAGATAATTTGGGCCAGGGTGGCAATGGTCTTGGAGGAGGACCGTTCAGTGATTACTTCGCTGGTGTCCCCAGTGACGACCACGCAGTTCATTAGAGTCAGACATGGGTTAGTCCGGGGTAGCTATTTTCAAACTTGCTTACCAGTGATGGTCTTGATGCGGAGTTCGGCGGTTCACACTTCCTAGATGAAATCAGTGCCATCATGCAGGAAGATGATGCGGCACGTCGAAGGACACAAACTACGGGGCCACAGGCACACTTAGACGTCGACCTAAAAGAGCATCCTTCTGGGTCTGCTCATGACTATTTTGCGTTGGGTGGTACCCCTCCTTCCGCCTATGCTGGCGGCGTACATTCAGTTACCGGACCGTCAAGGGCACCCGTCCACGGAGAGTCACTTCCGTCAAGGTCTTCCCCACGTCCTTCGCCAATCCAACCTAGGCCACCTCCACAAGCAGACCCGGATGATGACGAGGATGACATTGAGGACGAGAAGGCGCTCGTCTGAAGAGGCCAGAGGACACGGGTTTCCCGTTGTTGCTTCACTAGATCGCATCTATTTAGATGACCTTTTTATTTGTATCACTTTTATATATCATCAGTGTGGTACCTCGGCTTGCTTTATTTATTTATGTTATGTATGTATAGGACCTGCTTTAGTTCTTGTTACTTAGGGTACGTACCTTATTGCAATATTTTGTATCACTTATGTTGAAAACTTAGGTGTGCTATTTTATTGGCGTAGAGTATGTCATGGTTGCTTAAGTAGATTACATCGAGTGACGTTTAAGCATAACATAAGCGTATACTTAAGAAACGGAACACATCGAGCAATTAAGTACGCACAAATACATTATATTAAGTAACCAAAGTTTCATAATTAACAACTTCAAGTAACAAACCCTAA
The DNA here is from genome assembly GCF_014773155.1 of Arachis stenosperma. Classification (NCBI taxonomy): domain Eukaryota; kingdom Viridiplantae; phylum Streptophyta; class Magnoliopsida; order Fabales; family Fabaceae; genus Arachis; species Arachis stenosperma. The sequence continues at coordinate 47,353,424 of NC_080378.1, read as the reverse complement.
AACAATGGAATCTAAATACAAAAGTGGTAATAAGATAGTAATTAAGCTAACAATAAACCTACTCATCTCTCCCAGTGAAACTTGGTCCTCCGACTTGTGGGCAACTCCGACGTGTGTCTTGGTTGCCTACAGAGACCACATCTCTTCGTCCTGCTCGGATCCACTTCGTCCATAGTAGTCCGTATCCTGGTGGACCTAGGACGTCCCTCACTCACACGCCTCTTGGTGGGGTCTGGTATCACTGTCGGCCCATCGTACGGTGGCCAAAGACCCTCGGGGATGGGAGGTGTGAACCCCATCCAATATACACTGAAGACCAAGCTAAGACAATACACGTGGTGGACATACGTCTGCCTAGTAAGCCGTGAATAGGCACAGCATGCCAAGGCTCAACACGGGTAATGAAGCGCCTGAAAATATTCGCAGTCACATGTCTGAGACCCGAGTGAAACCCTGTAGCTACCAAGTGAGAACGAACCAGTAGGAGTCGTCTCCGAGACAGTGAACTCCGAGTTATCTCTATCGTACAAAGTCACTGTGAAGCACCTCGTCGTCTTCAGATTGGCCTCTATACACTTCACCATATGTTGACTGAACTGTTGTCCAATTCCTAACTGGGCCTCTCCCTCTTTCCCCTAGCGAAGGAATAGTTCTGCCAACGTCCCGTAAGTAGCCTTCACCAGCGAGCACACCGGGAGATTCCTGACCCCCTTCAAGATTGAATTAACACACTCGGAGATATTTGTCGTCATGTGACCGAGTCTCCTACCCTCATCCCGATGTTGAGTCCACAATAAATACTCGATCCGGTTAGCCCACTCACACATGGCAGGGTCTTCAGACCGCAGAATATCAAACCAATTATCGAATTCCACCTCAGCCTTGGCATAAGTTGCATTCACAAGAAGCCTCCTTGCGTCCTTGCCCTTGAAGATTAGGACAAAATTTGCTGCCACATGTCGAATGCAGAATGCACGGTAGGCAGCTGGAGGTAGCCAGCCTCCGTCGGGAGCCTCAAGCGCAGCCTTGATGCCGTTGTGCCTATCTGATATAACTAACAGACCCGGTTGCGGGGTCATGTGCTACCGGAGATGGGAGAGAAAGAAGGACCAAGACGCAGCATTCTCACCCCCAACCAGTGCAAATGCAACAGGCAGTATGTTGGAGTTCCCATCGTGTGCAATCGCGACGAGCAACGTACCCCTATACTTACCATACAGGTGGGTGCCATCAATACTCACCAACGGCTTGTAATGCCTGAATGCCTCAATACATGGTGGATACGTCCAGAAGAGCCGGTAAAAATAAGCTTGCGAGTCGTCGACCTGGCCCCCAACTCGAACATGACTCGTTCTAAGGACTACAACAGTACTAGGCATCGTCAACTAAACTCTTAACACCGACCACGGGAGCTCGTTATACGACTCATTCCAATCACCATAGATGTGGCCAACGGCTTTCTGCTTCGATAACCAAACCCTCCTGTACGTCGGCCTGAACCCAAAGTGTGCCACTGTCGCATTCAGGAGTACATTGATGCTGACAGATGCATCAGCTCTAACCATTGGCATGATGAATGCCGAGATCACATGATAATCCAGACTCCTGTGGTCGCTAGAGATGGATGTCACGAGATACATATGCGGTCCGTTGTACCGTTTTACTTCCCAAAAACCCTTGCAGTGCCGAAGACTAAGCATAATCAACCATGTACACCCATTCCTAAACTATGAACACTTCTCAATATATCGGCGATAGTCAGACTCCACCACCTTATACTGTACCCCGCGTCGGATGCTATACGTCTTCATACTTAACACAGCCTCGTCTTTATCCTGAAACTCTGTGAGACCTGTAGACCCCTGGCCACCTCTAGCACCAAATCCAACAGGCTCCCCAGGAACCCCCTCCTATCTCATGGCATCCAAGTCCAAAGATGAAATGTGCGGAAGGTACTGCTGTGTGCCAGAGCTAGAACCACCTCCAGCCTTAGCTGGCTGGCTCGCTCTAATATCATCGCCACTATCATCAGCAATGATATCCGGCTCCACATCATCATCGTCAACATCATCCAGCAATGCATTGCCCAGACCAACAGGTGCAGCACATTGTGAAGAAGTCGGCACAATATCCCCTACTCCAACCTCTCTGCCTCCACTACAGTTGAGATCAACAGCAAACGACGGGGAGGCAACAAGCTCGACCAAAGGTTTATTCACAGGGACGGACGAAGATACACCAACAGGTCTGGAGCTAGAACCGGCTACCATGCCTATAATGTGGGTATTTCGGTTCGAACCCCGAGTTAGATACGACATCAACCAACTTCGCCAGCAGCTCAGGTGTCCTAACCTCGGAAAACTGCCGACAACAATGAAACATGACCTGCAAGTCCTCATCACTCTCGATCGTAAAATAATCATACTTCACAATTTCTTGCAGCACTGAGATCGAAATGCGATAAAAAAAACTTCTTAACTCGTTTCACGCCTTGCAGACCAAGTTTTTGTAGTACAGAATTAATAATGTCATCATAGCTCGTCGTAGGCCTCATAAAAATTCTGAAAGGATCCTTATCGGTGAACTTGACACCAAATCGTGTTTTCCTCTTAATCGATCATCTGTGATGAACCAATACTACAAAATTCTCCTCACCAGCCATTTTCTCACTCTAATGAGATCAATTCACGTTTACACCATATTTATACATGTTTGGCCCTGTATAATTCAAACCAGTGTAATTTGAATTATACTTTGTGTAATTTGAATCAACCAAATTTGAATTACTTAGGAACGCGTGCGTGGGTGTAATTTGAATCACCCTTATTCTAATTACTGGTGTGTGTAATTTGAATCAGGTTGATTCGAATTAGTGGGTGTGTGCATGTGTGTGTGTGTGTAATTCGAATCAGTGTGATTCGAATTACATGGAGGAGAAGTTCAAATTATATTGATTCGAACAATATAGAAATATGGACTGGTTGATTCATGAACCAATTTTTGATTTGGCTGATTTGTGTAAATATTTCCTCCTCATGGCTTAATACAGTGATTTGTCCTTCTTTAATTATCATTGTATTGCAAGTGTTTGATCTCTTGATTGATGGGATGTATTGTTGAATTTGAGCTTAATTGTGATAAGTTTGTACAATGCACGTTAAGTGTTTGATGAAATGACTAAGTCAACTTTTGTTTGATTCATATGAAATGACCATCATATGCTCTCAACTTATCTCTTGTTTGGCATGCTCTATGATTTGTGCAACTTCAAATGTGATTTTTTATGATGATCAACTTAAATTTACCAATGCATTCCCTTGTTTCTTGAACTTGAAGATCCAAACACCCATGTCCTACATGATTTTTATTCCTTTGTTAATGGGTGACTTGCTTGTGAATGCATTCATCTTAATTGAATTCAAATTTTTCATTGTTCATCTTAGCAATTGAATTGAGTAATCACATTACAAGTGTTCATTCTTTGATGTCTTGATCAAACGTCTTTTGCTATAACTTAAGCACATTGTTTATGTGATTCTCACACCTTCAAGATAAACAAATAACATTTCACTTTGCTTAAATGGTTATTGTTATTGTGCACCATTTTTAATAATGAACTTTTATGTCCACAACCCCAATACCCATTTTCACAAAGAGAAGAAAGTAAAAATTACTATTGATCCATCAAATTACAATAGAGCTCCCTCTCCCAATGAAGTGAGGTTTAGTGGATCATAGTTCTCTTATAAAGAAAATTCAAAAACTGGAAATGCATAAAATTGGAAATTCAACTAAGTACAAGCAAGTAGAAAAGCGATCAAAAGTGTAGAGTAGATATCTAGAATCCAGAATCCCGAGTCCTCTTTAAGTTCAAAGCTCCATCTATTTATAGTGCCTCCCCAAGTATTCACTTGATTCTTTCTCTTTTGGAACTTCAAACTTCTGCTTTTTGGCGCTGCACCTGGCGCTTGTTGCTGACTGCGAAAAGTGAGCGCCATAAATAATTACCATCGTGCGTACGCATCAAGGGTTGTGCGTACGCATCAAGGGTTGTGCGTACGCATCAGTCTTCAATTCTTCTTCGAAGTAGCATCGAAGATGCTTGCTTGTGAGCGTGACTGGCGAGCGCTAGGGCAAGCGTGACACCTCCAGGAGAGCACTACACTTGCTAGTGAGCACGAATGGAGAGTGCTTGGCGCTTTTGAGTGAGCGTGTGTGCAAGCGTGAGTGGAGTGCGCCAGGCACTTTGGTGCTGGCGCTTTTGAGTGAGCGTGTGTGCAAGCGTGAGTGGAGAGCGCCAGACACCTTGCTGCCTCTCCAAAGGCCGAGACCTATCCCCCTATCCCATCTCTCTACTTTTATTTTCTTTTTTTCTTTTTTTTTGTGCTCGAGGACGAGCAAAATTCTTAAGTTTGAAGTTGGAAGCTCCGCTTGTTGCTCCTTAATTTACCTTTATGGCACCAAAAACTGAAGCATTCTCAAGGAAAAGAAAAGGAAAAGTTCTCGCCTCCAAGCCATGGGAGACCACAAGATTCCTTATCACGACCCATCAAGACCATTTCTATGACGTGATGAAGAAGAAGAAGGTGATTCCCGAAGTCCCCTTCAAGCTGAAAAACGGTGAATACTCAAAGATCCTATACCAAGTTCTGAGACGGGATTGAAAAATTCACATTGATGGTGCAAGAGTTTTATGACAACACCTGGATCACAAAGAAGCATGATACAATCGTGATTCCGGAGCCAAAAAAATTGGCACACCATGGTCAGAGGGCACATTCTGGATTTTAGCCCTGAAAGTGTGAGGGTGGCGCTATAACTACCATAACCACGAAATGACCCTCACTAATACACTCAAAAGGTCAACACTAATGAAAGGTTGGAGCAAATTCTTGCTGACATCTGCGTGCCTGGAGCTCAGTGGAGGAGGAATGCTCAGGATAAGCCTTACCAACTAGGAAATTTTAGCTTAAGCCAATGGCTAAAAGATGATTGGAGTTCATCCAACGTTCGATCATCCCTACGAGTAACCGTTCTGAAATTACAATCAAGAAAGCAGTGATGATCTACTGCATTATGCTCGGCAATGAGGTGGAAGCACATAAAGTGATCCCTCAAGAGATTTACAAAATAGCTGACAAGCCCTCCACTCAAGCAAGGCTAGCATTCCCTGATCTCATCTACCGCCTCTGTGCAGCAGCTGAAACTCACATTGAGGATGATACCTCGATCGACGTTGAGAGACCGATCACCAAGAAGGGTATGGAGCACGGAAAAAGACCACAGCAAGAGCCAGTTCCACTACCTCCACAGGATCTTCCGGAGATGCCTCAGGGGATGTACTTCCCTCCCCGAAATTACTAGAATCAGTTGACCACATCCATAGGACAGCTATCTTCATCTGTTGATGAGATAAAGATGGATCATAGGGATCACACATGTATCATGCTTCTTTATGACCCAGGGGTTGGCATAAAACTCTTACACCATAAATGTGCCCACTTCGATCACGGGATTGGCTAGAATTTTTAGAAAACAAAATTTAGAAAAGTGCAGAAAGAGAAGCTAAAATTTATTTGTTGCTTCTGCATTCATGTTCATGATGGCTGATTACCGTTAGAAAATTAGGTGAAAATTTTATTTCTTTTCTACCAATCTTACCTTTCATTTTTTTCTATAAAAAGAATACTAGTAACCATTACTTTTATAGCTTCACAGTGGTTCTTCCTAGTTCTTCGTTCTAATTTATTTTTTTCATCAAAATATTTTAGATTTGTTTCAATCACTAACAAGTTGAATATTTTAATTTTCTTCATTATTTTTAAAATTTTCTTTCATATTTTAATTTTTATGTTTTTTATTTTTCATATTTTAATTTTTATACTTTTTATTCAATTGACATATGTTCTTGAATTTTATAAAATTTTTATTTTTTCTTATCTGTATAAATTTTTTTTTATTCTTTGATCTACTCTATTTTCGTTTTGTATAAAAAAAATTATTTTTTATTTGAATTTGTAAAATTTGTAATTATAATTACTATATACTACATTTATTATCAAAATTTTGTATAATATAAATTATGATTCTATCAAAAAGAAAATAAATGAAAAACTAATTATAAGTAAGGGGTAAGTATGGTTTTGGTCCCTAACGTTGAGGGTTAGAATCGAAACCGTCCCTCATCTAATTTTTTATTTAAAATCGTCCATAACGTTTTTTTTTTTGTATTAAAATCGGCCTTCTTAATAAAATTTTTTATTTTATTCCTAAACTACCCCTATTCTTATTTTAATAATAAAAGTTATAAAATTTATTAAAAAAAAAAAAGAAAACGCGTGTTGGGAGGAGGGGGAAGAAAACGCGTTGGGGGTGGGGGGAAGAAAAGGGTATACGAAGGGGGAGGGGGACAACGCCGGCGAGCCTCCGTTGTCGCCGCCGTGATCTCGTCGTCGCCAACGCCTCCTCCAGAACTCTGATGATGACGACGATGAAGGGGGAAGGGAAGCCGCCGTCCCGCCGCCGCGGTCTTGCCGTCCCGCCGCTGCAGCCGTTGCCTCTCTCCTGTTCTCCTAGACCCTCTCCCCTCCTTCTCTTCTTCCCTGTCTCGAATCTTCTCGAACCAGAGCTCACTGCCGGTAAGCCTCTCCTGCTTCACCACGCAGCAACGTGGAGTCTCCTCTGTTTCACCGCCGCCAGCGAGCCTCCCTGCTTTCCCTCCCTCAGTCTCTGTCGCACAAGGAATCAGAGCCACCACTACCTGTTACCCTCCCTCCAGCCCCTTGATTTAATTTTGGGTTAGTTTAGCTGGATTTTAATTATCCGTTAGTTGATTTTAGGTTATTAAATTGCTGAAAGTTGCTGCTGAATTGTTGTTGTTGTTGAATTAACTTAGGTTATTGAATTTCTGTTAATGGTTAATTGTATACAAGATCCATGGTTGTTGTTCTTCTGCATTTAGTGGTTATTTCATTATTTTTTGCTTCTGCTATTCTTCCGCTTCTGGTTGAGCTTGTTGTTATCCATTGTTGTTCTTCTGCATTTGTGCATCTTCTTCTGGTCAATGTTGACGAAGAAGATGGGTGTTAAGGAAGAGTTCTGAGTCTGTTTTTCTGAGTTTGATTTCTAGATCTGAGATCTGGGTTCTGATGAGGATAACGATGATGATGTTGATTTTCTAAATTTTGGTTGGTGTGATGCAAATGGTGATGGAGTGACAGTAGGTGGAGAGCGGTGTTGGTGTTGGTAGTGTTGGTGTTGGTTCTGGCAATGGTGTTGGTGGTGGTAGTGGTGGAGGAGGTAATTATGTTGGTAGTAATGAGACTATTTTTGTCCAAAAAAAATAAAAGGACGATTTTAATACAAAAAAAAAACGTTAAAGACGATTCTAAATCAAAAATTAGATGAAGGACGGTTTCGATTCTAGCCCTCAATGTTAGGGACCAAAACCATACTTACCCCTATAAGTAACAATAGAATCATAAATAATGAAAATTCATAGTTTAAAATAATACTTAATTAAAGAATATTGATAATACTAAAAATTATAGAATTTTTTTATTTGACATTATAAAATTTATAGTACTCTTTCATATTTTTATAATGTTATTACATTATTCAAAAAGATTTAACGTGCTTTTTGTGCAAACAATATTTATTTTACTATAATTCATTTTGATATAAAAATTATCAAACATAAATAACGTTAACACAAACTCACTTTTTATCAAAATCAATTTTGCAAAATCAATTTTTACGAACTCCCACATACATAATGTGTTTGAATTACATTTGTAAACAGAAGTTTATATAAAATTAAGTTTGAAAATTTGATTTTGATTAAGAGTGAATTGGTATTAACGTGGTTTATGTTTGATAATTTTCATTCAAAATGGATTATAATAAAATAAATATTCTTTAGATTACATTATATAAAATCACTTTTAGATGAAAAATTATAAAAAAAAGACAAATTTAAATAATTATTTTATATTATCTTATAATTTTATTTTAGATATTTTTCAAAATGAATTATAGTAAAGTAAATATTCTTTGGATTACATTATATAAAATCACTTTTAGATGAAAAATTACAAAAAAAAATAAATTTAAATAATTATTTTATATTATCTTATAATTTTATTTTAGATATTTAAATACATTTTAATATTTTTTTAGTAGTCTCAATGTTCTTTACTCTAATAGGATTAATAAAATCATAATGCAAAACAAAAAAAATATTTCATACAAAAAAATAACATTAACAATTAAAAAATTCATATAAACAAACAATAATAAGAGTTTTATAAAAAATAATGATATGCATGGGAGTGTATCGGAGAAAAACATTATAAAAAAATAAATATATGAATAATAAAGAACACAATTGGTACATAAAAAAATTTTTCAATCCAACCTAAAAAAGTAAACGCAAAAACAAGAATTTATAGCTTTTGGTAAACGTGGGTTAAAAAGTAAAATCACTTGTACGTTCCGAAGATAATGTGCCTATATAGAAGTAATGATGCAATCAATTTAGTATAATCAAACTAGATCACAAATCATAAAATAACAACTGGTGTGATAACCAAACTTCCAAAATCTATATCAAACTAAACGCCGGAATGACCAAAAAACAAGTTCAAGGTTATAATCAAACTCCAAGATTATAACCCTAAGCTTTATTCACAGTTCATACTCCAATTATGATTTATATAATGGAACTCCAAGACATAAATTCAAACTCGCTCATATTTTTAATCAAAATTCCAAATCCTACATCAAATTTAATACTCCTACTATAATCAAACTCACTCACATTTATAATCAAACTTCATGATCCACGTATAATCAAATGTACATAAAGTTATATAACTTACCACATAATTGTTTTTTTCTTTTCTCAGTCATCCTTCAACGGTCATGGTATGAAATGGATCCAACACAACTTCTTGTTAAGAACATCCAAAACCTTTTGTTCTAATCATAACACAATCACTTGAGGCAACCATTAATCACTTAGCCCGTGTTGTCAACATATTTCACCACAACTTCTACAGGCAACCAATGCCATCCTGAACTTGTTCCAGCATCACCATATCCTGAAACAAGATTGAAAACAAAGTGATAATCATTTTCCTAAAACCAAGTGATGTGTCAAAAATGAACTATATTCATTTCAAACCAAACTCAGTTCTTGCATCAGATCATGAAAGCATCAGCTCAAATTGCAAAAGATGTAATTTATCTTTTCTTTTCTTCACTCAAAAACCCCTCAATCCAAAGAAATTAAGAAAAAAATTAAAACACATGGCATTTAAGTATTGAACATCTTTCTAGAAAACCTTGTGCAATACCATCATTATTTCATGTAAGTGTCCACGTTGCATAGCCTAAAAAAGAAGATAAACAAGCTAATCAAAATGTTCCAACCTTGACAGAGATGATACACAAAAAATGCATCATACAGGGGTAATGTTGGGTTATACGGATGTAGCTGGTCATGGGAGGTGCAGAAAAACTTCAGAGACATCTCCGCACTACATTACCAGCAATTTTTGCAAAAAAAATGGTTCCACTTGGAAGCTTTCAATAATTAAGCATCAAAAGACAATACAAACACTATTCACTGAGAACACAAATAAAGAGAAAAGAAATGTATCGAAAAGCGAAAAGGCAGATTCCATGAGAGAGGAACCCAACTTGATATATTCGATTTATTTTGATCTAGCTGGCTATATGACTTATGTATCAAATCACCATATGCAATTCATCCCAACGCAATGGGTGTAGCACACATCAAGACACTTTTTAACCAGCAACATTTAGCTCTTCCGGATGCAACTGAATCCCAGAAGCAAATAATAGGTACATAAATCACTACACAGAAATCACCATACAATCATAAATTAATTACTCTTGAAGTATGTCTTCAACAAAACGATTACTCCAAAACATCAAATCTGCCACAATGTATGCATTATAAAATTAATGAAAACAAATTTAATTAGCAAATAGAACACAACTTGATCAAAACTGACATGAAAAATGGTGGCCATTTGCAGCTTAACACAAAAAGTAAGCAAAGCTTCAAAGCACATACAGACACTGCCCCTTCTCTTAAGATCGTGCTTCCCCTTCTTCGCAGGGCCATCACCATGTCGCCAACTCACGCACAAAAGACAATCGCTCAGCCATTAATCCCTTTCATTATATTTAGTGACCACCAGAAAACCTGGTTACATCCTAAACTTCACACGGCAGTTACTCAGACATCCTGAAACACATTCAAAATAGTGTATCAACATTTTCCTATAACCAAGTGGCAGCTATCAAAATGGAAAAAATATTTATATCAATCCAACTTTAGTTCTGGAATTAAGTCCTGAGATATCAAAATGCAAAAATAATTTTAGAAAATGCAACTTTTTTTCCAGTCATTCATATTTTACTCAACTCATCCAATAAAAGAAAGAAAAATAGAGGGAGAGTGAAGCAAACGAGAGTGATATCTTTAAGAGAACATTTTTGTTGCAACGTTTAATCTCACTTAGCAAGATTAAATTTTGATGGGGTAGCAAGAGCATATTGTTAGCCAAAAGCATTTACAATCAGATTTAGCAAAAGACCAAGAGGAAATTTTGATTTAGCATTACCGAATAGTGAATCACAAAATTTAATCAAGACCCAAAATTTGTTATGCAAATTATTTTCAGCAGAAACATCATCATAAGCAAAAATAAACTTAAATCAAGATAATTATACGGAAACTTATGCTACTACCACTCCACAACTACTTTTAAAACAGTGGAGTGAAACACGTAAAAAAAAATATTGATCCGGACCAAAAGCTTAAAACTTTTCATTACGTGCATCATTAAAAGCCAAAAAAAAAAACGTGAACATAGTTTGACATGAGGGGGTAGAAAGATAGTTACGCTTTCAGGTTGTGACATCAAGTTCAATGAGTGTGGAAAGAGATGGATTCTTCTCGATCTCAACTCCAAACATCTCATAGGATTTAATGGCAGTTTCCTTTGGCATAAGCTTCAGAAACAAGAGAGATAAAAGCAGAGGAACAATAATTGAAGGAACAAGAACATTCAAGAACCAAATTTCCTTTGAGGTAGGCATAGCTCGATTCCCAAATCGGGGATTTTTTTTTCTTTCTGTGTGTGGGTGTGTTCGAAAAGCCCTATACAGAAACTTTTAACGCGTCTACGGCAGTGCGGATCGTGAGATGCGCCGTCCGGCAAGAATGAGAGCCGAAGGAAGGGGTCCAGGAAGATGCAGCTCTGTTAGGGTTTGTGTGTGGAGAGCGTCAGAGACTTAAATAAAGCAAGAGGCGAGAGGAGGCTTTCTCAGGTAAATTTTTGGGAAAAAGACAAATAAGTCCTGACTTTTTAAACTTTTGATAAATACATTCCTAACAAAATTTAAATACAAAAAATTTTTTGACTTTAATAAACGGAGGACAATTTAGTCCTTCCGTCTATTTTCCTCTCATACGCCAATGGAACTAGCTGACGTGGCTGAAACGGTGTCCAGGTGTCCGTTACGGTGCCACGTTGGAAGGGGAAAAAAGTTCGAAGGACAAATAAGTCCTTGACGTCATTTTACAAATAAAGTTCGAAGGACAAATAGGTCCTTGAGAAATTTTTTTCAAAATTAATAAACTCATTTCCTAAATTCTCTTATCTATCTCTCTCCATTTTTATATTTCCCTCTACTATTTTTATTCTATATATAATTATATTTTATATTAGTAATTTGACAAATCAAAATATGTCATTCGATATTTTTTTACAATTAAAATATTTTAAGTGTAAAATTATACACATTAAATTATTTTAAATTTTAGATAACGAATGTTAAAATTAATTACTAATAAAAAATTAGACTTTTCATATAAAAATAATAACTAAAAATCTTATTATTTAATTTTTTATCTGCAGATATCTTGGTTTTCTTAGTCAAAAACTTTTGTCAACTTACGACATTTTTGTAAAAGTAGTTTGATTTTATAAATCTTTTGTGTCATGCATAATTTATACTGTTAGAACAAAGTGAACTATAATTTAAAAAAAAAAATATTCTCGTAATGTTATTATGCATAAAAATACTAGTTCTAATATAATACACAAATGCACTAATGCTAACTTAATACATGAATGATGCACAAATGAACTAATGCTAACTTGATGCATAAATGAACTGATGCTAACTAATGCCACTGGTATGATGAAAACTGAACTAATGCAATTTAACAAATTCTAATATAATACACAAATGCACTAAAACTAAACTAATGCAATTTAAGAAAAAGAGTAGAAACATAACAAGCCCAATTTCTACAATTTTAATACAAATAATTTAAATTGTAGAATAAAACAAGTTAACTAGATTTCAAAATACAAGCACAATTTTATCAGAAATTATTTTTAATATGGAAAGAAAATTGGTGTTTTGGTTGAATATTGACATTTGAAGTGTATTACAGTATTGTGGAAATTATTCAACACGCCCCCACATGTTGGCTAAGATGCTGCCACGTGTTCAACACACCCCCCACGTGTTGGTCAGAATGATGCCACGTGTTCACCACGCCCTCCATGTGTTGCACCACGCCCCCCACGTGTTGACTTCCCACAAAAAAAATTCCACCCATCTATAATTACACCACATTCTCCCATTTTCAACAAAAACACCAATATATTTTCCATACAAAAAAAATTAGCCTAATTTTATAAACTAAATTCTCATAATAGAAGCATAATAGAAGTATAATGAAAAAAAATTCTCAAGAACCTATTTGTCCTTCGAACTTTATTTGTAAAATGATGTCAAGGACTTATTTGTCCTTCGAACTTTTTTTCCCTTCCAACGTGGCATCGTAACGGACACCTGTACACCGTTTCAGCCACGTCAGCCAGTTCCGTTAGGTGTATGAGAGGCAAATAGACGGAAGGACTAAATTGTTCTCCGTTTGTTAAAGTCAGGGACTTTTTTGTATTTAAATTTTGTCAGGAATGTATTTGTCAAAAATTTGAAAAATCAGAGACCTATCTGTCTTTTTCCCTAAATTTTTTTAAGCTTCTTTTAAAAAAATAATTTAAATAACAAATATTTATATTAAAAATGTATACGATTTTTTAGTTTAAAAAATATTTATTTTAAAAAAGATATAATAAAAAATTTTTAATAATATAAAAAAAATTATTTTTTTAATTTCTTTATAAATATTTAAATATTTTTTTAAAAAACTACAATTTAACAAATTGCATCAAATATTAATATTATTATTTTTTATACGTTAAAAATTAAAAAAAAAATAAAACTTCCGAAATAAACCATTAAACTTAAATATATTGCTGAGGTTATATAATCATGTTTTGTTAGGATAATTTTTTAATCTATTTATGACCATACACATATTACTTATGGTGACAAATTAAATTATTTCATATTAAATAATTTATATAATAATGATATTATTTATTATTATAAATATTGAATTAAATAAGTTATTATTATCTTTGATTTAAAATTAAATGAGAATAAAATTAGATTATTTTATTTGGTTTTTAGAGTTTAATGAACGTTACACTCAAATATAAGTAGTGATTTCAAAAATTTGGTCAATAAGACATCAAAGACACATCTGAATCCCTTTTTTTATCGAAAGAGTTGTCATTCAACCCTATTAAGAATAAGGTTTTAATCGAGAAAAATCAAAGATAAAACAATAAAACTCTCTCGATCATGCTTATGAATTCAGGTACGCTTTCGCCATTTAAATATTTCTTTTTTAGTGATTTAATATATATGATTTTGGAATTAAGAAATTCTAAGAAATTTCAACAAGTGATATCAAAATCATCTATAATTGTCATTGAAAAATTATAAATTTATCTTATTTATTTATTGTGATCAAATCTTGATTTAAGTTTATGAAATTAGGTTCAAATAAAATTTTATAAATTTGCCTCTCAACACAATAGCATGAATATGAATTCATGATTAATTTTGTTATATAAGGGAAATTGTTGTGATTTCTTTGTTAATGAAATCCTTTTGTTGTGGTTTTAATTTTGTGTTAAACAAAAAAAATCACAATTGATTAATAAGGAGTCATAATATTATGGAATTATTATATATTGTGTCTTATTGTATTCATCTATTTTATAAAATTTAGATTTAGAATAAATTATTGAATACTATACCATCAAGATAGCCTCTCATTACAAAAAAAAAATTTGATAATTATGATGATTTTTTAGGGTTATTACGGCAATTTGAACTATCATTATTATCTTGAATGACAACTAAAAAAACTGCCATAATTTTAAGTGCCATTTAGTTATTACAGCAATTTTTGAAAAGCTGCCACAATTCTCATGGTTAAAATGATGATTTTTTTAACATGTTAAAACGGCGGTTTAAATCGTCGTTATTTTTAAATAAAACTTCATTTTTTGTTGGTTAAAACAGTAGTCAAATCACCATTATATTCAGATAAAATGATATTTTTGGTTGGTTAAAATAACGGTTTAAATTGCTATTTTTATTGAGTTAAAATGGTGTTTCATATTATTTAAAATGGCATTTTTGAATCGTCATTTTTATCTTGATAAAGTGGCATATTTATTATTTAAAATGGTTGTTCGAAACGGTCATTTTTATGAGTTAAAATGGCATTTTAATTGTTTAAAATGGTAGTTACAAGTTACATTTTTATCAGATAAAACTGATATTTTTATCGTTTAAAAAAACATTTTAACCGTTGTTTTTACCACATTAAGTAAATATTTTTTTAAAATTTCACAATTACAAGAAATCATAATCCATGAACAAAATATTATGTAACTCATAAATGAAGTATTAAACATAATATATAGTTTTTTAGTATTAGAAATCAAAATTAATAACTCCTATATATATAAAGTATCAAACATTACATGATTTTTCAATTCTAAATATCTTAACATGTAGCTCTCTTAATACATCAAATCTCCATCATAAAAAAATCACACTGCTCTATTACTTGCTCTAGAATATCTACTTTTTAAATTTTTTAGCGATGAAATCTCACTCTCTTGATCCAATTTCTATAACAAAAGTATAATTTAAAAAAAGATCAAAATTCAAAGAACAAAGCCGACGAATACAACACTAAAGGCCCATTCGGAAAGCTTCAAAAGTTACTATTTTAAACTTTTGACTTATGAAAAGTAGTAGTATTAATATTTGTTGCAATTTTCAAAACTAAATTATAGCTTTCTAAGAAGCTATTTAAGTACTTATGAAGAAATTAAAAAAAAAGAATTCTCTCATAATAAAAAGCTTTTTATCACATTTATTTTAAAATAAGTACTTTTAGAACTACAAAACCAAGGGTATGTCTAAAATGAGCACAACAATTATGTGCTTATTAGATGCATCACATTTATATAGACCATTAGATTTTATTAAATAAAAATCAAAGGCTAATATAAAAAGAAGAACATTGATGGACTCTAATAAATACAGAATATTCTAGTATATAAATAAATATTTTAAATACAATACTTTAATACACAATACTTTAAATGACAACAGAATCTTTTATGCTTGAATAATTAAATATAAAACATATAAATACAAAAATATAAGTATTCTTTATTCAATAAAATTAATTATTATGCAAGAAATTTTTATAATATTAAAAAAATATTAAAATAAAATTTTAAATCGTAACATAAAAAAATAAAATAATTAAAATTTTATTTTATATTACTTGACAAATAATATTATTATATTCAAAATTTATTAACTAACTAACTTTTTTAAAGATATTATTATATAAAATAATTTTTCATCAAAATATTTCGAAATATAATTTATTTAAAATATTATATATAATACATGAAAACATTAACCTTTTTCATTTTTTTCAATTTTTTTTAGAAAAACAAAATAAATAATATAATTCTAAATACATGTCTATCACCTTATATATATTTACTTATATTAGTAAGAACTAAACTAAACAAAGTTACATAATTAAAAATGTAAAACATATAAAAATAAAAAAGAAATATTTTTTATTTATTAAAATTAATTATTATGCAAATTTTTTTATAATATTAAAAAATTATATTAAAATAATATTTTAAACTACAATATAAAAATATAAAATTAATTATATTTTATTTTATATTACTTGATAAATAATTAAATTATTATACTCAATATTTATTAACTAACTACTTTTGTTAAAAATATTATTATATAATTGTTACGGTGGGTAACCGGAGATAAACGAGATGGATGGCGTTTGGTGGCCCAAACGTATGAAGGAGGAGGACTCCGGATGGATCTGCAACTCGGGAGGCTCCGTCCGACTTGTTCGCATGAATGAATGGGGGGTGGTACCTGCAAAGACACTCCGATGCTTAAGTTAGCAAGAGTGTGAGCAGGTCTAGAGAGTATTGGGCTTAGAGATACCTGAGGGGTGTCAGTGTATTTGTAGTGGTGAGCCAATAACCACCGCTGGTGTAGTGCCGTATCTTTAGGATATTAACCGTCCCATTATCTTGGGGAGGTTAAGATATGGCTTTAGGAAGCGGTTAGAGAGATTTTAGGGGCGGTTACTCATTTGAATGAGTGTTTATCTGCCAGCTAATCTCATGTCCGACTTCTTTAGCGCAGGTCGGGACGAACACCGACTTCTTATGTGAAGACCGGCGTTTAGTAAGGCTTAATCTATTGGATTAGGCCTTTTAATTGGACCTGGGCCCTTATCATTGGGCCAGGGTATGAACAGTGCCCCTACTTGAGCCCAAGATCCTTTTAAGGCTTGGGTTCAAGTATTCAACTCGGGTTCGTAGCCGACTTTCACGGGTTTCGGAACCGACGTGATTTTCGCGACCTTTTGTTTCTGACAGTTACGTCAATTCAAGCGTCGTGTCCGTTGAGGAAGCGTTTAGGGATTTAGGGCTTTGGTAACGGTGCAATCTCATTAATGACTGCCTCGTTTTTACCATTATGCCCCTCAGCCTATTTATAAATACTTTCCCTCTCTTTCGTTTTTCCGTTTCTGCAATCTTTCAAATTTCTCCTTTCCCTGTTTGTGCTGTATTCTTGTGCGTGAAGATTTCCGCTCTCTCCAACCTTCATTTCTTGGATAAAGGTTAGTTTTATTTTTTCCATGTCATGCCTTATGTTTGCATGTTTTGTTTTGTGAGTGGATAGGTTGGCCTGTAGATTCTAGCTTCGTATCTCTCCTCTTTAGGGGCCGTGTTTTTTTATTTTTCTTTTTCTTTTTCTTTTGTAGGTTTCTGCCACTTTTCTTTATATAAAAAATGGCTTCCGTAGATGTTCTTTCTTTGTGGGTTGATGACACTGTCCTTGGGGAGGAACCCCTGGTCGATGCTGAGTTTATTACTCATCTTCGTACTCATCACCGGCTTTGTACTTCAGAGGAGGACGAGCCAAAATATGAACTAATAATCCCGGGTCCTGAAGACCGGGTCTGTTTTGGGAGAGTTAATGAGGCGGCCCCTCATTTTTTCTTCATGTATGAATGTATGATCACCCGTTTGGGTGTTTTTCTTCCTTTCTCAGATTTCGAAATATCTGTTTTGCACCACTGTAGAGTTGTCCCTACTCAACTTCACCCCAATTCTTGGGGTTTTTTGAAGATCTATCAGTTTATTAGCCACGCTCTGGACTTTCCGACCTCTTTGAGAATTTTCTTCTTTCTCTTTCATATGACTAAGCCCTTTAGTGGGCTAAACAACAAACAGCAGTGGGTATCCTTCCGCGCCATACAAGGTCGGAGGATTTTCACCCTTTTTGACGAATCTTTTCATGACTTCAAAAACTATTTTTTCAAAGTACAAGCTGTAGAGGGTCACCACCCCTTCTTCCTTGATGAGCACTCTTCCCCTCGCTTTCCCCTTTATTGGTTGGCGGCCTCCCCTTGTGAAAAGTATGGTCCAGATGACCTGGACGAGGTGGAGGCGGCTATTGTGGGGTTTTTCCGAGAAGCGTGGGGGAGGGCCCCATACTTGGATACCAGAAAAATCCTCCAGGGAACGCCGACTTTTGTTCAATCTCAATTAGGTAGTGCGTGCATTCCTCATTTCCGAGTTGTTTCTACCGACTTGAATGTTACCGACTTGTAACTTTTGTTAGTTGTTTTCTTGTAGATATGGCAAAGAAGAATGCTCAGGAGGCTTATCAAAGGGTCCAGGAGGCTAAGGCGAAGTCCCGAGCTAGGTCTGGTGGTGCCAGGGCGATTACCTCTCCTCCTCCTCCTCCTCCTCCTCCTAAAAATACTGGCACTCCCTCTCAACCCATTGTCCTTTCTTCCTCAAGTTTGTCTCGACCACCCCCTTCTGCCCAAATTCTCTCTGAGCCAGAGAAGAAGAAGCGTAAGACTTCAGAGTCTGGCTCTTCTTCTTTTGATGGTGGGGTTAAGGCGGATGCTCTGGCATTCGTCCGAAAGAACATCTATCCTTTTATAAGTATGGATGATGTTTCTGTTCGAAACCACCTCACCACCATGGGCGAGGAGAGTTTTAGGACAGCGGGTGTTTGTGGCAAACTTTTGGATCTTTTTGAGAAGACTCCCCTTAGCTCTTTGGGGGCAACCTCACGGGTTGAGGAGTTGGAGGGGAGGCTTCTTATTTATGAAAAACATGAGAAGGAGTTGAAGGAGGAGAGAGATAAATTGAGGAAGGAGAGGGATCACCTTAAGGAGGAGGAGGGTAAGCTGCGGGCTCAATGTACTTTGGAGGCGAATTTGAGGAAAACGGCACAAGACAACTATCATAGTTTATTTCAGGATATTGTGGCCGTGAGGAAGGACTTGCTGAATTCTCGGAACGCATACGCCGAGTTGGAGGACTCTATTGCCGATGGTGCCGAGGAGTCTTGGAGAATTTTCTTCGAACAAGTCAGAGTTATCGCTCCCGACTTGGATCTTTCTCCTCTACATCCGGACAAGGTAGTTATTGATGGCACCATCGTTTATCCTCCTGCCCCCGAGGTTGTTTCCGAGTCAGATTTGAAGACTCGGGGGCAGAGGATTATTGAGTCTCCTCCTCGAGATCCTCCGAGTTCGTCCTCCGTTCCTCCTCCTGGCCCTGGTGGTGGTGATTCCTCTGCTTCTCTGAAAAGATAACTTTATTTTTTATGGCTATATGGGGCTCGGCCTATGAGTCCCCCCTTTTTTAAACTTATTCATTGTTGTTGGTTGTGTGAACAATTTCCTTTTGGCCTTTTAAGGCCGTAAACAAAATATTCTGATCTGTGCCCTTTTTTGGATAAGGGTTTTTAAACAAAAGTGAATGCCCCTTTTTTTGGATAAGGGTTTTGAGTTACCTTGTGCGTTTTGAGTTACCTTGTGCGTGTATGCTTTTTTGATATCTTGAAAATCCTTTTGATCTCTTTCTGAAAAACCTTTTTATTTGTTTGTCTTTCTCGTTTAAGGACTTTTTTGGGATGCCCTTTAAACTTCTTCTTAGGTTTTCGTATCTCTTTTATTATTCCTCATACTCAGCTTTTTGTTTTAGTGAGTTCTTATGACTTAGGTTATTTTTGCGATGCGTTTTTCTTTTACTCGGGTTTATACTCCGATCTATGGATCGAAGTGTTTCCAAGTTTTCCTACTCGAGGCCTCGTTCCGACTTATGAGTCGGGTTAGTTCCCGAGTTTTTACGATCGACTTATATAACCTCTTTACACCGACTTGTACCTCGTCGTTTTATCCTGACGACCATCTAGGTCGATTCATGGGATTTTCACGTTTTGTCGAGCTTAAGTCGGCGCGTTTCGTAGAAAGACTTAGAAAAATAAAGGAGGATATTGTAAGAGATATTATAAATAAAAAAGATCTTTATTAATTGGGGAGGTACCTTCTTTTGCTACTAAGGGTCTTGATAGCCTATTTTTCCCTTAGTCTCTACTATGATGCCTCGTTAAAAACCCTTCTCCAGAAAAAACCCTTTTTTGGGAAAAAATCATGAAGTTGGGAAAAGAGTACATCAGGGAGTAGAGTTCGCTTTTAACTGTAGTACCTTTTCATATTACAAGCATGACACGACCTTGGTAGCTCAGTTCCGCTTAGGTCGGTTACTTTATAATAACCTTTCCCTAATACCTCTTTGATTTTGTATGGTCCCTTCCAATTTGCGGCGAGCTTTCCTTCTCCCGATTTGTTGACTCCAATGTCATTTCTGATTAGGACCAAGTCATCTGTAGCAAATATTCTTCGAATGACTTTCTTGTTGTACCTTGTAGTCATTCTTTGCTTTAGCACAGCTTCTCTTATCTGGGCACTTTCTCGGACTTCGGGGAGCAGGTCGAGCTCCTCTTTGTGTCCCTGTATATTTCCGACCTCGTCATGGAGAATTACCCTTGGGCTTTGCTCATTGATTTCTATTGGAATCATGGCTTCTATGCCATAGACTAGTCAGAAGGGTGTTTCTCCTGTGGCGGATTGAGGAGTTGTCCTATAAGCCCATAACACCTGAGGGAGCTCTTCAGCCCAAGCTCCCTTTGCTTCCTGTAGTCTCTTCTTGATTCCGGCCAGTATGACCTTGTTAGCTGCCTCGGCTTGCCCGTTGGCTTGTGGGTGCTCCACCGAGGTGAATTGGTGCTTGATTTTCAGACTGGCTACTAGACTTCTGAAGGTGGCATCGGTAAATTGAGTTCCGTTGTCTGTAGTGATGGAATAAGGTATCCCATACCTTGTGATGATGTTTTTGTAGAGGAATCTGCGACTTCTTTGAGCGGTGATAGTGGCTAATGGTTCTGCTTCTATCCACTTTGTGAAGTAGTCTATTCCCACGATCAAGTATTTGACTTGTCCTGGTGCTTGGGGAAAAGGACCTAACAAATCCATTCCCCATTTCGCAAAGGGCCAGGGAGAGGTGATACTGATGAGCTCTTCTGGTGGAGCTACATGGAAATTTGCGTGCATTTGACATGGTTGGCACTTTTTCACAAAGTCTGTGGCATCTTTCTGCAAGGTCGGCCAGTAGAATCCTGCTCGGATTACTTTCCTGGCGAGTGACCTTGCTCCTAGATGGTTTCCGCAGATCCCACTATGTACCTCCTCCAACACCTCGGTAGTTCTTGAGGTCGGTACGCACTTTAGTAATGGTGTTGATATCCCTCTTCTGTAAAGGACATTTCTCACCAAAGTATAATGTTGTGCTTCCCTTCGGATCTTTTTAGCTTCTTTTTCCTCTTTAGGGAGGATGTCGAATTTCAGGTATTCGACTAAGGGATTCATCCATCCGAGGTTTAAACCGACTACATCAAGTGTCTCTTGTTTATCTTCTGTTTTTGCTACCGAGGGTTCTTGAAGGGTTTCTTGAATCAGGCTTCTGTTGTTTCCTCCTGGTTTGGTACTTGCCAACTTGGATAGGGCATCCGCTCTGCTATTTAGATCCCGAGTTATGTGTTTGACCTCGGTTTCTGCAAAGCGTCCAAGATGCTCCAGGGTTTTTTCCAAGTACCTCTTCATATTAGGGTCTTTTGCCTGATATTCTCCGCTTATTTGGGAGGTCACCACCTGTGAGTCGCTGTAGATCGTCACCTTTGTAGCGCCGACTTCCTCTGCTAACTTTAATCCGGCAATCAAGGCTTCATATTCTGCCTGATTGTTTGAAGCTGAAAATTCAAATTTTAAGGAGACCTCTATTTGGGTTCCTTTTTCATCTACCAATATTATGCCTGCGCCGCTCCCTGTTTTGTTGGAGGATCCGTCTACATAGAGTTCCCATGTAGTCGGCTTTTCCTCTTGTTCTCCTGCATATTCTGCAACGAAGTCGGCGAGGCATTGGGCTTTTATTGCTGTCCGAGTTTCATACCTTAAATCAAACTCGGAGAGCTCTATCGCCCACTGAACCATTCTTCCTGCAACATCCGTCTTTTGGAGGATTTGCTTCATAGGCTGGTTTGTGCGGACTCTTATTGTATGAGCCTGAAAGTAAGGTCGTAACCTTCGTGAGGCTATCACTAAGGAGTAGACAAACTTCTCTAGTTTGTGGTACCTTAGTTCAGGGCCTTGCAGGACCTTACTGATGAAGTAGACCGGGTGTTGTCCGACCTCGTCTTCTCTTATCAGGGCTGACGACACAGCCCTGTTTGCTACGGATAGGTATAGGACGAGGTCTTTTTCCGGTATTGGTCGGGTCAAGATAGGAGGTTGGCTTAGGAACTTTTTGAACTCTTGGAACGCCTCCTCACATTCCGGAGTCCATTCGAATTGGCATCCCTTCCTTAATAAGGAAAATAATGGAAGGGATTTTAGTGCCGAGCCTGCCAAAAATCTAGAGAGGGCTGCAAGTCGGCCATTGAGCTGTTGAACCTCTCTCAAACAAGTCGGGCTTTTCATTTCTAAGACGGCTTTGCATTTATCGGGATTGGCCTCAATTCCCCTTTGTGTTAGCATGAACCCTAGAAATTTCCCTGCCTCGACCGCGAAGGCGCACTTTGCAGGATTTAGCCTCATCCCATGCGACCTTATGGTGTCAAAGACTTGTGAGAGGTCGATTAAGAGGTCGGCTTCTTCCTTGGTTTTTACTAGCATGTCGTCGACATATACTTCCATTAAGCTCCCTAGGTGGGGAGAAAACACTTTATTCATCAATCTTTGATACGTGGCTCCTGCATTTTTTAGTCCGAATGGCATGACCACGTAGCAATAATTGGCTCTCGGCGTGATGAAAGATGTTTTCTCCTGGTCGGGTTCATGCATCGGGATTTGGTTATATCCCGAGTAGGCGTCCATGAATGATAAGTATTGATACCCCGAGCTGGAGTCAACCAGGGTATCAATACTTGGTAGGGGATAAGGGTCCTTAGGACATGCCTTATTCAAGTCGGTATAGTCGACGCACATTCTCCATTTACCATTCTGTTTTTTGACTAGCACTACATTGGCTAGCCATGTTGGGTATTTGACCTCTCCAATAAAGCCGGCTTCCAGGAGCGCCTGTACCTGCTCTTCTACTATTAGGGCTCGTTCCGGGCCGAGCTTGCGTCTTCTTTGTTGCACAGGTCGGGACCCTGGGTGATGAGCGGATAATTTATACGCTTTTTGGCATTTTTTTTAGGTAGTTTTTAATAAGTTTAAGCTACTTTTAGGGATGTTTTCATTAGTTTTTATGTTAAATTCACATTTCTGGACTTTACTATGAGTTTGTGTGTTTTTCTGTGATTTCAGGTAAATTCTGACTGAAATTGAGGGATTTGAGCAAAACTCTGAAAAAGGCTGACAAAAGGACTGCTGATGTTGTTGGATTCTGACCTCCCTGCACTCGAAATGGATTTTCTGGAGCTACAGAACTCCAATTGGTGCGCTCTCAACGGCGTTGGAAAGTAGACATCCAGGGCTTTCCAGCAATATATAATAGTCCATGCTTTATTCGAAGAATGACGACGTAACTTGGCGTTAAACGCCAAGTTCATGCTGCTGTCTGGAGTAAAACGCCAGAAAAACGTCATGATCCGGAGTTAAACGCCCAAAACACGTCATAACCTGGAGTTTAACGCCAAGAAATGCCTTAGCTCGTGGATTGAACAAGCTCAGCCCAAACATACACCAAGTGGGCCCCGGAAGTGGATTTATGCATCAATTACTTACTCATGTAAACCCTAGGAGCTAGTTTATTATAAATAGCACATTTAACTAATGTATTTGACATCTTTTGACCACTTTAAGTCTTTATTCATTCGGTCACTTGATCATGGAGAGGGCTTGCCATTCGGCCATGCCTGGACCTTTTGCTTATGTATTTTCAACGGTGGAGTTTCTGCACACCATAGATTAAGGGTGTGGAGCTCTACTGTACCTCAAAGATTAATGAAGTTCTATTTTCTTTTATTCAATTCCTCTTTTATTCTTATTCCAAGATATTCATTCGTACCCAAGAATATGATGAATGTGATGAGTTAATAACCCTCATTAACGTTCTCACTCATGAACGCGCGTGATTGACAACCACTTACGTTCTACATGCAACACAAGCTTGAATGTGTATCTCTTAGATTCCCCAACAGAATCTTCGTGGTATAAGCTAGATGGATGGCGGCATTTATGAGGATCCGGAAAGTCCAACCTTGTCTGTGGTGTTCCGAGTAGGATCCTGGGAATCCGGAAAGTCTCACCTTGTCTGTGGTATTCCGAGTAGGATTCCGGTAATGAATGACTGTGACGTGCTTCAAACTTGCAACCTGCTGGGCGTCAGTGACAGACGCAAAAGAGGGATTCTATTCCAGTAAGAAGCGGGAACCAACCGGTGATTGGCCGTACTGTGACAGAGTGCGTGAGCATTAGCTTTCACTGCGAGGATGGGATGTAGCTATCAACCATGGGTGATGCCTCCAGACTGGTTAGCTGTGCGAGTGACAGCCGCATAGGATATTTCCCCGAGAGGATGAAAGTAGCCACAGTTGATGGTGAACCCCTATACAAAGCTTGCCATGGAAAGGAGTAAGAAGGATTGAGTAGAAGCAGTAGGAAGGCAAGCGTCCGAGAGCTCTACAGCATCTCCATTCCGCTTATCTGAAATTCCTACCAATGAATCTACATAAGTATTTCTATCCTTTTTAATATTTATTTCTTTCTATTTTCGAAACCCATAAATCAATATTTAATCCGCCTAACTGAGATTTGCAAGGTGACCATAGCTTGCTTCATACCAACAATCTCTGTGGATTCGACCCTTACTCACGTAAGGTTTATTACTTGGACGACCCAGTACACTTGCTGGTTAGTTGAACGGAGTTGTGAAGAAGGCCAATTTCTAAAAGGAATAATTTCACAATGATGCCAAAAGGCACAAAATAGGAATCACAATTTCGTCCACCAAGTTTTTGGCGCCGTTGCCGGGGATTGTTCGAGTATGGACAACTGACGGTTCATCTTGTTGCTCAGATTAGGTAATTTTCTTTTCAAAAACCTTTTTCAAAATTTTTTCTTTTATTTTTCGTTTTTCCAAAAATTATTTTCGAAAAAAATTAATAAAAATCCAAAAAAAATCATAAAATCATAAAAATCAAAAATATTTTGTGTTTCTTGTTTGAATCTTATGTTAATTTTTAAGTTTGGTGTCAATTGCATGCTTTAAAAATTTTTCTTGCATTTTTTCGAAAATCCCATGCATTCATAGTGTTCTTCATGATCTTCAAGTTGTTCTTGACAAGTCTTCTTGTTTGATCTTGATGATTTTTTTGTTTTGTGTTGTTTGTTGTTTTTCATGTGCATTTTTGCATTCATATTTTCCATGCATTAAAGATTTCTAAGTTTGGTGTCTTGCATGTTTTCTCTGCATCAAAAATTTTTTCAAAATTATGTTCTTGATGTTCATCATGATCTTCATAGTGTTCTTGGTGTTCATCTTGACATTCATAGCATTCTTGCATACATCTTGTGTCTTGATCTAAAATTTTCATGTTTTGGGTCATTTTTGTGTTTTTCCTTAAAAATTTAAAAATCAAAAAAATATCTTTTCCTTATTTCCCTCCAAATTTCGAAATTTTGGGATTGACTTGGTCAAAAATTTTCAAAATTAGTTGTTTCTTACAAGTCAAGTCAAAATTTCAATTTTAAAAATCTTATCTTTTCAAAATCTTTTTCAAAAATCATATCTTTTTCATTTTTTTTACTATTTTCGAAAATTTTTAAAATTAATTTTCAAAATATTTTCAAAATCTTTTTCTTATCTTTATATCATATTTTCGAAAATTAGCTAACAATTAATGTGATTGGTTCAAAAATTTGAAGTTTGTTACTTTCTTGTTAAAAAAGGTTCAATCTTTAAGTTCTAGAATCTTATCTTGTAGTTTCTTGTTAGTCAAGTCATTTTAAAAATTAAATCTTTTTCAAAATATCTTTTTATTAGAATTTTTATTTTACCTTTATCTTATCTTTTTTTCAAAGATTTTATCTTTTTCAAAATTTGATTTCAAAATATCTTATCTAACCGCTTATCTTCTTATCTTTTTCAATTTTGATTTTAAATCTTTTTCAATCAACTAACTAACTTTTTGTTTGTTTCTTATCTTTTTCAAAACCACCTAACTACTTTTCCCTCTTCTATTTTCGAAAATATCTCCCTCCTTTTTCAAAAATTCTTTTTAATTAATTAATTGCTTCATGTTTTAATTTTAATATTTTCAAAAAACACTAATCTCTTTTTCAAAATTAATTTCGAATTCTCTCTCCTCTTTTCTTCTTCTATTTAATTAATTAATTACTAACACTTCTCTTCACCTCTCTTCATCTAAAATCCGAACCTCCCTCTTCTTTCTTATACCCCTTTCTTCTTCTACTAACATAAAGGAATCTCTATACTGTGACATAGAAGATTCCTCTTTCTATTCTTGTTTTCTTCTCCTTCATATGAGCAGGAACAGGGATAAAGGCACTCTTGTTGAAATTGATCCAGAACCTGAAAGGACTCTGAAGAAAAAATTAAGAGAAGCTAAATTACAACAATCCAAAAACATCTTTAAGAGAAACAACCTTTCAGAAATTTTCGAACAAGAGAAAGAGATGGCAGAAGAAAATAATAATAATAATGCAAGAAGAATGCTTGGAGACTTCACAAAGCCAACGTCCAAGTTTGATGGAAGAAGCATCTCCATTCCTGCCATTGGAGCCAATAACTTTGAGCTTAAGCCTCAACTAGTTGCTTTAATGCAACAAAACTGCAAATTTTATGGACTTCCATCTGAAGATCCTTACCAGTTTTTAACTGAGTTCTTGCAGATCTGTGACACTGTAAAGACAAATGGAGTTAATCCTGAAGTCTACAGACTCTTGCTTTTCCCTTTTGCTGTAAGAGACAGAGCTAGAGTATGGTTGGATTCACAACCCAAAGATAGCCTGGACTCATGGGATAAGCTTGTCACTGCATTCTTAGATAAGTTATTTCCTCCTCAAAAGCTGAGCAAGCTGAGAGTGGATGTTCAAACCTTCAAACAAAAAGATGGTGAATCCCTCTATGAAGCTTGGGAAAGATACAAGCAGCTGACCAAAAGATGTCCATCTGACATGTTTTCAGAATGGACCATATTAGATATTTTCTATTATGGTCTCTCTGAATTTTCGAAAATGTCACTGGATCATTCTGCAGGTGGATCTATTCACCTGAAGAAAACGCCTGAAGAGGCTCAAGAACTCATTGACATGGTTGCAAACAACCAGTTCATGTACACTTCTGAGAGGAATTCGGTCAACAATGGCATACCTCAGAAGAAAGGAGTTCTTGAAATTGATGCTCTGAATGCCATATTGGCTCAGAACAAAGTGTTGACTCAACAGGTCAACATGATCTCTCAAAATCTGAATGGATTGCAACATGCATCCAACAGTACTAGAGAGGCAGCTTCTGAAGAAGCTTATGATCCTGAAAACCCTGCCATGGCAGAGGTTAATTACTTAGGTGAATCTTATGGAAACACTTATAACTCATCATGGAGAAATCATCCAAATTTCTCCTGGAAGGATCAACAAAAACCTCAACAAGGTTTTAACAATGGTGGACGTAATAGGCTAGGCAATAGCAAGCCATATCCATCATCTTCTCAGCAACAGACAGAGAATGCTGAACAAAACAATTCTAATTTAGCAAATATAGTCTCTGATCTGTCAAAGGCCACTTTTAGTTTCATGAATGAAACAAGATCCTCTATTAGAAATCTGGAGGTACAAGTGGGCCAGCTGAGTAAGAAAGTCATTGACACTCCTCCCAGTACCCTCCCAAGTAATACAGAAGAAAATCCAAAAGGAGAGTGCAAGGCCATTGATTTAATCAAAGTGGCCGAATGCACCAAGGAGAAGGAGGACGAAAATCCCAGTGAGGAAGACCTCCTGGGACGTTCCTCAAGCAAGAAGGAGTTTCCTATTAAGGATCCTGAGGAATCTGAGGCTCATCTAGAGACCATAGAGATTCCTTTAAATCTCCTTCTGCCATTCATGAGCTCTGAAGAATATTCATCCTCTGAAGAGAATGAAGATGTGACTGGAGAGCAAGTTGCTCAATACTTAGGAGCTATCATGAAGCTGAATGCCAAGCTGTTTGGTAATGAGACCTGGGAAAGTGAACCTCCCTTGCTCATTAGTGAACTAGATACTTGGATTCAGAGGACTCTACCTCAAAAGAAACAAGATCCTGGCAAGTTCTTAATACCTTGCACCATTGACACCATGAGCTTTGAAAAAGCTCTATGTGATCTTGGGTCAGGGATAAATCTTATGCCACTCTCTGTAATGGAGAAGCTAGGAATCATTGAGGTACAACCTGCCTTGTTCTCATTACAATTGGCAGACAAGTCCATAAGACAAGCTTATGGAGTAGTGGAGGACGTGCTAGTAAGGGTTGAAGGCCTTTACATCCCCACTGATTTCATAATCCTAGACACTAGGAAGGAAGATGATGAATGCATCATCCTAGGAAGACCTTTCCTAGCCACAGCAGGAGCTGTGATAGATGTCAACAGAGGTGAGTTAGTCCTTCAATTGAATGGGGACTACCTTGTGTTTCAAGCACATGGCCATCCCTCTGTGACAAAAGAGAGTAAGCATGAAGAGCTTCTCTCAGTTCAGAGTCAAGAAGAGCCCACACAGTCAAACTCTAAGTTTGATGTTGTGAAGCCACAACCAAACTCTAAGTTTGGTGTTCAAACCCCATATCCAAACTCTAAGTTTGGTGTTAGGAATATCACACTTAAGTTGACCTGATCACCTTGTGGCTCCATGAGAGCCACTGTCAAGCTATTGACATTAAAGAAGCGCTTGTTGGGAGGCAACCCAATTTTATTTATCTAATTTTATTTTATTTCGTTTTGGTGTTATTTTTGTGTTGAATTAGGTACATGATCATGAGGAGTCACGAAAAAAATAAAAAAAAATTAAAAACAGAGTCAAAAACAGAAGAAAAAAATTTTTCACCCTGGAGGACGCACGGGCTGGCGTTCAGCGCCCAGAAGGAGCATCTGGCTGGCGTTCAACGCCAGAACAGAGCATCTTTCTGGCGCTGAACGCCCAAAACAAGCTACATCCTGGCGTTTAACGCCAGAATGCGCAGACAGAGGACAATCTGGCGCTGAACGCCAGAAACAAGCTTGAAACTGGCGTTCAACGCCAGAAACAAGCATCACATGGGCGTTTAACGCCCAGAACGTGCATCAATGGGCGTTTAAACGCCAGAATGATGCATGGAGGCATGTTACATGCCTATATGGTGAAGGAATGGTATTTGTTTTCACCTCAGGATCTGTGGACCCCACAGGATCCCCACTACAGGATCTGTGGACCCCACAGGATCCCCACCTAACATATTCCCACCTTACTTCCCGATCCTAGTTTTTGTGATGTGATTCCCCATGTTACAATTCTCAACATCTTCTTCATCAATCACCTCAATTCCTCTTCCCAATTAACCCATTCACCATTCACATCAACCTCCTCTTCCCCATACACCCCACCTACCTCCATAAAAATTCAAATTCAATTTTCCCACCCACTCCACCCAAATTGGCCGAACCTATACCCTCCCCTCTCCCTATAAATACCCTTCTTTTCTTTTACATTTTCACACAACACAAACCCACATTCTCCCACATAGCCGAACCCTCTTCTCCCTCTCTACCATCTTTTCCTCTTCTTCTTCTACTCTTCTTTTCTTTTTTTTTTGCTTGGGGACAAGCAAATTTTAAGTTTGGTGTGGTAAAAAGCCTAAGCTTTTTGTTTTTCATTCACCATCAATGGCACCCAAGACCGGAGTTTCCTCAAGAAAAGGGAAAGGGAAAGCAAAAGCTTCCACTTCCGAGTCATGGGAGAAAGAGAGATTCATCTCCAAAAGCCATCAAGACCACTTCTATGATGTTGTGGCAAAGAAGAAAGTGATCCCTGAGGTCCCTTTCAAGCTCAAGAAAAATGAGTATCCGGAGATCCGACATGAAATTCAAAGAAGAGGTTGGGAAGTCTTAGCCAACCCCATGCAACAAGTCGGATTATTGATGGTCCAAGAGTTCTATGCCAATGCATGGATCACTAGGAACCATGACCAAAGTATGAACCCAAGCCCAAAGAATTATCTCACAATGGTTAGGGGGAAATACTTGGATTTCAGTCCGGAAAATGTGAGGTTGGCATTTCACTTGCCCATGATGCAAGGTGATGAACACCCCTACACAAGAAGGGTCAACTTTAACCAAAGGTTGGACCAAGTCCTTATGGACATATGTGTGGAAGGCGCCCAATGGAGAGTAGACTCCAAAGGCAAGCCAGTCCAACTAAGAAGACTGGACCTCAAGCCTGTAGCTAGAGGATGGTTGGAGTTCATTCAAAGATCCATCATCCCTACAAGCAACCGATCTGAAGTTACTGTGGATCGGGCCATCATAGTTCATAGCATCATGATTGGAGAGGAGGTGGAAGTTCATGAAGTTATCTCCAATGAACTCTACAAAATAGCTGACAAGCCTTCATACATGGCACGGCTAGCCTTCCCCCACCTTATATGCCATCTATGTTACTCAGCTGGAGTTATCATAGAAGGAGATGTCTCCATTGAAGAAGACAAGCCCATCACAAAGAAAAAGATGGAGCAAACAAGGGAAGCTCCTCACGGCCTCCAAGAAGAACATGAGGAAGTGCATCATCAACAAATGCCTCAAGGAATACACTTTCCTCCTAACAACTATTGGGAGCAACTCAACACCTCCTTAGAGGATTTGAGCCATAATGTTGAACAACTAAGGGTGGAACATCATGAACACGCCCTCACTCTCCAAGAAATAAGAGAAGATCAAAGAGCAATGAGGGAGGAGCAACAAAGGCAAGGAAGGGACATAGAAGAGTTGAAGAACATCATTGGTCCTTCAAGAAGAAGACGCCACTAAGGTGGATTCATTCCTTGTTCTTTATTTCTTTCTGTTTTCGGTTTTTAATGCTATGTTTATTTATGTTTTTGTGTCTCTACTTCATGATCATTAGTATGTAAACCATGCCTTAAAGCTATGAAATAAAATCCATTAGTCCTTCACCTCTCTTAAAAGAAAAATGTTTTAATTCAAAAGAACAAGAAATACATAATTTTCGAAATTATTAGTGAATTTAGTTTAATTATATTGATGTGGTGGCAATAATTTTTGTTTTCTGAATGAATGATTGAACAGTGCATATGTCTTTTGATCTTGTTGTTTATGAGTGTTTAAAATTGTTGGCTCTTGAAAGAATGAGGAACAAAGAGAAATGTTATTGATGATCTGAAAAACATCATGAAATTGATTCTTGAAGCAAGAAAAAGCAGTGAAAAAAAAAAAGAAAAAAGAAAGAGGCGAAAATTCTAAAGCAAGGATCCAAGGCTTTGAGCATCAATGGATAGGAGGGCCCAAGGAAATTAAATCCGGGCCTAAGCGGCTAAATCAAGCTGTCCCTAACCATGCGCTTGTGTCATGAAGGTCCAAGTAAAAAGCTTGAGACTGAGTGGTTAAAGTCGTGATCCAAAGCAAAGAGTGTGCTTAAGAGCTCTGGACACCACTAATTGGGGACTTTAGCAAAGCTAAGTCACAATCTGAAAAGGTTCACCCAGTTATGTGTCTGTGGCATTTGTGTATCCGGTGGTAATACTGGAAGACAAAATGCTTAGGGCCACAGCCAAGACTCATAAGTAGCTGTGTTCAAGAATCAACATGCTTAACTAAGAAAGTCAATAACACTATCCCAAATTCTAAATTCCCCCAGAGACGCCAATACCTCTAAACTACAAAGGAAAAAGTGAGATGCCAAAGCTGTTCAGAAGCAAAAAGCTACAAGTCCCGCTCATGTAATTAAATTAATATTCATTGATATTTTGGACTTTATAGTATATTCTCTTCTTTTTATCCTATTTTGATTTTCAGTTGCTTGGGGACAAGCAACAATTTAAGTTTGGTGTTGTGATGAGCGGATAATTTATACGCTTTTTGGCATTTTTTTTAGGTAGTTTTTAATAAGTTTAAGCTACTTTTAGGGATGTTTTCATTAGTTTTTATGTTAAATTCACATTTCTGGACTTTACTATGAGTTTGTGTGTTTTTCTGTGATTTCAGGTAAATTCTGACTGAAATTGAGGGATTTGAGCAAAACTCTGAAAAAGGCTGACAAAAGGACTGCTGATGCTGTTGGATTCTGACCTCCCTGCACTCAAAATGGATTTTCTGGAGCTACAGAACTCCAATTGGCGCGCTCTCAACAATGTTGGAAAGTAGACATCCAGGGCTTTCCAGCAATATATAATAGTCCATGCTTTATTCGAAGAATGACGACGTAACTTGGCGTTAAACGCCAAGTTCATGCTGCTGTCTGGAGTAAAACGCCAGAAAAACGTCATGATCCAGAGTTAAACGCCCAAAACACGTCATAACCTGGAGTTTAACGCCAAGAAATGCCTTAGCTCGTGGATTGAACAAGCTCAGCCCAAACATACACCAAGTGGGCCCCGGAAGTGGATTTATGCATCAATTACTTACTCATGTAAACCCTAGGAGCTAGTTTATTATAAATAGAACATTTAACTAATGTATTTGACATCTTTTGACCACTTTAAGTCTTTATTCATTCGGTCACTTGATCATGGAGAGGGCTGGCCATTCGGCCATGCCTGGACCTTTTGCTTATGTATTTTCAACGGTGGAGTTTCTGCACACCATAGATTAAGGGTGTGGAGCTCTGCTGTACCTCAAAGATTAATGAAGTTCTATTTTCTTTTATTCAATTCCTCTTTTATTCTTATTCCAAGATATTCATTCGTACCCAAGAATATGATGAATGTGATGAGTTAATAACCCTCATTAACGTTCTCACTCATGAACGCGCGTGATTGACAACCACTTACGTTCTACATGCAACACAAGCTTGATTGTGTATCTCTTAGATTCCCCAACAGAATCTTCGTGGTATAAGCTAGATGGATGGCGGCATTTATGAGGATCCGGAAAGTCCAACCTTGTCTGTGGTGTTCCGAGTAGGATCCTGGGAATCCGGAAAGTCTCACCTTGTCTGTGGTATTCCGAGTAGGATTCCGGTAATGAATGACTGTGACGTGCTTCAAACTTGCAACCTGCTGGGCGTCAGTGACAGACGCAAAAGAGGGATTCTATTCTAGTAGGAAGCGGGAACCAACCGGTGATTGGCCGTACTGTGACAGAGTGCGTGAGCATTAGCTTTCACTGCGAGGATGGGATGTAGCTATCAACCATGGGTGATGCCTCCAGACTGGTTAGCTGTGCGAGTGACAGCCGCATAGGATATTTCCCCGAGAGGATGAAAGTAGCCACAGTTGATGGTGAACCCCTATACAAAGCTTGCCATGGAAAGGAGTAAGAAGGATTGAGTAGAAGCAGTAGGAAGGCAAGCGTCCGAGAGCTCTACAGCATCTCCATTCCGCTTATCTGAAATTCCTACCAATGAATCTACATAAGTATTTCTATCCTTTTTAATATTTATTTCTTTCTATTTTCGAAACCCATAAATCAATATTTAATCCGCCTAACTGAGATTTTCAAGGTGACCATAGCTTGCTTCATACCAACAATCTCTGTGGATTCGACCCTTACTCACGTAAGGTTTATTACTTGGACGACCCAGTACACTTGCTGGTTAGTTGAACGGAGTTGTGAAGAAGGCCAATTTCTAAAAGGAATAATTTCACAATGATGCCAAAAGGCACAAAATAGGAATCACAATTTCGTCCACCACTGGGTAAACCGAGAGTTTGTGGGACATGAGCTCGGGATCAATCCCGGGCATGTCAGAAGCCTTCCATGCGAAGAGGTCAGAATTAACTCTCAGGAGTTCGCCCAACCTTCGTTTTAGGGTTTCCCCTAGGTTGGCTCCTATGTAAGTGTTTTTTCCTTCCTCCTCTCCGACTTGTATCTCCTTGGTTTTTCCTCCCGGTTGGGGTCGCAGCTCCTCTCTGGTCCTTGTGCCGCCTAACTCTATGGTGTGGACTTCTTTGCCTTTTCCTCTCAGATTTAGGCTTTCGTTGTAGCACTTTCTTGCCAATTTTTGATCTCCCCTCACTGTTGCTATTCCTCCTGGGGTTGGGAATTTCATGCAAAGGTGGGGAGTAGATACCACTGCTCCAAGGCAATTAAGGGTAGTCCTGCCGATTAAGGCATTGTAGGCTGACCCTTCATCGATGACTATGAAGTCTATGCTCAGAGTCCTTGATTTTTCCCTTTTTCCAAAAGTGGTGTGAAGGGGCAAGAAACCCAGTGGTTTTATTGGCGTATCCCCTAATCCATATAGGGTGTCGGGGTAGGCTCTCAATTCTTTTTCATCTAACCCTAGCTTGTCGAAGGCGGGCTTGAAAAGGATGTCCGCCGAGCTTCCTTGGTCTACTAGGGTTCTGTGGAGATGGGCGTTGGCTAGGATCATAGTTATCACCACGGGATCATCATGCCCGGGGATTATCCCTTGCCCATCTTCTTTTGTGAACGAGATAGTGGGCAGGTCGGGTGACTCTTCCCCGACTTGATAGACTCTCTTGAGATGTCTTTTGCGAGAGGATTTAGTGAGCCCTCCTCCCGCAAATCCTCCTGAGATCATATGAATATGTCTCTCTGGGGTCTGCGGTGGTGGATCTCTTCTATCCATATCATCTCGCTTTCTTTTCCCGTGGGTGTCCGACCTTTCCATGAGATATCTATCAAGCCGACCTTCTCTGGCCAGCTTTTCTATCACATTTTTAAGGTCGTAACAGTCGTTGGTGGAGTGACCGTATATTTTATGGTACTCGCAGTAGTCGCTGCGGCTTCCCCCTTTTTTGTTTTTAATGGGTCTAGGGGGTGGCAGCCTTTCAGTGTGGCAAATCTCTCTGTATACATCCACTATAGAGGTTTTGAGAGGAGTATAAGAGTGATATTTTCTGGGCCTCTCGAGACCGAGCTCTTCCTTTTTCTTGGCTTCCCTTTCCCTCTCTTTAGATGAGGGAGGGGGTCCAGGTCGCCAACTCAGGTCTCTTAACTTTGCATTCTCTTCCATATTGATGTACTTTTCCACCCTTTCTTGTACATCGCTTAGAGAGACGGGGTGCCTTTTAGATAGGGACCTTCTCTAAGTCCATTGACTAACCCCATTATGACTGCCTCTGTGGGCAGGTCTTGGATCTCCAAACATGCCTTATTGAACCTTTCCATATAGGCTCGTAAAGACTCTCCGATCTCCTGTTTTATTCCCAGGAGGCTCGGTGCATGTTTTACTTTATCTTTCTGAATTGAGAACCTCATCAAAAACTTCCTTGAGAGGTCTTTGGTGGATAAGAAAAAGATTTTGAAAAAGATTTTTGAAATTTTCGAAAATTATAAAAAAATGAAAAAGATATGATTTTTGAAAAAAAAGATTTTAAAAAGTTAAGATTTTTAAAATTGAAATTTTGACTTGACTTGTGAGAAATAACTAATTTTGAAAATTTTTGACCAAGTCAATCCCAAAATTTCGAAATTTTGGAGGGAAATAAGGAAAAGATATTTTTTTGATTTTTGAATTTTTAATTATGAGAGAGAAAAACAACAAAAATGCTTAATGCATGAAGTTTTTAGATCAAAACAATGAATGCATGCGAGAATGCTATGAATGTCAAGATGAACACCAAGAACACCTTGAAGATCATGATGAACATCAAGAACATAATTTTGAAAAATGTTTGATGCAAAGAAAACATGCAAGACACCAAACTTAGAAATCTTTAATGCATGGACTCTAACAAACGAAAAATGCATATGAAAAACAACAAACAACACAAAACAAGAAATCATCAAGATCAAACAAGAAGACTTATCAAGAACAACTTGAAGATCATGAAGAACACTATGAATGCATGAGATTTTCGAAAAATGCAAGAAAATTTTTTAAAAGCATGCAATTGACACCAAACTTAAAAATTGACTCAAGATTCAAACAAGAAACACAAAATATTTTTGATTTTTATGTTTTTCTAATTTTTTTTTGTATTTTTATTAAATTTTTTTTTTCGAAAATATTTTTAGAAAAACTAAAAATAAAAGAAAAAATTTTGAAAAAGATTTTTGAAAAGAAAGTTACCTAATCTGAGCAACAAGATGAACCGTCAGTTGTCCATACTCGAACAATCCCCGGCAACGGCGCCAAAAACTTGGTGGACGAAATTGTGATTACTATCTTTTGAGCTTTAGTATGTATTTACTCTTAGGGCACTGTTTATTTTCACAACTCCGTTCAACTAACCAGCAAGTGTACTGGGTCGTCCAAGTAATAAACCTTACGTGAGTAAGGGTCGAATCCACAGAGATTGTTGGTATGAAGCAAGCTATGGTCACCTTGTAGATCTCAGTCAGGCGAATTAAACATTATTTATGGGTTCGAGGATAGGAATAATAAAATAGAAAATAAATAATAAAAAGGATAGAAATACTTATGTAGATTCATTGGTGAGAATTTCAGATAAGTGTATGGAGGTGCTGTATGACTCACGGATGTCTGCCTTCCCACTGCTTCTACGCAATTCTTCTTACTCCTTTCCATGGCAAGCTTTGTATAGGGGTTCACCATCAGCTGTGGCTACTTTCATCCTCTCGAGGAAATATCCTATGCGGCTGTCACTCGCACAGCTAACCAGTCTGGAGGCATCACCCATGGTTGATGGCTACATCCCATCCTCGCAGTGAAAACTAATGCTCACGCACTCTGTCACAGTACGGCTAATCACCGGTTGGTTCCCGCTCCTACTGGAATAGAATCCATTGATTCTTTTGCGTCTGTCACTAACGCCCAGCAGGTTACAAGTTTGAAGCACGTCACAGTCATTCATTACCGGAATCCTACTCGGAATACCACAGACAAGGTTAGACTTTTCGGATTCCAAGGATCCTACTCGGAATACCACAGACAAGGTGAGACTTTTCGGATCCTCATAAATGCCGCCATCTATCTAGCTTATACCACGAAGATTCTGTTGGAGAATCTAAGAGATACGCATTCAAGCTCGGTTGCATGTAGAACGGAAGTGGTTGTCAATCACGCGCGTTCATGAGTGAGAATAATAATGAGGGTTATCTAACTCATCACATTCATCATGTTCTTGGGTACGAATGAATATCTTGGAATAAGAATAAGAGAGATTTGAATAAAAGAAAATAGAACTTCATTAATACTTGAGGTACAGCAGAGCTCCACACCCTTAATCTATGGTGTGCAGAAACTCCACCGTTGAAAATACATAAGTAAAAGGGTCAGGCATGGCCGAATGGCCAGCCCCCTAAAACGTGATCAATGATCTCCTAAGATGAAGAATAAAACAAAACTGAGATCAAAGATGAAACGTGGTCAAAAGACATCTAATACAATAGATAAATGTTCTATTTATAATAAACTAGCTCCTAAGGTTTACATGAGTAAGTAATTGATGCATAAATCCACTTCCGGGGCCCACTTGGTGTATGTTTGGGCTGAGCTTGATCAATCCACGAGCTGAGGCTTCTCTTGGAGTTGAACTCCGAGTTATGACGTGTTTTGGGCGTTCAACTCCAGATCATGACGTTTTTCTGGCGTTTAACTCCAGACAGCAGCATGAACTTGGCGTTCAACGCCAAGTTACGTCGTCAATTTCCGAATAAAGTATGGACTATTATATATTGCTGGAAAGCTCTGGATGTCTAATTTCCAACGCCGTTGAGAGCGCGCCATTTGGAGTTCTGTAGCTCCAGAAAATCCATTTTGAGTGCAGGGAGGTCAGATTCCAACAGCATCAGCAGTCCTTTTGTCAGTCTTTTTCAGAGTTTTGCTCAAATCCCTCAATTTCAGTCAGAATTTACCTGAAATCACAGAAAAACACACAAACTCATAGTAAAGTCCAGAAATGTGAATTTAACATAAAAACTAATGAAAACATCCCTAAAAGTAGCTCAAACTTACTAAAAACTATATAAAAACAATGCCAAAAAGCGTATAAATTATCCGCTCATCAGTCTTCGAAGCTAGTGATTGATCTCGGGGGGAGGCTATCGAACCACTTCATCGCTGCTTTCGATAAAGTGGTCGGGAAAGCTTTGCATCTCGTAGCGTCGGAGGCATCAGCTAGATACATCCGACTTTTGAAGTTGCTTAGGTGATGCTTCGGATCTGTGGTTCCATCATAGAGGTCCATATCAGGGCTTTTAAAGTTTCTCGAAACTTTTGCCCTCATTATGTCCTCACTGAAAGGATCCTCTCCACCCGGGAATTGATCTTCTTGGTCGTCGCGGGAGTTGTGACCCTTGAGGGAGGATTCTAGTCGTAAGAGTTTTCTTTCTAACTCTTTTCGCCGCTCCATCTCCTCTTTGAGGTACCTTTCGGTTTCCTTCTGTTTCTCCCGCTCTTGCTCCAATTGTTCCAGGCGGCTATGGACTAACCCCATTAATTCAGCTACGTGGGATGGTCCGCCTTTTTCTGATTCACGCCCTTCTGAGGAGTTTACCTTCGGATTTTTCACTCCGGAGGTGCCCTCTCTATGTTGATTGTTATCTTCCTGGTGTAGGGCCAGGTCTTCATCGTTATTACCCATGCCTAGATTCTTTTGTTCAGAATCTGTCTCGACATGGCCTTCTTCGTGGGATCTGTCTGCCATCAATGGATGATCTCTCGGGTCCCCGGCAACGGCGCCAATGTTACGGTGGGTAACCGGAGATAAACGAGATGGATGGCGTTTGGTGGCCCAAACGTATGAAGGAGGAGGACTCCGGATGGATCTGCAACTCGGGAGGCTCCGTCCGACTTGTTCGCATGAATGAATGGGGTGTGGTACCTGCAAAGACACTCTGATGCTTAAGTTAGCAAGAGTGTGAGCAGGTCTAGAGAGTATTGGGCTTAGAGATACCTGAGGGGTGTCAGTGTATTTGTAGTGGTGAGCCAATAACCACCGCTGGTGTAGTGCCGTATCTTTAGGATATTAACCGTCCCATTATCTTGGGGAGGTTAAGATATGGCTTTAGGAAGCGGTTAGAGAGATTTTAGGGGCGGTTACTCATTTGAATGAGTGTTTATCTGCCAGCTAATCTCATGTCCGACTTCTTTAGCGCAGGTCGGGACGAACACCGACTTCTTATGTGAAGACCGGCGTTTAGTAAGGCTTAATCTATTGGATTAGGCATTTTAATTGGACCTGGGCCCTTATCATTGGGCCAGGATATGAACAATAATATAGTTTTTCATCAAATATTAGTCAAAATATAGTTTATTTAAAATATTATATATAATACATGAAATTTTTTTTTTATGAAAAACTGAATAAATAATATATATCAACTACATATATGTATCATATGTGTATATAATAGTGACTGATATAGGATTAATATATATATTCTTTTATTCTTTAAACTCTCTCTAATATATATGCCACCTTATGATTCTATCATTTAATCTTTCTTATTCATATTTGTTTTGTGGTAATATTAAGTAGATAATAATTTAAAATTATTTTTTAAATTTAAAATTTATAGTTTTATATATATAATATTTAAAATTATATATTTATAATAAGATTTTTTTATTTTTATTATTTTCAAGTATTTTTTATTATTTTAGTTAAATTTTTTATTCTCTAACTTGACTAGACATAATATTTTCAAATGTCATAATATTTTTAAAATAATTTTATTTTTTGTATTTATATATTTTATATTTTTAATATAAGCTTGATTAGTTTAGATCTTACTAATATAATAAGTAAATATATAATATAATAGACATGTTTTTAGAATTATATTATTTATTCCGTTTATTGAAAAAATTGAAAAAAATAAAAAGGTTAATATTTTCATGTATTATATATAATATTTTAAATAAATTATATTTTTAACATATTTTGATGAAAAATTATATTATATAATAATGTCTTTAATAAAATTAGTTAGTTGATAAATTTTGAATATAATAATCTAATTATTTATCAAGTAATATAAAATAAAATTTTAATTATTTTATATTTTTATGTTACGGTTTAAAATTTTATTTTAATATAATTTTTTAATATCATAAAAAGTTCTTGCATAATAATTAATCTTATTGAATAAAAAATACTCATATTTTTGTATTTATATGTTTTATATTTAATTATTTAAGAATAAAAGATTTTGTTGCCATTTAAAGTATTGTGTATTAAAGACTTAAAGTATTGCCATTTAAAGCATTTATTTATGTACTAGGATATTCTGTATTTATTAGAGTCCATTAATGCTCTTCTTTTATATTAGCCTTTAATTTTTATTTAATAAAATTTAATGGTCTATATAAATGTGGTGCATCTAATAAGCACATAATTATTGTGTTCATTTTAGACATACTATAATTGTTGTACTCATTTTAGACCTACCCACAAAACTAAATACAAAATAACTTATTTATAAACTATTTTTAATAAAAGCATTTATTATTTAAGCTATTTTTAAAAAAAGCTTAATTAAGTTATTTACCCAAACTGAGCTTAAATACTCTTAACATACTATGACCAAGGGAGATCTTAATAAATAAAGAGTAATGCTAGAGAGACAATAATTCAAAATTATTTTATTCAAAAAATTCCAATTCGTAGTCAACTATTAATC
This sequence comes from Arachis stenosperma, assembly GCF_014773155.1. Classification (NCBI taxonomy): domain Eukaryota; kingdom Viridiplantae; phylum Streptophyta; class Magnoliopsida; order Fabales; family Fabaceae; genus Arachis; species Arachis stenosperma. Next base: position 47,312,813 of record NC_080378.1, on the reverse strand, counting down.
TCTTCCTTTCTTTGTAATTTCAACTTTAGATTTCTCAATCCTTCGAACCTCGAACATAAATACTCGCAAACTCATGACGTCCATTAACAACAATCTACATAACTTAAATTTTGATTCTGGCTAACTCACCGGAGGACTTTAAAGTCTTCATCACCAAGAATCAACTCAAACACCTAATGTAACACCTAACTTTTAGCACGTCATAATCGTACCAAAAGTAAGGCGTTACGGACCTAATTTCCTTTATTATAAATTTACTATTGAGCCTTTACGTCGATATCGCGTTTCAGTTTTTAAGAAAATTTTAGAAAAAGATTTTAATAATTAAAATCACATAACAAAAGATTTTCAAATAATAATAATCACATAATTACTAATAATAATAGATGCTATACGATTAAATTCAATATAAAACTCAAATACAATATCTATCCCTCTGGATAGAATAAAAACCCTAAAGCAACAAGGACGAGGGAACTCTATAAAAACAACAGGAATCACAAGTAAATCTACTAATCGTCTGTAGCTTCTTACTGAATCTCCGAACCTGTGTCACTGAAAGGGTGGAAGATTTGGGGTGAGAACAAACCACACGTTCTCAGTAGGAAATGGGAATGCCGTAAAAGTAATGAATTTAATGCAAATAATTAACTTACTTAGTAAAACTATTTTGTTAACCCTCTGGAAATACTTTTATTTCTACTTTAGATAAACAATTACTTTTCTTTAAATTTCTAAACTCAAAACAAATTTTAAATATAAAACTAGTCACATTTTTTGTCTCTCAGCCACATAGTTAATCCTCAGTCAAATGTCAACTCGTAATCACTTTTATACACTCACAAATAAATAGTGTAAGTAAGAGATTCAATTCAATGTACAAGCAAGTCACAACAAGACAAACAATACAATCACAAAGTAATAAAACAAGCAAGCACAATCAAATGCAAATGTGCAAACAACATGATGCATGTCTATCCCTAACGCAGGCCATGAGCTCATGTGTCGGTTGCCTACCCACTCCCGATATTACCCGGGCACAAGTCCCAGATATGGCTTTCCAGATGCATCAGTGTGCTTATAAAGTCGTACGGCTAGGCCGCATCAGTGTGACTTTCCAAATCAATAAGCGTACATCTGGAAAACAGTTTTCAGTGTGTGGGCGTCCCCACTTTACATTTGGCACTAAGACCCAAACAATGTCACATCTGCTCTCCTGTGGCAGATGCTTCATTAATTAATATATTCCTTTAATCTTTGTTCTCTGCTCTCCTGTGGCAGAGATTTCTTTTCTTAAAAAAACAAACTCAAAACATAATTATTACTTATTGATTTGGAAAGTCACACTGATGCGGCCTAGCCGTACGACTTATAAGCACACTGATGCATCTGGAAAGCCATATCTGGGACTTGTGCCCGGGTAATGTCGGGAGTAGGTAGGCAACCGACACATGAGCTCATGGCCTGCATTAGGGATAGACATGCATCATGTTGTTTGCACATTTGCATTTGATTGCGCTTGCTTGTTTTATTACTTTGTGATTGTATTGTTTGTCTTGTTGTGACTTGCTTGTACATTGAATTGAATCTTTTGCTTGCACTATTTGTTTGTGAGTGTATTAAAGTGATTACGAATTGACATTTGACTGAGGATTAACTATGTGGCTGAGAGACAGAAAATGTGACTAGTTTTATATTTAAAATTTGTTTTGAGTTTAGAAATTTAAAGAAAAGTAATTATTTATCTAAAGTAGAAATAAAAGTATTTCCAAAGGGTTAACAAAATAGTTTTACTAAGTAAGTTAATTATTTGCATTAAATTCATTACTTTTACGGCATTCCCATTTCCTACTGAGAACGTGTGGTTTGTTCTCACCCCAAAATCTTTCACCCTTTCAGTGACACAGGTTCGAAGATTCAGTTAGAAGATGCAGACGACTAGTAGATTTACTTGTGATTCCTGTTATTTTTATAGAGTTCCCTCGCCCTTGTTGCTTTAAGTTTTATTTTATCCAGAGGGATATGTAGTTTATTTGAGTTTTATATTGAATTCATTTGTATAATATTTATTATTATTAGTAATTGTGTGACTTGAATTACTACAAATAATTTTCTGGTATTTTCTTATAAACTGAAACGCGATATCGACCTAAAGGCTCAATATTAAATAGTAAATAAGGAGAACAGGTGAGTAACTCCTTACTTTTGGTACGATCATGATGTGCTAAAGGTTAGGGTGTTACATTCCTAGGGTAGCTTCCACCGATCAAATGTGACGCCAATACATAGAGGAGGAGGATACGAACACTTTTACCTGATTAAATTTTTTATTGGAGTTACGGATCTCAAGAAATCGAAGTCGGAAACCTTATGGTCATGGAGGTTCTCTCTTCCTCACTCTCGGTTCCTTTCTTTCCTCTTTCTCCCAAGTTCACTCAGTGAATAATGAATAGAAGGGAAGATGATTGTGATAAGTGAAGTTTTGTGGTGATTAAAGCATTATAGGTGTCATTAGTTAATAAGGAATGAAACATGTGTCATGATATTAACATATATATACATATATATGTATTAATACAAGCTACCCTAGGTTTTTCTTACTTTTTGTTTCCTTAATGGTTTCGGCGAATAATAATAATAAATTTTTATTTTGTCTACTAAAATAATTTTTAATAAATAATTCAAACTAATAGAATAAGTTATAATCAAATTAAATTTAATAATAATAAAATTCTATTTAATTATTTTTGTTAGAAATAATTTTTTTAAAAATAAAATTCAACAAATATAATAATTCATAAATAGCTAATTATTTAATTTTCGAAAACTTGGGGTCTTACACCTAACATCAAAGCAAATCCTTACCTCAATCTAAAACTTTGCTTAATTTTCACTTCAAATATCTAATCTCTTCAACGTGATCTATCTCCATATTTCCTTTATTTTCTACTAACTATCCAATACAGTTCGAGAAAGCACTAACCTCACTTCTAGCTATAGATTACAACTTTACAAATTTTAAGCACAACCACATTCAACTCAATTAAGTTCATCAACAATCCATATAACTTTAATTATTGGTGGACGAAATTGTGATCACATCAATGTAGTATTCTTTGTTGTTGTATGGAATCATTATTATGGCACTTATGTGTGGACACAACTCCATTCAACTAACCAACAAGTGTACTGGGTCGTCCAAGTAATACCTTACGTGAGTAAGGGTCGATCCCACAGAGATTGTTGGTATGAAGCAAGCTATGGTCATCTTGTAAATCCCAGTCAGGAGGATAAAATTATGGAATTTAAAAAATCAAATATGATTAATAAAAATAAAAAGGGATAGAAATACTTATGTAAATCAATAGTGGGAATTTCAGATAGGCGTGTGGAGATGCTAGAATCCTTTCGAATCTCTACTTTCTTATTGCTTTCATCCAATCCTTCTTACTCCTTTCCATGGCAAGCTGTATGTAGGGCATCACCATCATCAATGGCTACTTTTAATCCTCTCGGGAAAATGGTCCTATGCGCTGTCACTGCACGGCTAATCGTCTGGAGGCATCACCCTTGTTGATAGCTACATCCCATCCTCTCAGTGAAAATGGTCCAAATGCTCTGTCACAGCACGGCTAATCATCTATCGGTTCTCAATCAGGTTGGAATAGAATCCCTTGATTCTTTTGCGTTTGTCATCACGCCCAGCCTTCAGGAGTTTGAAGCTCGTCACAGTCATTCAATACCGGAATCCTACTCGGAATACCACAGACAAGGTTAGACTTTCCGGATCCCCATGAATGCCGCCATCTATCTAGCTTATACCACGAAGATTCTATTGGGGAATCTAAGAGATATGCGTCCGGCCTAAGGTAGAACGGAAGTGGTTGTCAGTCACGCACGTTCATAGGTGAGAATGATGATGAGTGTCACGGATCATCACATTCATCAAAGTGTTGTGCAACGTATATCTTGGAATAAGAATAAAAGAGAATTGAATAGAAAGTAATAGTAATTGTATTGAAACTTGAGGTACAGCAGAGCTCCACACCCTTAATCTATGGTGTGCAGAAACTCCACCGTTGAAAATACATAAGTGAAAGGTTCAGGCATGGCCGAATGGCCAGCCCCCTGAATGATCAAAAGACCAAATGATCAAAGACTAAACAGTCAAAAGATTAAACTGTCAAAGGATTAAACTGTCAAAAGATGTCTAATATAATAGTAAATTATCCTATTTATACTAGACTAGTTACTAGGGTTTACATGAGTAAGTAATTGATGCATAAATCCACTTTCGGGGCCCACTTGGTGTATGCTTGGGCTGAACTTGATCTATCCACAAGCTGAGGCTTCTCTTGGAGTTGAACTCCAAGTTATAACGTGTTTTGGGCGTTCAACTCCGGATCATGACGTGTTTCTGGCGTTTAACTCCAGACAGCAGCATGTACTTGGCGTTCAACGCCAAGTTACGTCGTCAATTTTCGAATAAAGTATGGACTATTATATATTGCTGGAAAGCTCTGGATGTCTACTTTCCAATGCCGTTGAGAGGGTGCCATTTGGAGTTCTGTAGCTCCAGAAAATCCATTTCGAGTGCAGGGAGGTCAGATTCCAACAACATCAGCAGTCCTTTTGTCAGCCTTTTTCAAAGTTTTGCTCAAGTCCCTCAATTTCAGCCAGAAATTACCTGAAATCACAGAAAAACACACAAACTCATAGTAAAGTCCAGAAATATGAATTTAACATAAAAACTAATGAAAACATTCCTAAAAGTAGCTTGAACTTACTAAAAACTACCTAAAAACAATGCCAAAAAGCGTATAAATTATCCGCTCATCACAACACCAAACTTAAATTGTTGCTTGTCCCCAAGCAACTGAAAATCAATTAGGATAAAAAGAAGAGAATATACTATAAATTCCAGAATATCAATGAATATTAATTATAATTAGATGAGCGGGATTTGTAGCTTTTTGCTTCTGAACAGTTTTGGCATCTCACTTTTTCCTTTGAAGTTCAGAATGATTGGCTTCTCTTGGAACTTAGAATTTTGGATAGTGTTATTGACTTTCCTAGTTAAGCATGTTGATTCTTAAACACAGCTACTTATGAGTCTTGGCCGTGTCCCTAAGCACTTTGTTTTTCAGTATTACCACCGGATACATAAATGCCACAGACACATAACTGGGTGAACCTTTTCAGATTGTGACTTAGCTTTGCTAGAGTCCCCAGTTAGTGGTGTCCAGAGCTCTTAAGCACACTCTTTCTGCTTTGGATCACGACTTTAACCACTCAGTCTCAAGTTTTTCACTTGGACCTTCATGACACAAGCACATGGTTAGGGACAGCTTGGTTTAGCCGCTTAGGCCTGGATTTTATTTCCTTGGGCCCTTCTATCCATTGATGCTCAAAGCCTTGGATCCTTTTTACCCTTGCCTTTTGGTTTTAAGGGCTATTGGCTTTTTCTGCTTGCTTTTTTTCTTTTTCTTTCTATTTTTTTCGCCATTTTTTTTCACAAGCTTCTTCTTTTTTCACTGCTTTTTCTTGCTTCAAGAATCAATTTCATGATTTTTCAGATTATCAATAACATTTGCCTTTGTTCATCATTCTTTCAAGAGCCAACAGTTTTAACATTCATAAACAACAAGATCAAAATTATGCACTGTTCAAGCATTTATTCAGAAAACAAAAAGTATTGTCACCACATCAATTAAACTAAATTCAAGGATAAATTCGAAATTCATGTACTTCTTGTTCTTTTGAATTAAAACATATTTCATTTAGGAGAGGTGAAGGATTAATGGATTTTATTCATAGCTTTAAGACATAGTTACTACATACTAATGATCATGAAGTAGAGACACAAAACATAGATAAACTCAACATAAAAAACCAAAAAGTAGAAAGAAATAGGAACAAGGAATGAATCCACCTTTAGTGGCGTCTTCTTCTTGAAGGACCAACAATGTTCTTAAGCTCTTCTACGTCCCTTCTTTGCCTTTGTTGCTCCTCCCTCATTGCTCTTTGATCTTCTCTTATTTTATGGAGAATGATGGAGTGCTCATGATGTTCCACCCTTAATTGTTCCACCCTTAGTTGTTCCCAATAGTTGTTGGGAGGAAAGTGCATCCTTTGAGGCATCTCAGGAATTTCTTGATGATGAGCTTCCTCATGCATCTCTTGAGAACCGTGAAGGGTCTCTCTTCCTTGCTCCATCCTCTTCTTGGTGATGGGCTTATCCTCTTCAATGGAGATGTCTCCTTCTATGATAACTCCAGCTGAGTAACATAGATGGCAAATGAGGTGAGGAAAAGCTAGCCTTGCCATGGTGGAGGGCTTTTCGGCTATTTTGTAGAATTCATTGGAGATGACTTCATGAACTTCTACTTCCTCTCCAATCATGATGCTATGAATCATGATGGCCCGATCCACAGTAACTTTAGATCGGTTGCTAGTGAGAATGATGAAGCGTTGAATGAACTCCAACCATCCTCTAGCTACAGGCTTGAGGTCCAGTCTTCTTAGTTGGACTGGCTTGCCTTTGGAGTCTCTCTTCCATTGAGCTCCTTCCACACATATGTCCATTAGGACTTGGTCCAACCTTTGATTAAAGTTGACCCTTCTAGTGTAGGGGCGTGCATCTCCTTGCATCATTGGCAAGTGGAATACCAACCTCACATTCTCCGGACTAAAATCTAAGTATTTCCCCCGAACCATTGTGAGATAATTCTTTGGGCTCGGGTTCATACTTTGATCATGGTTCCTAGTGATCCATGCATTGGCATAGAGCTCTTGAACCATTAAGATTCCGACTTGTTGCATGGGGTTGGTTAGGACTTCCCAACCTCTTCTTCGGATTTCATGTCGGATCTCCGGATACTCATTTTTCTTGAGCTTGAAAGGGACCTCAGGGATCACCTTCTTCTTTGCCACAACGTCATAGAAGTGGTCTTTGGTGCACGAAATTGTGATCCATGTTCTAACTATCTTGAGATGAAGGCTTCTTATGGCACTGGTTAAATTCACAACTCCGTTCAACTAACCAGCAAGTGTACTGGGTCGTCCAAGTAATAAACCTTACGTGAGTAAGGGCCGATCCCACAGAGATTGTTGGTATGAAGCAAGCTATGGTCACCTTGTAAATCTCAGTTAGGCAGATATAAATTGGTTTATGGTTTTGGAAATTAATAATAAGAAAATAGATGATATATAATAAAAGGGATAGAGCACTTATGCAGATTCATTGGTGGGAATTTCAGATAAGCATATGGAGATGCTGTATGGCTTAAGGACGCCTGCTCTCCTACTGCTTCAACTCAATCCTTCTTACTCCTTTCCATGGCAAGCTGTGTATAGGGGTTCACCGTTCGACGATGGCTACTTTCTATCCTCACGGGAAAATGGTCCTCTGCGGCTGTCACTCGCATGGCTAATCGTCTGGAGGCATCACCTGGCCGAAGGCTACATCCCATCCTCGCAGTGAAAACTACGCTCACGCGCTCTGTCACAGCACGGCTAATCACTGGTTGGTTCCCGCGCCTACTGGAATAGAATCCCTTGATTCTTTTGCGTTTGTCATCACGCCCAGCACTTGCAAGTCTGAAGCACGTCACAGTCATTCATTACCGGAATCCTACTCGGAATACCACAGACTAGGTGAGACTTTTCGGATCCTCATAAATGCCGCCATCTATCTAGCTTATACCACGAAGATTCTGTTGGGGAATCTAAGAGATACACATTCAAGCTCTGTTGCATGTAGAACGGAAGTGGTTGTCAATCACGTGCGTTCATAAGTGAGAATGATAATGAGGGTTATCTAATCATCACATTCATCATGTTTTTGGGTGCGAATGAATATCTTGGAATAAGAATAAGAGAGATTTGAATAAAAGAAGATAGAATTGCATTAATACTTGAGGTACAGCAGAGCTCCACACCCTTAATCTATGGTGTGCAGAAACTCCACCGTTGAAAAACATAAGTAAAAGGTTCAGGCATGGCCGAATGGCCAGCCCCCATGTGGTCACAAGACCGAATGATCAAAGACTTCCAATACATTAGTTAAATGTTCTATTTATAATAAACTAGCTCCTAGGGTTTACATGAGTAAGTAATTGATGCATAAATCCACTTCCGGGGCCCACTTGGTGTATGTTTGGGCTGAGCTTGATCAATCCACGAGCTGAGGCTTCTCTTGGAGTTGAACTCCGAGTTATGACGTGTTTTGGGCGTTCAACTCCGGATCATGACGTTTTTCTGGTGTTTAACTCCAGACAGCAGCATGAACTTGGCGTTCAACGCCAAGTTACGTCGTCAATTTCCGAATAAAGTATGGACTATTATATATTGCTGGAAAGCCCTGGATGTCTACCTTCTAACGCCGTTGAGAGCGCGCCAATTGGAGTTCTGTAGCTCCAGAAAATCCATTTCGAGTGCAGGGAGGTCAGATTCCAACAGCATCAGCAGTCCTTTTGTCAGCCTTTTTCAGAGTTTTGCTCAAATCCCTCAATTTCAGTCAGAATTTACCTGAAATCACAGAAAAACACACAAACTCATAGTAAAGTCCAGAAATGTGAATTTAACATAAAAACTAATGAAAACATCCCTAAAAGTAGCTTGAACTTACTAAAAACTACCTAAAAACAATGCCAAAAAGCGTATAAATTATCCGCTCATCACAACACCAAACTTAAATTGTTGCTTGTCCCCAAGCAACTGAAAATCAAATAGGATAAAAAGAAGAGAATATACTATAAATTCAGAAATATCAATGAATATTAATTATAATTAAATGAGCGGGACTTGTAGCTTTTTGCTTCTGAACAGTTTTGGCATCTCACTTTTTCCTTTGAAGTTTAGAATGATTGGCTTCTCTAGGAACTTAGAATTTCGGATAGTGTTATTGACTTTCCTAGTTAAGCATGTTGATTCTTGAACACAGCTACTTATGAGTCTTGGCCGTGGCCCTAAGCATTTTGTTTTCCAGTATTACCACCGGATACATAAATGCCACAGACACATAACTGGGTGAACCGTTTCAGATTGTGACTTAGCTTTGCTAAAGTCCCCAGTTAGTGGTGTCCAGAGCTCTTAAGCACACTCTTTTGCCTTGGATCACGACTTTAACCACTTAGTCTCAAGCTTTTCACTTGGACCTTCATGACACAAGCACATGGTTAGGGACAGCTTGATTTAGCCGCTTAGGCCTGGATTTTATTTCCTTGGGCCCTCCTATCCATTGATGCTCAAAGCCTTGGATCCTTTTTACCCTTGCCTTTTGGTTTTAAGGGCTATTGGCTTTTTCTACTGCTCCTTCTTTTTCTATATACTCTTTTTTTTTTTTCGAATGCTTCTTCTTTTTCACTGCTTTTTCTTGCTTCAAGAATCAATTTCATGATTTTTCAGATCATCAATAACATTTCTCTTTGTTTATCATTCTTTCAAGAACCAACAATTTTAACATTCATAAACAACAAGATCAAAAGACATATGCACTGTTCAAGCATTCATTCAGAAAACAAAAAGTATTGTCACCACATCAATATAATTAAACTAAATTCAAGAGCTATTTTCGAAATTTATGTACTTCTTGTTCTTTTGAATTAAAACATTTTTCTTTTAAGAGAGGTGAAGGAGTAATGGATTTTATTCATAGCTTTAAGGCATGGTTACATACTAATGATCATGAAATAAAGACACAAAACATAGATAAACACAATACTAAAAACCGAAAACAGAAAGAAATAAAGAACAAGGAATGAATCCACCTCTAGTGGCGTCTTCTTCTTGAAGGACCAATGATGTTCTTTAGCTCTTCTATGTCCCTTCCTTGCCTTTGTTGATCCTCCCTCATTGCTCTTTGATCTTCTCTTATTTCTTGGAGAATGATGGAGTGCTCATGATGTTCCACCCTTAATTGTTCCACATTGTGACTCAATCCTTCTAAAGAGGTGTTGAGTTGCTCCCAATAGTTGTTTGGAGGAAAGTGCATTCCTTGAGGCATCTCAGGAATTTGTTGATGATGAGCTTCCTCATGTACTTCTTGAGGGCCGTGAGGAGCTTCTCTTGCTTGCTCCATCCTTTTCTTGGTGATGGGCTTGTCTTCTTCAATAGAGACATCTCCTTCTATGATAACTCCAGCTGAGTAACATAGATGGCAAATAAGGTGAGGGAAGGCTAGCCGTGCCATGGGTGAGGGCTTGTCGGCTATTTTGTAGAGTTCATTGGAGATGACCTCATGAACTTCTACTTCCTCTCCAATCATGATGCTATGGATCATGATGGCCCGATCCACAGTAACTTCGGATCGGTTACTAGTAGGAATGATAGAGCGTTGAATGAACTCCAACCATCCTCTAGCCATAGGCTTGAGATCCAGTCTTCTTAGTTGAACTGGCTTGCCTTTGGAATCTATTATCCACTGAGCTCCTTCCACACAAATGTCCATAAGGACTTGGTCCAATCTTTGATCAAAATTGACCCTTCTAGTGTAGGGGCGTTCATCACCTTGCATCATAGGCAAGTGGAATGCCAACGTTACATTTTCCGGACTGAAATCCAAGTATTTCCCCCTAACCATTGTGAGATAATTCTTTGGGCTTGGGTTCATACCTTGGTCATGGTTCCTAGTGATCCATGCATTGGCATAGAACTCTTGAACCATTAAGATTCCGACTTGTTGCATGGGGTTGGTTAAGACTTCCCAACCTCTTCTTTGAACTTCATGTCGGATCTCCGGATACTCATTCTTCTTGAGCTTGAAAGGGACCTCAGGGATCACCTTCTTCTTTGCCACAACATCATAGAAGTGGTCTTGATGGCTCTTGGAGATGAATCTTTCCATCTCCCATGACTCGGAGGTGGAAGCTTTTGTCTTCCCTTTTCCTTTTCTAGAGGATACTCCGGCCTTAGGTGCCATTGGTAATGGAAAAACAAAAAGCTTATGCTTTTTACCACACCAAACTTAAAATTTTGCTCGTCCTCGAGCAAAAAAAAAAAAGAAAAGAAGAGTAGAAGAAGAAGAAGAAATTATGGTAGAGAGGGAGAGAAGGAGGTTCGACTATGTGGGAGAAGAAGGGGTTGTGTTGTGTGAAAATGAAGTAGAAAGGAAGGGTATTTATAGGGAGAGGGGAGGGTGGGTGTTCGGCCAATTTGGGTGGGAATGGGTGGGAAATTGAATTTGAATTTTATGAAGGTAGGTGGGGTTTATGGGGAAGAGTGGGGTGATGTGAATGGTGAATGGGAGAATTGGGAAGAGGAATTGAGGTGATTGGTGATGGGTGTTGGGAAGTGTGACATGGGGAGTAGGAAGAATGAGATTTAGGATTAGGAGAGTGTGATTAGGATTAAAAGGTAAGGTGGGAATATGGTAGGTGGGGATCCTGTGGGGTCCACAGGTCCTGAGGTGATAAGAAATACCATTCCTTCACCCTATAGGCATGTAAAATGCCTACATGCATCATTCTGGCGTTCAAACGCCCATTGGTGCATGTTCTGGACGTTCAACGCCCATGTAATGCATGTTTCTGGCGTTGAACGCCAGTTTCATGCTTGTTACTGGCGTTCAGCGCCAGTTTGTCTCCTCTAGGCACATTCCTGGCGTTCAGCGCCAGGATGTTGCTTGTTTCTGGCGTTCAGTGCCAGAATGGTGCTCTGTTCTGGCGTTGAACGCCAGCCAGATGCATCTTACTGGCGTTGAACGCCAGTCTGTGCGTCCTCCAGGGTGAAAAATTTTTTTTTCTTCTGTTTTTGACTCTGTTTTTAATTTTTTTGATTTTTTTTTCGTGACTCCTCATGATCATGTACCTAATAAAACACAAAATAACAATAAAATAGTATAAAATAGAAATTAGATAAATAAAATTGGGTTGCCTCCCAACAAGCGCTTCTTTAATGTCAATAGCTTGACAGTGGCTCTCATGGAGCCACAAGGTGATCAGGTCAATGTTGTATAGTTGTCCACACCAAACTTAGAGTTTGGATATAGGATCTTAACACCAAACTTAGAGTTTGGTTGTGGCCTCATAACACCAAACTTAGAGTTTGACTGTGAAGGCTCTTCTTGACTCTGAACTGAGAGAAGCTCTTCATGCTTACTCTCTTCTGTCACAGAGGGATGGCCATGTGCCTTAAACACAAGGTATTCTCCATTCAATTGAAGGACTACTTCGCCTCTGTTGACATCTATCACAGCTCCTGCTGTGGCTAGGAAAGGTCTTCCAAGGATGATGCAATCATCCTCTTCCTTCCTAGTGTCTAAGATTATGAAATCAGCAGGGATGTAAAGGCCCTCAACCTTTACTAGAACGTCCTCTACTAACCCATAAGCTTGTCTCAATGACTTGTCTGCCAATTGTAGTGAGAACAAGGCAGGTTGTACCTCAATGATCCCCAGCTTCTCCATTACAGAGAGTGGCATTAGATTTATCCCTGACCCCAGATCACATAGAGCCTTTTCAAAGATCATGGTGCCTATGGTACAGGGTATTAAGAACTTGCCAGGATCTTGTTTCTTTTGAGGTAGAATTTTCTGAATCCAAGTATCCAGTTCATTAATGAGCAAGGGAGGTTCACTTTCCCAAGTCTCATTACCAAATAACTTGGCATTCAGCTTCATGATAGCTCCTAAGTATTGAGCAACTTGCTCTCCAGTTACATCTTCATCCTCTTCTGAGGAAGAATAGTCTTCAAAGCTCATGAATGGCAGAAGGAGATTTAATGGAATCTCTATGGTCTCTGTATGAGCCTCAGATTCCTTTGGATCCTCAATAGGAAACTCCTTCTTGCTTGAGGGACGTCCCAGGAGGTCTTCCTCACTAGGATTCTCGTCCTCCTCCTCCCTTGTGCATTCGGCCATATTGACTATGTCAATGGCCTTGCACTCTCCTTTTGGATTCTCTTCTGTATTGCTTGGGAGAATACTGGGAGGAGTTTCAATGACTTTCTTACTCAGCTGGCCCACTTGTGCCTCCAGATTTCTAATGGAGGATCTTGTTTCATTCATGAAACTAAAAGTGGCCTTTGACAGATCAGAGACTACATTGGCTAAATTAGAAGTGTTTTGTTCAGAATTCTCTGTCTGTTGCTGAGAAGATGATGGATATGGCTTGCTATTGCCCAGCCTATTACGTCCACCATTGTTAAAGCCTTGTTGAGGCTTTTGTTGATCCTTCCATGAGAAATTTGGATGATTTCTCCATGATGAGTTATAGGTGTTTCCATAAGGTTCACCCATGTAATTAACCTCTGCCATGGCAGGGTTCTTAGGATCATAAGCTTCTTCAAAAGCTGCCTCTCTAGTACTGTTGGATGCATGTTGCAATCCATTCAGATTTTGAGAGATCATGTTAACCTGTTGAGTCAACACTTTGTTCTGAGCCAATATGGCATTCAGAGTATCAATTTCAAGAACTCCTTTCTTCTGAGGTATCCCATTGTTCACAGAATTCCTCTCAGAAGTGTACATGAACTGGTTATTTGCAACCATGTCAATGAGTTCTTGAGCCTCTTCAGGCATTTTCTTCAGGTGAATAGATCCACCTGCAGAATGATCCAATGACATTTTCGAAAATTCAGAGAGACCATAATAGAATATATCTAAAATGGTCCATTCTGAAAACATGTCAGATGGACATCTTTTGGTCAGCTGCTTGTATCTTTCCCAAGCTTCATAGAGGGATTCACCATCTTTTTGTTTGAAGGTTTGAACATCCACTCTCAGCTTGCTCAGCTTTTGAGGAGGAAAGAATTTATCCAAGAAGGCAGTGACAAGCTTATCCCATGAGTCCAGGCTATCCTTGGGTTGTGAATCCAACCATACTCTAGCTCTGTCTCTTACAGCGAAAGGGAAAAGCATGAGTCTGTAGACTTCAGGATCAACTCCATTCGTCTTTACAGTCTCACAGATCTGCAAGAACTCAGTTAAAAACTGATAAGGATCTTCAGATGGAAGTCCATAAAACTTGCAGTTTTGTTGCATTAAAGCAACTAGTTGAGGCTTAAGCTCAAAGTTATTGGCTCCAATGGCAGGAATGGAGATGCTTCTTCCATCAAACTTGGACGTTGGCTTTGTGAAATCACCAAGCATTCTCCTTGCATTATTATTATTTTCGGCTGCCATCTCCTTCTCTTGTTCGAAAATTTCTGAAAGATTGTTTCTGGATTGTTGTAATTTAGCTTCTCTTAATTTTCTCTTCAGAGTCCTTTCAGGTTCTGGATCAATTTCAACAAGAGTGCCTTTATCCTTGTTCCTGCTCATATGAAAGAGAAGAAAACAAGAAAAGAAGAGGAATCCTCTATGTCACAGTATAGAGATTCCTTTATGTTAGTAGAAAAAGAAGGGGGTAGAAGAATGAGGAGGGGGATTCGGATTTTGGATGAAGAGAGGTGAAGAGAAGTGTTAATAATTAAACAATTAAATAGAAGAAGAAAAGAGAAGAGAGAATTCGAAAATAAGTTTGAAAAGGAGTTAGTGATTTTCGAAAATTAGATATAAAATGTAATTAAAATTAAAACATAAAACAATTAATTAAGTAAAAAGAACTTTTGAAAAAGGGGTGAGATATTTTCGAAAATTAGAGAGGGAAAAGTAGTTAGGTGGTTTAGAAAAAGATAAGAAACAAACAAGAAGTTAGTTAGTTGATTGAAAAAGATTTGAAATCAAAATTGAAAAAGATAAGAAGATAGTAAGTTAGATAAGATATTTTTGAAATCAAATTTTGAAAAAGATAAAATTTTTGAAAAAGATCAAAATAAAAGATAAAAGATTTAATTCAAAAATTTTGAAATTATTTACTTCACTAACAAGAAACTACAAGATAAGATTCTAGAACTTAAAGATTGAACCTTTCTTAACAAGAAAGTAACAAACTTCAAATTTTTGAACCAATCACATTAATTATTAGTGAATTTTCGAAAATATGATGTAAAGATAATAAAAAGATTTTGAAAATTAATTTGAAATTTTCGAAAATTATCTAAAAAAAATGAAAAAGATATGATTTTTGAAAAAGATTTTGAACAGATAAGATTTTTAAAATTGAAATTTTGACTTGACTTGTAAGAAACAACTAATTTTTAAAATTTTTTTGACCAAGTCAACCCAAAATTTCGAAAGTTTGGAGGGAAATAAGGAAAAGATATTTTTTTGATTTTTGAAAATTTTAATTATGAGAGAGAAAAATAACAAAAATACTCAATGCATGAAATTTTTAGATCAAAACAATGAATGCATGCAAGAACACTATGAATGTCAAGATGAACACCAAGAACACTTTGAAGATCATGATGAACATCAAGAACACATTTTTGAAAAATTTTTGATGCAAAGAAAACATGCAAGACACCAAACTTAGAAATCTTTAATGCATGAAAAATATGAATGCAAAGATGCACATGAAAAACAAGAAAAGACACAAAACAAGAAATCATCAAGATCAAACAAGAGGACTTATCAAGAACAACTTGAAGATCATGAAGAACACTATGAATGCATGGGATTTTCGAAAAATGCAAGAAAAATTTTTTTAAAGCATGCAATTGACATCAAACTTAAAAATTAACTCAAGACTCAAGCAAGAAACACAAAATATTTTTGATTTTTATGATTTTCTAATTTTTTTGTATTTTCTTCAATTTTTTTCGAAAATGTTCTTTAGAAAAACGAAAATAAAAGAAAAATTTTGAAAAAGATTTTTGAAAAGAAAATTACCTAATCTGAGCAACAAGATGAACCGTCAGTTGTCCATACTCGAACAATCCCCGGCAACGGCGCCAAAAACTTGGTGCACAAAATTGTGATCCATGTTCTAACTATCTTGAGATGAAGGCTTCTTATGGCACTGGTTAAATTCACAACTCCGTTCAACTAACCAGCAAGTGTACTGGGTCGTCCAAGTAATAAACCTTACGTGAGTAAGGGTCGATCCCACAGAGATTGTTGGTATGAAGCAAGCTATGGTCACCTTGTAAATCTCAGTTAGGCAGATATAAATTGGTTTATGGTTTTGGAAATTAATAATAAGAAAATAGATGATATAATAAAAGGGATAGAGCACTTATACAGATTCATTGGTGGGAATTTCAGATAAGCATATGGAGATGCTGTATGGCTCAAGGACGCCTGCTCTCCTACTGCTTCAACTCAATCCTTCTTACTCCTTTCCATGGCAAGCTGTGTATAGGGGTTCACCGTTCGACGATGGCTACTTTCTATCCTCACGGGAAAATGGTCCTCTGCGGCTGTCACTCGCATGGCTAATCGTCTGGAGGCATCACCTGGCCGAAGGCTACATCCCATCCTCGCAGTGAAAACTACGCTCACGCGGTCTGTCACAGCACGGCTAATCACTGGTTGGTTCCCGCGCCTACTGGAATAGAATCCCTTGATTCTTTTGCGTTTGTCATCACGCCCAGCACTTGCAAGTCTGAAGCACGTCACAGTCATTCATTACCGGAATCCTACTCGGAATACCACAGACTAGGTGAGACTTTCCGGATCCTCATAAATGCCGCCATCTATCTAGCTTATACCACGAAGATTCTGTTGGGGAATCTAAGAGATACACATTCAAGCTCTGTTGCATGTAGAACGGAAGTGGTTGTCAATCACGTGCGTTCATAAGTGAGAATGATAATGAGGGTTATCTAATCATCACATTCATCATGTTTTTGGGTGCGAATGAATATCTTGGAATAAGAATAAGAGAGATTTGAATAAAAGAAGATAGAATTGCATTAATACTTGAGGTACAGCAGAGCTCCACACCCTTAATCTATGGTGTGCAGAAACTCCACCGTTGAAAAAACATAAGTAAAAGGTTCAGGCATGGCCGAATGGCCAGCCCCCATGTGGTCACAAGACCGAATGATCAAAGACTTCCAATACATTAGTTAAATGTTCTATTTATAATAAACTAGCTCCTAGGGTTTACATGAGTAAGTAATTGATGCATAAATCCACTTCCGGGGCCCACTTGGTGTATGTTTGGGCTGAGCTTGATCAATCCACGAGCTGAGGCTTCTCTTGGAGTTGAACTCCGAGTTATGACGTGTTTTGGGCGTTCAACTCCGGATCATGACGTTTTTCTGGCGTTTAACTCCAGACAGCAGCATGAACTTGGCGTTCAACGCCAAGTTACGTCATCAATTTCCGAATAAAGTATGAACTATTATATATTGCTGGAAAGCCCTGGATGTCTACTTTCCAACGCCGTTGAGAGCGCGCCAATTGGAGTTTTGTAGCTCCAGAAAATCCATTTCGAGTGCAGGGAGGTCAGATTCCAACAGCATCAGCAGTCCTTTTGTCAGCCTTTTTCAGAGTTTTGCTCAAATCCCTCAATTTTAGTCAGAATTTACCTGAAATCACAGAAAAACACACAAACTCATAGTAAAGTCCAGAAATGTGAATTTAACATAAAAACTAATGAAAACATCCCTAAAAGTAGCTTGAACTTACTAAAAACTACCTAAAAACAATGCCAAAAAGCGTATAAATTATTCGCTCATCAGTCTTGATGGCTCTTGGAGATGAATCTTTCCATCTCCCATGACTCAGAGGTGGAAGCTTTTGTCTTCCCTTTTCCTTTTCTAGAGGATTTTCCGGCCTTAGGTGCCATTGATGGTAATGGAAAAACAAAAAGCTTATGCTTTTACCATACCAAACTTAAAATATTGCTCGCCCTCGAGCAAGAGAAGAAAGAAGAGAAGAAGAAGAAGAAGAAGAAGAAGAAGAAAATGGAGGAGAGTGAGGGGAGATGGATTCGGCCAAGGTATAGTAGAGGGGGTAGTGTTGTGTGAAAATGAAGTAGAATGGAAGGGTATATATAGGGAGAGGGGAGAGGGGAGAGGGTAGGTTCGGCCATTTAGGGTGGGATTGGGTGGGAAAATGTTTTTGAATTTTGAAGGCAGGTGGGGTTTATGAGGAAGAGTGGATGGATGTGAGTGGTGAATAAGTGATTGGGAAGAGAGATGGAGGTGATTGGTGAAGGGTTTTTGGGAAGTGTGACATGGGGAAGAGTAAAATAGGATTAGGAGGTAAGGTGGGAATATAGTAGGTGGGGATCCTGTGGGGTCCACAGATCCTGAGGTGATCCTGTGGGGTCCACAGATCCTGAGGTGTCAAGGAATTCCATCCCTGCACCAAATAGGCATGTAAAATGCCTTTGCACACCATTCTGGCGTTTAAACGCCGAGTGGTGCACGTTCTGGGCGTTCAACACCCATGTAAAGCATGTTTCTGGCGTTGAACGCCAGTTTCATGCTTGTTACTGGCGTTCAGCGCCAGCTTTTCTTCTAGGCACATTCCTGGCGTTCAGCGCTAGAATGTTGCTTATTTCTGGCGTTCAGCGCCAGATTCATGCTCTGTTCTGGCGTTGAACGCCAGCCTGTGCTTCCTCCAGGGTGTGATTTTTCTTCTGCTGTTTTTGATTCTATTTTTAATTTTTATATTTTTTTCGTGACTCCACATGATCATGTACCTAATAAAATACAAAATAACAATAAAATAAAATAAAATAAAAATTAGATAAATAAAATTAGGTTGCCTCCCAACAAGCGCTTCTTTAATGTCAATAGCTTGACAGTGGCTCTCATGGAGCCACAAGGTGATCAGGTCAATGTTGTATAGTTCCAACACCAAACTTAGAGTTTGGATATGGGGTTTTAACACAAAACTTAGAGTTTGGTTGTGGCCTCCCAACACCAAACTTAGAGTTTGACTGTGGGGGCTCTTCTTGACTCTGAACTGAGAGAAGCTCTTCATGCTTACTCTCTTTTGTCACAGAGGGATGGCCATGTGCCTTAAACACAAGGTAGTCCCCATTCAATTGAAGGACTAATTCACCTCTGTTGACATCTATCACAGCTCCTGTTGTGGCTAGGAAAGGTCTTCCAAGAATGATGCATTCATCCTCTTCCTTCCTAGTGTCTAAGATTATGAAATCAGCAGGGATGTAAAGGCCTTCAACCTTTACTAACACGTCCTCCACTATTCCATAAGCTTGTCTCAATGACTTGTCTGCCAATTGTAATGAGAACAAGGCAGGTTGTACCTCAATGATCCCCAGCTTCTCCATTACAGAGAGTGGCATAAGATTTATCCCTGACCCCAGATCACATAGAGCTTTTGCAAAGGTCATGGTGCCTATGGTACAAGGTATCAAAAACTTGCCAGGATCTTGTTTCTTTTGAGGTAAAATTTGCTGAATTCAGGTATCTAGTTCATTAATGAGCAAGAGAGGTTCACTTTCCCAAGTCTCATTACCAAATAACTTGGCATTCAGCTTCATGATAGCTCCTAAATATTGAGCAACTTACTCTCCAGTCACATCTTCATCCTCTTCAGAGGAAGAATAGTCTTCAGAGCTCATGAATGGCAGAAGGAGATTTAATGGAATCTCTATGGTCTCTATATAAGCCTCAGATTCCTTTGGATCCTTAATAGGAAACTCCTTCTTGCTCGAGGGACGTCCCAGAAGGTCTTTCTCACTAGGATTTTCGTCCTCCTCCTCCCTTGTGCATTCGGCCATATTGATTATATCAATGGCCTTGCACTCTCCTTTTGGATTCTCTTCTGTATTGCTTGGGAGAATACTGGGAGGAGTTTCAATGACTTTCTTACTCAGCTGGCCCACTTGTGCCTCCAGATTTCTGATGGAGGATCTTGTTTCACTCATGAAACTGAAAGTGGCCTTTGACAGTTCAGAGACTAGATTGGCTAAATTAGAGGTGTTTTATTCAGAATTCTCTGTCTGTTGCTGAGAAGATGATGGAAAAGGCTTGCCATTGCTCAGCCTATTGCGTCCACTCTTGTTAAAGCCTTGTTGAGGCTTTTGTTGATCCTTCCATGAGAAATTTGGATGATTTCTCCATGATGAGTTATAGGTGTTTCCATAAGGGTCACCCATGTAATTAACCTCTGCCATGGCAGGGTTCTCAGGATCATAATCTTCTTCAGAAGCTGCCTCTTTAGTACTGTTGGATGCATGTTGCCATCCATTCAGATTTTGAGAAATCATGTTGACCTGTTGAGTCAACACTTTGTTTTGAGCCAATATGGCATTCAGAGCATCAATTTCAAGAACTCCTTTCTTCTGAGGTATCCCATTATTCACGGAATTTCTCTCAGAAGTGTACATGAATTGGTTGTTTGCAACCATATCAATGAGTTCTTGAGCCTCTTCAGGCGTTTTCTTTAGGTGAATAGATCCACCTGCAGAATGGTCCACTGACATTTTCGAAAATTCAGAGAGACCATAATAGAATATATCTAATATGGTCCATTCTGAAAACATGTCAGATGGACATCTTTTGGTCAGCTGCTTGTATCTTTCCCAAGCTTCATAGAGGGATTCACCATCTTTTTGTTTGAAGGTTTGAACATCCACTCTCAGCTTGCTCAGCTTTTGAGGAGGAAAGAATTTATCCAAGAAGGCTGTGACCAGCTTATCCCAGGAGTCCAGGCTATCCTTAGGTTGTGAATCCAACCATATTCTAGCTCTGTCTCTTACAGCAAAAGGGAAAAGCATGAGTCTGTAGACTTCAGGATCAACTCCATTCGTCTTTACAGTCTCACAGATCTGCAAGAACTCAGTTAAAAACTGATAAGGATCTTCAGATGGAAGTCCATAAAACTTGCAGTTTTGTTGCATTAAAGCAACTAGTTGAGGCTTAAGCTCAAAATTATTGGCTCCAATGGCAGGAATGGAGATGCTTCTTCCATCAAATTTGGACGTTGGCTTTGTGAAGTCACCAAGCATTCTCCTTGCATTATTATTATTTTTGGCTGCCATCTCCTTCTCTTGTTCAAAAATTTCTGAAAGGTTGTTTCTGGATTGTTGTAATTTAGTTTTTCTTAGTTTCCTTTTCAGAGTCCTTTCAGGTTCAGGATCAATTTCAACAAGAGTGCCTTTTTTCCTGTTCCTGCTCATATGAAAGAGAAGAAAACAAGAAAAGAAGAGGAATCCTCTATGTCACAGTATAGAGATTCCTTTATGTTAGTAGAAAAAGAAAGGGGATAAGAATGCAGAATAGTGGGTTCGGATATTTAGATGGAGAGAGGTGAAGAGAAGTGTTAGTAATTAAATAATTAAATAGAATAAGAAAAGAGAGGGGAAATTTCGAAAATAATTTTGAAAAAAAGGGATTAGTATTTTCGAAAGTTAGAGATAAAATGTAATTAAAATTAAAACATGAAACAATTAGTTAATTAAAAAGGATTTTTGAAAAAGGGGTGAGATATTTTCGAAAATTAGAGAGAAAAGAGTAGTTAGGTGGTTTTGAAAAAGATAAGAAACAAACAAAAAGTTAATTAGTTAGTTGAAAAAGATTTTAAAATTAAATTTTAAAAAGATAAGAAGATAAGAAGTTAGATAAGATATAAAAGATAAGATAAAAATTTTAAGAAAAAGATATTTTGAAAAAGATTTAATTTTTTAAAATGACTTAACTAACAAGATAAGATTCTAGAATTTAAAGATTGAACCTTTCTTAACAAGAAAGTAACAAACTTCAAATTTTTGAATCAATCACATTAATTGTTAGCATATTTTCGAAAATATGATATAAAAGATAAGAAAAATATTTTGAAAAATAATTTTTAAAATTTTCGAAAATAAGAAAAAAAATGGAAAAGATATGATTTTTGAAAAAGATTTTGAAAATATAAGATTTTTAAAATTGAAATTTTGACTTGACTTGTAAGAAACAACTAATTTTGAAAATTTTTGACTAAGTCAACCCAAAATTTCGAAAATTTGGAGAGAAATAAGGAAAAGATATGTTTTTGATTTTTGAATTTTTCAATTATGAGAGAGAAAAACACAAACATGACCCAAAACATAAAAATTTTGGATCAAACACAATGCATGCAAGAACACTATGAATGTTAAGATGAACACCAAGAACACTTTGAAGATCATGATGAACATCAAGAACATAATTTTGAAAAATTTTTTGATGCAAAGAAAACATGCAAGACACCAAACTTAGAAATCTTTAATGCATGGACTCTAACAAACGAAAAATGCATATGAAAAACAACAAACAACACAAAACAAGAAAACATCAAGATCAGACAAGAGGACTTATCAAGAACAACTTGAAGATCATGAAGAACACTATAAATGCATGGAATTTTAGAAAAATGCAAGAAAAATTTTTAAAGCATGCAATTGACACCAAACTTAAAAATTGATTCAAGACTCAAACAAGAAACACAAAATATTTTTGGTTTTTATGATTTTATTAATTTTTTTTTCGAAAATATTTTTGGAAAAACGAAAAAGAAAAGAAAAATTTTGAAAAAGTTTTTGAAAAGAAAATTACCTAATCTGAGCAACAAGATGAACCGTTAGTTGTCCATACTTGAACAATCCCCAGCAACGGCGCCAAAAACTTGGTGGACGAAATTGTGATCACATCAATGTAGTATTCTTTGTTGTTGTATGGAATCATTATTATGGCACTTATGTGTGGACACAACTCCGTTCAACTAACCAGCAAGTGTACTGGGTCGTCCAAGTAATACCTTACGTGAGTAAGGGTCGATCCCACAGAGATTGTTGGTATGAAGCAAGCTATGGTCATCTTGTAAATCCCAGTCAGGAGGATAAAATTATGGAATTTAGAAAATCAAATATGATTAATAAAAATAAAAAGGGATAGAAATACTTATGTAAATCAATAGTGGAAATTTCAGATAGGCGTGTGGAGATGCTAGAATCCTTTCGAATCTCTACTTTCTTATTGCTTTCATCCAATCCTTCTTACTCCTTTCCATGGCAAGCTGTATGTAGGGCATCACCATCATCAATGGCTACTTTTAATCCTCTCGGGAAAATGGTCCTATGCGTTGTCACTGCACAGCTAATCGTCTGGAGGCATCACCCTTGTTGATAGCTACATCCCATCCTCTCAGTGAAAATGGTCCAAACGCTCTGTCACAGCACGGCTAATCATCTGTCGGTTCTCAATCAGGTTGGAATAGAATCCCTTGATTCTTTTGCGTTTGTCATCACGCCCAGCCTTCAAGAGTTTAAAGCTCGTCACAGTCATTCAATACCGGAATCCTACTCGGAATACCACAGACAAGGTTAGACTTTCCAGATCCCCATGAATGCCGCCATCTATCTAGCTTATACCACGAAGATTCTATTGGGGAATCTAAGAGATATGCACCCAGCCTAAGGTAGAACGGAAGTGGTTGTCAGTCACGCACGTTCATAGGTGAGAATGATGATGAGTGTCACGGATCATCACATTCATCAAAGTGTTGTGCAACGTATATCTTGGAATAAGAATAAAAGAGAATTGAATAGAAAGTAATAGTAATTGTATTGAAACTTGAGGTACAGCAGAGCTCCACACCCTTAATCTATGGTGTGCAGAAACTCCACCATTGAAAATACATAAGTGAAAGGTTCAGGCATGGCCGAATGGCCAGCCCCCTGAATGATCAAAAGAACGAATGATCAAAGACTAAACAGTCAAAAGATTAAACTATCAAAGGATTAAACTGTCAAAAGATGTCTAATACAATAGTAAATTATCCTATTTATACTAGACTAGCTACTAGGGTTTACATGAGTAAGTAATTGATGCATAAATCCACTTCTGGGGCCGACTTGGTGTATGCTTGGGCTGAGCTTGATCTATCCACGAGCTGAGGCTTCTCTTGGAGTTGAACTCCAAGTTATAACATGTTTTGGGCGTTCAACTCCGGATCATGACGTGTTTCTGGCGTTTAACTCCAGACAGCAGCATGTACTTGGCGTTCAACGCCAAGTTACGTCGTCAATTTCCGAATAAAGTATGGACTATTATATATTGATGGAAAGCTCTGGATGTCTACTTTCCAACGCCGTTGAGAGCGCGCTATTTGGAGTTCTGTAGCTCCAGAAAATTCATTTCGAGTGCAGGGAGGTCAGATTCCAACAACATCAGCAGTCCTTTTGTAAGCCTTTTTCAGAGTTTTGCTCAAGTCCCTCAATTTCAGCCAGAAATTATCTGAAATCACAGAAAAACACACAAACTCATAGTAAAGTCCAGAAATGTGAATTTAACATAAAAACTAATGAAAACATCCCTAAAAGTAGCTTGAACTTACTAAAAACTACCTAAAAACAATGCCAAAAAGCGTATAAATTATCCGCTCATCAATTATGAATCTCAAATTTTCTATCTCTAACTCCACTCTAACCATTGAACTTCATAAAACACTAATTCTACAAATCCGACTTTGGTTCCTTGAGTTACTCAAGGCTTAGCACTTCCTCAATTTCCAAATTGACACTCTAGGTCGATATTGACTTCCAGACTATAGGATTAATGAGACTCTTCTCCAAAATTTAATATTCCTTCAACTTCATGCAACATTATTCAATCATGGATTTCACTTTCTAAATCTCCAATATGACCAACCATTCGTATCATTATTCTCTTTGACCTCTTTTGTACATCAATAACCTCCGATCTTATTACTTAAGTAAAATTTTTTGTACTCTACCATTCTCAAGTAACTAGTTGTCATTGTCCATTTTTTTAGATCTAATATTAACCTCATCAGTAATCACAAAGGTTCTTACCCAACTTGACTTTATCCAAACCAAAATCATCAAGCAAACTAGCTATTTCGGGAAAAAAATCACACACAATCAAGCCATTCAATCGTTACAATCAATCATTCCAACCAACACAATAGCAATTTATCAATCAATTCCTAATCACATCCAAGTAACTTATCATTTACGTAGGTATAGTTTTCTAATTCTAACTTCCTTTTATCTCTAATGTCCTCAACATATCTTCACTAGCTTCTTAATATTTCTAAGTTGTCTTCGACAATATATTAGCGTCCACATATACGCAATTCAGTAATATTAAGTTTGCCAAACTTAATACCATGAATTATGCAAAGATAAACCAATAGCATTAATCAGAAGACGGTTATGCGCATAAAGCTCTAATTCCTACCTCTTTGATAAGACCAAATGCATGACAGGCTTACAGAGTATGTAATGAAGTATAGTCAATCCACTCTTCAGAGTCTACCCTAAAAAATGCCAGATACCATAATGTAATACCTTACTATCAAAATATCATGCGTAAGCCATGATATTGCTAATGGTAAAAGTATTACGTGAATTTTTTGTAGTATCTATTTACATATCTAAGAGCTTTCAGCAAAGCTGAAAACAAAGGCATATATATATATATATATATATATATATATATATATATATATATATATATTGAAAATACTTTATTTCCCAATATACGCACCGCTAGAAATGGTTATCGAAATGCGCATTGCCAATTCTGGGGTGGCACCCACAAATTGGATTTACACTCCAAATCAAGGGGGAGGCCACGAAATGGCACTGGCAGTAGCAAGTAAAAAAGCTGTACTCCCATTGTGCGACTGACATACGCGAAATGGAGCACATCACCTCTGACGCCCATGAGTTGGGAGAAATTAGAGCTTGCGGCAGTGAATTGGAGCCAATATGTGTTTTTCTCAAAGTGTGTTTTCCCCAAAGTGTGTTTTCCTCGTAGGTGCAACTTGCTAGAACTTTTGATTTTACTTCTAATTCATTCAAGTTTACTTCTATACAATTGTCTCTCTCACTCTTTAATAAGTCATTCTTGTATCCAACACTAAACTTCATTCCACATAAAGCATCCCTCCTATGAAAGCAGCATGTTCCAATGTACAAAGAGCCATCATAACCATCCGCACCATGTATCTCCACCTTCACATAATAATAGAAATAATAATCAATACAAGAAAAAAATGAATCATTTGAATGTTTTTCAATTTATTTATATTGGTGACGATGGAGTGACACGCATCAATTAGTGTTAATAGAATGCTGATGTATATGTCATGTTTAAGAATGTTGTCAAAAATCTGAGAAACTGCACAAAAGCAATTTTATGGCCTTTCTCTTCATCCATCAAAAAGCAAAGAGCATCCCTCGCTGATTCTGAACTGTTTGAGTACATGTCACAATCTACATTTAGAACGATCTTTGCATTGCTTATCATTGATAACACCCTTAGCTACAATTAATTAATTAGGTACAATAAAGAAGAATTAATATAATGTTTCATTAATGAAGTTGGTATCATTTGTACTAATGTAGCATATATATAGTTATGGATTAATAAAATTAGCACTTAATTTTTATGCAGATAGATAACTAATCATGTATTACTACATCAATAAAAATAACTAATTTTTAAAATTACTATTTAAAAATTTATCTAAACACATGAATTTTATTAGATGACTGTGAAATTATTATAAAAAATCTATACCAAGGAGTTCATGGCTCCAGCTTTGAAATTGTGATAGTGTTGGAGTCTCTTCTCACGAGCCAAATACATAAGATTTGGCAAATAATTCCCAGCTTCATCTTTAGAATTATGTGGCTCCTTTTTATACAGTATTATCTGTTAGCATAACAAGATCAAATCAATTAATTCATATAAATGATCACTTAATTAATTGATAGAAAAAGTTGTATCATAAATGTTACTATATTATTATACTTGAAGAATTGTGTCATGGTCACGTCGAGAAGAATATGAATCCCACTAGAAAAATCCTCTATGCTTCGAGCATTCTTCACTCGCTACTCTTCCCAACTTAGTTGCATCTTCAATTCTTTCTTTCAATTCTCCTCCTGCGCATTGGCTTCAATTCGCTACCGTCGGCCTTGATTTCTCCCAACTCGTGGGCGCCTGAGGTGATGTGCTCCATTTTGCGTATGTCAGTCGCGCAATAGAAGTGCAACTTTTTAAACTGCTGCTGCGCCATTTCGTGGCCTCCCTTCTTCATTTGAAGTGTAAACCCAATTCGTGGACGCCACCTCAAAATTGGCAATACGTATTTCAATAACCATTTCTAGCGGTACGTATATTGGAAAATAAAGTATTTTCAATATATATATATATATATATATATATATATATATATATATATATATATAAACATGCATACATCTTCCATATACCTCAATAAAAATCAATAATTACTACCATTCAATAGCTACATCGATTATCATGAATAAAATACATCAAATACACTTTTAAATATATATTAGTATACATATAACAAATAATTCCTATCTCTCTATACAAAATTTGTAATAATAATAATAAAGGCGAGAGGAAATTAATAACTAAATACAAATTTATTAATAAGACACAGTAATTCACGTTCGATGCTTAGTAGACTCTCTGCAGACTTTGTCATCTGATTCCCTAAAAATATTGGATGTAGGGGGTGAGAACCAAAATACACGGTCTCAGCAGATGGGTTTTAGAATTGCCATAGAAAGATATATAGAATAAGGTTTGTTTTAAGGTAGTGCTCAGTACTTGTCTTATGAATCCTTCCCTTGAAGATCTCTTATTCTCCAAACTTTTATAATTCACTGTTACTCTTTCATAACTCATCTCTCAATATTGCTTTCTTCTCTAAAATATTCTTTTATCATAATTAACCGATTTAATTCCACTATTGTTTATTTTTCTTATATCTAACCACAAGATATTTATTCAGTTTTTATTCTTTTTCAAATTTACCATTCAATCAATCTCTTTCTTCAAAGACCAATATCACTCACTATAATTCCAAACCAATAATTAAATCACAAGTAATCAAACAGTCAAATAAACAATCATACATAGAAAACAATTATGGCAAGTAGCATAAACAAACAAATAGACAAACAAATAAACAGACAAATAATTTCAAGCAATGTAAACACAAATGCAATATGATGCATGTTTGCCCTATATGCCATGAGCTCACATGTTGATTATACTACCAGACCCGACACAAATTCGGTTGGCAACTTCCAGATTGGTCTCTCGGTGCATATCTCCAGGAGGAATTAAATTATGGTACCATTATCTCAACAGAGAGTGCTGTCTCACCATCTCCTGGAGGTATAAACCGTGCCAAAAATAACGGAGAGTGCGTCTCACCTTGCAACCCCAGAGAATGTAGGTAAGACAAAACCACCATCCCCACATCATACTGCAATCACGAGCAAACAGGACAAAATCACCATCATTGCCTAGTGCAAGTGCCATATCAATACGCAAGCAAGATGTAATCCACGTCCTTGCCAATTCAGTGATCATATCTTAATCACAAACACGCAAGCCGGACAAAACCTCCATCCTTACCAAGATCAATCATAATCAAAATTAATCATAACCAAGATTATAATCAAAACCACAATTATATATAGTCATATTTCAATCAAACCTCATCATAATCATAATACATTATGTTCACATTTATCAGAAGGATAATTATCCTCAAATCATGAGCAGGACAAAACTACCATCCCTACAAAATAACAACGCACTGAGCAAGCGGGATGATACCACCGTCCTTGCAAGGCAAGTAATCAATATCACATAATTTCTTTAATCATATTTTGGTGTCTTTTCTTTTCAAAATCATAATCATTACTCATTTTATCTTTAAATTCACAAACGGGTTCATATACTCTTCAGAAAACTTGTAACACCCTACCATAAGAACAGAGAGTCAAGAGTACAAAATAACAAGCCCCTAACTTAGCCTGCGAAGCTAAGGCTGGCCGGCGAATATTTTCATACATATATACTTAACCTAAGACCCAAAATACATATATAATAAAGCCTGGTTCTCCGTAAACCTCTAGAAGATGCAAAATAACACAAGTTATCAGGAGAGTTCTATACATAGGATCGTATATAAACTAAACATCAAAATAAAGCCCCAAAATTCACTTCGCTGCAGAACTCCAAACGCCTAGCGAGGTGCCTCTCGACCTGCATCTGGAAAATAACAATATCGTATAGGATGAGAACCAGAAGTTTTTAGTATGGTAAAGGTTCCTACATATATAAGATATAAGGTCTTGGAAATGTCAGAGGCAATCCTAGAATGCCGACACTCTAATTATAAAACTTAAAGAACTAAAACAGAAATCATGAATCAGGGTATTTCTCTAAGGCTTTATAAACTTAACCAATTCCTTAAATCTAACTAAAACTTAACTAGAATCCTAAACCTTTTCGCCTTTCCTCCGTTCTCCCATCTCCGGTGAAATTACAAAGACAAACAAGCTGACAATGGCAAACACAGGTAGAATACAAGTAATACAGATAGCAAATATAACAAATAGCATATTATAATCACTTAGGCAATCCCAATTAATGCACAAGCAAGCAATTCAAACAATATGCATATGATGCATGCCTGTCCTATGGCTGATGAGTCTTATCTATCGATTATCAAGCCAACCTGACAAGTCCGGCTACTAAACCCTTGATTGTCCCCCGACGCGCATCCCCAAGAGTCTATGCATAACTTTTTCTCCTATATATAAAATTGCTCAATGGGGGTTAACCTTCCCGGGAATTTATATGTACCCGGTCACCCTTACGTCGTAGGGTCAACAGAGTATCGAGTCTCAACCTAGAACACGTGGTGGCAAGCCACGGTACTTTACCCAGGAAAACTCGCATCTCAGATAATCATTTCATATTCATTCATTATAGCCATAACATCACTTATACATCATATAATTGTACTTTTTTACACAACTCATCATAACCCGGAGCAAGTGGGGGCGAAACCACAACCCTTGTGTTTATCCGGGGAGCCTCTATACTAACCAACTTGGAGCAAGTGGGGGCAAAACCACAACCCTTGCGTCTACCCAGGGGGTACGTTCTCATATGCCCACGAAGAACAATGGAGGGGATCCTAACCTCCCACTCTCTCGCTGGGGGCGTTTTACAATACCAAGAGGAACAAAGAAGGGGTTCTTCACCTTCCACCATTTCCTACAATTGCACTTTCAAGAAAGAGTACTCAGATGTTACATTTATTCCTTTTTTTAGCTAGTTTCATAATTTAAGTGGTGTATATGTGTGTGTGTGTATATATATATATACACACACACACATACATATGCACCCTACTTCCTCATGCCTAAAATCATCACTTCTCAAACTTTCTTCTTCCCCAAATTACTAGCGTTTCCTAGCTTCTTCTCATTACTAGGCCTATTACTAAGATCTAGGGTTAAAAGAGTGAAAACAGAGGTTTAGAGGTTTAAAATCATGTTTAAAACAATAAAATTCCATTTGCTGAAAACAGGAGTTACGCATACGCGTGGATCATGCGTACGCATGGGCGTGCGCGAGATACCCAACCTGGGAAGGTTGGTCGCGTCACATACAGTGGTCGCATACGCAAGGTGTGCAGAACAGCAAAAATGCTGAATGCTGCAGAATTTTCAGTTTTGCACTCTAAACTTCCGATGCGCATAACTTTTTTGTTTCAAAACATTTTTCATCCGTTCTTCAGACGACATAAACTTCACGGACCCAATTTCCATATAAAATAAGTTTGAAACAATTTGGAGATCTGAAAGCCAATTTATGGCTCGCCAAAGTTCGGCCAAAAACTAAATTTTCACAAAATCTTCCAAACCTCTATTTTCACAAAACATAAGTCACTAGCCATATTCACTCAACAATACCGTGCACCAAATCATACCAAAATCATAACAACATAGCCCCCACACCCTACCATAACCAGTCATACCTCAATTGTACATAATTTTATACATAGATTCCCTCAATTAATCAACAAAATCATCATATATAACCACCTACTTATATATAGCCATATCAACATGTCAATCTTCATTAACTCATCACTTAGAATCCTGATTTCATCATAAACAATAATCACCCAACAATTACTCAATCCATATCAACAAATATCATCAAAGGTAGGTACTAAGCAATCAACACTCTCATACATTCACACCAATCCTAAGGTCATCTAACCTAAGTTTTCACAAGACATTATATATTAAATATGAAAAACCTAAGCCATACCTTGACCGATTTTCTCATATAACCCAAGGCAACATAAATAGGCAAGGTCTCAAACTTCACCACCAAATTCAGCAATCCAATGACCCAATCAAGTTTCCATCTGCCCAATGGTGCTCCAAAACACAATTACGCACTACCTATGCACATTACCACATCCATATACAAATTTTTAATACCTAACACACAATAATCCAAGAATCCACAAGGTTTAGAGAGTCCTTACCTTATCCGTGTCTCAAATAAGCAAAACTTGCTAATCTATCAAGTTTAATTTGAGCCTAGACATCAAGACATCAAGTTTAAACAACCAAATCCCGAAAAGTTCAAAAACCAAGGGAATTGAGAGGTTGAGATAAAAAATGGGGTTTCTTACCGAAATTGATTATTGGGCTTTTTAGAACTTGTTGCGCTGGATGCATGGCCGCAAACGGTATGGTGATCGGAGCTCGAAACGAGAAGATTTGGTGATTTGAATGGAAGGCAAGGGGTTTTGGAAACCTTCCTCCTCTCCCCTTGTGTGTTTCAGCGTGAAACAATAATGAGGGAGAAGGTAATGAGCTGAAGCTCATTTTATCCATAGGTTTGGTTGGGCTCTTGAGCCCATTTTGGGTTCGGTTCGATCGGTTCGGCCCAAATTCGGGCCAAATTATTTAAAATTAGTGTCAAAATTCTTATTTTAATTAGCTCTATTGATGAGCGGATAATTTATACGCTTTTTGGCATTGTTTTTAGGCAGTTTTTAGTAAGTTCAAGCTACTTTTAGGGATGTTTTCATTAGTTTTTATGTTAAATTCACATTTCTGGACTTTATTATGAGTTTGTGTGTTTTTCTGTGATTTTAGGTAAATTCTGACTGAAATTGAGGGATTTGAGCAAAACTCTGAAAAAGGCTGACAAAAGGACTGCTGATGCTGTTGGAATCTGACCTCCCTGCACTCGAAATAGATTTTCTGGAGCTACAGAACTCCCAATGGCGCGCTCTCAACGGCGTTGGAAAGTAGACATCCAGAGCTTTCCAGCAATATATAATAGTCCATACTTTATTCGGAATTTGATGACGTAACTTGGCGTTGAACGCCAAGTACATGCTGCTGTCTGGAGTTAAACGCCAGAAAAACGTCATGATCCGGAGTTGAACGCCCAAAACACGTCATAACTTGGAGTTAAACTCCAATAAAAGCCTCAGCTCGTGGATAGATCAAGCTCAGCCCAAACATACACCAAGTGGGCCCCGAAAGTGGATTTATGCATCAATTACTTACTCATGTAAACCCTAGGAGCTAGTTTATTATAAATAGAACTTTTTACTATCATAATTGCATCCTGGATTGTATTTTGAATCTTTGATCATTCGGTCTTGTGACCACATGGGGGCTGGCCATTCAGCCATGCCTGAACCTTTTACTTATGTATTTTCAACGGTGGAGTTTCTGCACACCATAGATTAAGGGTGTGGAGCTCTGCTGTACCTCAAGTATTAATGCAGTTCTATTTTCTTTTATTCAATTCTCTCTTATTCTTATTCCAAGATATTCATTCGCACCCAAGAACATGATGAATGTGATGATTAGATAACCCTCATTATTATTCTCACTTATGAACGCACGTGATTGACAACCACTTCCGTTCTACATGCAACAGAGCTTGAATGTGTATCTCTTAGATTCCCCAACAGAATCTTCGTGGTATAAGTTAGATAGATGGCGGCATTCATGAGAATCCGGAAAGTCTAAACCTTGTCTATGGTATTCCGAGTAGGATTCTAGGATTGAATGACGGTGACGAGCTTCAAACTCCTGAAGGCTGGGCGTGATGACAAGCGCAAAAGAATCAATGGATTCTATTCCAACCTGATTGAGAACCGACAGATGATTAGCCATGCGAGTGACAGCCGCAGAGGACCATTTTCACTGAGAGGATGGGATGTAGCCACTGACAACGGTGATGCCCTACATACAGCTTGCCATGGAAAGGAGTAAGAAGGATTGAGTTGAAGCAGTAGGAGAGCAGGCGTCCTTGAGCCATACAGTACCTCCATATGCTTATCTGAAATTTCCACCAATGAATCTGCATAAGTGTTCTATCCCTTTTATTATTTTATCTATTTTCTTCTTTATTAAATTTTTGAACCCATAAACAATTTAATCTGCCTAACTGAGATTTACAAGGTGACCATAGCTTGCTTCATACCAACAATCTCTGTGGGATCGACCCTTACTCACGTAAGGTTTATTACTTGGACGACCCAGTACACTTGCTGGTTAGTTGAACGGAGTTGTGAATTCAACTAGTGCCATAATAATGACTTCATACAAAATAGTTAGAACATTGATCACAATTTCGTCCACCAAGTTTTTGGCGTCGTTGCCGGGGATTGTTCGAGTATGGACAACTGACGGTTCATCTTGTTGCTCAGATTAGGTAATTTTCTTTTCAAAAATCTTTTTCAAAATTTTTCTTTTATTTTTCATTTTTCTAAACTTTATTTTCGAAAAAATTAATAAAAATTCAAAAAAAAAATTCATAAAATCATAAAAATAAAAAAATTATTTTGTGTTTCTTGTTTGAGTCTTGAGTCAATTTTTAAGTTTGGTGTCAATTGCATGCTTTAAAAATTTTTCTTGCATTTTTTTCGAAAATCCCATGCATTCATGGTGTTCTTCATGATCTTCAAGTTGTTCTTGACAAGTCTTCTTGTTTGATCTTGATGTTTTCTTACTTTGTGTTGTTTGTTGTTTTTCATATGCATTTTTCGTTTGTTAGAATCCATGCATTAAAGATTTCTAAGTTTGGTGTCTTGCATGTTTTCTTTGCATCAAAAATTTTTCAAAATTATGTTCTTGATGTTCATCATGATCTTCAAAGTGTTCTTGGTGTTCATCTTGACATTCATAGCATTCTTGCATGCATTCATTGTTTTGATCTAAAAATTTCATGCATTAAGTTTTTTTTAGTTGTTTTTCTCTCTCATAATTAAAAATTCAAAAAAAAAATATCTTTTCCTTATTTCCCTCCAAATTTTCGAAATTTTGGGTTGACTTGGTCAAAAATTTTCAAAATTTGTTGTTTCTTACAAGT
The DNA here is from genome assembly GCF_014773155.1 of Arachis stenosperma. NCBI lineage: Eukaryota > Viridiplantae > Streptophyta > Magnoliopsida > Fabales > Fabaceae > Arachis > Arachis stenosperma. The sequence goes on along the minus strand of NC_080378.1, from coordinate 47,278,814 downwards.
CAAGTCAAAATTTCAATTTTAAATATCTTATCTTTTCAAAATCTTTTTCAAAAATCACATCTTTTTCAATTTTTTTTATAATTTTCGAAAATTTCAAAAATCTTTTTCAAAATATTTTCAAAATCTTTTTCTTATCTTTATATCATAGTTTCGAAAATTCACTAATAATTAATGTGATTGGTTCAAAAATTTGAAGTTTGTTACTTTCTTGTTAAGAAAGGTTCAATCTTTAAGTTCTAGAATCTTATCTTGTAGTTTCTTGTTAGTGAAGTAAACAATTTCAAAATTTTTGAATTAAATCTTTTTTTTTATCTTTTATTTTATCTTTTTCAAAAATTTTATCTTTTTCAAAATTTGATTTTAAAATATCTTATCTAACTTACTATCTTATCTTTTTCAATTTTGATTTCAAATCTTTTTCAATCAACTAACTAACTTCTTGTTTGTTTCTTATCTTTTTCAAAACCACCTAACTACTTCTCCCTCTTCTATTTTCGAAAATATCTCTCTCTTTTTCAAAAATTATTTTTAATTAACTAATTGTTTCATGTTTTAATTTTAATTACAACTTATCTCTAATTTTCGAAAATCACTAACCCTTTTTTTTAAAATTATTTTCGAAATTCTCCCTCTCTTTTCTTCTTCTATTTAATTATTTAATTACTAACACTTCTCTTCACCTCTCTTCATCCAAAAATCCGAACCTCCTTCTTTATTCTTCTACCCTCTTCTTTTTTCTACTAACATAGAGGAATCTCTATACTGTGACATAGAGGATTCCCCTTTCTTTTCTTGTTTTCTTCTCTTTCATATGAGCAGGAATAGGGATAAAGGCACTCTTGTTGAAATTGATCCAGAACCTGAAAGGACTCTGAAGAGAAAATTAAGAGAAGCTAAATTACAACAATCCAGAAGTAACCTTTTAGAAATTTTCGAACAAGAGAAGGAGATGGCAGCCGAAAATAATAATAATGCAAGGAGAATGCTTGGTGACTTCACAAAACCAACGTCCAAGTTTGATGGAAGAAGCATCTCCATTCCTGCCATTGGAGCCAATAACTTTGAGCTGAAACCTCAGCTAGTTGCATTAATGCAACAAAACTGCAAGTTTTATGGACTTCCATCTGAAGATCCTTATCAATTTTTAACTGAGTTCTTGCAGATCTGTGAGACTGTAAAGACGAATGGAGTTGATCCTGAAGTCTACAGACTCATGCTTTTCCCTTTTGCTGTAAGAGACAGAGCCAGAATATGGCTGAATTCACAACCTAAGGATAGCCTGGACTCATGGGATAAGCTGGTCATTGCCTTCTTGGATAAATTTTTTCCTCCTCAAAAGCTGAGCAAGCTGAGAGTGGATGTTCAAACCTTCAAACAAAAAGATGGTGAATCCCTCTATGAAGCTTGGGAAAGATACAAGCAGCTGACCAAAAGATGTCCATCTGACATGTTTTCAGAATGGACTATATTGGATATATTCTATTATGGCCTCTTTGAATTTTCGAAAATGTCATTGGACCATTCTGCAGGTGGATCTATTCACCTGAAGAAAACGCCTGAAGAGGCTCAAGAACTCATTGACATGGTTGCAAACAACCAATTCATGTACACTTCTGAGAGGAATTCCGTGAACAATGGGATACCTCAGAAGAAAGGAGTTCTTGAAATTGATACTCTGAATGCCATAATGGCTCAGAACAAAGTGTTGACTCAACAGGTCAACATGATCTCTCAAAATCTGAATGGATTGCAACATGCATCCAACAGTACTAGAGAGGCAGCTTCTGAAGAAGCTTATGATCCTGAGAACCCTGCCATGGCAGAAGTTAATTACATGGGTGAACCTTATGGAAACACCTATAACTCATCATGGAGAAATCATCCAAATTTCTCATGGAAGGATCAACAAAAACCTCAACAAGGTTTTAACAATGGTGGACGCAACAGGCTGAACAATAGTAAGCCATATCCATCATCTTCTCAGCAACAGACAGAGAATTCTGAACAAAACACTTCTAATTTAGCCAATGTAGTCTCTGATCTGTCAAAGGCCACTTTCAGTTTCATGAATGAAACAAGATCCTCCATTAGAAATCTGGAGGCACAAGTGGGCCAGCTGAGTAAGAAAGTCATTGAAACTCCTCCCAGTATTCTCCCAAGTAATACAGAAGAGAATCCAAAAGGAGAGTGCAAGGCCATTGATGTGATCAATGTGGCCGAATGCACAAGGGAGAAAGAGGACGAAAATCCTAGTGAGGAAGACTTCCTGGGACGTCCCTCAAGCAAGAAGGAATTTCCTATTAAGGATCCAAAGGAATCTGAGGCTCATATAGAGACCATAGAGATTCCATTAAACCTCCTTCTGCCATTCATGAGCTCTGAAGACTATTCATCCTCTGAAGAGGATGAAGATGTAACTGGAGAGCAAGTTGCTCAATATTTAGGAGCTATCATGAAGCTGAATGTCAAGTTGTTTGGTAATGAGACTTGGGAAAGTAAACCTCCCTTGCTCATTAATGAACTGGATACTTGGATTCAGAAAATTCTACCTCAAAAGAAACAGGATCCTGGCAAATTCTTAATACCCTGTACCATAGGCACCATGATCTTTGAAAAAGCTCTGTGTGATCTAGGGTCAGGGATAAATCTAATGCCACTCTCTGTAATGGAGAAGCTGGGGATCATTGAGGTACAACCTGCCTTGTTCTCATTACAACTGGCTGACAAGTCATTGAGACAAGCCTATGGAATAGTAGAGGACGTGCTAGTAAAGGTTGAAGGCCTTTACATCCCTGCTGATTTCATAATCTTAGACACTAGGAAGGAAGAGGATGATTGCATCATCCTTGGAAGACCTTTCCTAGCCACAGCAGGAGCTGTGATAGATGTCAACAGAGGTGAGTTAGTCCTTCAATTGAATAGGGACTACCTTGTGTTTAAGGCACATGGCCATCCCTCTGTGACAAAAGAGAGTAAGCATGAAGAGCTTCTCTCAGTTCAGAGTCAAGAAGAGCCCACACAGTCAAACTCTAAGTTTGGTGTTGTGAGGCCACAACCAAACTCTAAGTTTGGTGTTAAGATCCCATATCCAAACTCTAAGTTTGGTGTGGACAACTATACAACATTGACCTGATCACCTTGTGCTCCATGAGAGCCACTGTCAAGCTATTGACATTAAAGAAGCGCTTGTTGGGAGGCAACCCAATTTTATCTAATTCTTATTTTATTCTATTTTATTGTTATTTTGTGCTTTATTAGGTACATGATCATGAGTAGTCACGAAAAAATTAAAAAAAAAATTAAAAACAGAGTCAAAAACAGAAGAAAAAATTTTTTTCACCCTGGAGGACGCACGGACTGGCGTTCAACGCCAGTAAGAAGCATCTGGCTGGCGTTCAACGCCAGAACAGAGCACCATTCTGGCGCTGAACGCCAGAAACAAGCAACATCCTGGCGCTGAACGCCAGGAATGTGCCCAGAGAGGAAAAACTGGCGCTGAACGCCAGTAACAAGCATGAAACTGGCGTTCAACGCCAGAAACATGCTTTACATGGGCGTTGAACGCCCAGAATGTGCACCAATGGGCGTTTAAACGCCAGAATGCTGCACGAAGGCATTTTACATGCCTATTTTGGTGCAGGGATGGAATTCCTTGACACCTCAGGATCTGTGGACCCCACAGGATCCCCACCTAACATATTCCCACCTTAACTTTTAATCCTAATCACACTCTCCTAATCTAAAATCACTCTTCCCCATGTCACACTTCCCAACACCTTTCACCAATCACCTCAACTCCTCTTCCCAATTACCCCATTCACCACTCACATCCACCCACTCTTCCCCATAAACCCCACCTACCTTCAAAAATTCAAACCAATTTCCCTCCCATTCCCACCCAAATGGCCGAACCTACCTCCCCCCCTTTCCCTATAAATACCCTTCCATTCTACTTCATTTTCACACAACACAACCCCTCCTTCTTCACCTAAAGCCGAAACTACCTCTCTCCCTCTCTACCACATTTTCTTCTTCTTCTTCTTCTCTTCTTTCTTTTATTGCTCGAGGGCGAGCAATACTTTAAGTTTGGTGTGGTAAAAGCATAAGCTTTTTTTTTTGTTTTTCCATTACCAATGGCACCTAAGGCCGGAGTATCCTCTAGAAAAGGAAAAGGGAAGACAAAAGCTTCCACCTCCGAGTCATGGGAGATGGAAAGATTCATCTCCAAGAGCCATCAAGACCACTTCTATGATGTTGTGGCAAAGAAGAAGGTGATCCCTGAGGTCCCTTTCAAGCTCAAGAAGAATGAGTATCCGGAGATCCGACATGAAGTTCAAAGAAGAGGTTGGGAAGTCTTAACCAACCCCATGCAACAAGTCAGAATCTTAATGGTTCAAGAGTTCTATGCCAATGCATGGATCACTAGGAACCATGACCAAGGTATGAACCCAAGTCCAAAGAATTATCTCACAATGGTTAGGGGGAAATACTTGGATTTCAGTCTGGAAAATGTAAGGTTGGCATTCCACTTGCCTATGATGCAAGGTGATGAACGCCCCTACACTAGAAGGGTCAACTTTGATCAAAGGTTGGACCAAGTCCTTATGGACATTTGTGTGGAAGGAGCTCAGTGGAAAAGAGACTCCAAAGGCAAGCCAGTCCAACTAAGAAGACTGGACCTCAAGCCTATAGCTAGAGGATGGTTGGAGTTCATTCAACGCTCCATCATTCCTACTAGTAACTGATCTGAAGTTACTGTAGATCGGGCCATCATGATTCATAGCATCATAATTGGAGAGGAAGTAGAAGTTCATGAGGTCATCTCCAATGAAATCTACAAAATAGCCGACAAGCCCTCACCTATGGCACGGCTAGCTTTTCCTCACCTTATTTGCCATCTATGTTACTCAGTTGGAGTTATCATAGAAGGAGATATCTCCATTGAAGAAGACAAGCCCATCACCAAGAAAAGGATGGAGCAAGCAAGAGAAGCTCCTCACGGTCCTCAAGAGGTACATGAGGAAGTTCATCATCAAGAAATCCCTGAGATACCTCAAGGGATGCACTTTCCTCCAAACAACTATTGGGAACAACTCAACACTTCTTTAGAAGGATTGAGTCACAATGTGGAACAATTAAGGGTGGAACATCATGAGCACTCCATCATTCTCCAAGAAATAAGAGAAGATCAAAGAGCAATGAGGGAGGAGCAACAAAGGCAAGGAAGGGAAATAGAAGAGCTAAAGAACATCATCGGTCCTTCAAGAAGAAGACGCCACTAGAGGTGGATTCATTCCTTGTTCTTTATTTCTTTCTGTTTTCGTTTTTTTAGTATTATGTTTATCTATGTTTTGTGTCTTTATTTCATGATCATTAGTATGTAACCATGCCTTAAAGCTATGAATAAATTCCATTAATCCTTCACTTCTCTTAAAAGAAAAATGTTTTAATTCAAAAGAACAAGAAGTACATAAATTTCGAAAATAGCTCTTGAATTTAGTTTAATTATATTGATGTGGTGACAATACTTTTTGTTTTCTGAATGAATGCTTGAACAGTGCATATGTCTTTTGATCTTGTTGTTTATGAATGTTAAAATTGTTGGCTCTTGAAAGAATGATGAACAAAGAGAAATGTTATTGAGGATCTAAAAAATCATGAAATTGATTCTTGAAGCAAGAAAAAGCAGTGAAAAAGAAGAAGCATTCGGAAAAAAAAAAAGAGTATATAGAAAAAGAAGGAGTAGTAGAAAAAGCCAATAGCCCTTAAAACCAAAAGGCAAGGGTAAAAAGGATCCAAGGCTTTGAGCATCAATGGATAGGAGGGCCCAAGGAAATAAAATCCAGGCCTAAGCGGCTAAAGCAAGCTGTCCCTAACCATGTGCTTGTGTCATGAAGGTCCAAGCAAAAAGCTTGAGACTAAGTGGTTAAAGTCGTGATCCAAGGCAAAAGAGTGTGCTTAAGAGCTCTGGACACCACTAACTGGGGACTTTAGCAAAGCTAAGTCACAATCTGAAAAGGTTCACCCAGTTATGTGTCTGTGGCATTTATGTATCCGGTGGTAATACTGGAAAACAAAGTGCTTAGGGCCACAGCCAAGACTCATAAGTAGCTGTGTTCAAGAATCAACATGCTTAACTAGGAAAGTCAATAACACTATCCGAAATTCTAAGTTCCTAGAGAAGCCAATCATTCTGAACTTCAAAGGAAAAAGTGAGATGCCAAAACTATTCAGAGGCAAAAAGCTACAAGTCCCGCTCATTTAATTATAATTGATATTCATTGATATTTCTGAATTTATAGTATATTCTCTTCTTTTTATCCTGTTTGATTTTCAGTTGCTTGGGGACAAGCAACAATTTAAGTTTGGTGTTGTGATGAGCGGATAATTTATACGCTTTTTGGCATTGTTTTTAGGCAGTTTTTAGTAAGTTCAAGCTACTTTTAGGGATGTTTTCATTAGTTTTTATGTTAAATTCACATTTCTGGACTTTACTATGAGTTTGTGTGTTTTTCTATGATTTCAGGTAAATTCTGACTGAAATTGAGGGATTTGAGCAAAACTCTGAAAAAGGCTGACAAAAGGACTGCTGATGCTGTTGGAATCTGACCTCCCTGCACTCGAAATGGATTTTCTGAAGCTACAAAACTCCAAATGGCGCGCTCTCAACGGCGTTGGAAAGTAGACATCCAGAGCTTTCCAGCAATATATAATAGTCCATACTTTATTCGGAATTTGACGACGTAACTTGGCGTTGAACGCCAAGTACATGCTGCTGTCTGGAGTTAAACGCCAGAAAAACGTCATGATCCGGAGTTGAACGCCCAAAACACGTCATAACTTGGAGTTCAACTCCAATAAAAGCCTCAGCTCGTGGATAGATCAAGCTCAGCCCAAACATATACCAAGTGGGCCCCGGAAGTGGATTTATGCATCAATTACTTACTCATGTAAACCCTAGGAGCTAGTTTATTATAAATAGAACTTTTTACTATCATAATTGCATCCTGGATTGTATTTTGAATCTTTGATCATTCGGTCTTGTGACCACATGGGGGCTGGCCATTCAGCCATGCCTGAACCTTTTACTTATGTATTTTCAACGGTGGAGTTTCTGCACACCATAGATTAAGGGTGTGGAGCTCTGCTGTACCTCAAGTATTAATGCAGTTCTATTTTCTTTTATTCAATTCTCTCTTATTCTTATTCCAAGATATTCATTCGCACCCAAGAACATGATGAATGTGATGATTAGATAACCCTCATTATTATTCTCACTTATGAACGCACGTGATTGACAACCACTTCCGTTCTACATGCAACAGAGCTTGAATGTGTATCTCTTAGATTCTCCAACAGAATCTTCGTGGTATAAGTTAGATAGATGGCGGCATTCATGAGAATCCGGAAAGTCTAAACCTTGTCTATGGTATTCCGAGTAGGATTCTAGGATTGAATGACGGTGACGAGCTTCAAACTTCTGAAGGCTGGGCGTGATGACAAGCGCAAAAGAATCAATGGATTCTATTCCAACCTGATTGAGAACCGACAGATGATTAGCCATGCGAGTGACAGCCGCAGAGGACCATTTTCACTGAGAGGATGGGATGTAGCCACTGACAACGGTGATGCCCTACATACAGCTTGCCATGGAAAGGAGTAAGAAGGATTGAGTTGAAGCAGTAGGAGAGCAGGCGTCCTTGAGCCATACAGTACCTCCATATGCTTATCTGAAATTTCCACCAATGAATCTGCATAAGTGTTCTATCCCTTTTATTATTTTATCTATTTTCTTCTTTATTAAATTTTCGAACCCATAAAAAATTTAATCTGCCTAACTGAGATTTACAAGGTGACCATAGCTTGCTTCATACCAACAATCTCTGTGGGATCGACCCTTACTCACGTAAGGTTTATTACTTGGACGACCCAGTACACTTGCTGGTTAGTTGAACGGAGTTGTGAATTCAACCAGTTCCATAATAATGACTTCATACAAAATAGTTAGAACATTGATCACAATTTCGTCCACCATCGATCCAATTAAACTATAAAATTTTTATTTCTAATTTCTTTTATTAAAAATTTATTTATTAATTAATTATTCACTAATTTTACGGAGTTTACATCTCAACTTAATGTTATACTCTATTGTCAAATAACTAAACACATTATTTCTCCTCTAAACTTACTCAGATTAACCCAACTGCTCAGGTTCATCCTAAGACTTAAATCAAACTTTAGGACCTTAGTACATTTCTAATTTTAAATCAAAATCTCATTCTTCGAAATTTATCCAAATCTTGCCAATCATAAACCTCAAGGGCCTTAATGCCTTAACTAACCCAATGAAAATTCACAGTTATTAGTCACATCAATCAATCACACATAATCGATCGTGACTTTGTATTTCAATTTTTAATATCAACGGAAATTTTTATTTATCAATTCTCATTAAAATTCTCAATCTCAATAATTTTATTATAATGAGGACCTCAATCAGAGGTACAACCCTCAACAATAATCAAAGTATCCACTTAGGTTCTTCATCCTCGAGAACAAACTATAAACTCGACATAATAAGCAACCAATAAATTCCATTTATCATAACCAAAATCAAATGCCAATCAATATCAAACCCAACCAAATTCAAACTTAAGACATGCTCACTTATTTTTTTCTATTTCTACCTATCTCTTAACTCAATGATTTACCAAATATCAATTGTTATCTCAATCACTATATAATTTATAATTAAATCCAAAATCAAATGTGGATATCATCATCAAAATTTTATTCTCAACCAGTTTAGGCTATAATCACCATAAATCTCGTTCTCAATAAACTAGGCAATGACACAAATCAATATTTTACCATAGTATAATATAGTCAAACATTCAAGGCCTCTAGCCATTACCACTCAATTTATCATCCGAACAAGGCACTTTACCCAACAATCATCATCAACAACAACAAATCAACAATTGACCACACTCTTTTACTTTTAACTAAGTTCCCAAACTAGTTTCAATCCCATTTTAAGTTTAAAACCCGCCCAATAAGACTAAAAAATCCTTCCATCTACCAATCATAATCTTAATTAGAACATCATAATCGTTTACTTTTAAAAATAACCACTTTCATTACTTTAAATTCGCTAAAGCACCTGAAAACATAATTCCTTGATCAAAAGTAATTAATTAACCTTCAGGACAAAAAGTCTTAGACTTTTATCAAGACAAACGACTTTTCATCATGTTTATTATTCAATTTCATCCAAAATTTTTATAAAAATTTTGGTAAAACTTTTCCTAAATATTGAATCTTTTCACCCTTCAAGGTTCTATCCAAATCAAATCACTTTAAACCCTTCTCAACTTTTCAAGTGCCAAACAAATTATCTTTAATTATCTTTAAGTTATTAAGTTTTCAAATATTAGGGGAGCAAACAAGTTGTTCAGATCTTAATCCACCCATCAAGAGACTTCAAGCATTGTTACTAATTAATTTTGTTATTAAAGCATTTAATTTCTTTTTAATCCTTTTATCAATTTCATTCCGTTTCTCCAAAATAGTCCAATCCGATCCATAAGAATCACACGTTCACAAAAATATGCATTTTGCATCGATATCAATTTATGACAATTCCGTGAAATAAAATAAGTTTAAGTAAAATTCTCCTAACTCAATTAACCAAAACTCAGTAATTAAATGCGACAAACTCCCTTTTTATTCTTATTTCGCAGCAGTAGCCTCAATTTCAACCATTCTCACAGTGGTAACATCATCGAACACGATTTATGGTTGTAGTTTCAACAATTCCGAGAACTCTCCACAGCAGCGACAACCACAAACGCAGCATGCAACCTCAGTAATCCAACCCTAAGACATTAACATCGCGAAATTTTCAGTAATTTAAAACAAAACAACGAATATAAGGGTTCAGAATAAGACTTGCTGTAATTAAGGATAAATGAAGGAATGGAACAGCAGAACTCTAGTGATGATTTCCGGTGATAATAGCGTAGTTTCTAGTGACAGAGAGCTCCGACAACCTTGCAAAAACCAGAGGCAGAGGTTCCAGCAACTAATTCTTGCGATATCAACACTGCTCCCAGCGACCAAAGGCGCAGTGGTGCAGCCGACAGTGACGGTGGAGGTGTACTAGCTCCTCCCACCTTGCAGGACTCTTTCTCTTTCTCTAGCCATCACGTTTTTCTGTCCTCTGCGAGCTCCTTTCTACGGCGGACTAGGCTCAGCGTCAACCACGGTAGTAGCTCGATGGTAACACTGGGCAGAAGTGGTGACGACCGAGGCTCCAACAACAAGCCCAGCAACGACGATGGCGACAAGCTTCCTCTCTTCTTCCTTTTCTCCTTACTTTTCACTTGCTGCGTGTGTGGGTGACGGCGTGAGTGAGTGGAGGGTGAGTGGGGTGAGTGTGTTGTGTTAGGGTTAGGGCTAGGACTAGTGTATGTAAATTAAGCTTTGTCTTAGGGATTTTAGGGTTAATTTAGGTATTTTGGTAAAATTGGAGGGTAGAGTAGTAATTTAAAACTTAATTTAACCGAATAAAATTACTTTA